>NC_133753.1:50791144-51438853 GCF_036562045.2 Rhinolophus sinicus
AGTCATTCGCGTTTTTAAAAATACAGAAACCAGGCTCCTGCCCCAGAGATTTGATTTTGGTTGCTCTGTTGGCAGCCAGTATTTTCTAAAGTTCTTTCAGGTGATTCTCATGCAGCTAGTGCTCACCACTGACTAGACTAGAGCTTGAAACTTAGTATCATTTTCATTCACCTTTTTCTGCCTGTCAGTTTGCAAATTGTTCTATATACTTTACAGTTTTCAAAAAACTTTCACATTGCTCTGTTTGATTCTTGCAACAGTGCTAGGAAGCAGTAGTATTTTCTTTTTATTGATAGAATAAAAATAATCCATTAAGAAGTCGGTTACATTTTTGCTGTCTTTTAAAATATCATTTGTATACACGCATGTGTGTGTGTAGTTTGGTTATCTTTAGATAACCAAAGTTAGAGACTTTCATAATATAGTTTTGGTGTTTTTCAGATTACACTGAGTGAATTATCTAAAGAGTAGATTAAAAAATAATAGTAAAATGACCTGTTGTATGACTGCTATGTTTAAGACAATGTACAAAGCCTTTTAGAAAAGTGATTTCATTAGTAAAATACTGGTTTAAGAGAAGAGAGGCTAAAACACATGCAAACAATTAACACAAGACATAGTTTATGATTAATTTAAGATATAACATGTAGTTGGGGAGAGGTTGTTCCTGGAAACTTAAATGTTCAGTTTGGCTTATACTCTGAATCTTGCCTCCACTTCTCCAGTAGAAATTTTATGACTAAATATTTTCTGCATTTCCTAGTTTCTATAACTGTTTTAGGAGATAAATTACTCAAGCCACAGTTGGGTGTTGTTTTTTTTTTTTTTTTTTTGGGGGCAAAATTATTTTAATTCTAATTAAGTACAGTTTTTTGTTTTGGGGGTATTTCTGAACTTGAAAGGAAAATTGCAAAGTTTATAAGGACCTATTTGCCTTTGGAGGGGGACACCAATTTACAGTCCTTAATGCTTTTATACATAATTTTGAAATAACAAAAGTTTTGGAAACTGAAAGTTTTTTCTTAGCTTGGTGGCAGAAGTGAGGCTATTTATAGTCTTGATTGATCCCATTTGATGTGAATATGCATATATTTCATTGCACAGATATTATTGTGATTGAGAGAACCTGTTTCCGAAGGCACTGGAAGGTTTAAAATAATAAATCTTAGTCTTCTAAAATCTGAAGATTCTGAATTCTGAAACATGTCTGGCCCCAACAGTCTTAAGAATTTGTGGACCTATACAAATTTATGTCGCATAAACGGGATGTTTCTAGTGTCATCCTCTGGTGTATACATTTTTACTTTACCATTTTACGTTAGACCCTAAAATCAAGCAAAGAATATTGCAGTGTATTTTATGTAATTTCCAAACAGCCGTATGTTACTACTGATACAATTTAAGGTGTGATGTTCATTTTGCTTCCATTTTTTATTTTGTTATTTAGACTATCTTTACAGCTCAGTTTGTTTTCTAGTTTAGTCCCTCAAGCATTAAAGTTAGACTTCAGTCTCCGTGAAACTTTTGAGTTAGCGCTCTCATCCTGGGCATGCTGCTGTCCTTTGGACCATTCACATTTTTGTGGCACATGACAGATTCTTTGAAGGATAAAAGATTCTTTAATTAAGTTGCCTAGGAGCTTGGATAGCACTGGCTTAAATGGGAGATAGGGATAAAAATGGTTACTCACTATATAGAAATGTGCCTAAGGTGATGGTGCTTGTTGGAGTTTAAGGGGGATCTGGGTTTTGTTTTTATTTCTCATCTGTGACATCATAAAAGTGAGGAATCTGTAATGTACTTTGTAGCATCATGAAAGTTGGGAGTTTACTGTCTTACGGAAAGATTGGAGTTGCATCCAATGCTAGTTTGACTGGTGTGTCACCTCTTTGTTCCACTGAGGGCTGAATTAGAAATCCAGACCTTGTTTAACACTAGCATCCAGCGTAGGACTTAACTCCATTATCAGTCAGGAAATACATAGATAATGCTTGACTATCTGCGCATTATACATCACCATGCTAGGTTCTGGGCTGGATGTGAACATCATAGCTTTTTAAAATACTGTGTTGTATTGTATGGAGAACGGGTGATACTTTTTTCACAGAGGAATTACAATATAGTTTCTAATTTGGCATATGTAAAACAAGCCCAAAGTTACAGATTATGAAAACAGTCAAAAGCTAGGGTGTAAAATTTCAGTTTTCTTGAACACTATGTATCTGTCAGGTTATTGTTACAGTTTCATCACAGTATGTATGCGAATCTCACCCTCATGGTTTTTGTGTTTAAGAGCTGATGACACATGAAATGTCAAGTGTTTTCGTATGATGCAGCTGTTAAAACACTGAGGGATAGTGAAGTTGGACCTTTTTGTGTACCTCTGTCTCTTGCCTGTTTGTCATGGGGCAAGTTATGTAATCTTTGTGTCTCACATTTTAAGATTTTATCGATGTGGCTTTTAGAACCTCGGTTTACACTAAAAGATAACATTTTTAACAACTGGCACATTTTAACTACTTGAAGATCTAATGGTTTTCTGGGTTTAAATGGAAGCACTGCCTTTACTAGTTTTGTAAACTGATTAACTTTTCAGCATTAGTTTCCTCTTTGTAAAATTGGAATATAGTTAGGAGGATAAAATAAATACATTAATGTATATAAAGCATTTATCCTAGTGCCATTTATCCTAGGACTGTGGAAACCACTTAAGCAGTGGTAGTGACTACTGATGTTTTTGTTGTGGTGTAATTTGATTTTCCTTTAAGTAAACTAAAGCAAGTGAAATCCACCGTGCATTGTGCATAGTATATGTCGTTTGTCATGTGCTGAGAGCTGCCATTTCAAAGATAATATCTTTAAATTGAGTTAACCACGCCTTATTAGAATAAGTAGGTCATAGTAGAATGTAGTGGACAGAATTTAGAACTGGAAATGAGAAGCCTTGGTTTCCAGTTTGCAAAATGCCGTTTATTGGCTTTGGCCAAGCTATTTAACCTCTTGGGTTCATTTTCTCTTTTAAAATTGTGATGACCTTCCCCATGTACCCAATAGGGTGCTTGGAAAAATCAATTGAACTTTTTTTTAAGTGCTTTGCTAATTGTAAAGCAGTTTATAATTGTAAGGAGTAGATAGTATTAGCAAATGATCTGAAGGAGTCTTCCTCCAAAGCCCTACTCAGTAGGTCATTTGGTGATGTGTGTTGGGGGTGGAGACGGGGGAAAAGAGCCTACATTTTTGAAAAGCTTATTTCTCCCAAAAGGTAACATCTTTAAGGTTTTTATATTTGGCACTTTAAATGTGGTAGAAGAATTTAGTGACCACTTTCTTATCTGACACTGTTTTCTGGGAGGAAGGAACACTTGCTGGTGGACAGGCTTTCTTAGTTGTTACCTATGTAGTAACTTACAATGTATGTGTTTCCCGAAATACAAACACCAACTTTCCAAATAGGAAGTGAACACTACACTAAGCTCACACTTTCTCTTTTGATTCACACAAGGCCTTTGGGATAGGGACGCCCTCTTACCTCAGTGGGTAAAAGAAAATTCCAACTTTTAATCTTGTCTTTTTATATACCTGGAAGGACCAGTATCTTGTTTTCCGTTTTATCGCTCTTTTGTGGGAAGTGTGTCGAATTGGGAGTAGAAGATAGGGGCTGATGAAGAGACTAGGGAAAGGGAGATAATCTAACTTTTTAAAATAGTTATTTCACCTCTAAACCTTCTACCCTGGGATCACAGGAGCTTGAGATAGGTACACAGCAGTTCCTGTTTTAGGCAAAGGGGAAAGTTGATTAATTAGCCTCAGGAAAGCGTATTCATTCACATTTCAAAATAAATAAATTTTAAAAATTTAAAAAGTTCCAGCAGATGTGTTTTTTACAGCATTTCTGATATATCGGGTTATTGTGTTTTTGTGGATTAGTCTGAAAACAAATTTTTAGCATTGGCTCTATGGAATAGTTTTTTTGTTTTTTGATGTAGAAAACATTCTAAGTTTCAACCACCAGTTTAAAGTTTTGAAGATTGAAGATTTTGAGGATTGGGTTTAGGAGCCCTGTAATCTATTTGGAAGCTATTAACAGTTTTCATTATGAAGTAATTTCTACTTGCCTTGAACCAGTTAAATCAGTCATCATGTTAAGTGCCCAGCCCTGTTTATATTTAGGCTTTTGGAGAAATACAAAATAATGGTTAGCAAGATGTACTTGAAAGTACAAGGTAATATATAAACAACTGATAGATTGTAAGGTGTAGATTACAGTGCGAGAATTTTATTTCAGAGAAAGTTTGTTGAAGAAGAGAACTTAAGGAAGGCTTTGGTGGGGGATATGAGTCTTGAGTTTAGCTATCAGATATGTGGAGATATACACACACACATACAGTTAGTAGAGTACTGTTGAGGTGTTGCTACTTCTGGGAGAATTCAAGGTAGAGAATTTGAGTGATGTAAAGAAAAATGTATCCCATATATCAAGTCAGTTAAGATGATGAGTTCATATGTAAGAATAATTTACACAGGTTATTTTAGTGAAACAGCATGACAGTGTTAAAGCTTTTTTTGTTTGGGACAGCTATGCGCAAATGGTTTATAACCTGTTGCCATTGGCTTTGTCAAGTGTTGGGAGTAGAGAGTTAAAACTGCGGGGTAAACTTCTCTGAATGTTTTTTTGCTCTTAAAGTAATAAAATATTGGTTTTAGCCCATTTTCTTTCTTTTGTAGGTAAAAAGCAGGAAGCAGATGAGTTGAGTGGAGATGCTTCTGTGGAAGATGATGCTTTTGTCAAGGTAAAGTGTAACTCAGGTTAAGATGTTTATTTTGAGTCTAGTATTTTGCGTGATGAACTCATGCATTCTATTTGAACGATACTGAAGTATGTAGGGAAAATAAAGGTAGAGATTTCTGTAATATTGTTAATCTCATTAATTCTCATAGTTGAGAAATATAATAAATAACTTTATCTTCAGTTAAATGAGACATAGAGCTAAAAATAATGTTTGTCCAGGTTGACATAGGTGCCAGAGAAACAGCTACAGGACAATTGATATGTTAGTTCCTGGACAAGGTACTGCAGTGAAGGATGGTGGTAGTTTATTTTTCATCTGCCCATTGCATTTAGCTTTTGTATATAATATATAGAATTTAGATTAATGTAGTCCTTAAAGTGGAGCAAGAAAATTGCTGATGTTTTGCTTCTTGGTAAAAGTAAGAAATTTGTTTTGTGCTTTAATGATAAATAAGCCAGGTCTTTTTTGGCTAAAAAAGAATATTTAAAACTGACCAGCTAGAAAAATAATGTATGTAATTTTAATTAGGGTTGTGGCAGTTCTATATACCAACTTAGTTTTAATTGTGGTTAAGGTTTTTTTGTTTTTATTTTACTGAGACATGATCTCCTACTTACTGATCATTAGGTCCGAAGTAGTGTGGCATTAGCAGGAATTATTTAATGAGCATAGTTCCTTTTAAATTATGTACATTCTTATCCCCATATATTCCATTTTCTGTGCACAGTTAGTCCATATTGTCATAACATCTCTGGATGTTTGTGTGTACCACCATGAAGCCACCTTCTGTTCATTCACCTGCCCATCTCTTCTGCCATCTAGCTCTCTACCCTCTCCATTACACATAGACCACACAGCGTCCCACACATCCCACACTTTGTACCTTGCACTTAGAAGTCAGGCACAGGGAGAAAGAAATGTTTGGTTGAACTCTGAAATCAGAATATTTTAGAGAGTATTTGCCAAGGGATCCGTTAAAATTGAAGATTGCTCACCTGTAAATCGGCTTTTGTATGGGCATTTTAAGAACTCTTCTGTGTATTCTGTTATCTTTGTGGTATATCTCCTTGAGGTTTGTTCCCTTGTTCTTATTTTCTCTAATTGTCCTTACTAGGGAGTATATGATTAAGCAAAAATTATCCAGAAGCTGGGAAAACATTGTCTGTTAGTAAAAAACCTTTTAATTTTCAAATGTCTAACTTTCTTTTAGTTCTTCAGTTCATAAAAATCTTAGTCATTTGAAATGTTACAAGGAAGTATATACTTCTATTCAGCATCATAGTACTCTTACATGTGCTGCAAAGGATGCCTTTGTGTTATTAAGTGAACATGGTCATGATGCCTAGAAGAATAAAAGAACTTTTTAAAAAAAATCCTATTTAAATATATCTGCAGTTCTTTGTTTCATTTTCACTTTGGAAGTATCAGCATATGTGTCATATTAGATAGAAATTGTTAATATACTTTCCTTGTCTTCCAGAGCTGGTAATTTAGGAATTTATAGTAGTGGTGGGTATATATCACCTATTGCCTAGATACCTGAATAGTGTAGGATTTGCTTTCATTTGTAAGTGAGGAGAATGGTTCAAGTTGGCACTTAAGAATAGATGGAGTTCCCTTGGTGACTTCCCTTGGTTTTTATTTATTTATTTGCACCTGTTCTACCACCATACAATTACCTACTCTGTTTTCAATCCCCAAGGTTCCCCCACTCATACTTGGTGAGATTGGTTAAACCTACCGGCTCCCCAAGCATTCCACATTCCAAAACAATTTCTTCTCTATGCCTACCCCCCTTGGAAATTTCTATTCTCTCACTGCAGTTTAGCTATGAATGATTAAGGCGTGCCCCTGCCCTTTCCCCTGTATAACCCAGAAACCTTTTCTAAATCTGCTGGATTTGCTAAATGAGTAGGAAAGGAGGAAGGAATGTTCATTGCTTTCAGCTCTTTCTTTGCGTTATTAAAGAGGAAACTAAGCAGATTGCTGCTTTTTTTCCCCCCCTGAATTACCGAATATCTATAAACTTTGAAGGTCACACAGACTTTCCCTTAGAGAGAGAATCCCAGCCAATGTTCCCTTGCCTAATGGGCATTGTGGCATAGTGATAGATTTCAAAACAAATACATTTAAGTTAATTATTTGCATATTTTTAAAGAACAAACATTGGTGTAACAGATGGGATTCCTTATTATTAGTTAGAAATAAACCTTATGTCATAATACGTAAGACTTCCAGAGTCTTTGAAGTTAAACTATGGCACATGGAGAAATCAAATCATTTGTTTGAAGCCGTATCTTCTAGAACAGCTCGTAGGATGTGAATTGGTAAATATTAAATAACTGGGACTTGAAAACATCTCTTGTAGCAATCCAATTCATGTGTATTTCAGTATGAGAGATTTGGGAACTCAGATATGTGGTTTAATGACCTTGGTATTAGACTCCCTCTATTTTTAAAGACATAGTTAACATATAAGGTAAAATGATTGAACTTTGACTTTGGGAATAATGTCAAAATATGGTAAAATTTAAAATATGTAGAGATGTAAATTACCAAAAACGTTTGGTGGATAGCCTGCACTACTTTGTTTCTAGTTGTACCAAATTTTCTTACCATTAAAAGGACTGTGAATTGGAGAATCAAGAAGCACTTGAACAAGATGGAAATGACGAACTAAAGGACTCTGAAGAGTTTGGTGAAAATGAAGAAGAAAATATGCATTCCAAGGAGTTACTTTCCACAGAAGAGAACAAGAGAGCTCATGAATTAATAGAGGCAGAAGCAATAGAAGATATAGAAAAAGAGGACATCGAAAGTCAGGTCTTTAGCCAGTTTTTTTAAAACATGACTCAGATAAATTAAGTACTAAATAATAAAAAGTATTTTTTTCTAGTTCAATGTGGAAGTCTCAGAATTTTCAGAAAAAATTTTTTTAAGTTATTTATAAAATCACCCAGGATCCTACCGCCTAAGATGACCTTTTAAATTTTTATCTTCCACATATGTATATATTTTTACTTAGTTATCATGCCATAAATTGCTATTTATTCTGTATAATATTTTCACATAACATATCAGAATGATTTCATAATCTGTGTGTTATACCATAACGTATATTAGATGGCTTTTTATGTGCCTAATAGCCACTCTAAGTTTTGGGACGTTTAAGTTTTATGTTCTCTACTCCACTACGAATGAATGGACCGTGCCAACATTACCTGGTGATACATACACACACACACATACATAAACTGGGGGTGCCAAAAAAAATGTATACAAGGGACACTTTGGTCAATGTTGTAGTTTGTCATAATCAGAAGTATCTGGACGCTGATGGTAACCACTTTGAGCACCTGCTGTAATTGCAGAAGACAAACATGACTTGTATCCGTCTTTTGTTATCAGTATATACTGAGTATTACAATTTTAATACAGTTTTCTTAAAATGTGTATACATTTTTGGGGCACCCTCTGTATGTATATTTTTCTACATAAGATTAATTTGCATTTCTTTGGTTATGATCAAGGGCGGGGAAATTACTTAGGAAAC
Source organism: Rhinolophus sinicus (assembly GCF_036562045.2). NCBI lineage: Eukaryota > Metazoa > Chordata > Mammalia > Chiroptera > Rhinolophidae > Rhinolophus > Rhinolophus sinicus. The sequence continues at coordinate 50,799,488 of NC_133753.1, forward strand.
TATAATTTAAAAGCAAATAATTTTAAAAATCTTTTCTTTGAATTAAATAGACCATTTGTCCTGCTTTGGAGTATGTTAGTATGTCTTAAATAAATCAGTGGATTAGGGAGTCAGTGCTTTTAGTGCTTTGTCATGCTTGGGACTTCCATTCTACCTATCATATATGAAGGACTCAAGCAAGAGAGTTTTCTAATTGTCAGTGTGACTGTTCATTTGTTGGCATAAAAAATATAGTCTGAATATAAAACATTGACTTAGCACCTTCGATATCATAGACACTATGCAGAGCACGAGGCAAGTGATAATTGGGGATAGAATAAAAGCATTCTCATGTTACTCAGATATTTTGTAAAGCAAAGCTATTGTATACCCTTTTACTTAGGAAATTGAAGCTCAAGAAGGTGAAGATGATACCTTTCTAACAGCCCAAGTAAGTTTGCATTTAGTCCTATGAATTTGACATTGTGGGTGGAAGGGCTTGGAACAGGAATCTTACTTTGACTATATAATTCTCTAATTCATACAATGGCCTTCAATTGAAGACTAAGTTGCTTATGTGGTATATACGAAATACTTAAAATTGGCAGCCAGAAGTTTTTTGCCCGAAAGGTATTTGGAAGTTATTATAACAAGGTTCCTACCATTTTCAGAATAAAAATAAAAACAGCCCATCTTTTCTGGAAAACAAAACTCTAATTACCAGTTTTTTGCAGTCTACATTCTCCTTAATTTTTTTCCTGTCACTTTGGTATAAAGTAAGTCATTTGAAAGTACTAATATCCTTTCCAAAGCTTTATTTAAATTTTTGTTAATTTAACAATCCTAGGATGGGGATAGTATAAAAATGATAAAAATCTGTGTTCTAGAAATTTACTTGGGGTGTGTCTGTGTGTAGAAAATGACCACTCTCCTATTGTGTGTTAAAGTTTGTTTTTGGTATATGTAATGTCCATAGTGTACATTTTAAAGCATGATTTACAGATGCTATAACCATCTAATAGCTCAATTTCTCCAGTGTTTTGTTTTTGTTTTTTTTAATTATCCTTTGTCTTTCTCTCATATCTGTACTCAACAATCCCTTGTTCATATCCTCTTTAAATGGTATACTTTTAAATAGAGATGGGATGCCCTGTTTACTAGATTTAGGAAAAATAGTGATCAGGTCTGTTACTTCCTTACGGTAATATTTACTAGAAGTGTATATAGTGGGTTATGTTCATGGACTGCTAAGCTGATGGCCTCTGGTCATGCCTTCTTTCCTGCAGCTGTCTTGCCTTTAAAATGCTGGTGAGCCACAGATGCTGGTGAGGCTGTATATTATTGGCTCTCTGTGTTTATTGCAGTGGGGAGAAACTGCATTTCTGGGAGAAATGTTTCTGATAATTTGGAATGTTCTGGAAGGAAATGTATTAGGCTTGTGAAAGTCTATAGACTTGTCCCACACTCTATCCACAAATATGTTCATGTCTGAGTGATAAAGAGTAGATGAGGAAGATGAGCTCTCAGATTGGGGTAGTGCCTTTTTTGATCACTAATTTGCAATAAGGTGAAGTTGAGCTCTTTATATTCTTTGGCAACTAGCTTTTTAATTTCTATCAATAGCCTGTCTTACAGTTGTACGGGTTGTGAGTTGTGTGAAGGTATCATGGCTAAGGGACCTCGTTCACATAATAGACTATTTATTACAAAAATTTAATGATGAAAGTAAAGTATGTTAAGGAATGGGTGCCTTTTTCTAATTTCACAAGTACTTATGGGCTAGAGATGTCCTTGCTCCCATTCTATCCTGATGAAGGGGCAAGTTTTGCCTTATTGTATCAAAAGACAGAGGTTACATCTTCAGAGAAGATCTCTTGAAGTAAAATGACTTTTTTCCCCTTTCTAAATAATGTATAGTGAAGCATCTAGAAACATAAATGTTTCTGGATTCTATCATGATCTAAGGCTTCTGAACATGCTTAATGAGTATGTCTTACTGTGTGCATTAAGGAATACTACATAGAGTGAAACCATCACCCAGCTTCAGCTATTGTCTGTTTACTCATGGGCAGTCTTTTTTCATCTATAGCTCCATTCACTTTCACTTTCTGCATCATTGAAACAAATCCTGGACGACATATTTTGCTTAAAATTTTTCAGTATGTGTCTCTAAACGAGAACTCTTTTATTTTTTACATTATTACTGCTAAGATTTTAATGACATATAGTGTTTTTTTTTAAAACAGGTTTTGTTTGAATCCAGGTACAGATAAGATCTACACATTCTTGATTGATTGAGATACCTATTTAGGTCTCTCTCTTTTTTTTTTTTTTTTAATTTATTGGGGTGACAATTGTTAGCAAAATTACGTAATTTCAGGTGTACAATTCTGTATTACATCATCTATAAATCCCATTGTGTGTTCAAGGTCTCTTTTAATCCATAGATTTTCCCTCCCATCTTCCCTCCCCAATTTTATTTGTTAAAGAAATTGAGTTGTTTATCCTATAGAGCGAGGATTGATACAGTTTTTCTTAAAGGGCAAGGTAGAAAATACTTTAGCCATTGTGGACCATATGATCTGTGTCACAACTCTTCAACTCTGCCATTGTTGTGTGAAAGCAGCCATAGACTGACTGTAGGTAAATGAACGGACATGGCTATTTCAGTAAAAATATTTTTAAAATGAGGCATCTATTGTAGTTTACCAACCCCTGTGTTGAGCTTTCAAAGTCTAGATTTTGCTGATGACATTTTGTGGAGTTGTTCAACATGTGCCTCTGTTTACTGTATTCCCTGTAAATCGGTAAGTTAGTTATAGGATCTAGAGGCTTGTTATCCAATCCAGGGTGCTCCCACCACCCGCCAGCACACACAACTATTTCACAGGTTCTTCCATTTGGTTACATATAATGTCTGGTTGTATCTTGATGATGGTGCCAATCATTGATGATCCATACCCCATTCATCAAAGTGGTAATATTCTAATTTTGTCATTTCTTTAATTATTCGCTGGAATGTTTCTCGAAAGAGAAACTTCTCATCTACTATTTGGTTTTCCAGTTGTACTGTTTACAAAGCAGAGCCAGGATATATGGTTGATTCTTTTCCTTTTATTTACAAATTTTCAGAATAATGAGCTGGTTCATTAACAGTGACTAATGAGTTTTTTATTTTTCCTTTTTTCTCCTTTAGTTTCATTTTGAAGTCATCGATTTAAATATATCTAATGTATATCAGTCCATTGTAGTTATTCTTATTAATACTCAAATTGTCCTATCTGTTGCTAGTGAGAGCCTCCTCAAGTTGGCTCTTGAGTTCTTTCAACATGATTCTACTAGTCTTTGATTGCTTCCTTGCTTTCTAGTATGTAATGATGTTTCATTTCCTGCTCCAGACCTAAAATTAGCCAATTTTTCCTTTTACTGGTAAATGGTATAGTGCTAGAGAATGTGTGGGGTTTTTGTGTTTGTTTTTACTTTTAAAATAAAATAGATTCTGAGTTCATAGGGGTACTTCTAAGTTAATCATTTATCTCATAGTACACATACAACACTCTTAGAATGGTAATGCCAACACCACCACTAATATGATTATTGAAAATAATTTAAGATCCCCCCCCCCCCCCGTTTTCTCTCTTCTAAGGATGTACCCCTGTAGGAATGAACAAATCACTGTATTTTAGACTAGTTCTCTCTATGCAGAGCAGACATACTTATGCACCAACTAATACATACTTAGGTTGACTGTTTCATTTTATTTTCAATATTGAGTTACTGCTTTTTAAAAATTTTAATCTGGAACTCTTGTGAGTCTGTCATTTCAAAATAAAAACTTAGAAAATTTAATATAATTTTATAATTATTTAAAATATTTACATGGTTCCAAAGTTAAAGCTACAAGACAAAATATATTCCAAAAAGCCCCCTTCACCCATCCCCGGTTTGTAAACTTAAAATTCATGATTTGTCCTTCTATTGCTTGCTTTTAAAAAATAGCTACTAGGCAGTATACTTGTGTAGCGATACATTTATTTAAAGCCAATCTTCAGGCTTTGACTTGAGGCTTAAATCTTTAGCCTTTATGCAGTTTGTCTGGTAGATAGAGTTTGCTTCAAATTCTACTTTATTAACAATATTATGGCTTTGGACAGGTTGTCTTAGTTAATTTCTATGTCTAAAAGGAAACATAATTCCTACCTGCTAGATTGATGTGAGGATTAGTCATAGGTCCTGGCATATAGTACATGTGCAATTAGTGGTTATTCGTATTATTGTTTTACTAGCTTCAAGATACCCATTACTTGAGAATTTTCTGGAAAATTTTCTAAAACAGGCTTTAATTCTTTAAATTTAAGTTTAAAGCTAATGCTTTAATTCTTAAAAATTTCCTGTAGTCTCAATCTCTTCTATCTTCTATGATTACACCATATATATTCCTTTTCCCGTATTCCTGTGCCCCTAATGTTTCACTAACTTAAAGGACCTTCCTGGGGGGTAACTGGTTAGCTCAGTTGGTTGGAGCGTGGTGCTGATGGCACCAAGGTTGCTGGTTCGATCCTCGTATGGGCCAGTGTGAGCTGCGCCCTCCTTAAAAAAATGTGAGCTGCGCCCTCCTTAAAAAAAAAAGAGAAAAAGAAAAAAAGGAGGGCCTCCTCCTTTCCCCTCCGGTCATGTGAAGTCTGTATACCTCTCAAAGCAAGATTTCTCTCCATCTCCTCCATAAAGCTTACTGTAGTATCTCTCTCTTATGTAATGCTTTACTGTTTACAGAAAACTTTTTTACATCCATTATCTTAATCCTATATATCCTATTTAGGTCTACGTTATCTCTACAGGTAAAATTCATCTCGATAGAGGACAGTACAACAGAGTAAAACTGTTTCTGTGGTAAAGACAGGATAAATACCTAGGTTTCATGATGCCTCGTCTGGTATTCGTTTCACTGGAATAACTCCACGCTAGTAAATGCTGTTTTGTGAGTTCCAGTTGTACTGTGTTCGCAATTAAGCTTTTTACATACATTGGAATGATCAGTGCCTTCAGTCACTCCACCTAAAAAACAGCAGTGCCTTCACTACATTTATTCAGTAAATTCATTCAACAACTATTTAATGAGTGCTTATTATGTGCCATGTATTTTTTATTTCCCATGATCTTTAGTATATTGCCAGATAGGTAGCAGGCAGTTAGTTGTTAGGGTTATTTTGAAGCTTTATTTTAAGTCAGCCAGGCTGAATACAGTGTTTACATGCAAGTCATGGGATAGGTGGCCTTCCAGAAGAAACGTCTTCTTAACTTGGCACATACCGTGTTTCCACGGAAATAACACCTAGCCAGACAATCGGCTGTAAGGCGTCTTTGGGAGCAAAAATTAATATAGTACTATAGTACTATAACTATAATTATAGTACAATAAGACCCGGTCTTATATTAATTTTTTATATTAGTTATATTAGACCCAGTCTTATTTTGTTATAATATAATATAATAAAAATAAAATATAATATAATACCAGGTCCTATATTAATTTTTGCTCCAAAAGATGCATTAGAGCTGATGGTCTGGCTAGGTGTTATTTTCGGGGAAACAGTATATGTACGTGTATCACAAGATTAACCTAGGAGAGGGCAATAAAATGGGCGTATAGTAAACACTTTTGTTAACTGAAAAATAAGTCTTAGGCTTGCCTTTGTCTCTTACTAATCATTGCTGCTGCTAGGATGAAATAAAAAGAAACAGAAGCTTTGTGTATGACTTGGCATTTTGTTAAAGTTTGTAGATCCCACTACAAAGATAAACAACATGAGGACCTACCTTACAGAGCATTTGCTTCCTTTTCATGTGTGAAATACATTTTGTCATGATAAACTTAAAAAGTAGTTAATATAAAATGATGATTTAGATTGTTGTTACTTATTTCCTATATTCCTGATTTTTTGGTGGAGGAAAATATTTTCAAATAAAGTAAGTATTGTGTCTGCATATGTATCATTTAGACAGGAAATTTTTCCTAGTGTCTTTCATATATTTCTTGATTTGTTTCCTTATTGCAAGGATTGTCAGGCTTATTTTTGATTTTTTGTTTAACATTAGTAGTGTACTGCACAGTAAAACAAATATGCATTGATACGTAGGCTCACCTTTTTTACTAACCCTAGTTGTTTTGTGCTTCACCTCCATTGTAATTGGTTTTATGTTCTAGAAGCTAGGTAAAAGCCTTCTCCTAAGGGCATTTTAGTATATGTAATAAGGCAGTGTTACCGCTCTTTTAAGAAACTAAGGTTATGAAACCTTTCAGAAAACATGTTGAATAATTAGGATAAATATCTGAAAACTCTTCAGCAAAGTAAGGCACACCTTACTAGTTATTTTAGCAGCTCAATGTAACATTTCTAATTGGTAGGAGCTATAGCAGAAAGGATTGTGTTTTCTTATATCACAGTATTTTAAAATGTTTACTTTTTAGAATAGCAAATAATTTGGCTATTTTTTTGTGAACCTATCAATATTGCATCTCTAAAAGATTAATTTGGAAGTAGTGTGCTATTGGCATCATAGGTAGATAGATAAAGAAGAGGCAAGTTACATTCCTTAAGTTCATTTGTTCTGCATTTGAGTAAAAGTTAAGGTATTCCAGTTTACTTATTCCTCCAAGATAAATTATTAAACTCAGAGAGTTTATAAGAAAAAGATTTATCATAGTTCCAGCATAACATCCTTCCTTTGCTGCCACTGCCCACCTCTCCACCCAAGTTAAAGCATTTTTCTTTTCCTTTCCAGATGTTGCAGATTAAAACTAAATTTCAGTACAATTTCTTTGAGTACAACAATATAGTATAGTAATTAAGAGATTACTAGAGTGCAATATAAGGGACTTATGTAATAATTAGGATTCACATTGTTATCAATAATCAACTGACTTTGGACTGTTTTACTTTCTACGCTTGTGGGTTAGTTCAGTGTTTTAGTTTCCCTCACATTACTTTAGTGTGTAAAATAATTGGTTATTCCTTAATTGGGGTACTTATAGATTAACTTAAAGTCAAAAAATTATTTTAACATGATTTCATAAAAATATGGTAGTTACCTAAACGTAATTTTGAGCATATGGTAAAATATTGAATATTTTTAAGGAATCAAGCATTTATATGAATCTAAAATTGTATTATAAGATAAATATGCCATTTAAAGTTTTGTTGCAGTTAAATTTTGACTGCTAGGCTGTCACTGTAAAGCAGGGGTGTCCAAACTGCGGCCCGCCAGCCAACTGCGGCCCATGATCCATTGTTAATTGGTCCACAGCAAATTCCAAAAATATATTTAGTTTACTGAAATAAACCAGGTGTGGCAATACGTACTTCACCTCGAGTGAGTGGCCCGGCTGTTTGTGTATTTTACCACATATGGCCCTTGGTGAAAAACATTGAAAAAGTTTGGACACCCTGCTCTAAAGCATGTGAGTGGTTCAAGTGTAGTCCCTGGACCAATGGTGTCAGTGTCACCTGGAAACTTGTTAGGGATGTAAATTCTCAAGCCCCACTGGAGACCTGAATCAGAAAGTCTGGGGTTGTACTCAGCAATCTGTGTTTTAAACAAGCCCTCCAGGGAATTCTGATACAGGCTCAAAGTTTGAGAATCACTACTGTAAGTCTTGTACCTGGTAACTTCACACCACCTTGACTGAAGATGACCTACTTCAACTCAGGTTTTATTTTAAAAGGTATCAATTAAAACATCCCTTATTTTTTTTCATCACTAGGGTTATGATGCATATTACTTCTATGCATTATAGGGACAATATTGGTTTTACCTTTGTGTGATCACTTCAGGAATTTTTGCAGTATTTGCTTGATGTAAATGAGGTTTTCCCTTTGTGTTATTCCTGTTTTCAAGCTACCACATGCTTAATTTTAGATTAGGTGAAGATATCACATATTTTAACATTAAAATCAGTCTTTGAAAATGTATGTTATTTGTTTTGATTTATCTATAGCACAAATACGATTTTTAAAGTGGCTGGCCACCAGTGTCTGTATGACAACTATGAATTCATTTTTAGCAGTTAAGAAGGAATGAGTAATTTGAAACTAACTACTACTTTTGTAGCCATCCTTTTTCTGAGATGCCTAAACAGGGAGTGTGTTTTTTGTTTGTTTGTTTTGTCTATTAATACGCATTTAAGCTCATGAACGTGTATGTCTTAAGGTTATATTTTCTGGTACTATTTTGAATAGTATGCTTCAAGAGTGAACTGAGTCACATAAAATAATAAGGTCATTCTTTTTATTGGCAGCTCAGATATGAGTAATATTCAGGTTATATAAACTAGCTTTGAATACTGAATATAAATAATACAGTTCATTCTTGGTCTAATCATTGATGGATTTGCCTGTTTCTTGTCTAAAGTCATATATATCAGGCATGTGCCACATTTCTCGAAATAGGCTCTGATTTTGATTGGAATATCATACATTTGTTTGTAATAGATAATCCTAGTTAATATTAAATTATAGACCAATTTAAATTGACTTGAGTTTTGTACTATTACTAAAATCCAATTTTAAGTGCATTCATTTTACATTTGATTATTCTTTGAATTTCAGGATGGTGAGGAAGAAGAAAATGAGAAAGGTATGTGTGATGCTGAGTAGAGTTTAAAAATTGCTCACATTTAGAAAAATGGTAAATTACGTGAAAATAAAGCATTCGTTTCTTGAAACCTTATTTTGAAATAAGTTTATTTTCAAATTTATCAATTTAGTGAATTTAGCATCTTGATTTTATTTTTCAATTGGTTTTAATTTTATTTTTAACGCTTAAGATATGTTCAAACTTAACAGTACATATCAGTTACTGTAGTGGACGATGCCATTTATTTAATCCAGTTTTAATTTTTTTAAAGAATTAACTTCTAGCATACGGTAAGTTGGTTACATCCATAAAACTGGCACTGCAGTAACTCATCTGTACTTATTGGAGTTGTAGCATGTAAATGGATAGTTAATTTTGCAAATAGTCCCAAAAATGGTGGGTGACCAGGAGACTGACTTTTTATTCGCTGCTTAAACAAACTTTCCTACAATCTTCTGACAGTTTTAGTGGCTTAGGAGAGCTGTCTCATCCAATACAATTACAGGGACATCAGTAGCAATACATGTGGTCATTACGAGACCATGGAAGAGTTCTTGGACAGAAGTCAAAGGATCTTACCTTGGACTGGCAAGGACATGGAGCAGGGTTCTAAACAAGACAGAATAAAAAGCCTAGAAGCAATGGTGAAGTAAAGCTGACTGAAAATCTCACATGCGTGAAGCCTATCTATTTTGGGGGAATGCAAGACATCTTTGAAAATGGTAATTGCGGGACTGACTGGACCAGGATGAAGACTGGAAATAACCAATTTCCTGAACATAATGGAGCAAGCTATCTTTGGAGCCTTCTGTAGCAGTTTTCTGTATGATTCTGGACTACCCAAGAATTGAATAAGAAGAGTGAAAAAGATGGGCCCTGAAATACTTTGAAGACTGATATCCTCAGACTGTGACCTTGCAAGATGTCACCATGGGAGTTCTGACGGTCACAAGGGCTTAATCCCAAGATGATTCGAACATTGAATAACAAATCTTCACATTCGTCACTATTTCATGGAGGAAAAAATATCTTCCATATAACCAGAAACGAAGAGCTGGTATCCTCAGGATGGAACCATTTCCTCACTTTTGTTGCTTGGTATCTGTATGTAGAGATCATTTTTTTCCATGAAGAATAAGTGATCCTGGGTAAAGGATTGTTTATGTTAGTTAATACCCTTGTGTTTTTTCCCCTAACCTTCCATCAGTGCTAATAACTGGCTTTATATTTTCTAGGTCCTATTCTAGCTTATGAATATGAAATTGTTTAAACTTCTTGTTTTGCCATATTTATTCCTGTTAAATCCTCTTAGATATAGCAGGTTCTGGTGATGGTACACAAGAAGTATCTAAACCTCTTCCTTCAGAAGGGAGCCTAGCTGAGGCTGATCACACAGCTCAGGAAGAGATGGAAGCTAATGCGACTGTGAAAGAAGCTGAGGATGACAACATCTCGGTCACAATCCAGGCTGAAGATGCCATCACTCTGGATTTTGATGGTGATGACCTCCTAGAAACAGGTAAAAATGTGAAAATTACAGATTCTGAAGCAAGTAAGCCAAAAGATGGGCAGGACGCCATTGCACAGAGCCCGGAGAAGGAAAGCAAGGATTATGAGATGAATGCGAACCATAAAGATGGTAAGAAGGAAGACTGCATGAAGGGTGATCCTGTCGAGAAGGAAGCCAGAGAAAGTTCTAAGAAAGCAGAATCTGGAGACAAAGAAAAGGATACTTTGAAGAAAGGGCCCTCGTCTACTGGGGCCTCTGGTCAAGCAAAGAGGTTTGTTTTTCTATGTCAGTTCTTTACGATACTGAATTCCAGCATTCAATAAGATCACTCTACATTAAGGGGGTGGCTTCAAGACCATGTACAGTAATTAGTACTTATGATCCTGCCTATAATATTCTTGACCGTCATAAGTTACTTTTAAAAAAATTTCAAGATCTTCGTAATATGCAGTGTGTTCTACTGATTGCATTGTCGAATTGTCAGCATATATTTGTTTTTTTTGGTTGTTTTTTTTTTTTTTTCAAATTGACAATTTTTTTGTTTTATTTTTAAAAATCCTTGTGATGATGGTTAATGAACAACTATCAGTCCTAACAACACAAAATGAAGTCAAGTCCCAGTCCTGAAATCTGGAGAAGATGGCCATATATCCACTGAATAGAATTGTCAGAAAATCTAGATCTTCAGGCATCTTGGGGAAACTCAGTGCAAGAATCCTAAGGGAATCATTTGTTCGAATAACCTAACCTAGGCCTTTGGAATTGTCAATTTGTATGAATAGCACTAGTTTGAAATATAGTCAATGTCAAGTTGTTCGATTTTTGGGTTTTTGTTTTCAATTTTCTTCTGGTGATTTGCTTCTTTAGCTCTTCAAAGGAATCTAAAGACAGCAAGACATCATCCAAAGATGACAAAGGTAATGTATTTTTTCCTATTTATTTCAGTGGTAAATTGCATATTTTCATTAAAAAGGAATAATTGCATGGGGTTTCCTTTGACATTTAGTCCTTAAAAATGACATACTAAAAATTTTGTATTGTGCCTGTGTGTAAACTATAAAGTTAGTTAGATTACAGCAAACTCTTGGTGTGATTGAAGCATTACTCTGTAATTAGTTAATTTGTAAACTAGTTTGAGTATGCTAAAAATCAATTTGGTATGTGTTTTTAATGTGTTCTAAGCAACTGTATTGAATATTAATATGGGTATTTCATTTCCTTATGTTATAATTTCAAGTGTATTTTACCGTTAGTTGCGGTCATTTTTAACCCCTGTACTCCACCACAACCGTTTCCCTGTTCTATCTAGTAGGAAGTGTGCTATAAATTATATTTGTATATATTTGTGGAGTATAATATTTAAAAGTAAATCAGTCTCTAATATTTGATTTTACTTTTTTCCTTCTTTAAATTAGGGCACACTTCTATTAACATAGCCAGTATACAGTATATTTTAATTCTTCAGAATTTACTTCCTAATTAATTTATTTTGGGTTGATGGGAGTCTTATATAGGAAAATAGTTTTATTTCAAATTCTTATAACCTTATAGGCTTAATATTGATTGCTTTCTGTTATTGGGAACTCTCTGGTTATCTCACGGCCATGCACTGTAGTTTCATCTTACACATATGCTGCCTACTTGAAAAATATTTTTAATTTTCTAAAAAAGCATTTTAAGAGAAATACATTTCAGATAATACAAAGTCCTAAAATGCCTCCCAGTGCCTAAAAAAAAAGAGTGTTATATGTCGACTATGGCTTATTTAGTGTATTTTGTTGGCATGTTTTCATTGTTGGAAATTTCGGTGATTGATTTACTAATTTACAATGAATTATAATACCCACATCCCTTATAATTTCAGTTAATAGGTAAGATGTAATAAACTTACTAAATGTTATCCTTTACATTCAGAAGTAGTCTTGGTTAAATGTTAACTTTCTCCCATTATTAGAAATTTTTTTATTTGTAATTAGAGAAGTATCTGGGCCCAAATGTTGCTGGTAACAAAAAAGATACACAAACTTCTGGTTAACATTTCATAAGATAAAACAGATCTTGTTGATAAATGTGTTCCTTGAGAATAGAAATGGTTTCTATTACTAGAAACCATTAATATTTAAAATACTTGAGTCAGATATGTGTTGTCTTCTCAAAAGCTTACACTGACAGGAACTAAAACTTGTGGCATGTAGTTTTTAAAACCATTGAAAATTTTATTCTTTCTACACACAATAACTTGACATTATAAAAACTGTTACTTTTAATTGCTTATATACTGTTTCTCTTACAGTGGGTAAGAGTGGTTTTTTAAATAAGTCAAATGAATGAAAATTCCCCTTTTATAATAGCACATTTGAAGAAAAGCACTGGAGGGTGACTGACTAGGCCTGTATTCTAAGAAATGACATCTGTATGTGTGAAACTGTAATTTGTATATGGAAATAATACAGAAATAATTCAGCCATTTACCTGTTCTAAAGAATTTTAAGGTCTCATCTTATTCTTATGATTAATTTGTTTTAGAAGATTGTTTTTTATTAAATCCAGAGTTATCCAGCTGCATATAATTCCCATTTTCTCTTCTTTCTCTAGTAGAGAATGAAAATGAGCTGCTTGGTTAGTCTTTGTTATTAAACATTTAAATTCTTGAAAGCAGTTTATCCCTTGCATTGACTTTTCCCTCTTACACTCCCAGTTGCTCAGGATCTAAAGCCCACAGAAATACAGGTAGTTAAGCAGTCTGTACATTCCTAGATGACTGCTTCCTGGGTGCCAGTATTCAGTGCAGTGGTAGAGTATAAATTATTAAACTTAATAGCAAAAGTCCAAGACATGTAATTGATTTTTTTACCCACTTAAAACTCATGTAGTAGGAAGTATACAATGTTCAGACTTGTTTCCTCATTACAGTTGTATTGCTTGTTATTGTATGTGATTTTAATAATAGTAAATTCATAGGGTTTTGAGTTAGTAAGATCATACTATCAAAATTAAATGAGAGGGTTTTATAATTTTGAAAGACTGTGGTCCTAGTAATTTTCTAAAAAAAAATCCAATTGAGACCTAAATGTCTGGTATTAAATCTATTCTAGGAAGTACAAGTAGTACTACTGGTAGCAGTGGAAGCTCAACTAAAAATATCTGGGTTAGTGGACTTTCTTCTAATACCAAAGCTGCTGATTTGAAGAACCTCTTTGGCAAATATGGAAAGGTACATTCTTTTTATCTTGTTATCTTTCTAATATCTCCATTTGAAACAGGGATTGTATTTAACAGTATTATATAAACTCTTCTAATTTCTTATTTCTCTTAGGACTGTTATAGGCATAATTATTGAGTTCTGTGATAATGGTGAGTTTCATCATATAATCTCACTCTGAGCCCTGAGGATCTTTGTATTAAAAGCTCATATTTTGAGCCCATTTAAGCCAAGGACTGAGTTTTATTCATCCCCATTCATCATTATTTTTCTAGGAGCTTAGAATTGCTGAGGCTGACCTGGTCATCTGGAAAACATAGGTAGACTAATATAATATTAGGCAATGGGATATAGAATTGGAAAAAAGAACACAAAACTTATGTGGTCCCTGTCATAATACAGATTCCAGTACAGTGCTGGAGAAAAATGTAAAACTGGTAAAAATACACTTAATCAGAAGTTGTGATACGTGCTATGAGGGAAGAGCACAGGGTACTCAGTGAGCAAAAGGGGAGGCTTTACTGTAGTTTAATTATTAGGAAAAGTTTCTCTGACATACAAGGGAGAACTAGCGGAAGAGAAAAATGGTGAATAAAGAATATTCAATTAATAGTTGTTGAGTTGCAATAATCTGTAACCCCTACATTTAAAAATACAGCAGTTAACCTATTCCAGTATAAGCTGGATAACAGGGACCTTATTTACTATACTTTGTATGTGCATGGTAGACTTTCAAATATTTATTAAATGACCAGTATTGGTAACTAGCTATTAATGAATATTACGAAAATCTATTGATTTCAAGAGGTTTTTTTTTTTTCTAATTTAATTTAGAGAGTTGGCTGAGCATTAAGGAGATAATCTTATAGGTGTCAGATACAGAACACTGAGAATTGTAGTCCCATGGACAGCTGTGGTATACTTTTTGTTCTATTTTCAATAATTTATTGTTAGAGATATTAAAACAGTATTTTAATGTTGGCATTTATTAGGACTGATGGATACCATGCATTTGATAAAACTGCTGTTGGGGCAAGTTAGCCTTTCTCAGAATTGAGATAGAATATGATAGTAGTTTCCAGCCACCTACACCATACAACTTCCGAAATCCCGTTTACCTCTTCCTGTCATTATGTCTGTGTTCACAGCACTGAACACAGTACTAGATTGTTCTCTGTAACTTTTCTTCTCATTCACCCATCCCTGCCATATCTCTCTTAACTATTCATTTTGTAGAACTGAAATTGTCACTTTTATACTGGTATACATTTTAAAAGCACCTAGAAGGAAGTGTGTCTTTTTAAAGTATATTTTTTAGGATGTAATTTTAAGGCTGCCTTTTCACATATGGCTGATTCTTTATTTTTGAAAGCTTATTGTGACTCAAAGAACAGTGTTTACACTCATTTAGAAATTTCCTGGACAACTTTTTTTTTCTCTATTAAGAGAATCAGGGTGGGACTGTAACAAGGAAATTTTGGCTTAAATCTAATTGAGAACATTAGTTTTTTGCTTTCATTAAGTGTGCCATGACTTCATTGACGTGACTAATTGTGTTTGACTATGTATTTAAAAAAAGAAAAAGAAAAACTAAAAGTAGCTTAAGTTACTTTTTGACATTTCAAATTGTTCCCTTGAATATTTACTAAGTATTTATAGACAAGGTAGATGGTGATCACAAGCATGTGACACAGAATAATACTACATATCCTAAATTTATCCTTTATCTTGAATTTATGTATTGTGACTATGTCCTTTAATTGGAATAATCTCAGTTCTGAAGTTTCATCTACTTAGAAATGTATGTAGTTGTGAAGTTCTAAAACATTCTAAGTATAATCTTATTTTACAGGTTCTGAGTGCAAAGGTAGTTACAAATGCTCGAAGTCCTGGGGCAAAGTGCTATGGCATAGTAACTATGTCTTCCAGCACAGAGGTGTCCAGATGTATTGCACATCTTCATCGTACTGAGCTGCATGGACAACTGATTTCTGTTGAAAAAGTAAGCTTGCCTAACTGTTTATAAAAGGTAGGTTACTTTGAGGGCTAGTAATTCTTATTTTAAAGATGTTACACTGGTAGGGAGTAGAATTAGTAGTGATTTTAATTTTATATATTCATTTTAATTTTTTTTACTCCTGTGTTTTTCAAATTTTCTACCATCAACATATTTTTTATAATCCTAAAAAATTAAAATTTAATTTTAAAACATAAAGATATTTTTTCTTTTTAAACCTTTCAGGTTAAAGGTGATCCTTCTAAGAAAGACTTGAAGAAAGAAAATGATGAAAAGAGTAGTTCAAGAAGTTCTGGAGACAAAAAGAATTTGAGTGATAGAAGTAGCAAGTAAGGATTTTTTTTTTTTTTGATAAGTACATAGACGTTTTTGGTACACTGATGACATAGTTCTCATTCTATTGTTTTCTTGTGTGGCGTGGTATGGTTAGGACACAAGCCTCTCTCAAAAAAGAAGAGAAAAGGTCGTCTGAGAAATCTGAAAAAAAAGAAAGCAAGGATACTAAGAAAATAGAAGGTAAAGATGAGAAGAATGATAATGGATCAAGTGGCCAAACTTCAGAATTGATTAAAAAAAGTGAAGAAAAGAAGCGAATAAGTATGCTATGTATCTTTCTTCTCACTCCCTTTCTAATTCATTCTACAACTTAATTTTTATAGTGGAACAGAAAACTTGAGATTACAAACCAGAACAATATTTAAAATTTGTTGTTAGATGTTACTGTTTTAGAAAAGGAGGTCTAATAGAACTAATTGTCTTTTCTACTCTTGGAAAACAAATGTATTCTTCCCACTAAGTCCCTTTACTATTAAATCTGGGCTGACTTAAAAAAAAGATCATTGACTTATAGCTGTGTAGTTGAAGTAGGATCTTTTGGTATCACTGAAAATACTTGTTAGGAGACTGAGCTATTTCTAAAAACTTTGCATTTATGTTTTCATAAAACAAGTAGGTTATTTCATGTATTGGTTTGTGAATGTCTGGCTGTCTAGGAATTCAGCATTTTTACATCATACTTTCTTTTTTGATGAAATAATTTTTTGGACATTTGTTTATCTAATTTTTTTTCTCTTAGGTTCAAAGAGTCCTGGACATATGGTAATACTAGACCAAACTAAAGGAGACCATTGTAGGCCATCAAGAAGAGGAAGATATGAGAAGGTAAGTCTCCTGTTTCCAAAAGAAGATAACTCAGTATCTCTGTAACTACTTTTGCATACGTCCATGCTAGAAAATCTAAGAAAAGGGGGATGTCATTACTCATTTAAGCTTTTTAAATGAACAGCTGAACTTGAAAAATAAAACCCCAAATTATTTTAACATCTGGTCCTCTTACACTTTTCCTACAGATTCATGGAAGAAGCAAGGAAAAAGAGAGAGCTAGCCTAGATAAAAAAAGGGACAAAGACTACAGAAGGAAGGACATTTTGCCTTTTGAAAAGATGAAGGAACAAAGACTGAGAGAACATTTAGTTCGTTTTGAAAGATTGCGACAAGCAGTGGAACTTCGAAGGTAGAAAAAGCCTATTTTGTACCTATACCTATCTTTAACTATAGGTACATATTTAACACTTGAAATTGTGTTCCCACAGAAAGCTATTTGCCACATTCAAGAAATGCAGTGAAACCTAAATATTTCTTAACTTTGCATAGCATTTTACAATGTACAAAGTATCTTTCCATCTATTATCTCAATCTCAACAGTTGTATAAGGTTAATTTTGCCCATTATATAATTGAAAAAAATAGAGGCCCAGAGAGGCTAAATGACTCTTCCAATGCCACATTGCTAGTAAGTGGCAGAGTCGGGACTCAGACCCAAGTCTTCTGACTCCAAGTCCAATGCTCTTTCCTCTCCAAAGCTGCTGCCATAAAATACATGATTTAAATTGATTTTTCAGGTAAGATAAGTCTCAGTGTAAGCTACAGTGTTCAAAGAGTATGTTGACATTGTAAGAAAAATTCACTGTACTTTGGATTAGAGCCTAAGGGAAAGAAGATTTGCCCTATGAACCTTCTTTTGTTCAAGCTCTATCCCAAAGCAAGAATTCTCTTTAAAAGAAACAGAACAAAACAAAACATTTCTATTTTTAGTAGCAGTATCTCAGCTGGTTACCATGAGTGACAGTTGCTTTCGGTATGTCAATTTTTTGGATGCCACTTAAAAAACTCTTGTGAAAGTGTTTTATGATATAAATTTCCAAATATTAACCTAGCTAACCGAGACGTAACAGGCTTTCACCTATTCATTCACAAGAGTGTTAGGAACTATTAGAGATACTTTTAGTAACTTAAATAATACTATGATTGTCACACACTTTATTAAAAGGAAATAATCCTTGCATTACTCAGAATCCATTTTCCTTTTTTTTTTGGTTGAAGTCCCTATGTGCTGAGCTTCCTATTTAGATGACAGTAATTTGAGAGAAGATGAGAGCGGTAGCTACTAAAACTATTCTCAAAACTATCAGACCCACACCCCTTTTAAAAAAAAGTTACAGTACCCTGTTTATTCTGAAATGAAATCGATATATAATATACCTGTCTGTACAGATAATTTTCAAAAAATCAATATAATGCCTTACCTCTGATTTAAAGGAGAAAGTAATTTATAATGAAGCATATATTCTAGACATAAATGTTTCGGCATGAATCACCAGAAGTCCTAATGAAATAGTCAGATGTTTGTACCCCTCTTTTAGAATGTGACAGCAACAGATAACGACTGATATTGGTGTGTCGTATTGGTGAGTCAAAAACCAGGAGTAGTGTTGACATTATGATATGATTTCTGAAATGGTGAACAACTCTTGGTGAAGTTCTCAAGAAAGTATAATTTTCCCTTTATTTGCAGAGAGTTGCACACCTAGAAATTGTAGTGTATATAAAAGCAACCTAGCGTTAATTAAAAATGAGTTAAGTTCTAGGCTCAAACTTTTTTTAGGTGATTTTGTTTTGTCGTAATGACATAAATGTCTATTATGTCGTTTGAAAGATTTTAGGAGTGTCGGACAGTTTTTTGTTATGCAGGACTATCCTTTGCATCATAAAATATTTAAGAATCCTTGGTCCCCACTCAGTAAATGTCATTGTGATAATTAAAAATGTCACTCAGATTTCCATGGGGGCAGTAATGATCCATTGAGAATCACTGGGTTGCTAGAGGAAGACATGCTGATAAGCAAAGTATACTGAGTTCCTTAGAGTGAGGAAATGACAAAACTATGAAAAGTCCAATACAATAACTTAGTTCAGTTCAGCAAACATTTGAACTGCCCCCTGACTCAAAAATGCATATTACATGGAGCCATCTATTATGGGCCAGTGAACACTCCAAAAAGCTCTTTAGGGCCACCATTTTATTATAATAGCATTTGCTATAATTCATGTTGATGGGTATGATCCCAGGTCATCAAAATAAGGTATACCTTGTTTAAGGAGATAGAATATATACTAGATGATAAAAATTTTTCTATCAAAAGCAAATAGAAGTTGTAGTTTGGTAAATTCATTTTTTTTGTAGAATATCCTTTTAAAAATGTCAATTAATGGGCTATTATTATAGCGGGATTTTTATTTAAACAGGAATCATTTAAGAGGCAACTACTTTATAAAATTCAGTTGACAGTCTCAGTAAATGAGTGTTGGAGTCTGTTTAAAGTTTTGAGTTCTCCTTCCAATTATATTAAAACTACTTAGATTAAGTTGAAGTTTAAAATCGCCAACCTCAAGAAAAAGTTCAAATTCAAAAGCTATTCTCTTTCACACAGTGCTAGCATAATTTAAATATTTCTAAATACTGATTTTTGTTAGACGAAGAGAGATTGCAGAAAGAGAGCGTCGAGAGCGAGAACGCATTAGAATAATTCGTGAACTGGAAGAACGGGAACGCTTACAGAGAGAGAGAGAGCGCCTAGAAATTGAGAGGCAAAAACTAGAGAGAGAGAGAATGGAACGCGAACGCTTGGAAAGGGAACGCATTCGTATTGAACAGGTGCAGTCAGAAAATCTTTTCATCTTAAATAACACCTTTTTTAAACATTGTGATTATTGCCCTAAAATTTGCTTTACTTTTGTAAAGCTTCTATAGAATGAGTTCAGCTGCTGAGCATTCATTAAGTGTCCCTGAAAGATAACAATGAATTAGATGCTAGTTAAAAATACATTTACTAGTGATTTTGTTGTAGCCAATAGGTGAAAACTCAAACTCTGCAGTGTCATGGCAGCCTAATAGTCTGAGCATAGGACTATGAGTCCAGAGTAGTTGTAATCCAGGCTCTGTCACTATCCCAATCTTAGAAAATAATGAGTATTTCCTTATTTATTGTTGTGGGAATGATCTCCCAGGCTGGAAGGAAATAATGCCTCTCTGCAGAATTGCATCCAGGGTTTTAAGGCACTTAGTGCCCATACGTGTTAAGAACTTATTTCTAATTCCCTGTAGGTGCCTTTGTTTCAATCAGATGATTAAATCTGACCTTCCCAATTACTTTCACCACCCAATCTATTACTTTTAATGTTGGAGAACAATAGCCATAGCCTAGATTACTGATTCTTAGAGTCAAATTTTTTTAATGTATTTGTCCCAAGTATATTTTATCAGTTGCTTGTCTATGAGGTTTCTTAATGACAGGATTAAAACAACGCTGTATATATACTTACCATATGTTTTCATTTTGCATTGGTTGGTTCTTCCTTCTGTGTTGTCTGAAGGAACGTCGTAAGGAAGCTGAACGTATTGCTCGAGAACGAGAGGAACTGAGAAGGCAACAGCAGCAGCTTCGTTATGAACAAGAAAAAAGGAATTCTTTGAAACGCCCACGTGATGTAGATCATAGGTAGTTGCTTGCTTTCTTCTTTTACAGTTACACTTGCTATCGTATTCCTTTTAAGCCAAAACTAACCGGAGAACTAGCAAGTACAGGCAACCATCACTGGACCAAGAGGTCATGATCAACAGGGATGAGAATGATTGCAGTACAGGAGTGGACCCAGTGCGTGGTCAAGTAGGAAGAGTCTGTTCTTTCTGTTTTTTCTTTCTAGTGCCAGATGCTTTTCCATTATGACTGGAAATACATGGTCATAGTAAGCTTCAGTGATGGTGGTTCTCAAACTCAGGCCCATTTTCAGAATTTTTACAGGGTAATACAGATAGTACAAAAATGGAAGTCATAAACTTAGGAAGACTTAAATATAGATTCTGTTGTGTGTTTGAGTTCATGCTTTGCATTAGACTTCAAAAACATACTAATTTTCTTAATATAAATTCTATGAGATTCAGTTGATTGTGTTGAGAAATAGATGGAATGAATGAATTGTGCATGGGACTTACCTCTCTAACCTTTCCAAAGTTAAATGTAACTGAAAAGGTTGTATACTGCTGGTTAGAATTTTACTATAAAATGGTACCAAGTATTTTCTCTTACTGGTCTTTTCCATCTAATAATTTTCAAATGGATAATTTTTCAACTATTTTCTCCTATGACATTCCTCTAACACTGTATGACTTGATGTAATTTAAAAATTAGTTGCTTGCTTGTCCTTGTAACAGAATGTTTTGTGTCTTGAGTTTATTAGTTAGCTCTCTGTATCTACAGTTCCTAGCATGTGGCTCCTGCTAAGTGGTGTTTGATTATTGTAACACTAATTTATATAAATGAGCAAATGTTTCTCTTCAAGGCGAGATGATCCTTACTGGAACGAGAGTAAAAAGTTGTCTCTAGATACAGATGCACGATTCAGCCATGGATCTGACTACTCTCGGCAACAGAACAGATTTAATGACTTTGATCACCGAGAGAGGGGCAGGTTTCCCGAGAGTTCAGTACAGTCTTCATCTTTTGAAAGGTAAATAGATACATTGAAAATTCTTGTGTTTGTGTTTGGTATATGAGCCTTGATAGTGATAATTTGATTCTCGTTAAAATCTTAATTAAGCAGTACATGTCAAAACTGAGTATTCAGAAAAAATTGTATGCTTGGTTTTTATTTTCATGAATGGGAATATTATTCAGTATTCAGAATTAGTTCACTAGGCCACAATAACAAGGTTAAGTAGGTTGGCTTTATTTTTTTGAACTAAGTGGGAGTACTGTTAGCTTTGGATGTGCCTCAGTTCAGAGCAGTCAAATATCCTTCAGGTTGGTAGTGACCTGAGCTTTGGATGTAATGCCTCCTGGATGCCAAAAAAACCCAAACTTCATGCCAGACACTTAGCTCAATTTAAAAGAATATGAGTTACCGTAATCAATAATTGTGGCTTTTTTGGTGGCTTTGCCTTAAGTTAATTTTTACAGAAGGTGTAATTGTAGGTTATACAAATAAAGTTAAGAAGAAGAAGGCCAAATAAGTACTTCTCAGGACCTATGTTCTTTGTTTTGGATAATCAATAGGCGAGAACGCTTTGTTGGTCAAAGTGAAGGGAAAAAAACACGTCCGACTACACGAAGAGAAGATCCAGGTTTTGAAAGGTACCCCAAAAATTTCAGTGATTCCAGAAGAAATGAGCCTCCACCACCAAGAAATGAACTTAGAGAAACAGACAGGCGAGAAGTACGAGGGGAGCGAGATGAGAGGAGAACTGTGATCATTCATGACAGACCTGATATCACTCACCCGAGACATCCTCGAGAAGCAGGGCCCAATCCATCTAGACCAACCACCTGGAAAAGTGAAGGAGGCATGTCCAGTGACAAGCGGGAAACAAGGTGTTTGTGTAGTTTCTAATGCTTGGCTAGTGGTTTATAATGCATTTGGGTTTTAAGAAAAGTTACAACAGAACCTTGATTGTACATGTTTTGGGGTTTAATTTTTAGAGTTGAAAGGCCTGAACGATCCGGGAGAGAAGTGTCAGGACACAGTGTAAGAGGGGCGCCCCCTGGGAGTCGCAGTAACGCTTCAAGCTATGGAAGCAGAGAAGGAGACAGAGTCATCACAGACCGGGGAAGTGGATCACAGGTAAATGCTTATGAAGGTTTACTCTCAACTCTTTAAAAAAAAATTCAGAGGACTTATTTTGATGTGGCCTAGATTACTTAGATTAGAATGATTAGTAGACTAGTTTCCTGTAAAAGATGATAATATTTCTCATATTTCACTGTCTGTAAACATCATTTGAACGTCAGTGGTCCAAAAAGTGAAATTACTAACAATTTGAGAATTGTTATATTTGGTAGATGAGTCTTCCTAATGACTTCTGTTTTGTTTCTTTTTAAATAATTTAGGCTTTCAAACCAAATGGGAAATGTTTGGCCCCTACTTGGGTTTCCCTTTCACTTTTTCCTTTTTTCTTTAAAGTACTCTCCTTAAGTAGCTTAAACTATAGAACTGAAATAATTCTTTATCTCTTTTTTGTTCTTTTATTTCTAAGGGTAGATGAGTGGAATATTTTGTATTTTTAAATTGCTTTTTACTTGTGATATTTTATACGTTAATGAATATTTTATAAGTTAATGAACCTGGACAAAGCAAAGTACCTTCATCTCTTAAGTAACTATAATAAGCAAAGAACCTTTTACCTAATTTTGAAAGCATTTTATCAATGAAATACTGGCATATGAGTTGAAAGTAGCACATACAGAATGTCATCTTAAATTAGATACAGAAGAATTCTGAAGTGTGTGTGTATCCATCCTTCAGCCTGCATTATATACTGATGCCCTGTTTTGTATTTGAACACATACTAGGTTTTGTAGGAAGCTTTTTTACTGGAAAATTTTTTAATCCCTTGGTGTCCTAGCTAATACCTCTGTATGCTTTTCGTTTCATCCATAGCATTTATGAAACAGATTTGGGCCTGATGGCATTAGAAGCTTTAATATTTCTAATAAGTAGAAATGTCCAGTAGATGAGTTCATTGAGCTGTTTACCCTGAACAGAACTTTAAGACTGGGTTTATAATCCACATATTTTGCCTTATTTAGAGTAAAACTTAAGGCAGTCTCATAGACTAGCCCCCTGCGTTCACATACTCTTTTAGGAAAGGTGTCCTGAAAAGGAGATCCTATTCCTTCCTTGAAAATTCTTTTTTTCATAATGCAAATCTCTAAGTTGTTCTGCCAGTATTATCTCTCTAGCAGTATTACCTTTAGCTTTATTCTCTGTAGGCTGACTTTCATAATTTTGGCCTCTTCTTTCCTCGGATCCTTAGTTCTGTGGCTTTTGTTTCTTTATAGTCAGTACTATTTTTCAGTCATGGATGTAAGACTTTGTAAGAGCACTGAATAGTACTCTGTAAATTAAGTTGCTCTGTTTCTATGTGCTGTTTGCCTGTTGATCATATACCCACCCTGAATTCTTAAGGTTTTGACCTCTCACTATGCCCTTTTTACATATATATGGGTCCAGAAATACTCAAGGGTCAAAAAGTACATGGTTGCTGGAAGGTATAGAAATGACAGTGCTGAATCACTTCCCCCATGCCCACCCTGAAGCCTGAGTAGCTTCTCTATGCAAAAATAGAGGGAAACGCTTCATATATGCTGTTGTATTATTCATCCTTTTGTCTTCTCAGACATCTTACTGATTTGCTTTTGACATTAAACACACACCAGCGTAAGTAAATTGGTGTGAGACTGAGGGTGTCATGACTTTCCTTTAATATGCTATTCCTTAGCACTATCCTGAAGAACGACATGTGGTTGAACGCCATGGACGGGACACAAGTGGACCAAGGAAAGAATGGCACGGTCCACCTTCTCAAGGGCCTGGCTATCATGATGCCAGGCGAATGGGTGATGGCCGGACAGGGGCAGGCATGATAACCCAACATGCAAGGTAAGTAGTTAATCAGTTAAGTTAAACCTTTCCGCGAGTACACAGCCAGACCTTTATCCTTTCTTATGAGAAGATTGAGTTACAACCTTAGGTCTGCCCAAACATTTCCCCATATGAACTCCAAATCTCCAGGAGATTTTATGCAGGGCAGTTGATTAATTTATGATTTGTTTATATTCCTCATTATAAGTTAACTGATTGGTATTCTGGAATATTAATCTAAATATAGGTATGTTCGTATGTCAGAAGCCAAGAGATAATGAACATTAACTTCAAGTTGGAACCATCTTCTTGTTCACTACCTACTATTCCTAAAATTCCTAGAAAGGAAGAAGAAACTGAAAGTATGTTTGGCTTCCTGCCTTTTCAAGTAACTCTAGCAGAAACATTTAGACATTTGACTTAAAGCCAGTTCATATGCTAAGAGGAAAGCTTTATTTTCTCTTAACACTAACATCCATCGTGCCCTTCAGCTGGCAAGTCTTTGGCCGCTCCCTCTCTTCCAAACCCTTCGTTCTTTCCCATTCCCCTGTCTTAGAAAAAATACTGGCTTGGCTCAGTAACCCAAGTTACTATTCTATTCGTCACTTCTACCATCCAGCTCTAAGGGAGTGTTTATCCTGGTGCCTGCACAGCTTGTCACTCATTCTGTCTTTGATTTTTAAAGGTCACCAATGCCTTTGTTTCTTGATAAGTGTAGATTCCTTTCTTTTGTTAGTTCTCGGGCTTCTTGGTGGTTAAGTACTATTTCCCACTATTACCTTTCCATTTATTGAAATACCCCTCTGTTTCTAATGCACCATAATTTTCTTTTCTACCTTTTTTATTTCTTTTGCTGGCTCTTTCATTGAAATGGTTGAACTTTAGACAGTACTCTTTATTGTTAGCTCTATATTGTGATCTCCATGTAAATGTCTTGCCGCATCCATAAATTCAAGGTCACAGGCAAACTCTACTCTCCTGTTCCAAACCTTTTTTTTTGGTTTGCGCCCAGTTGTTGCCTTCAGCTTCTTTTAATTTGACAGTGCCTAACTACACATCTCATTTAGTCAGACTGCAAAACCATGGGCCTCATCTTTATCTGTTTTCATTCCTAGTATATATTTTAAAGTGTGGTTCAATTTTTTAAAAAAATATTTGTAATAGCTATGCTTTCTTCCTCATTTTAGTTTCTATGTGGTCTTTCCAAATTAGTCTTTTTCCTGCTCCATTATTCACACTATTTCTAAATTGGACTATTGGAACTAGTCCAGTAGATTTGTTATACAATTTACTTGCTCCAAAACCACAAGCAGCTTCTTCAGGTCATAGGATCTAATCCAGATTCCTTAGCCTGATACTCAAACCTTTCCATAATGTGGTTTTATTCTACTTAAACCATTTTACTATGGGTTTTTGTCTCCCAAATTTGTTATAAGGTTTTTTTGGGGAGTCTTCCTGTATTACTCATTAGTATCTACTGTGTTGCATTATATATATAAAAAATTCCAGAAACATTCCTTGAATGATGTTTTCTAACTCAGAGGTTCAAGTGCCTAGTTGACACTGATCTGGTCACTATGCATTGATAACCACGGCTCCAGTCCATTCATGTGCATGCCATTAAATTGCTTACTGAGAGGCACGTTCACCTATCCAAGTTCAAATCCTTGCTCCACCATTGATTAGCTCTGTGATCTTGAAGAAGTTACTTAACCTCCAGATCTCAGTTTCATCATCAGTAAACTGGAGTTAGTGATGGTACGTACCTCACAGGACTGTTCAAAACAGGAAATTAGTTAACATGGGTAAAATACAAAGAACAGTGCCTGATAAACTATAAGTACTCTGTAGGTATTAACTGTAATTATTTGTTCTTTTGTTCTCTGACTTTTATTTTCTTTTAAACCTTTTCCAGTAATGCATCCCCAATTAATAGAATTGTACAAATCAGTGGCAATTCCATACCAAGAGGAAGTGGCTCTGGATTTAAGCCATTTAAGGGTGGACCTCCACGACGATTTTGAAAATTAGTTCTCTGCCATGGTTTCAAGATAATTTATTGAAATCTCCTGTAAACTTTACTTGACTACTTATGAAGAGGACCTCTGACTTGCTTGAGAGTTCTGTCGGACTTTTCTTTGTTTCCTTTTTTAAAATTTAACATGATTGCTTTTCTCAATTTTGGAGAAGATGTTTAAATAGTTCTGTTGTAACTTTTACTAGTTTTGTGTATCATTCAACTTTTTTTCTTGCAGCACCGAGATATTTGGAAAGATTGGAATCAAAACCATTTTGTTTAATGCTGTGTGAATATAAAGAGTAGTTTGCAGCTGTGTGGTAGTAGTTTAATTTGCAGCACTAGCTCTGTGGTATCAGGCTCTAGAGTTACTTGTCACCAGGCATTTTCAGCCCCATTTTGAAGGCTGTCTAAGCTTAAAAGGTCTGCTGTCTAATTTTTAGAGAATAAGATTGTTCCTTGCATTTCTGAGTATTATGTAACCTATTTTTGCAGAAGGTACTGTTACATTAAGTGCATCTGTGTACCCCGGTTTTAAAAATGTACTCTTTTTTGAAATAAACCTTCATATTCTGTAATAGTTGCTAAAGTGTTGAGAACCTTTTTAATTATAAAATGAGAACCGATTTTCAGTTTAGTGTAGAGCATACTTGTTCAGGTTTGCATGGTATGAAACCAAATAGATTCATGAAACCTTGGCCATGAGGTTTGTATCACTGGGGTTCTTAGACTGAGTTGTGCAGGTAAGTGCACTTCTAGGTAATTTGTACTGTTTGATGGATAAATTCCATCGCTGGGAATTATGTGGGTATTAATGTTTCCATGTTCCCAACTATGTTGAGAAGTGGAAAAAACCCAGGTTCTAGATTGGTGAATCACTTGGGTTATGTAAATACTTGTATGTGGGAAGGCATTGTTGTCTCCTTGTGAAAATAAAAATCCACACCTAGAAGTGTATGTGTCTTTGTTTCCAGCTTTTCAGCTTTTTAGGTGTTAGTCATCCATCCCTTTCTGGAGTTAAAACCAAAGTAATTGACTAGGTTTAGAGTTATAAAGGTAGTCTTTTGGTCTTTGTACCAAGAAAATAAGACTAACACTGACCCTTCCACTCTAACTGGGCAGTACGATCTGTTGAAGTGTTGGTGGTGTAACGACTAATCTTATGGCTTTTTTTAAAGGCACGTTTTCTAGGAAAGCTGTTCAAGGTAAATTCTGAATACTACCTCTTAAAGCCTCCTATATTCCTTCATGGAAATCAGTGATGAATAATCCAGATGGTCTAGCTTCTTGGTAAATTAAGGAGTCTGTATGTTCCCACAAAGTGAAAGATAGGAGCAAGGAATCGCGCTGAGGTCAACTTTTGATTTGAGGAGGAGTCTTTTATAGAAATTGTAAATGTTACTGGGTGGATATGGTCATGCTTGTGAGACGGCTCAGATTTCTGAGTACAGTCACTGTACCCTGGCCTTTGGCCCTCTGGGGAACTGACACTTTCTGTATTGCTCTGGATATCAGCCTTTTTTGCCCTTCCTAGCCCTGCAACTGTAGGAGCAGGTGGGGTGTGCGTGTGTGTGTGTCTGTGTGTGTGTGTGTGTGTCTACCGTGTTTCCCCGAAAATAAGACCAGGTCTTATATTAATTTTTGCTCCAAAAAGACGCATCAGGGCGTATTTTCAGGGGATGTCTTATTTTTCATGTACAACAATCTACATTTATTCAAATACAGTCATGCCATCTTCTGGAACATCATCATAACGTACTAAATGCGTCCGTCTAGCTGATGATCTTAACTGGAGCCTATTTTCGGGGTAGGTCTTATTTTCGGTGAAACACAGTACTTCATTTCCTGGTTTCCGACACTTTGTAGAAACCTTGGGATAGGAATGAACTAACTTCAGCTGTACCTCTCTCGGTGACTTTGGGTCATTGTGTCGCTTCTAGTCTGTTTCCTCCTTTGTAGAGTGGAACTATACAAGGGATTCCATGGTTGCTGGCATTTGCTAAGCACTTTATGTGCTGGGCAGTGTGCTTAGCATTTCAGGTGCTTTTGCTTGCCCTAATACTCAGAAGAATCCTGCTAGCTATAGGTAATAAGTACTGTCCTACCCAGTTTCAGATGTGTATCTGAGAAGTGACCTGCTCTTCAAAAAGTTACACCATGGCAACCTGAAGGAAAAATAATTACTTACATTGTCTGTGAACTGTTGTACCCTTCAGTGTAAGTGAAGAAAAATTGGAACAAATCAAAGATCTCATTTCTTAAGTTGAAAAAACCTGACAATACAGCCTTCTGAAATGTGGGCATTGAGGTTGGGAATAGTCCTCAAGGTTCAGGGAAACCAGTTAGTAGAAATCTCGCTGGCTAAGGGTCAGTAGTGAAAATCAAATTTACAGAGATTTTATAAAGGAAGCTGGGTTCCTCAAACCGCACAGAAAGGAGGGAATTTTGCTCTTCTCCATGTACTGGATGAGCAATCCAGAAGTTCCACCATAATGTAAACAAAGGTTTCAATAATTTAGGAGCATCGGATAGCTTACAGTGGTTCAAGAAAGAGCCACTCGTAATAAACTTGGGCAAGACACTGAAGTCAGAAGCTACACATTCAAAAAATAATTTTACGAAAAATGGAAGTTTTAGAATTACAAGAAAAAATTTCCAAGCTCTTAAGTTACGAAGTTAAAGAAAAATGGAACCCTTCTGCCTATGTTTATATCCCTTGCTAGATTGCCACTTAACTCAGTTCCTCCATACTTAAATTCCAACAATGAAATATTAATATTTACTGAATCCTAATGGGAAAAAAATGTCAAATTACTTTTGCATTCTTTATATAGAACGTCATCTAATCCAATTCCTTACCCAAAGATGAATCTTTTCCAATACCTCCAACATATGCTTAATTGGCATTCTCTCAAGCACTTCTAATTTAACTTGTTCAATTACCCCCCCCCACAAGTTGACTAATCCTCACAAATATTTAGGCATTATCTTCAAGTCAATAAAGCTGCCATACATAAAATTCTCCTTCCTACATCACTTAAAATGCAACAATCAGCAAATATTGCTTATTTTTACCTGAAACCAGTTGTTTTCTGAAATCCTTAAGTACTTTCTACAAGATAAACTGGTACCTTTTCGTTCTCTTTCTGCTATACTTAAACATTGAACCAGGCTTAAGGGACAGGTTTCATATAGTTAAATTTCACCTAAATATTCTGTACTAATCACTTTTATCTTACGTTTATACCACCACACCTCATAGTTTTCTTTCCCCGCTTTAAACCCTCTGATATCTCCCCATCTCCCTTGGAGTAGATCAAAAATCTTTTGAGTGCTCTATTTCTCTTACCTCTTTTCCTACTTTCCTTGCTCACTTTGTTTTAGTCACGTTGCCCTCTTGTTTCTTGAACATAGCATCCAGAATGCACTTTCCCCAGATATCCACATATCTTTACTTTAGGTCTTTGCTAAAATGTTCTCTCAGTGATACCTTCCCTGATATTTAAAACTGCCACACTCTTACCCCACCCTTCGTATTCCCTCTCTGCTTTCCCATCTGACATTTCTTGTCTGGCTCTTACTCAGATGTATCTGTGCTCCCCCAGGACAGAAGTTTTTGTCCTATTTTTTCCCCACTGCTGTATCTCCAGCACCTGGCACTTAGTAGCCACTCAGATATTTCTTGAATGAATAACCAACCATGAGGAGGATTTAGACTTTACAGTAGAGGTTTACAGGCAGCAGTCTGGTTGGAACTGGGGGTCGGTCTGGGTTTTGTCTTGAAACTGCATTGGTGTAACAAACATACTGTTCTAAGATTGAATACTTACGGGCGACTTTGAGAGTATCTGATGCAAAGTAAAGTGAGGACTTGAGGCCAAAAGCCTCTCCCAAGCCATACCTTGGTGCAGCCACCAGGAAGAAATGGGAGTGTTTAGGGACAGGCTGCCCAGACCATCAGACGCCCTTCCCTGAGAGGAGATGCCTGTCTCAGACAGGAACGTGAGCCAGAAGTCATCTTTGCCCCAACTCTGCTCAGTCATATTTTGCTTCCCACTTGGATTTGCCAACAGACTTAGGAAACAGTGTGAAATCTGCTCAATAGTTAAATTTTCATCAGTTTATTAGAGACGGACTAAGCCCATCAAAAGCTCAAGCAAGAACTCGTCATTGGGATGGAGATAGTTTTCTTTCTCTTAATAAGTCTCTAGTGATGTCCATCAACATATATTAATTCATTAATTTACTCTCATACTCTGCCAAGTGTTTAGAATGTGGAGTGGAAGGGAAACAGATCAGATGCTATGACAAGATACGGTGCATCACTCAAGTGCATGATAAGACTAAAACTTCTGATTCCATAAGAAAAGGAACAGCCAGCCTTCTAAAATGTTCTCATTTTCCTAAAACCATATACTTAGTCGTTAATGACTTATTACTCTGTTCTCCAATTGATCTGCTATCCTTGGTCCCTCTTGTTCCTACCTCTCTGGTCTCGGGGAAGGCAGCCTGACGGCCTGCTTCCCCTGGTCTACATCTCTCTACCAAGAACTACTCTAATCATGCAAACTTGGGCGAGATTACAGGGCAGGCCCTCACTTCTGGGACAGCTTGCAGGGTAGTCTAGTCTCAAGATCATAGGCTTGGGAATATGAGGGCTCAAGGGCTAGTTGTGCCGTTTACTAGATGTGTGCAATTATGGGCAATTTATCTGTAGGTTCAGGATGCTACGGTCAACTTGGCTTACCTGACAGGGCTATTGTAAGGATTTCAATGGGAAAATCTGTGTGGAATACTGAATAAATTCTTGTTATTTCTCTTGTCACATTATACTCTCTGATTTTAAGACAAAGAAAAGAGTTCATTTGTAAAGGTTGCTGGTTAAATGGAGAACTGTACTGGTACAGCTGCTGGACTGGACAAAATCTGAGGTCTAACCGGGTGAAATAAGGCAGTAGTTCCAAAGCTGAGTCCTAACCTGAAATACTAATGAGTGGGGCCTCGGCATATTTTCCCACAAAAAAGTTCCCCCAGAGGATTCATATGTGCCGCCAGGATTGGGAATCACTATAGATACACAGCTCAGAGTAGGTAGGTAGTCCCGAATGTTCTTTGAGGAGCAGCTCACAATTGTTTGGGTAGGAGAGTTTTGCTCATCACTGCTCCAACATGTCATTTTAGTTTTAGAAACCCAATCTTATGCCAGTGGGATGAGATGCTCTGATTGATGTCATTTTCTAGTTAACTGATTATTGATAATTTTATATGGTTGAACCACTTGAGGTAGGAGAAGGGGAACTTATCCATCAGCTTTAGGAACTTGTGTCCAGAGCTTTCAGAACTGTCCAGATTGAGCTGTGAAATATTAAATAGTATCTATTATTTCTATAAACAGTACTTTGTTTTCATCCTATTAGAGAGTCACCTTTGAAACGGTTTGGAAGAGTTATAGCCAAATACCAAGATTAAGAAACTAGTTCAGTAATTAGAAGTTCTAGAGTCTGGGTCTGATCCTACTAGCCGGAGCAATTTAACTTAAGGATCCCAATTTCTGTATCCATAGATTTATGACCTTTATGATTCCTACTGTCTTAAAATAAAAATTCAAAATACAGGCAGCTGATCATTCTAACCAATTATAGGAAACTAGAGGGAAAAAAATCTTACCACACAATAAGGTAACATATTTCAAGCTTACTGTGTATCAGGCTTGTTAAATATGAGTAAGTTTATCATCACAGAAGTTACTATTTATTGAGCACTTGCTGTGTGCTAGCCATTGTGCTAGGTAATTTACGTGCATTAACTCAATTCCTGCAACAGCTTATGATTTAGATGTAGGTACTGTTATTATTCCCAGTTTATATGTGTGGAAACTAAGGAACAGTTTGCCCAAAATCATAGCAAGCGGTGGAACCAAGATTCAAACATAGGCACATACAAGAACATCACTTCAAGTCCTTTCATCCAAGGTAGGGCAGATATGACCAGTGAATAAATATTGTATTGGGCACCACAAAGCAAATTCTTAACATAACCTCTATATGACAAAATCAGCTTTTGTAATAAGCATTTCCTTTATTTCTTTAGTTTTAAAATAAAAATTTTGAATTTAAAAGATACTACAATGCAGTATAATATTTTTTGCATCAACTAAAATTTGCACATAGCAAGCAAAAATATTACCCTTTCTACTTCTCTGTTTATTTAAAAAATTTAAACATAAAACTCCAAGTGGGCACAGAATGACAGAAATGAAGTAACTGAATTTCCAGTTTTCAGTGTATAGGTCTTACACATTTGTTAAATTTATAACTAAGTATGTTGTTTGATGCTGTTATGAATGGAATTTAAAATTTTTCAGTTTTCAACTGCTGCTAGTGTTTAGAAATACAATTTTTTTGAAGTAAAATTTACAAATGATACGTGCACATTTTAAGTGTAATGAGTTTTGGCAAATGGATACACCCAAGTGACCACGACCTTGATCAAGGTGCAGAATATTTCCATCACTAAAAGTTTTCCTTGTGCTCTTCCCTGATCATCACAGTCCACAGCTCTGGCCCCAGGCAACCACTTACTTTGTATCACTACAAATTTTCTGTCTCCTAGAGATTCATATAAACACAATCATTCAGTAATGTCTTTTGTACCTGGCTCCTTGCGTTCAGTGTAATGTTTCTGCAATTCAGCCATGTTGCTTTGTATTGTATCAGTAGTTCCTTCTTTTTGTTGCTGGGTGGTCGGTATTCTACTGTATGGGTGTGCCACAATTTTTTATGCATGCACCTATTATTGATGGAAATTTGAGTTGACACATTTTTACTATTATGAATAAAACTGCTATGAATATTTGTATACAAGTCTGTGTATACATATGTTTTCACTTCTTTTGACTAAATATCTAGGAGTGGAATTTCTAGGAGATATATATATATATGTCTAACATTACAGGAAACTGCCAGAGTTTTCTAAGTGGCTGAACCATTATGCATCAGCAATGTAAAGGGTACACATTACTCCACTGACTCACCAACAGTTGGTATTGTCAATCTTTTTAATTTTAACCATTTTAGTGGGCATACAGAACTATCATTCTGTGGTCTTAGTTTACATTACCCTGCTGACTATTGATGTTAAACATGTTTTTACGTACTTAGTGACCACTGATAGATTTTTGGTTGCGAATTGTCTGTTCAAATCTTTACCTCATTTTTAATTGTGCTTTTTGTTTTTCTTATTGAGCTGCAAGACCTCTTTATGTATCATGGATACCAGTCCTTTATCAGATACATATATTGGGAATATTTTCTTCCAGTTTGTGGCCTGCTTTTTCATTTGCTTATTTTTAAAAAGATTTTTATTAAAAATATAGCTAACATACAATATTATATTAATTTCAGGTGTACATCATAGTTATTTAACATTTATATGCCCAAAGAAATGATCACCATAAGTCCAGCAACCATCTGACACTGTACCACGCTATCACAATATTGTTGACTATATTCCCTGTGATCTACATTACATCCCCATCACTTAGTTGTTTTACACCTGGAAATATGAACCTCTTATTCCTCTTCCCCTTTCTCTCCTTTTAAAATTTACCAATTACAGTTGACATTCAATATTATTTCATACTAATTTCGGGTGTACAGTCTAATGGTTAGACATTTATATAATTTAAGAAGTGATCCCCCTAACTAGTAGCCACCTGACACTATACATAGTTATTAATATTACTGTATCACTGACTATATTCCTTATGCTTTTCTTTACATCCTCATGACTGTTTTGTAACTACCAATTTGTACATTTTAATCCCTTCACCTTTTTCACTCTGCCCCCAACCCCTCCCATCTATCACCTCAACAAATCTAGTACTCATCTCACATATATACTGTGTTTCCCCGAAAATAAGACCTAGCCAGACCATAAGCTCTAACACGTCTTTTAGAGCAATAATTATATAATATAAGATCGATTTTATATTAGATCTGGTCTTATATTAAAATAAAACTGGATCTTATATTAAGTTTTGCTCCAAAAGATGCATTGGAGCTGATGGTCTGGCTAGGTCTTATTTTTGGGGAAACACGGTAGTTATTACAATATTACTGACTGTGTCCCTTATGTTATACCCTATATCCTCGTAACTACTTTGTAACAACCAATTAGTACTTAATCCCTTCCCTTTCTTTCTTCCACACCCCCAACCTCTCTCCCATCTGGCAACCATCAAAATGTTTTCTGTATGAGTTTGTTTCTGTTTTGTTTGTTAATTTTGTTCTTATGTTCCACATGCAAGCGAAATCACATTGCATCTGTCTTTCTCTGATATACTCCACTCAGCACAATACCCTCCAGGTCCATCCATCAATGCTGGTGCAAATGGCAAGGACCCATTCCATTCCATGGTGGAGCAATATTCCATTGTATATATGTACCACCACCTCTTTATCTATTCATCCATCGACGGGCACCCAGGCTGCCTCCACATCTTGGCCGTTGTAAACAATGCTGCCACGAACATATGGGTGCACAGGTCCCCTCAAAGTAGCTTGGTTTGTTCAGATAAATACCTTGAAGTGGGATTACTGGGTCCTTCATTGTCTTTTTTTACAGCCTTTGTTTTATAGTCTGTTTTGTTTGGTATAAGTACTGCTACCCCAGATTTTTTTTTTTTTTTGGTCATTTTCATTTTCATAAAAATACCTTTTTCCATTCCTTTATACTACGTCTGTGTGTGTCTTTCAATCTGAAGTGAGTCTCTTGTAGGCAGCATATGTGAGCTTCTTGTTTTCTTATCCATTCAGCCCTTTTATGTCTTTTGACTGGAGCATTTAATCTATTTACATTGAAAGTAATTGTTGATAGATATGTAGCTCTTGCCATTTTATTCATAATTTTGATTTTTCTTTTCCATCCTGAAGTTAAGTCCCTCTAACATTTCTTGTAATACTG
The DNA here is from genome assembly GCF_036562045.2 of Rhinolophus sinicus. Lineage (NCBI taxonomy): Eukaryota > Metazoa > Chordata > Mammalia > Chiroptera > Rhinolophidae > Rhinolophus > Rhinolophus sinicus. The sequence goes on from NC_133753.1 coordinate 50,834,567, forward strand.
TTTTGATGGTTATGATTTCCTTTAGCTTTTTCTTGTCTGGGAAGCTCTTTATCTGTCCTTCAATTTTAAATGATAGCTTTGCTAGGAAGAGTAATCTTGATTGTAGGTCCTTGCTTTTCACCACGTTGAATAGTTCCTGCCAATCCCTTTTGGCCTGCAAAGTTTGTTGAGAAATCAGCTGATAGTCTTATGGGAGCTCCCTTATAAGTTTCTAATTGCCTTTCTCTTACTGATTTTAGGATTCTCTCTTTGTCTTTAACCTTTGCCATTGTAATTATAATGTGTCTCTGTGTGGACCTGTTTGAGTTCGTTCTGTTTGGGATACTCTGCACTTCCTGGACTTGTATGTCTATTTCCCTCACCAGGTTAGGAGAGTTTTCAGTCATTTTTCAAATAGGTTCTCAATCCCTTGCTTTCTCTCTTCTTCTGGTACCCCTATGATGTGAATGTTGTCATGTTTGGTGTTGTCCCAAAGGTCTCTTAAATTGTCCTCATTTTTTTTATTATTATTTTTTTTCTCTTTGATCTTCCAATTGGACATTTTCTGCTACTGTGTCTTCCAAATCACTAATTTGATCCTCTGCTTCATCGTGTCTGTTGGTGATTCCTTCCAATGCATTCTTCATTTCAGTTATTGTATTCTTCACTTCTGACTGGTTCTTTTTTATGGTTTCTATGTCCTTTTTTATGCTTACAATCTCTTTGTTGAAGATCTCACTGAGTTCCTTGAGCATCGTGACAACCATTGGTTTGAACTCTGTATCTGGTAGGTTGCTTGCCTCCATTTCATTTAGTTATTTTCCTGGAATTTTCTCCTGTTCTTTCATTTGCAACACATTTCTTTGTTTTCTCATTTTGGCTGCCTCTCTGTTTGTTTCTATGTATTAGATCTGCTATTTCTCCCAGTCTTGGTTGGGTGACCTTATGTAGTAGGTGTCCTGTGGGGCTCAGTCTCCCTGGTCACCTGCTCTGGGTGCTCCAGGAGTGTCCCTTGTGTGGGTTATGTGTGCTCTCCTGTTATAGTTGAGCCTTGATTGCTATTGGCAAGTCAGTGGGTGGGACTGACCCTCAGGCTAACTGGCTGTGGGCTTTGGCCACATCCACAGCTTATGGGCTGCTGTGGGGGAGACTTATCCCACTGGGTGGGATTCGCCCAAGCTGGCTCTGGTGCCTTTTGAGGTCACCCTTTGTGTGTGCCTTGTGAGGCTAATTAGGCAGTGCTCTGCTGTGGTCTGAAACCTCCAAATATGTGGTTTTGGGGCCTCTTGGGAGGGGCTTCGGTGCAGGAGGTCAGCTACTGCCTGTGACTGTCTGGAAGCTACCTGGCAGTAGTTACAAAGTGATGCACAGTTGTTTACTGCCTCTGCTAAACCTGGAGGCGTGTGAGAGAGGCCACAGCTGCAGACTGAGTATGGCTGCCTCCAGTCCCGGGCCTGGGGTAACTGCAAAAAGCCAGGACACTCCCAGGCCTGCTGCCACCTGCCGGCTCCCTTAAGGTTCAGCCACTGATAAAGCCTTGTTCAGTTTGCGAGTTAAGTGAGGCAGGGTTTCAGGGAGTCACTAGAGTGGGAAGAGTTGTGGTCACCAGGTTAATGTAGATTCTGGTTTGGTGCCAATGCTGAGCTTGGCGTAACTCAGCAAAAGTCTTAGAGCACACCAAGGCCAGTCCCTATCTGCCTGGGACTGTGGATTCTGATAGTTTTCCAAGAAAGAGTGCAGTGCAGGAGGGACTCGCTTCTCCTGGAGAAAGTGCCTCCAGCTGTGTGCAAGTTGGGTGGGGCGAGGTCCCAGCTGAATCTGCAGGGCAGAGCTGTGGAGCTCATCAGACCAATTAGGTTCAGATTTGGCCTGTGGGGGCGGGCTCAACATAGGAAAGATGGCGCCCACTTGCCGGCTGTCCAGGAAAAGGACCCCTTAGTGGGAAAATGCTGACTGTCCTCCAGTCGTCCGCCTGAAGCCAGCAGCACTCCTTACTCTGCCCTCCCACCACTCCCACGCATGTCTCTGAGGCCCCCCAAGTCACCGTACCTTGTCTGGAGCCCAAGGTGAGTGCCTGTGAACGAGTGAGTCTGTGTGTGGGCTGTTCAAGACACACCTTGGTTTCCTGCAGCCTTCTGTCCCACCCTAACAGTCAGAATCCCCACTGTTTTTCACAGCCAGATATTGTGGGGGCTCCTCTTCCCGGCACCAGTACTCTGGGCTGGGAAGCCTGGTGTGGGGGTCCGGGGTCCCTCCCTCCTCCGGGGGTGTCCTTTGTGGCTAAGGTGTCCTTTGTGAATCTCAACTGCTGCAGGGAGGTTTGGGGCCTGTTCTGCGTCTCTGCTCCTACCAGGCTTGTTGTGGTTTCTTCTTTATATTTTTAGTTATAGGACTTCTGTTTGCTAGACTTCAGATGGTTTTCCAGGTTGATTGTTCTGTAATTTAGTTTTAATTTTAATATGTTCACATATGGACATAGACAGTGTTTACTCTGCCATTTTGGATCTCTGCCTTTTCATTTTTTTAATGGTATCTTTTGAAGTATAGTTTTTAGTTTTGATGAAGTTTTAATTTATCAGTTTTTTTTCAAGGTTCATGGATATTTTTGCCTACCCCAAGATCACATAGGTTTTTCTCCTGTTTTATTCTAGAAGTTTTATAGTTTTAGCTTTTACATTTAGATAAAATGTGTTTCAAATTGATTTATATATGGCAAAAATTAAAGGTTGAGGTACATTATTTTTCTATATTGATACACAGTTTTTTCAGTATAATTTGTTGAAAAGACTATCTTTTACCTATTAATTATCTTAGCACCTTTTTTTTAAAATCAATTTGTATATGTGTGAATCTATTTCTGGATTTTATTTTGTTCCATTAATCTGTATATATATATTTATACTTTTACCAATACCTCACTGTCTGGATTGATGTAGCTTTATATTAAGTGTTGAAATCAAGTAATGTAACTCCTCCAATGTTATTTATGTTTTTCAAAATTATTTTGGTTAATCTCACTTCTTTGCTTTCCATGTAAGTTTTAAAATCAGCTTACTAGTTTCTGTAAGAAAAGCCTGCTGGGACTTTGAATGAAATTGTGTTGCATACATAGGTGAATTTGGGGAGAACTGACACATTAACAAAAAATACTGAATCTTCCAATCCATAGTGTATCTCTTCATTTAGTAGGCCTTTTTTTTTTTTTTAAGGAGGGCACAGCTCACAGTGGCCCATGCAGGCATCGAACCGGCAACCTTGGTGCTACCAGCACCACGCTCTAAACAACTGAGCTAACCATCCATCCCTAGTAGGCCTTTAATTTGTCTCAGCCATGTATTTTAATTTTCATTGTGTAGATTACACATTTTTGTAAAACTTATCCCTAAGTAGTTAATATTTTTGATGCTATTATAAATGATACTTAAAATGTTTAATTTTTTATTGTTCATTGCTAGTACATAGAAACAATTGATTTTTGTATATTGACCCTTGTATCGTGTGACCTTGCTAAATTTACTTATTAATTCTACTAGTTTTATTGTAGATGCCTCAGGGTTTTCTATATACTGAAAACAAAGGCAGCAGTTAATCTTCCTTACCATTCTAAATTTCTTTTATCTTTTTCAGAAACCCCCTGCCTTATTTGGTGGCTAGTAGCTCCAATAGAATGTTGAATAGGAATAGTAAGGGCAGACATTCTTACATAATTCCCAATTTTAAGGGAAAAGCAGTTTAGTCTTTCATCAAGTGTGATGTCAACTGTTTTTCATTTATACCCTTTATGAGGTTGAGGAAGTTCCTTTTTGTTCCTAATATGCTAATAGTTTTTATTACAAATGGGTACTGAATTCTGTCAAATGCTTTTTCTGTGTCTATTGAGATGATCGTATAGGTTTTCCCCTTCATTCTGTTAATATGGTGAATTACATTAATATTAAATGTTAAATCAATCTTGTGTACCAGGAAAAATTCACATTTGGATGTCATATATATATATATATATATATTTGGTTATATTATGTATAACATATGTAATATATATGTCAATTTGATTTACTAAAATTTTGTTAAGGAGGTTTTTAAAAGCGCTTTAGTGAGCTATAATTCATATACCATACAATTCACCCCCTTAAAGTATACAACTCTTAATCTCCTTAGTCAAAGTTTTTTCTCACTTAAAGTTCTTGGCTTGGTTAAAAAAAAGTTGTCCCTAGTGTGTTATTAACAATCTGTTATAATTTATTGACAGTTTATTATGTATACGACACTTTATGTACATTATCTTTAATCTTTACAATTTCAAGAGGTAGAAATCATTCCAATTTAGAGATGATAAAACAGGCTGTGCAGAATGAACTTGCTCTAAGATTATAGAGTACAAAAAAGGCTTGGAGGCCCAATTTTGAAGATTTCTGCAGAGTTTGAAAGAAAAGTTGCTTAAAAATACCAGAGTCAGAAGTTGAACACAGACTTGGCTTTGGCTTACCTGTAGTCTTCCATATATACTTGTATTTATAAGTGCAGGCTCTAGAGTCAGACTACTTGGCTTCAAATCTCAGCTCCAACAAGTAGGATAATATGAAGTGAGGAAAGAGACCCTACAAGAAGGCTGTGAAATGGGGGAAGAACAGTGCTGCTTACCTCAGTCTTGTTGAGGCTGCTATTCCCTAGGTGTTCTGCCATTGGCTCTAGGAGGATGATATCCAGGGAAAAGCAGAGAAGAGGGGGTGGATAAAAGATGAAAGATTTTACTTCCCTCTATGTACATAACTTTTAAGCTAAGAGGGAAAATTGATTCAGTAACCCAACTCACTTAAAGCACAGGCAACCGTAACTACATATTTTAAAATAATTCATGTAAATAGATGTGAGACTTCATTTAAAGTACCAATAATTATGTAACATGCCAAGAAAGTCAAGATGAATAACACACGATCTCTGTCCTTAAAAGGCTCACAGTCTAGTTAGCTTAAGTGCTACAATGAGGGGCGTTCAGCAAAACACTATATGGAATGATTAATTCTGCTTAAAGGGCTGGGGAGTCTAAAAAAGCTTCCACAGAGAATGTCAGACATTAGCTCATTTGGACATTCAACTGTTGGACAAAAATTTTATATTAGGGTTGGCTTGGTGTAAAGAGAAAACGATCCCTTCTCAGTTCTAAGTTAAGTCCTCCAAGAGGATAGAAGTAGCAGATACAACAAATCTACCACTGGAATCAGGTGGTTAACTAGTATATGGTTTAGAATTAATTTTCTTTATTCAGTGCCTGTGGTGGGGAAAATCTGTCTTTATCAAGAGTTGGTCCAAGTATTCTGAGTTAATCCTTCATAAACTTGAATCACCATGTCAATTCCCATTTCCCCACTCATTTTAAATTTATAAGAAATAGCTTAATAAGGTGAATATACATAGCAGAAAGACTGTTTGGTCTAAATATCAAAGTTTATTGAAATAAAATATAATCTATAATAAAAAATACTAAGGGTGTTATCATTGGTTACAGTTCTAAGTATATTAACAAGAAATCCAATATTTTAATTCAAGAATAACACCATCCTGTGGTACAGTAACAAACATGAAGTAAAATGTTGAATAATACTGAATAATTCTGTCAGAAATATTTTATACTTTCCAATCTATGTTAAGTATATCTTTTTAAGTGAAAATTTGAAAGTTATTTAAAACATACTTTTTAGAATGAAATAGTTTTAGCATAATTAGCATTTAAGACAATAACTTTCGTGGAAATTCAATTCAACCCTAAGTGGCATAGATGCTTTAAGGTGTCTTTGTTCAAAAAATGTATTACAATGCTCTTTCCTATCAATCTCTAGGATTGCTATTATTCTTAAATTGGAATTCAAGCTGGTCATAAAGCAAAACAGATGTTATTTCAGAAGTAGAAAGGGCATTAGGATAGTAAAAGAAGAGCATAGGTACTCATACACAATCTATGTGTTTAAACTTTGTCAATTGGCCAGTCCTTAGCCTGGCACAGAGACCTCTGATATGTCATAGCAACTTCTGGACCCAAATAGTCCGATAGTAAAGGAAGAAAACTTGTTTCTTCTTCTTGTTATATTTCAAGATCACTTTCTCTGCAGTCTATAACATTTTACCTGCTATTCCACAAAATGTGTGCCACAATCCAATTATTCTGCACAATTCGAGGAAAAAGTCTCACATGCACTAACATTAGGAAATTACTTTCAGAGTTCCTATGAAGTTTCACCAGTGAAGATTATCCCTTTTACTATTAGGTAGCAATCATGTATCAATCTTCTATCATACTGTCCTACTTGTGTGTGGATCTGTGAAAACAACAGTTGTCATTTTATTGAGGAAGATAACCTTTTAACAAAAACCGCTGTAAGCTTTTAAAATCCTCATCTTTGAAAATCTGTAAAGCTTAGGTATCCTATGTACTCGGGAAAAAAAAATGCTATTTCACACAATTAAGATGTAAAAAAGAACAACAAAAGCTGACAAAAATTGACATACAGGATACCTCTTTAAAGATTAAATGTCAATCTTAGTCTTAAAACACATCCTATTAATTAGAAGCAGTCTGTAGGGTGTTTGTTGTAACTCCCATTTGGATAGGTGGCTGATTTGGGAATTTAAATGGGAATTTCAGTTTTCTGACTTCCTATTTGAAGCTGTAACTACTAAAGCCAAGCCAGGATCACCTTCAGAAGAATTTTGTTTTGTGTATTCTCTAAATCTAGGAGGCATCCGTGCCTCTCAAAGTAGGGGTATTACAGTGAGCTTGGATGCACAGCTTTCAAAGTTAATGGTGACAAATTAAGTGATTTGAAAAAATTGTGCGAATTAGTATCAAAGTAGAGTTGTAGACTAATACAACTTTTAGTTCTTTAATCTACTGTGGTTTAAAGCTTAGGTTTTGTATTTCTGCCATGGTATTTCAATACCTTATCTAAGATAGTACCATGCCCTAAAAATCATCTGTTACAGGCAGACAAGTCTAAACCTCCTTTCTTAGGATAACAGGATGAAGCTGAACTTGAGGCAGTAGTTGAAGACTTTTACCCTGTTTTTGAGTTTCATGTTTTTGTGATCAGAAGTAAAATTAGAAACTAGAATCCTGTTATATATATATATTTATATATATATATATCTCACAATTTATTAAACTGTAATTTCTTAACAGCAGAAACACCAGGATTAAGATACATGCCCAAATTGACATTTAAATAGATGTTCAAAGTAAATGAACTTTATCAGGGCCCTGCAATTTGTGACTCAGACTCCCTTATTTCTATTTTGCAATTTATGTTGTTCAGGAAGCCTTTGATTTTAAAAATTTTAGTTTGTTTTATAGTATCACCTGACAAGAGTAACCTCAGTTCATGTTTTCCCAAGAGCTTCAGAAGTATTAGCCGTCAGTTAAAAAAAAAAAAAAGACACTAAATTACCAGAGAACCTAAGAACTCTGATTCTGATGAGTTCCTTTACCATTTTCAGTCACTTTTTAAAAGGAATTTAACTGCACATTATCAAGTAACATTTTATACTAAAAATAATAAATAACCCTAAAAATGACAGTAATTGAGAGATCTAAATGAATTCCATCCATGCAATTAATTGACATATATGGTATTAGTGACCTGATACCATTGTACTTCGTTCAATGGAAGAAAAGCAAAGAGAATCTAAATATTTAGATATATGAAAGATATTGGAAACAATAAATTTATAATGATTTTTATTCTGTCAACATACTCTTGATTTTGACCCTATAGTCCGCAGAACACAAAAGCAACTGTAAAATACATTTTGGGAAGAAATGAGGCTGTACTCAAAGACAATTCTACAAATTTTGACAGCATAAAAAACTGGCTTAATAAATAGTCATTGGGGGAAAATCCTGCATATTCAAGAACAAAAGATCTGTATTATTTATGATTATTTAAGTAATACTCAGTGCTTATAGTATGCCCTTTATTCAGGAGTGCAAAGCACTAAAAAATAAGCATCATTTACATATTTAGAGTAAATTGAAGTACAGAGTTTGCCCATGGCAAGATAAAAAGCAGGTTTTTAGACATGAAATGATTCAGAATTCCACATTTCCAGTTCCTTAAAATAGAAATTATATGCTATCTTTAATGCCTCCATCTTATTTTAATGTTAAGTTCACAATCATAGTTTAAGTTGTATACTAAAGGATCATGTGATAGGTAAAGCCCATAGGGTTTCCATCATTTAACTGGTACATTGAATAGGAAAGTTAAGTGAAATGTGATGTTTGCTTTTTGCTTTCTAAAAAAAATTTAAATGAGATCGAGGACATAAATAAATGAGTTCTGGAAATTCTTGCCTTGATTTTTCTGCTTCATATGCCTGTATTACTATAGGACCACAATAATTCTAATCCTTTCCTCTCAAGATCTTAGTGAATTGAATTGGTGATTCATTGAAAACAAAATGTTAAGTTCTTGTGCAAGTACAAAATGGTTAATGTTGGTTTCAGTCAACTAATCTCTGATACTAACTTGCCTAGTTAAACTAAGATCAAGAAGTATGAGAAAAACTTCGAAACATAGTAAGGGATAGGTAGTCAAATACTAGAAATGTGAGACAATAAAACAAAACATATTCCAAAACCTAATCCTAAACTTAATCTATGCCTCACTGAACTACTAACCTGACACACCTTGAAACATGGAAGAAGTTACTTTATCTAAGCACAATGGACCAGCGTATTACAGGAAGCAGCCACTGCCAATTTCAGCTGCCTCAAACTACTTAGTGTGTATAGTCTTAAAAAGGTGATTATTAAATTTGAGGGAAAAGTCCCAGATTCTTTTGACAGTCTAACAGAAGTCATGGATCCTTGCTTTAGAAACACACACTACTTTTAAGAGTTGATAATCTACTGTAAATCACAGTATCGTTGGTTCAGTGGGATTAGACATGAAATTTTCATATTGTTAATAAAGACTCGTCACTAACCTTAAGGAACAGGCTCTGAAAATAGGAGAAAGTGCAGTGATCATATTTATTCATGTGCCTCTTTTGCTAGCTCTAATGGGATAACTAACTGGGTGATGCAAATGTGCCCCAATCTAGCCTATAAATATTAAAAACAAAAATGTTTGAGTTCTAACTTCTGGCAGCAGTGTACATGTAACAGTTTTCAAGTATTGCAAAATACTGTGAAGGAAAGACTTGAATATACCACTGTCAAATTCCAATGTATCCAAACCAGCAATGAAATGTATGCATATATAATTTGTTGCCTTGAGTAAAATATAAGAAAATAAAGATACAATAGCTCTAAATTCTTTATAATCTTCAAGGATGGGAAACCAGTATTTCTGTATTTGTTTTAATAGAATTGAACATTTAATTTTTCCCCACAGTAATCAAAGCAAACATTTTATCATTATTACTCTTGGTATATCAAACAATTCCAGGAATGTAAGAAAGTCGGACTTGAAAATATTACATAGAAAAAGGTTGAATTAACAAACACATTACATTTTGTAGTTACTTCTTATTAGTGTACATTGACAGCTACTTATCTGATAGCAGCTCTGCTGCTTTTGAGTGAGCTGTTTTCTTCCAGAGGGAATGGAGAATGGCAGTGTTATCTTTGGAACAAATTCAGAAGACGGTAGCAAATAACAGAAGAATCACTTCTACACATATTTTCAAGGGCAATACATAGATAAGTATATAATTATGGAAAAATATGCCTCAAATACGCTTTTTAAAATTTCTCAGGATTTCTTGCTTTGTTTTTTTTTATTAAAATATAATGTACTGTCACTGCTATCTGTTCTGGGAAAAACAAACCCTGAGGTTTGAGTTTCCTCCTTCAACCAACAGAGTGATACCAAGTAAACTTGGACTCAGGTCAACTCATTGGAGCCAACAGAGAATTGTGTGGTACATCTGATTACTTTACCAATATACGCATATCCTGGTTTATCAGAAACTCACCAAATATTTTGTGTTAAAGTTTTATACCCCAAGCAGGTTCTCTGATGATGTATCATGCTAGCATAGTAAATCTGAAGGACTAACACATGGTATAATATAAACAGACATGCAATACAGAAGGACATAAAAGATACAGCTTGACCCTGGATTTTCCCCTTAGAATAACTCCTTCCATAAATAAGACTTTACTTTTTACATATAGACTAATCCTACAACTGGTCTTGGATCACGGAGAATGTTAAGGACAGAGCTTAAGAAATCTAGACCACATTTTTGTGTAGTCTATTGTCACCCCAGACCACAAAAAACTCTCTCCAAGTGGATGCTCAGGTTAGATTAAGATGCTCTTAAACCAACAAATTTACTGAGGCTTAGAATGTAAATCATATAACTACTTGCAGCAGCAATAGTCATTTCAAAAATGACTAAAACAAACTTTTAAATATAAAGCATATAAAAAGGACTATTAAGGATAGTTTTCCAAACTATATCTAGAAATACAGGAAAATATGTATTGCCTCATAATAAAGTTCAATAAATATTCTTTCTGAATCCTACAAACACTACAAGATGTTATAGGTTTATTTGGTTCCCATAAGTTAAAAAAATCTGATTGCTTTTACATAAATCCCTTCAGATTTTTATTAATGCTTTCTTACGAGACTCAGAGATTATCTATGTCTAACTTTCAGAAATGTGCTTTTTGTTGGTTTTAATAAGTATACTTAATTTTCTAGCAAATAAACATGATTTAAATTTTAAGGTTCAAGGTAATTCTAGAAAAAGGTAGACATCGAACTATTTGCTTTTCTACATCCCCATATTTACAAAGCGTAGCATCCACTGTGGATTCCTTCTTACTCTCATTTATCACACTGTCAATAAATAGTAACTGTGGTCCAAGTTACCTATATTAAAGATTTCAAAATTCCTCAAAATGTCACACTACAAAGTCAATAATATCTGATTTTGATAGGATATGAATATTAGTGTTATGTAATTTTTTTGCTATTGGAAAAGAAATACAAATCTTTATTTTTTTCTATCTAAATTAAATCCAAGCTCCGTTATCAATTCTCAAGATAATATCTAAAAATGTACATTCCTAAAGAAAGGTAAAGCTGTTCAAGGGCTGAACTAGTCCAATATACAATTAAGAGTTATTTATTCCTGTTATTTTTTTATTATTATTATTATTTGCTTTTTAAATCCCTATATTAAACCCCTGGTTTCTTGTGGATTATATCATAATTTAACATTGTAAAAATTAATTTCAGAAACTATTGTGCTAATATTTAGATTTCGGGAAGGAATCAGACAAAATCAATTACCTCCATTCACTGTTAGAACAGAAGATAAAATAGCTTACTAACTGATATGAGTTATGAATGTCACTGTGACACAAAATTTGCTGTGATTTGCTTATTTGGCTACAAGTACAGTATTTTTCATGAATGACAACACACAGCATTTCCAACTTGTAACATGAACCTCCAGCTCATAAAGAGTGTACTGTGTGACTTGAAATAGTCTGATTATAACTAAGTAACAACCTTTCCCCTGAAAAACATGAACAAAATCCATTGGGAAATCAGGCACAGACGGTATTTATCGGTTTTTCTTCTTTTCCTCCTGCGGTTTTGTTTCTCAAGACATAGATGGTTCCGATATAATCCAACACTTGTTACAAAATGACACAGCTATTTTTTTCCTTTTCTTTTTCTTTATCTTTTTCTCGAGGTTCCTTTCGTTTACGTTCACTATTCCCAGATTGTCTTCCACTTGATGGAGAGGCTTGTGCTGGCTGGCTTTGCTTTAAGAAAAATAAACAGGAAGAAATTACCTCAACTTTCCTAAGGTGCTTAATCATAGTTATCTAGAACGAAAAACCACAGAGAGGGAAAGGAATCATTAATGGTAAAAGAAGCTATTGGTGTATAGTTATGTTACATGGTATCTAAATAGTTGCCTCTACTATTCTGGACAGATACAATTAATGTATCTGTTATTCCAACTAAATGGAATTTCAAAAAATAAATAATGTTGTGTAGGATTATACTGCTTGAAGCCTCAAATTCAAGAAATGTTAAAGTTCAGAAAATGTTAATGAGTGACACCGTTTGGTAAACTGCAATAGCTCTCCAAGTTCTCCTTAAATACTATAATAAACAGATTTTAAAAGGAGAAAAAAGTCCTGAGAACTGAGAGTGTGGAGTAAGTGTATTCTGTGAAATAAGAGAACTCTTTTTTTAGTGAAAAGCTAGTCATAAATGGTAGGTTTTAACTTTTAAGCTTGGGATAGTCAATATTTGAGCCAGAAATAGAAATGTTATTTTAATGGAGACCTCTATATTTAAATCTTCATCAGACCTTACAGGACATCTTGCTTTCTTGTATACCCAAATCAAAGGAACAGTTCTGGCGTGGTACAGTTAAACACAAAGAAGGGGAATATTTTTTCATTTAATGGAATGAGATTTAACATACAGAAACCCAATTAACAGTCACATTTTCAGTGCTTAAAACATTAAACTGGGAAAAAAGTAAAAAGTGGGAAAGTGCTAACCTTTGTTGAATAATTAGTATATGTCAGGCACTGGTTTTAATTGTTCTCAACCACAAACCTAAGAGCTAATCGAAGTATTATCTTCTATTTCACAGAAATAGAGGGAAAATGAGGCTAAGAGAGTTAGAGGACTTGTCTAAGGTGTTGCAGCAGGAACTGCAAATCCATATCTATCTGGCTTGAAGTCTACATTCCATTAGTACCTCACACTGCCCTCTTGACAGAAAAGACTGTTCAGTTTGGTTTATATTCTTTGCAGGTATTAAGAACCTAAAAAATAAATTTGAAAAATCTTGCCATCAGAACCTCAGGAAAAATAACTTTACTAAATCAGAAAAATATTCATTACAAAATTCAGACAATGTTATACAACCTAATGGGTACTAAAATGCTCACATAAGTGAAGAGTCAACACCTAATTTAAATTGTTTTTATCTCAGCACAATTTCTTTACTGTGAACGTGATCCCTGTATTTAAGAATCAGAGCACTAGTCTCACCTCAGCCTGTGTAGAAGCAGAAGCAGCCGCAGCTGCTGCTTGTTCCTGTTCCTGATAATATTGAGAAGCCCGTCGGTCCTCTTCTTCTTGGAGCTGCTTTGCTAGTTCCAAATCACTGATTCCTTCAGGTATTTGTTCCCAATTGATCTCTTGGCTCTGCTGTTCTTGTTGTAGAGATAACGCCATAAGATAGTCCTAAGAAATTAAATTATAACCACCTTTAGCTATGAGACCTTACCAAAGAACTAATGAGTATAAATATAGAGGTTATGATCTAGAAAGCTATGAGAATGGCTTTTAAAAAACATACCAGAACTTAAATATAAAAACAAAAGGTATCTAAATGTTTCTATTTGGGAGTATAAACTCATTTCAGTGATGCTGCCATTGTTCTAAATATTTTTGGCATTCTTTGAAATTCTTTGTAGAAACAGTATATAGGCATTGAGAAAGCTTAAAAATAACTGTTTACAAAAGAAACATGTCAGTAGAAAATTAAGGCAAAATAGGAAACTGTAAGCAAGTTAAAATTACCATAATATTATTACACAGAGATAATTATTGTTTATAATTAATATATATCCATCTAATTTTTTTCTACATTCACATACAAACTGAAACAAATCTCCCAACCCTTGAAACTATTGTAATCTGATTTTTTCCATTCAGTGTCACAAGTCTTCCGGTTTTTGTTTTTTTTAAATCATAAGAATTTTCCAAGATTATTTATTAAATGTTCTTCGAAAACATTATTTTTAAAGCCAACATAGTTGTCCATCATACAGTTGTATTCAATTACTTAACCAGCCACTCCATCCTCCCACATACACAAGCAGATTATTTCCTATCAGAAAAAGAAGCATCTTTGGTTAAATTACCTAATTTAACAAATTTAGATAATTTTAAATTTAATTAAGCATTAATGCTGAATGAATTGACTACTCTGTGCACCTCCCCCAACCTCAAAATAAGAGAATTTTAAATAACTGAAGAGAATATGTTGCTTGTGAAAACCTTATATTATCTAGTATGACTATCTTTGTTATATCAAGAATTTATCCTTCAAATTTTCTCAATTATTCAAACTCTGCTCTTTGCCAACTTCCATGGTCTTAAATCCACTCCTTCCTTGCTGTTTCCACAGACACTATCAACTATTTTACACACACACACACACACACACACACACACGCACACACACACCCGGGGTGTCAAAAAAATGTATTCAAGTGGACACTTTGGTCAGTGCTGCTCAAGCAGTAGTTTGCCATAATCAGAAGTGTCTGGATGCTGATGATAATCACTTTGAGCACCTCTTGTAACTGCAGATGTCAAATGTGACTTGTATTCATCTTTTGTTAGAGGTATATATTGAGTATTACAATTTTAATAGTTTTTTACTTTCTTAAAATATGTAGACATTTTTTTGGCACCGCGTGTGTGTGTGTGTGTGTGATCTCAACACCTTACAACTAGACCTACTGTGGCAATCTATTGCTTTATCTTCATTCTCTCTGCTCCAATAGTTTGTACATACAGTGGTTAGAAAAATCTTGCACATTTCTCTTAAGTAATATTTAAAAAACAATACCCCTGTATAGCTTCTGAAGGAAAATGAGTATGTTTATTATTATGACTGTTTGTCAAAGGAAAGCTAGGAGTCCTATAAATAATATTTGTTTGAATCAAGTATTCTTCTGTACACTCATACCTTGATCTTCAAATTGCCGTTATATAACAATATATAACATTAGGGGGTCAAACATCTGCCTCCCCTGCTAGACTGCAGAATCTTTGAGGACAAAATTGAATAATTTATCTTTGTGTCCCCAGGACCTAGTTATAGTGCTAGGAATACAACTGCTCAATGAATACTGGCTAAATGAACCCAGTCTCTATGCACTTAAACTGTCATCCGCAAAACACTTGCCAACCATTTAATATACCCAGATTTCTGCCTCAGAGAAGAAGTCACATCACTGTTATACTTCTAGTAATAAACACATTTGTGGCAGCAAGCCTGCTTACCTATAGCAGGCAAAAATCTTACCTGTCTCAGTTCTAAATGGGAATTCTACTCACTAGTGCAGCTCCTGCTGTAAGTGTCTATTCTTCGTTTACCTTGGACTCTAAGGCTTCGAATATCCACCCGGTGCAGTGCATGCTATCTTTAAAACTCCCTTTTCTACTTCTTCTGATTAGCCAAAATATATTTCAAATATGTGCTCATCTCTTCATCTCTACCACCCCAGGCCATCATCACCTCTTGCTTGGACTGCTAGTCTCTACTTATACCTGTGTCCTTCCTATGCATTCTCTACCTAGCATCCTTTTAAAAAGTACATTATGTCACTTCCACGTGATATACTGGGCATATCTTCCCCTACGGTAATTGGAATAAAATTCAAACTCTTTACCATGAACTTCACAGTTCAATATGATCTGGCCTTCTGAACCAAAGTGTGTAATTAATTTACATGTAGAATGATCACTTACCTATTTAGGAAGTGTCAGGAAAATTTTACAAGCATATTAATGAATAAATCTTTAGTTCAAAAGTTTGGACTACTAAATTCATATTTAAAAGGAATGAGAATTTTAAACAATATGAAGAAGACAAAACAAATTTACCTGATCTATCTGATCTTGTTGTCCTCTGTATACAGTTTCAGGATCTGAAGGAGGCCTCAGATGAAATTCTGAGTCACAGAAATTTCCATCACCATCGACATTGTGTAGGCTTTCCCAAACAACTTTTTCTTCAGTAAGAAACCCCTGGTCTGTTACCAACAAATAGAGTAGACCCTTAACAAGAAATAACAAAAGAAAATGGACTGTTAAATTGATCAAAACTAGTTAATATTTAAGAGAAATTTTATAATCTGGATTTTTAAAGCATATTAATTATTCCTACTTGTTACGTCTATACAACATAATAAATAATAGATCAAATAGACATCTAATTTGCTTACTGAATTAAATCTACCTAGTTTTAAATATAATTTATAATTAGTACACTACAGTATAATGAAACATAGCTCGTGGCATGCTCAACTAAATAAATGACTTACAAATAACCTTTAGGTTTTATAGTCTCATTTCACAAAATAGCAAAATACAAGTTCCAAAAAAAAAACATCAGGTAACAAGTAAGACACAGTTACAATAAAATGATATCATATTGCCAGTTTTTTATTTTATTTTATAATGAAGCCTATATGACTAATCCATATCAATTTTTCCTTTCTCTGCACTATTAGCTACTCTTCCTTCATATACCAACGGTACTTTGTACCTATTTCTGTTGTAGCACTGAATAACACTATACCATGATTGAGTTTTCCTGCCTTATTCCCCAGACTATACTTTTTAATCTCTGTTACTCTGGACCTTAGTGTAGTAAGCATCATAAAGTTGGAGCCTAATTATTGAATCAAGCAATGAACTCATACTGTATTTACAGTCACTAACACAGAATTTAGCACTGACGTGTAATTTTTCATAGGCATTAGTTTAACTCCAATCATATATAAAGTGTCCCTAGTATACCATATAAGGTTTGTATGCCATTTTCTTCAGATGTGTCAAGGATATGACTTTCATTTACTTGTTCAGAGTTCCCACTGGTTAACATAGTGTTTATTCACAAAAATCATACTTTTCATGTTCTCTATTATCATTCACAGTTAATCTTAATAATTAAGAATAAAAAATTCCTTTAAAGAGTTGGATGATGTGTATGGAGATAAAATTCTGAAGCTTTAGAAATCTAATTATTTTTGGACATTTATTATGTGTCTGGCACTGTGGGACATAGCTCTTCCTAAAGTACAAAGTCTTCCCTGTTGTCTACTTCCAGTTACATTCAAGAATTAGCTGTAAATACCAAATAATATATACAGTCACTGAAATTACTCTAGCAACATGAAAAGTATTCATAAAGAAAAACATTTTGATACAAAGTTGAAAGACATTGTTCTAAGCAAAAATTAACTCCACGTTCACGCTTTTTAAGAAATCAGGTTATGTTTCAATTCATCAACTATTTGAATGCCTGCCATACGTGCAGCAGTAGGCTAAGTGCTTGAGGATTCTTACGGGAATTAATGATCCCACCTTAGTCTGGAATTAGGCGCCCCATTATGTGATTCCTGCACTTACCACTATCATAACACTTTATACATTAAATTGTAGTTGTCTGCTTACTTATTCATCTCTCTTAGTACATTTCAAACTCCCTGAAGACCAGAGCCATAGTCCTCATTATGTGACACATTTTTAATTTCCAGTTAGGGTCTACCTTGTCCTAAGATAATGTAAGAGAAAAACTAAAAGTTCTTTCCAACCAATTTTCTACTGAATGGGTATGACTCTTCTGTTTACACTTATCACAATACATTTCAACATACCACTATATTATACAATATCTAGGCTTTATAATTTATTTTATGTAGATCATAGATTGGCTGTGTGTTAGGGGAGTAACCATAAACTTAATGATTTTTCTCCAAATGCCTCTTTAGGATGGGTAATTTCTGGGAGGGTTTCTATTAAAGCTATTTCTATTCATCAATAGCATATGAATATAAGTTACATTATATTAAATCATATCAGTTAAATCACCATCAAGAATATAGTTTGTTTTTATACCTCATCACTGTTGCTATATTATCTAGTCAAAGCTTTCTTTTCTAAGCCTTGAATCTTAGAAGATTCACCAGTCTTCTAAAATATTAATTTTAGTATTTAGAAGGTCTCTCTCACCACTCTCTAAAATATTAATTTCATAAAAATAACTACTACATGTGTTAATTCTTAAATTATGTAAATACAGAAAAATGCATAACATATAAAATGATAAATTAGAAATTTTTATAATTTTTTTAAAAATAGGCAAGTGGATACCAAAACTGATAATATCCTGATAAATTAGTAGTACACAGAGTTTGAATAACACATGTGATTATCATCACAATTTGTAAATTGATAAAAGAAAATGTGTCAAACGTAATTTTAAAAAATTAAGTAATTCCAGCCTTTAAAATATGGAGGAAAGCACTGCCTGAATATGTTTGGTTTACTAGCTTGGATTCAAATTACTTTATGTGTTTGGACCTTAGTTTTCTTTTCTTAAAAAGTGATATAGGGGCAGTGAGATCTGACAATTTCTAAGATATTTTAGAAATTGAAAGAACTTGACTCCTACTTAACAAACATAAATCTCATCCACAAAGAAGTCTGTCTCCCCAGAGAGGCGGAGCTGTGGAGAGTGTGGACGGGAAAGTCATATTGGAGCTGCTGACAAGGCGTGGTCTTAGGCAAGTACCTTAGGGGCTGTGGGCCTTTTCTCTTAGTTCTAAAATAATAAAGGAGTAGTAACATTCGCATCTCATCGGAGAGTTGTGAAAATTAAATGAGATAATGAATATAAAGTGAAAGTGCTACTACCATGTAACACACATGGTACTTAATGAATATAAGATACTATATTCATGAATATCCCCTAGATCTCAGTTTCTGTATCTATCTCCTTCTCCTGCCTCCTATTTAAGAGAAAAAGATAAATCTCTCTTTCTACACTGTGGAATCTATCACTTTCCTTACTCTGTTTCTACATTTCTCTACCCTGTGCCCCCATTAAAAAAAAAAAAAAATTTTTAAAGAAGTGACAATTTTTGATGTATCAACCACCTTTTTTAAAATAACTAAATTAAGTGAATTGTTACTTAAGTGTAGCCTTCTGTGGAAAAAAAATTCCCACTGTAGTCTTAGTCAAAGAGATAAGAGAATGAACAACTTTCTTTAATATGGCTTCAGTACAGGGGTGTCCAAACTTTTTTCAACGGTTTTCACCACGGGCCATATGCAGTAAAACACACAAACAGCTGGGTCACTCACTCGAGGTGAAGTACGTATTGCCTCACCTGGTTTATTTAAGTAAACTAAATATATTTTTGGAATTTGCTGCAGGCCAATTAACAATGGATTGCAGCCGCAACTGGCCCGCAGGCCGCAGTTTGGACACCCCTGCTTTAGTACTTATCTAGTACTGTAGTTCCTTCTAACCTGCTTTTTACTTCTAATTATTACATGTAAAGTAAAAAAGCAAACACACAAAAGCCAACATCAAAAACCTTGGTTTTATACACCAGAGATGTGTCAGTAATTTGAAACCAAAGGCAGAGGAAACTGTTATGATGGACAGAAGGTTGTTAGGGGAAAGGGATGATCACGAGGAAGTCATGACGGGGAACGAGTTATGCAGATGTCATTATATAAACCAAAGATCTAGAAGCTAGGTGATCTAGACAAGGACCAAGGGATCAGTAGTTTATATTACTCAAAAGCAAGCAGGAAGTACTGGAGAAGTGGAGAAGGATCATAAAAGTAAAAGAATGTAACTAGATCTTGGATATACATATGCTGCCAAAAAAATGTGTAAACATTTTAAGAAAGGAAAGTACTATTAAAATTGTAATACTCAACATATACCGATAACAAAAGATGAATACAAGGCACGTTTGACTTCTGCAATTACAATAAGTGCTAAAGTGGTTACCATCAGCGTCCAGACACTTCTGATTACAGCGAACTACTGCGTGAGCAACACTGGCCAAAGTGTCCGCTTATATACATTTTTTTGGCACCCCCGGTAGAATTATATACTCGTATATAAGAATCTGACAGTCATAATCATATGGATAATATGAAAAGCAAAACAGACTTTAAGGGGCCGGCCCGGTGGCTCGGGCGGTTGGAGCTCCATGCTCCTAACTCCGAAGGCTGCCGGTTCGATTCCCACATGGGCCAGTGGGCTCTCAACCACAAGGTTGCCAGTTCAATTCCTCGAGTCCCGCAAGGGATGGTTGGCTGCGCCCCCTGCAACTAGCAATGGCAACTGGACCTGGAGCTGAGCTGCACCCTCCACAACTAAGACTGAAAGGACAACAACTTGACTTGGAAGAAAGTCCTAGAAGTACACACTGTTCCCCAATAAAAAAATTTGTTAAAAATTATAAAACAAACAAACAAAAAAACAGACTTTAAAAAGTCTGTATCTAGGGAAAAGGTAGTTTATGTACAACTCATTTTTATATTTTAAAATTTCCTGCCTATATAAAAAATTATCTCACTATCTAGAACCACATGATTGGCCCTGAAAGCACTGGCCCTGCTCTCTCTCACTAAAGTCTCCTCCTGCTTCAGATTCTAATCTAGTCATACTGATGAAAAGTACAGATCTTGATAGGATCACGTACTCAGAGTGCATTTGCCAAAATGATCTGTGCAGTTTAATTGTACAAGATTAGGCGGAAGTCCGTGGAGCAAGGTAATGTAAGTGGTAGCAGAAATTGGGGGTTATAGGTATTTGCTGCCAATGGATAGATGAAGGATGAATATAATCAAGGGTTCAAGGAGAGTGCTATTACAACTAATAATTAACACGAGGTGGACTTGATTACTTTGCTAGTAATGGAAGAAACAGCAGAGGTACTTGTCCAGAGTTTAGGAATGGTAAACCACAAAACTAGGAATGATAAGACTTTCCAACAATAGGAAGTCAATTAGCATGTGTGGTCAGAGAAAATGTCATGAGAAGCTGTGCAATTAAAACCACAGATCAGGGCCGGCCCGGCGGCTCAGGTGGTTAGAGCTCCAGGCTCCTAATTCCAAAGGCTGCCGGTTCGATTCCCACATGGGCCAGTGGGCTCTCAACCTCAAGGTTGCCGGGTTAACTCTTCGAGTCCCGCAAGGGATGGTGGGCTGCACCCCCTACAACTACCAATGGCAACTGGACCTGGAGCTGAGCTGCGCCCTCCACAACTAAGACTGAAAGGACAACAACTTGACTTGGAAAAAAGTTCTGGAAGTACACACTGTTCCCCAATAAAGTCCTGTTCCCCTTCCCCAATAAAAAATAAATAAATAAATAAATAAAATAAAATAAAACCACAGATCATACCATACTATGTTAGATAGTTGGGAAATGTGAGGTTGATTGGTAGATATACAGAAAAAAATAGTCAATTTGATTAACACTTCCATTGTGACTGCGTGATGATAAAAGTCCTAATAAAAAGTCTATGGAGATGGAATCGTCAAGTTAATAAACAGAGAATACTTTGTCCAGGTACAGATTTTAGAAATATCTACACTCTTCAATGCTTTGATGTATAGAGAGTACTAGAGAATCTGCCCTTGCCTCTATCGAAAGTCTAGAGACAGGAGTTAGAACAGAGAGCTAGTACTGGAGAATGTTGTAACAGAAATATACCTCCCCTTGGTCAAACAAAAGTCCATAGCTCATAACACCTCTAGAATTTCAAAAGACTTTAGATGACAAAAGATTTTTACACACAAGTTAAGAGTTTACTAAATTCCTAAGGAAATTGAAACAACCAATAATGAAGCTGGAGATGACCTTTCCTAAGTAATCCTTTTTGTCCTGGACTTCGTCCTTGTTGGTCTTGGTCCTGAGATGACAATAGCATATGATATGATATGGGTACCAAAAAGCATAAAGATCCTTTCTCCAAATTCTAATAAAAATAAGCCCCACTAATAAAATAATAAGTTTGAAGATATTTATGACTGATTGTTAATTTATTATAGACTGGCAATTTATTATTATTATTATAGGACCCTCGTTATAGATACCACTTACATGTAGTACAAAGTATTCTATCCAGATATTAAATTCATTTTTTTGTTGAAAGTATATCTGAATTCTGTGGGATGGACTGTGTTTATACTATAGGTATTCCAAAGAGTTCACAAGGATAGAATATGGGAAATAAAGGGATCATTAAATATGAATGCATAAAATGGCCCTAAAATCTCGGGGTTCTTCAAAAGTGAAATGTGAGAAGGCATTATGAAGATCTAATATATTAGGTTGGTGCAAAAGTAATTGTGGTTTAAAAGGTTAGAAATAACTGCAAAAACTGCAATTACTTGTGCACTAACCTAATAGTATTAAAAGTAACCATATCTTGTTTGAAAAAGTAGCTTTCTAGTTTTTTCTTACTTGTATCATTATTAGATCACGTCCAATTCCCTGGCATTCAAGTTTATAAAGAACTACAGAAACTCAGGAATTAGTGGTAGAGAATAGTTCTAATGCTTAACAGGTTTAACAGAACACGGACAGAATCTTCTATCCTATTTCCTTATTAAGCAAATGGATACCATATTGGAGGAACCCCTTCCTAAATTTTATTAAGTATTCCTTTAGGGCTTCTAGTTCTACAGCAACAGCCAAAGAAGTGTTGTAGATTTTGTTGTAAATCCAGTTAATCAGTCACTGGATCAATGAGGAGGGAAAGTGTCTGTGATTCTTGTAAAAAAAATGTACTCATTGGGCACTCTGCCATAGTAAAGCAGTGTTTTATTTCAAGACCCTCAAAAATGAAAATATAGTTCAATGGGAATATAGGAAATAGGACGGAGATAATTCTAATGAGGCATAAATAAATAACAGCCCAAAGGCCTATAAGAGCTCTGTAAAACACAAGATTTGCATCATATTAAAAAGGAGTTACTTTAACTAAATATAATGCATGGTCCTTGCTTAGATCCTGGTTTGAACAAACCAACCATAAAAACACACAGGACAAGTGGGAAATTTGAATATGGATTGGGTGTTAGATGATATTAAAAATTATAGTTCATTTTGTTAGATGCTATAATGGTACTGTGATTTGAAAGGAAAATTTTCTTGTTTAGAGATATATATTAAAGTATAAGCAAAAATATAAAAATAGATGAAGACAGTATAATATCAAAATTGTTAAAAGTAAATGAGTATAATAGGCACACATTAGTCTCATTACTTTCCTGTAAGTTTGCAATTTTTCATAATAAAAATTTTTTAAAAATGTTACTGTTTTTGTTTGGTGGTCACTATAGTAAACAGTGGCATTTCTCCTAGTGACTGTAGCCGCCAGTATAATTGTTGCCATTTATCCTTTCTATATAGAGAGAATCACCTTAGTGAAGAATGGCATTTTGTTTTCTCTAGGCAATATTTATAAATTTGGACAATATCATGTTCATAATACCATCATGTCCCTAAATTCTTTTGCGCTTCTACTCTTTGTTGCACCACTTAACAAAGTCCCAAGTCTAGAATGACAAACTAGCCACCTTCTCCATGCCTACACTCTGATACTCCTGCAGAAAAATTACACAAGTGGCATATTCATGCAATAATTACCATTCCCAACACTGCCTGGTGATTCTTCTTATTTTCTCTAGTTAGAGCTTTCCCCCACATGCTGTAAAGACTACTTTAAACTTTCCTTCTTCAAATCTGAAACCAAAACTTCCCACCCCTTACTCAGTCTTAGTAAATGATCTTGCCTTCCACATAATATAGAAAACGGGAGCATTCAAACAGTAACTTTCTCTACTTCCTGCCATCAAATCTATAAATTCACCTGTAGTTGTACTCATAGTCTATTTCTTCTCTCCTTTACAATGAAGAGATATCTTTTTTTAATCAAGAACCAATCCCCATGAAAATTTCTATCTTTTCTCACCTTTTTAGGAGCCTTCTAACATCAATTATCCCTTCTCCAGTCTTCAACCTTTCTCTGTTGAGTCCTTCAATAGTTAAACATGATCAAATCTCTCATGTTAAAAAACAAAAACAAACACCCTCCCTGGCTTCCACACTCCACTACAGCTATGAGGCATGTGTATGTCCCCTCACCGACAAACTGTTTCAGAGTTGCTTATCATCTGTTTTTAGTTCCTGACATCCCAATTATTTCTTAACCAATTCAAATTCGGTTTTTTTCTGCTGCCACCATTCTCTAAAAGATACCAGTGAAATCCATATTGCTAATGGATACTTTCCCTCCTCCCCCAGTGCTCTCTCGTCAGCATTTAACAACTGAAATCTCCATTATTTTTGAAACGCTCTCTCCCTGTTGACTTACATGATACCACATTCTTCAGATTTTCCTTTTATTCTTTTCTTTCTCAGTCTTCTTTGCTAGTTCATACTCCTCTAGTTGATCCTTAAATGTTGGCACTTCTCAAATCTGTCCTGGGCCTTCTCTTTTCTTCTTATTCCATATTTTTCTTGTAAATTACATCCTCTCCCCAAATTACTATTTGTACACAAAAATTATTCTAGTCTTTAACAATTTTCCCAATATTTCCACTTGCAGCATGCCTCAGAAGCAGCTATAACAGTTCCAAGGCTGATTTCATGTGTTTCTTTCCTCTTCCAGTATTCTCTGTTTCAATCAAGAGCACCAGTGTTCATCCAGTTGTTCATGCTCAGAACCCAGAAATCTTTCTTTCTTATTGTTCATCCTAATCACCAATCTGGTGGGTTACATCTCCGAAATGTCTATGGAATCTGTCTAGTCTCCATTTCTTTACCGTCCTAGTTCAAGTCAGTATAACTTCTTGCTTGGCCTCCTGCAATAGTCTAACTAAATCCCCATCTACTCTTGCCTCCGAGTCCAAAGCACTTTAATGTTGTGCAAGAGGCAAGAGGACAATGTCCCAATAGTGATACACTGTTTAGCTATAGAATAAGGTTTACTGAGAAAAACTTAGAAGCAGAGAAACAGCAGAATACACACATTCTCTGAGCCATCATTATCTCCTAGAAAGGCATAGTTAGTCCAGACACAGACACATGACAGAAAATGCTCCGGGAGAGGCACCCCCTCCCCAACTACACAAGAAGATGGGGAATGCCTAGCTGACTAGCAAAGGACTTCCTGGTCAGGGATATACCTTTGACAGAAAAGGGAACACGCACAGCTCAGTTTTGGGAGGTGGTAGAACCACCACCAATGATAGACACCTTATTTTCCAGTGAACTATCTTGTTCCTGCTAAGCCCAAAAGAGAACAAAAAGAACCACTAGGCCATAGGAGATCAAGGTCTGTTTCTCCTCTTAATTCAAGACTCTACAAGATCTGGTACCTGCCTATCTCTTTAGCCTTATTTCATGCCTCTTATTTTCTATGCTTCGGCCACACAGGTCTTCTTTCATCCACACTTAACTTTTTTTTTTTTTTAAAGATTTTACTGGGGAAGGGGAACAGGACTTTATTGGGGAACAGTGTGTACTTCCAGGCCTTTTTTTCCAAGTCAAGTTGTTGTCCTTTCAATCTCAGTTGTGGAGGGTGCTGTTCAGCTTCAAGTTGTTGTTCTTTCAGTCTTAGTTGTGGAGGGCACAGCTCAGCTTCAGGTCCAGTTGCTGTTGCTAGTTGCAGGGGGCGCAGCCCACCATCCCTTGAGGGAGTCGAGGAATTGAACTGGCAACCTTGTGGTTGAGAGCCCACTGGCCCATGTGGGAGTCGAACCGGCAGACTTTGGAGTTAGGAGCATGGAGCTCTAACCACCTGAGCCACTGGGCCGGCCCCCACACTTAACTTTTTAAGGAGTTAAGTTCTCTCCCTCCTCAGGGCCTTTGCACACATGTTCTATCTACATAGTTAACCCTTTTTTTGCTAACTGATTAAGAAGATTCATTTTTCAGGTCTGTTTAAATGTTACTTCTAAAGGAAGTCTTTCCTGACATCCCCAACTACATAATAAGTCCTGATAAAAGCACTCACAGTATGTTGTATGTACGAGTTACAGAGTGTATTTCAGTAGAAGTAACTAATTGTGCAATTATTTAATATTTGTCCCTTGCCAAAATAAGAAGTCCTTAAATGGCAGGAACCATAGCTGCCTTTCTCAGGCTGTGGTCCTAGTACTTAGCTGAGCACCCAGAATTGGGCTCAGATATTTGCCATAATCATGCTCAATAGTTATTTGTTAAATGAATGAATAAAGTCAGGGCTTGAAGAGATCAGGTAAAGCAAGATGACTTAGCCGTTATTTACTATATAGTAATAATTCTGATCCTGGGGTTCTTTGGCCTTAGATTTCTGAGGCATATGGATGACTCGGGGCCCATACCTAGTACACATCTAGCTCAAAAATGGGAGCAATAAGATGAACCCTTGCCATAGCTAATATAGGAGTAGGAGAGCTAAGGTATTCTTATGAAAGCAAACACATTATTATTTACACTCCTTTGTGCAATTCATTGATTAAAGTGTTACAGGAAACATGAAGACCTGATTCCTCGCTTCAATAAGCTTACTTTCATTTAGAAAAGTAAGACACATTTATAAAGAAAACTAGTAACTAGGTATTCATCAATAAGGGTAAGCATGCTATGGCCCGTAACAGCTAGAGAAGGATGGTAGAGTAGCGGTCCTCAGCCTTAGCCTTACCTTCACGTTCAAATCACCCGGGAGTGTCTAAAAAATACTGACGCTCAGGTCCTATCTCCAGGGACTCTGATTTGAGTGGGTGGTAGGCTCTGTGCATTGGGGTTATTTAAAAAGCTCCCTAGGTAGTTCTAGCATGCAAGCTGGGTTGAGAACCTTTGGTTTAAGGAAAGAAAAAGTAGCTTTACTGAAGAGCTGGTCTTTGAAATCCTTCTTAAAAGGTGAAATTTGGATAGGCAAAAAGGAGTGATCTTTTCAAACAGGGAGTAAGCAGTAGTAAATGGCAGTAAATTTGCAGAAATGGAAAAGCATAAAGTGTGTACGGGAAAGGAGGATTATCAATGAGTAGACAGACCATTACGGCTGAAGTAAAGTGTTGGCACAGGGGGAGAGTAGAAAATACCTTACATTGTTATCCTCTATGCACTGGGTGCTAATGAACATTTTTGCTATATTATTGACATGATCATAGTATTCTACCACAGAAGTTTAGGCATAAATTGATATACTCCTGAATTATGTGGCAGCTATAAAAATGAAGGGAAGGATAAAGAGAGAACAAAAGGGATGAATCAGTAAGATTGTTTGGCAGAGCCAAAAATGGCATGATAAGGAGAATTTAAAGTCATACTGATTAATAATAGCAAACACTATCATAAAGACAAATCTTGATTCTTTCTTCTAAACTCCTTTAGCCCTCAAATATAAACATCTACCATTAGCGGTCATCCTGGGTCTATCTGTAGGGTTTATCTTCTTTTTTCTTAAAAAGGAAATAAATACGTTTTAATGCAGTAAGTAATCTGAAAAAGTAGTTGAGACTTAAATAAAAACAAAAAACTGATTTGAAAAAACACTCTATCCTAAAGAAGTATTTAATAATTACCTTCATCATTTGATGGTTAAGGAATATTACGCTAAATTTATATATTTTTTTATTTTGAAGCAGATCATAAGACATTTCTAAACCAAGCTCCTTTAATTTCAAATAATAATTAAATAGCTATTTCGATATCATACCTTGTATTTGGTCATGGTGCTAAAATGATTATTCCGAAAAAACACACAAAGTTCTCCTTCCTGAACCGTTGAAGTCAGTTCACATAATCCATGGTACGTCAGTTGAGTGGCTGTGTTATTTAGAAACTGCTCAGCTACAAAGCCTATGGAACCAATGCATAGTATTAGATGGAAGAATAATTTCAAAATTAAAAAGATTTTCTACCTCCATTGTATGAAGAAAGGCTAGTCAAAATAAGACTTTTCCTACTATAACATGATGGCCCCAAATTGGAGACTCTACTTTTTTTATTCTGGAAGATGTGTCTACAGACATTCCCATCCTAAAGAAACAGTTACATGAAATTTTTTTTTATCAATTAATGTATTTACTTATACTTCACCTACTTCCAAAAAGGATTTCCGGCAGCTTACAACAAAACACACAGACACAATACAACTAAAACCCATTTTCTAGAAATAAGAAGGTAAGAGTTAGCAATTTAAAAAGTGCATAGAAGCGAAAGATGTATGTCAACAGCTACTTCCCCAATAGACAGGTATTTAGAAATTAAAAGCAGCCTTAACAAATTGAGTTGCTCAAGATTTTAACAAAGCTCTCAGATAATCCTCAATTCACAAACTGCTCAATTCCTGCCTTAAAACTAAAAGTACACGTAAAACTGAACAGAAAACTGCGATAATTGATGTCATTTTTATCCTAATCTCCTCCAACATATGCCACTTTAGATACATTATTGTATTACATAGATACATCAAGTTCAGAAATGGAAATGATATCTTTTGTTTTCAAAACATAATAAAATATAAAGAAGATTTCTGGGGTTTAAAAGATATATGTACAGTTGATCTTCCTTATTGGTGCAGGTTCATATTTGCAAATTTGCCTACTACCTGAAATGTATAACTCCAAAATCAATACTTGCTGTGCTTTCAGGGTCATTCCTGGATATGTGCAAAAGGGCAAAAAAATTGAGTCACCCAACTTACACATTCCCCACTGAGGTCAAACAAGGCAATGCTGCCTTCTCGTTTCAGCTCTCATACTATAAACAAGTGTCCTTTTCACAGAGCCTGTTTAGTGCCACATTCTTCACATTTTTGTGCTTTGTTGGGGTATTGATTTTTACTGTGTAAAATGGCCCCCAAGCATATTGCTGAAGTGCTGCTTAGTGTTCCTAATGCACAAAGGCTGTGATGTGTCTTACGGAGAAAGCACATATTTTTGCAGCTTTGCTCTAGTGAGGTATAGTGCTGTTGGCCGTTTAAGTTTAATGTTACTGAATCAACAATATATAGTAAATAAGGTGTCTCTAAACAGAGATGCACATAAAACAAGGTTATGTATTTACGAGTTGATGCAAATCTTTTGACAAGAGGCTCACAGGAACCTAATCTTGTGTTTCCCCTAGGAGCGGTGGTTTAGTATTCACTTAGTTCAGTGTTCACAGCAACTTTATAGAACATAACTACTGGGAATACTGAAAATTGACTGTATAATATTTTAAGTGCCTGTATTTCTCTTCTTCCTCCTCTTGTTTTCTTCCTTTAATAAGGAAGAAATGTCTCAGAAACAAAAGGGGGGAAGAGAGTGCTCTAAAATATTTAAATGAACAGACGTGCAAATATAGGGAGTAGAGATGAACCTGTGTTTAAGAAATTGACACGTCAACAGGAAATTGAAAACAAACTTGGTAGGGCTAGAGGCAGCTGGAGAGTATAGGTTTATTCTACTCCCTCTCCGTCCCTCACCCTTAATGTCAAGATGCAAAGTGGTTGTAAAAAGTTACCAATATATGAGGTCTGACAATTAAGTTCATGAACTAATCCCAGAAAAAGTCATTGCTGAGTATCACTACGGTCACCTTCAAAGTACTCCCCCTGGGAAGCTTGCACTGATACCAACACCTAGTCCATCCTTCAAAGCAATTTTGGAACTCTTTTCCTGGAATGGCCATCAGAGCTGTTGTCGTATTACCCTTGATGTCCTGAATATCATCAAAATGTCTTCCTTTCAATATTTCCTTTATCTTTGGGTAAAGAAGGAAGTCATTGGGGGCCAGATCAGGTGAATAGGGAGGGTGTTCCAATACAGTTATTTGTTTATTGGCTAAAAACTCCCTCACAGACAGTGCCGTGTGAGCTGGTGCATTGCCGTGATGCAAGAGCCATGAATTATTGGTGAAACGTTCAGGTCGTCTAACTTTTTCACGCAGCCTTTTCAGCACTTCCAAATAGTAAACTTGGTTAACTGTTTGTACAGTTGGCACAAATTTATAACCACTAATCCTTCTGGTATCATAAAAGGTTAAGCAACATCGTTGCAACAAAGTTTGCAAACTTAATTGTTAGACCTTGTATCGCACTATTCCAAAGAAGTGGTTAAGGTAGGAGGGGAAATGCCAAGTTATACAGAAGGCCACAGCCAAAGGAAATTTATAGCACATTTGCAACTCCTTGGGATTATATATTTAGAAATAAGAGTTTCCCCCTGCTATTATTATCATTACTTTGCTAAGTACTACGTTACTGAGTAGAATGTATGGGTTATATACTAAAGTACTTTATTATTATATAGCATTTAAAAATTAAGTATAATGCCTGTGCTGAGATGTACCACTGCTGTCTGTAATGTCAGTGTTACTAAATACTTCCTTCAGAAAGATGTTTCTACATGCCCCTCACACATCTCATTCATACAACATCCTCTCTACAAATCCCTTTCAAGAAGATACAATAAGTGGGGATATAGCACATTACTTGTATGTGGTTGAAATTAAGAAATTCAACATTAGAAAGGTCTTTCTATAGAACAGGACAGAGACTCAAAGAGAAGTGATTTGCTCAAGGACAAAACTCCACATGGAAAAGTGAAGACTGGAACCCAGAAGAATTATTGGTATTAAGTTAAAAAATTTAGTACTTATTATTACAAATGCAAACTGAATTTCTCCTCAAACCATAAAGTATAGTAATTTAGACATATAGAGAACAATGTTTCCTAATTCTTCTACCAACTCTTAAACACTAACACTCCTGTGATTTTGGTGGAATATTCAAAAGCCTATTCTAGTTTCAACTTTTCATAACTAATTAAACAAACTTTGGTAGACAATTCTAAGTGTTACATAGCAGTATATTTATCTCCATTGCTGCTTCAAATGACAAATAGTTTATTTGCAACATTTAGATTAGATAGTTATAGATAGTCTTATTAATGATACTAAAGTAAGGTAAAAATTGATATAATGGTAATAATAAAATATTACTGAAAATAAATTTAAATTAAAAATTATTTTGCTGACATTAATGTTTGAAAATATTTATTAGTTTCAGAAATTCAATGCTAAATTAGTTTACCAAATTATTTTCCACTATTATTAAAGAGTTATTAGAGACAAAGTACTGAGTGCCTTAAAAGATGTAAAGTTAGAAAGAGGGGCACTAAATTAGGCAAAAATTAACAAAAAGAGGAAACAGGATAAAAGGAAATTTTGCTTATTTTAAAATGTTCGCTAGATGTAGCCCTACCTGAGATTTGTGCTCACATTTAAACTCAATCAAAATTTAACTGTGTCACTGTGATAGCTTTAAACAAATGGTCTGATTTTATTTTTAAATTCATTTATGTAAAGTTTCAAAAATCAAACATATTATATGAATGTTTTCACTCAAAGGCGGGGGAGCAAAAAAAATGTCTTTTAATATATCCAATGGCCTATGATTTTCTTTGAAAATACAGGGGTTGATATGATTTGATTCCAGGGATGCAGTACAGAGCCCAGAACATCTTATTGTGATAGAAAACAAGGAAGTGCTCAAGAAATGCTGAAGATGTCAAAAAAACATGGGATCCAACTTGAGACCATCCTATTGGTCATACATGGGAAAATTCGAAGCATCAGAAAGAATAAAGATAATAGTGGATTGTAATACACCGAATAAGAAACAATCCATGAGTCTACATTGATACAAAAAAATTTTTTTTAATAGGGGAATAGAAGGGAAAGCTATTTTTTACAGAAGAATGCCAACTAGTAAATGTAGAAGTAATAACAGAAATATCATAACCACCATAGTAATAATTGATTCAGGCAATAATCAATGAATGCCAACTCTATTGGATGAAAGACTATTAGGCAACAGGGTATTCACACAGTTTCAAAGCGTAACAGCAGAGATTACTTATTAATTACAAAAGAGCAAAGGGCATCTTTACAACAAAAAAGTCTAGCAGATACCACCTTAATCATATATAAACATCATCAATAATAGAATAATCAGACATCATGTGCTACCTCATTTGACGCAATGTCACCTATGTAGTATTCCCACCAAAAATATATAACCTAAATCTGCTCACGGAGAAACAATCACATGAATCCAAATTGAGGACTATTCTACAAAACAACTGGCCTAGACTATTAAGAAAAGTCAACAACACAAAAGACCAAAAAGAAAAAAAGACAGACAAAAGTTTAGCAATCTGTTTTAGATTTTAACAGACTAAATTGATATGCCAATTAGATGATTCTTGATTGGAACCTACATTGAAAAACTTAAAAGCTATAAAGGGCATTATTGGGACAATTGGGGAATTTTGAATATGAACAACATATTACATAATATATTGTATTAATGATAAATTTCCTGAGTTAATTGTGTGACGATTATACAAGAGAATTCTTTGTTCTTAGGAGACAAGTGTTGAAGTATTAAAGGGTAAAGTGCTATGATATTTATAACTAATTCTCACAAGATTTTAGGCAAAAACATGTGAGGGGGGAGAGACAGGGAAAAAGAATAGAAAGCAAAAATTCAGTATGTTAATAATTGGTAAATTTAGGTGAAGCATACATATATACATATATATGCATATATATGTATATATATATTCATTGTGCTCTTCCAACTTTTTTATGGGTTTGAGATTTTTTCAAAATAAAAGAAAAAAGGAAATCAATATTATTCAATAAAAATAATATGAATTCCAACTATAATTTTCCGTGTTTATAGCACATAATAAAGGCTCAATAAATATCTGAATAAACGATTATTCTGGAATTATTTCTTTAAGCATGTTTTTTACCTAGAAATAATTGTTAAAAGAAGAAATTATTCCTGAGAGAGCATCTGTAATTAAATGACCAGCTCTGGTGAAGTCTGGCAGCTGGTACCGTGCTATTGTTTTCATTGTTGATTTTTGGTGCTATGCCACAAACCATCATTATAACTAGATTCAAGGAAGTATTAACACCCAGAAGAGATAGCCAATAATATGCATTCTATATAAATGTAGTATTTTTTGTATTTTTACTTATAAGGTGTTGTCATCAAAAGAAAATGAATGTTATCTGAAAGAAGTTGAAAGAATTCTATTTGACTGTCAGCTAAATAGCATTTTTAATTAAAAAAGATAATAAAAGTATTTCTAATATTATGCACCTTATAAAAATGAAATATTTGAATTTAAAAAATATAGTTATCATCTAAGACAAAAGCTTAATTCTTTTTAATAAGGAAGGATTAGAAATAAATCACCTTTTGCCTATTTTATTGAATAAGAAGGAAAGTTACAGTTGTAGGTTATATAGAAAAGAAAGCAGACTATTTCAGTTAAACACTATACCCAAGAAAATATGATGAAGAAAATGATGGAAGGAAGCTAATTGCTACATTATAAGTAAAAATGTCTCTTGTGGCCTTTCTTTCCTATATTTCTTAGTGCCTTATACAAGTAACCATTGGTCAAAAAATTATTTCAAACAGACTACATATTTGTAGTTTCTATAAACAAAAAAGTAGTTTAGCTTTTTAATTGTAGTGAATCCCATATATAATTATTCATTGATATGGAAATCTAATATGCAGAATTTCACCATTATAAAATTTATATATCAAGGAGTTAATCAATTCTGATATATATTACCTGAAAATTCTGTACCACTAAAGAGGATAATTCCTTTCTTCCTTTTACTGAGATATTCTTCTCAAGTTATCAATACTATATAAATTAGCTATTATTTTTCTTATCCTGGGGAATCAATGTCAGAGAAATAATAATAGTTGTAACAAATAGTTGTAACAAAAAGGGACGGGGGGAGGGGGGGGTTTGTTGTTGTTATTCATTTGTTAATTAGTATATTACCTAAGTCCTACCTTGTTATATTGCAGCCTGGCTTGGGAAAAATGCTGTTAACAGTGTTTCCTATAGCCTCTTACCCTGTAAGTCTGTTCACCCAAATATCACTTCGTGGCTATCATTCCATCTGTTAACACTTTCTGAATCCTATTGTTCCCTTAATTGCTATTGAGTAGAATATTAGAAGTTACTGAGAAAGTAGGAATCCACAGATGGAAATTTTCTTTATAGCCTGCTGTTTTGGAATATATTTATAGTAATGAGAGCTTGGATAAGTTCTAATGAGTGGAAGTTTGTTAACTGAGAGAAAATATTTTTAACAGCTTTTATTGTTCCTCTCCCCCCTAAACTTTAAACTTTGCTGTCTTAGGTTATAGTAAAAGAGCTGTCATACAAATCAATGATCCCTGTACATATGCCTGTACATTTATATGTTTATTGCAAGTAGACTAGGATAAGCCTCAAGTAAAATACTATGTATTTTCTTGGTACTTGCCTCTTGCATAAATATGTTAAACTTATGGATAATTGAGTAATATAATTAGTTGGGTTCTGGTTAATCAATATAGTATGGTATTCATGTACACATCTTCTTTTAATTTTTAAAAATGTGGTAATTGTAATCAACTTTTTTTACACCTCATGTAAAAAATTTGTGTCTTAGAATGATGTAGTTCACCCTCTACTTCTCTTTATTTTGCTTACCCTACAAACAGAAGAATAGCAGTTCTAGTATTTGAGCATATTTATGAAAAAGTGAAGGGGGTGGTGGGGAAGGTACTATGTAGAACTATATCCAAATGCTATAGCTCCTGCTAGCATTCTGGTTTCAAATGTGTTCTTCCCTTCACTGACTGGAACACAGCTGAAAAAAAATGAAACTGCTTCTATGGTGACGAATTCAGCAATTTTAAGTAGCTAAGGATTAGGAAAATTGACGATTAGAGGTATACTTTATCTGGAATAGAGCTTTAGTGTATACTATATTGTACTGAAACATACGGCAGAGCCCTACTAAAATGAACACTTGAGTATCATAATACTCATCCCCGTCAACTGAAGTGTTCAGGATGAATTATAAAGTTCACACAGGGCTCCCAAATAATAATCCTTTTTAAAAAGAGCAATTATCAGTTACCCCTGGGTAACAGACCGTATCAAAACTAGCGAGAGTCCAAAAACTTTTATTAAAATCCAGGCCTGATTTTACAAGTCAAGTGAAAAGGGTTCTAGGACAAACCTTTCACTGGCACCTTTATGAATAACTACTTCTTTTAATTCCTACAAGTAGCATCACTTGTATTCTTTCGTAAGTCTTAATTAAGACATTTAAAAGATACTCAATTATCAGAGAAGTTATTTTGCCAAGAGTAAGTCAGGTAATAGCACTCACCCACCTTCACTAACCAGCTCACTATTGTCTGACTGCTTACAAGAGATGATCTTCTCCACTAGTTGGTTGTAGCTGCAGTTACCAACAGCTTTTACAATGTCATCAATCTAGAAAACAAATGACTGTCTCACTAATCATGATAAGATTAAAAACAATTACAAAGAAATCTATATAAGTCTTTAGGGTTTTATTCTAATACAATGCTAAAATATACAAATATTACTTAAGAAAAAAATCACTAAAATCAATACCCAACAGTTTCCAATTTTGTTTACAGCTATAACATATTATGAAAATTATTGCTCAGCTGTATTTCAATTATGCAAAAAATAATTAAATGGGATTATTACATGCAACTTTATTTCTTAAGGTCTTAAAGATGCATTTAAGTGATTAAAATATTTCAGAGGAAAAAAAAGAAAATCTCAGTTTTTTATTTATTTTTCTTTTACTAAAACACAAATGTTTTGTATTTAAAGCAAGGCAATCTAAAGATATTAATTTATTGGATTAAAGTTTTTCCATTTTATTTATTACTTACTTCCTAGCAAAGTACAGTGGAGATATGAGTAGACATAACTAACGTTGTTTTACTCAAGTTAATATACTATATTAATGATGGACAGTATTTGCCTAATGATTCTTAATCTTTGTCTTTGAAGGTACAGTAGGAAAATAAATTCAAAGTTTTAAGCTATAGGAAAATAAAATTGGGCATCTCTACTCTTCCTCCATTATACTTTGCTTTGATTATTGAAGAAAAATAGGCTTCTGCTGTCTAAATAACTTATTTTGATTGCCCTCCCATCCTAAAATATACTTCTAAATTATTTATGTGTACTACTGTATTAATGATATATGCATAATAAAACAAGTACAAATTAATATAATGATATAAAACATAAGACGGCCAATGTTTTCTTTCCACATCCAAATGATCTTAAATACTTAATCTTTGAATACCACAAGTCTTGACATATATCGGCACAAATAATCCTCTGGACAGTAGTTCCCAAACTGGGGAGTTTGTTAAAAAGATCTAAAAGAATTCCAGGCTCAAGTTGCTTCTCAGTTGTCTAAGTTTCATTCCACGGCTGCATAGCAAAGTTGGGAGACCAATGGCTCTGCTCTAGGATAGAATTTATTTTCTTTGTTCCTGCAAAATTCTAGGATGGTAAAAGCCTCTTAGCTATGCAAGTGGGACTGATGGTTGATTGGGAAGATCAGGTAATTGAAAAAGTCAAAGCAGGGAATTGTGTTAAATGTTATATACATATCTTAAACATTTCATGTTAATTAAAAACACACGAATGTATTCACTTGTCAATCTTTTGATGTAGAGCCAAATAAGGCCTTTTCTTTCAAAGGTGATCTTTCGGCTATAAGTTTATGTAAACCACACAAAACAGTATGACTTCTAGCTTTGATTCATTTAAAATGAAAACTTAGACCCCTAAGAAGCAATTTGAGGGCACAAGCCCTTAGATTTTCATTAATTTTCTTAACACTGTTATTGTTTACAGCAATTGTCTTTAATGAATCAACTTCATTGTCTTTCCAAAGAATCTGAATA
This sequence comes from Rhinolophus sinicus, assembly GCF_036562045.2. Taxonomy (NCBI): domain Eukaryota; kingdom Metazoa; phylum Chordata; class Mammalia; order Chiroptera; family Rhinolophidae; genus Rhinolophus; species Rhinolophus sinicus. Next base: position 50,870,964 of record NC_133753.1, read on the forward strand.
TTCAATACTAAGGAATCCATAAAAATACAACTAGAACAATAAATACAAGATCAATATATAAAAATCAATTGTACTTCTATAGACTAGCAAGGAACAATACAAAATTTCAAGTTTTCATAGCCCGAATCTACATTAATATTTCATTCAATTAATTCAGTAGTAGCCATTTATGCACTACTATGTACCAGGTGCTGTGAGAGAAACTGCAGACTTAGCAGTGAACAAAATAGATGGTCTATGCTTTTATAACATTTATATTCTGGAGCAAAGACAAACAATAAACCAAATAAGCAAATATATAATATGCTAGGTAGTTGTATGTAGTGGTATGTAGATGTTCTTTGTTTTCATTGTTCTTTAGTGTTCCATAATATGACTATACCATAATATATTTATTTATTCATCTTTTGATGGCTGTTTAAGTTGTCTTCAGTTTGGGTCTATGCCAAGTAATACTGCTGTGAACTGCAAATGTACTGCAAATGTTCTTGTACATTTATCCTGTTCCACATGTCAAGAATTTCTCTAGAGAATATGCCTCATTAAATTTCTGAGTCTTAGGATATGCTTATCTTCAACTTTACTAGGTAACTCCAAACTGCTTTCCAAAGTAGATAGCCAATTTCCATTCTCATCAGCCCAAATAAGAATTCCCTACATTGCATATTTTTGTCAACATTTAGTATTGTCAGACTTTTAAATGTTAGCCATTCTGTTGGGTAAATAGTGCTATCTCATTTTTGGTTTTAATTGGCATTTCCCTGACGACTAGTTCATATGTTCACTGGCCATTTGGATATCCATTTTTGTGAAATGCCTGTTCAAGTAATTTACTCCTCTTTTACTGGGTTGTCTGTGTTTAAAAAAATTACCCGTAGGAGCTCTTTATACCTTCTGGATATTAATCCTTTATTCATTATATAAGTTGCAATCATCTTTTACTTTGTGGCTTACTTTTACATTCTCATTGGGATTTCTTTAGATAGACAGAAATTCTCAATTTTAATATACTCATGTTCTACCAACGTTCTTCACAGTTAATGCTTTTGTGTCTTGTTTTAGAAACCCTTTTCTATCATTAAGGTTAGAAACATATTCTCAAACTAATGCAGTTTTATCTTTTCCAGTTAAACATCAATGTACATGGCACAGAATTTTATGGTGTGAGTTTGGGGAAACAATTTCCTTTTTTTCTCATGGCTATCTAATTAGAAATTTGAATTGGCCTAATGGCTATCTGTCTTAGCACCTTTTATTGAAAGGACTGGCTTTTCCTTCCCCCACTGCTCTACAGTGCACGGTCTTTTTGGCCTCTCTATTCTCTGTCACTGTTCTAATTCTTAATTATAATATTTAAAATATTTTGTATCTAGAAGAGCAAGTCCTTCCTACTTATTCTGCTTCAAGAGTATCTTGGCTTCTATTCCTAGCTCTTTGCATTTCCATATACATTACATAATGAACTTGTCATATTCCACAACTACTCCCCACAAATCTGCTAGGATTTTGTTTGGGGTTGTATTGAAACTGTAATTTATTTTAGAGAGAACGAACATCTTTATAAATTTAGTCTTGAAATCTAAAATTTAAGGTATATAAAAAGAATGTATAGTCAGGTTCATGAAAAACAAAGACTGAAAAAATGTCACGGACAGGAAGAGAGTAGGAAGATACGATGATTTAATGCAATGTGATACCCTAGATGGGATTCTGGAACAACAACAAAGAAATTAGTGGGAAAATTGGTGAAATGTGAATGAAGACTATAATATATTTAATAGTAATGTACCAATATTAAATTTCTATGTTTTGACACATGTACTATGGTCACATTAGATTAAGGGAAACTGGCTAAAGAGTATATGGGAATTCTCTATAATATTTTTGCAAATTTCCTATTTCTGAAATTATTCAAAAATAAAAAGTTTATTAAATTCTTTTAGAAGAATGTATGTTCATTAGGTTTTCTTTCATGCTCTTAACAATTACAAAGAAAGGTATACTAAAATTTTCCAGTATGATGACCTATTTCTTCTTATACTTCTATTAAATTTTGCTTTATGTACTTTGAAGTTATGTTATTAGATGCATACAAATTTTGTTTTTCATTGTCAAAAACTGACCTTTACTCTTTGACAGTTTCTATGGGTTCAAGGAATAAACAGTCAATTAGAGGTTTTTTCACTTTCCAGGTGTCTCCAGGCACGTACAAATTTAAAATGATTATATCTTCTTAGCAAATTAAACAATCTAGCATTCGTAATGCTTTGTGACTTAAACTGTAAGTCTATTCTTTCTGAAATTACTATAGGTATACCAGCCTTCTTTTGATTAGCAATTGTATGGCATCTTTTTTTCTTCTTTTTATTTTCAATCTTTCTGTTTGATTTCATACTGTTTTATATATGTCTCTTGTAAACAGCAAATATATATATTTTAATCTAGTCTCAGAATCACTATCTTTTAACTAGAGGATTTAGTCCTATTTATACTTACTATAATTATTCATATATTTGAATTTATTAAAGCTACCATTCTCTCTATCCTATCAGTTCAATATTCTTCTCTCTATCCTATCAGTTCAATATTCTTCTCTCTATCCTATCAGTTCAATACCTCTTCTTTCTTCTTGGATTAATTTTTCCTTCTACTAATCTAGAAGTTACCCACTATATTTTCTATTCTTTTTATAGTTACTCTAAAAGAGCAATATCCAAAAGCATATTCTGCAATAATGGAAATATTCCAAATCTGTGTTGCCCAATAAGATATCCACTAGCCACTTGTGGTTAATTAGCAATTGAAATATGTCTAGTGCAACTCAGGAATTAAATTTTTAATTAAATTTAAATAGCCCCACTTGGCTACCATATTGAACAGAGAAATTATAGCTATTATAATATCTCTACCTACCATACCAAAGTCAGAAGTTAATACTCTCTTTTTGAAGAATTCTAGGCCCTTAGAATACTTTCTTCCCACCTTATGTTATTTTTTGTGTAGCTAATGTTCTTTATTTAAACCCCAAAAGATAATGTTATTATCTGATACAGTCAACATTTATTATTTGTCCACATATTTATCATGTTATTTTCTCTCTATTCACTCTTCCTTCCATCTGGGGTCACTTTCCTTCTCAAAAATCCTGTTTGGAGTTTCCATTAATGATGGTCTATCAGCAGGACATTATCTTAATTTAATTAATCTAAGAAATGACTTTATTTTGCTGCATTCTTGAAAGATAATTTTTCTGCAAACAGGATTGTAGGTTAGCATTATCTTTTTTCAGCACATTGAATATATCACTTCCACTGTCATGTGGCTTCCAATGTTGCTCCTAAAGAGTTAGTTACCAATTAATAATGGAGAAATACCTTCTCTGTGGCTGAATTTTGGTACCCACCATTCAAAGAACTGATGATATTTATTTTTAAGATAATTATTTGCAGAACACATAATTAGAATACAAAGAACTAGCCAGTTCTGAAAGATATTTCACAGACCTATTTCAAACTTTGCCTTATTCTTTTTTTCTTTCCCAGGAGTAGAATCCTTTTGTCACAAAACAAGTAAAATAGATATAGAGCACAAGACTTTGAAAACCACTGTGTAGATCAGAAAAGTCTGATGAACCATCTCTGTCCTATATTATATTTTTTTCTTTAAGCATATGAATTTAACTGTTTACCAAAACATATAGCTACATATAGTCAGAGGGATGATCTGAGTCCAATAGTAAGAACTCAGGCTTAAGTTCCTCAGGCCATCAGCTCATTCTCAAGAATTTAAGCTACCTGGCATTGTCATCTGTCAGCATCCAACAAGTCTCCCCTTGGATGTGTAAAGTGCTGGACATGTTTCCACTTTTCAGTGATATTCTTAGAGACAGAGTGTCACTAAAAATACAGATATCCTGCTTACAGAAAAACACACTTTCATTGCCCAGAATATCTGTTGCTTTTACCAATGGTCAGGGATAAAGAAACACTGCCAAGTCCTTGCTATTGCGTTCTCTACCGTGTAGTTAATGCATGCCTAAATACAAACTTCATTCCATCAGTCAATATTTGAGAACCTACTATGTTCCGAGCACTGTTTTAAGTAATCAGAAATAAGAGCCCAGTCCTAATAAAACATACATTCTCGTGGGAGATGACAGTCAATCAAGTAAAGAAATAAATAATAATTCTAGATAAGTGGAAAAGAAAATCAAATAGGGTAATGGGAGAGGAAATGACTGGAGAAAAGGAGGGTGACTAATTTCAACAAGTTGGTCAGGGAGGGTCTCTCTTACAATGTGATGTGTGACCTAAGGCCTGAATAATGAGGAACTAGAAATGTGAAGATCTGGTAGAACAATGTGTTAGGGTAGTAACACAATGTTCCACAGTGGCCAATCAACTAGTATAAAAACCCGAGAGGAATGAACTTGACATGTCTGAAGAACAGAAAGGCAGTTAGTGTAGTTAGAGGGTAGTAAAAAGTAGGAGAATTATATGAGGTGAATTTGGACAAATAAGTCAAGTCTAGATCATGTAGCATTATCATGAAAACTCTAATAAGGATTTTGCGTCTTATTTTAGTTACACTGGAGGCTTGTAAGGAAAGGAGAAGAGTACAAGGATACAGGGGAGGGTTTATTTTATACAGATCACTCTGAGTGCTAAGACAATTCAATGGGGGCAAGAATAATCTTTTCTACAAACTGTACTAAATCAACTGGATAGCCACATGCAAAAGAATTAAGTTGGATTCCTTCCTCAAACAATACACAAAAATCATCTCAAAATGAGTCATACTCCTAAACCTAAGCATTAAAACTATCAAACTATTAGAAGATATAGGAGTAAATCCTTGTGACTTTGGCTTAGTCAAAGCCTTCTTAGGTAGGACACCAAAAGCATAAGCAACGAAAGAAAAATAGATAAATTGGACTTTATCAAAATTAAAAACTTTTTTCAAAGGATATCATCAAGAAAGTGAAAAGACAACCCATAGCATGGGAGAAAATATTTGCAAATCATGTATCTGATAAGAGAGTTATACCTAGAATATATAAAGAACTCTTTCAACTCAGTAACAAATAGACAAATAGCCCAATTAAAAATGGGCAAGGGATCTGCAGACATTTCTTCAAAGAGATATACAAATGGCCAATAAGCACATGAAAAGATGCTCAACATCATTAGTCATCAGAGAAATGCAAATAAATCCACAAGATATGACTTTACACCTATTAGGATGACTGTAATAAAAAAGACAGATAATAACAAGTGTTGGTAAGGATTTGGCCCCTAACTCCTTAAAATTGCTCAGCAGTCTTGGGCAGGTTTAACAGTCTGCGCCCTTAACCTCACAATTTGGCTAATTCCAGGAAAAAGCATAAAAATATAAGTATCAGAAAACATAAATCTAGATTAATTTGCCAAATTAATAAAATTTTACTACATTTGTGTTTATATAATTTAAATTTTTCTACTTACCTGAGGGTCTACTAACCACCCATGGTACAAAGGAATATCAAGAAGATCAAATACTATGCACTCTGGAGTATATTCAAACACTCGAACACCAGTGAATTTTACATTTACATCCAAGCCTGTCTGCAGTTTGTGCAAGATTGCCATAGCATCACTCATATTCTGAAAACAGAAAGGGAAGGGTAAAAATGAAAAAAGTCAAACAACAACAACAAAGATATGTAAATGTAAGCACATCTACTTCTAATTTTTCACTTTGTCCAATTTATTTATCCCTTCAACTTTTATTATTAAGTACCTACTAGGGGGTGGCAGGTTAGCTCAGCTGGTTAGAGTGTGGTGCTGATAACACCAAGGTTGCTGGTTCGATCCCTGCATGGGCCACTGTGAGCTGCACCCTCCTTAAAACAAAAGTACCTACTAGGTGCCAGGTACAAATCTGAGTTCTAAAAAAATCTAATAGTAAATAAAATAGACAAAGTTCCTGATCTCATGCAACTAACATTCTACTGTGAGAGAAAAATATAAAAATATATAATATAATGTCAAGTACTGGTAAGAAAAATTGAGCAGATAAGGATGTACAAAGTGACAGGGATGAGGGACCTATTTTAGACCAGGAAGCCTAAAGATAAACGTTTCTAGTCAAAGAGGAAGGCCTCTCTCATTTCTAGGTATTTATCCAAAAGAAATGAAAGCAGCATTTTGAAGAGATATTTGTATACCCATGTACAGAAGTAACCCAAATGCCCATTGACAGATAAATAAAGAAAATGTGGTATATACATACAATAGAATATTATCCAGCCTTAAAAAAAAAAAAAAAAGGAAATCCTATTACATGGTACAACAGGGATGAAACTTGAGGACACCGTGCTGAATGAAATAAGCTGTTGCAGAAGGACAAATAATGCATTCCATTTATATGAGATACCTAGAGTTGTCAAAATCATGGAAACAAAGCAGAATGGTAGTTGTCAGGGGCTGGAGGGAGGAAGAGCTGGGGAATTGTTTGATGGGTATAGAGTTTCAGTTTTATAAGATGAAAATGTTCTAGAGATCTGTTTATAAAACAACATGAATATAGTTAACACTACTGAATTATACACTTAAAAATGGTTAAGAGAGTAAATTATATATGTTTTTTAACAACACACACACAAAAAGAAAAAAAGTAATGAGCTATCAAGTCATTAAAAGATACAAAGGAAATTTAAATGTGTATTACTAAGTGAAAGAAGCCAATCTGAAATGACTACATGCTGTATGATTTCAAACAACATTGTGGGAAAAGTCAAAAGATGGAGACAGTAAAAAGATCTGTGGTAGCCAGAGGTTAGGAGGAGGGAGGAATGAATAGGCAGAGCACAGGATTTTTAGGGCAGTGAAATTATTCAGTATGACACTATAAAGATGGGTACATGGCATTATACATTTATCCAAACCCATAGAATATATATAAAATCAAGAGCGAACCGTAATGTAAACTATGGGCTTTGGGTATTAATTATGTGTCAATGTAGGTTCATCCGTTATAACAAATGTATCACTCTGATACAGGATGTTGATAGTGAGGAAGGTTGTGTGTGTGTGTGTGTTGAGGGGATAGGAGGTATATGGGAACTCTGTACTTTCTACTCAATTTTGCTGTGAACTTAAACTGCTTTAAAAAAAGGTCTATATAAGAATGACACTTAAATAGTAACCAATAATGACCAAGCAAACTATTGAGTCTTGGGAGCTCTGGAAAAAAGGCATTCCAGACAAAGTGGGCATCAGTGCAAAAACTCTGATGCAGAAATGAGTTCAATAATGTGTCCATGGAATAGCAAAGAGTCTGGCACGGCTAGAACAAAGTGGTGGGAGATGAAGTCTGCAAGAGACAGAGGCTGGATCACAAAGTCTTGTTGGCCAAATTAAGGAGTCACTCTGTTCACATCAGTTTTCTCAACAAATATGATCACATAAGTTTGTTACAAAGACTATTTTAAACATGTTTTTCTAAACATCTTAATACATTAAATATGGACATGCTTATAGAGGATATATTTGATGGAACAAATAAAAGCCAATATATAAAATTTAATAAAATTTTACTGAATCCCTAATGTTAATCAGACACTGTGCTATCAAGCCATTAAAAGATATAAAGATATAAAATAGGAGTAGACTATAGGCTATTAGAGAGCTTAGAGTAGAAAGGGTGAACATGAAATAAATCCTTTTATATTAAAACTCGGAACTCTCTAAAATCTGAAAAAGACAAATTTAGGTCATAAGAACAAAGTTCTGTTTTACTAAGTGACAAAATTCCATTCTAAGAGACTGGACGGACTAAAAACAGAAATTATTCAAATATTTAAAATTTATGAATGAGAGATTTATAACAGGATAACATTGTTATATAGTCTTTGGCTTTGTCAGTTTCACTTCTTCCTAATAACTGTTCTCCCAAAACAATATATAGTTAACCCCTGGATAATACGGGTATGTGCATCCACTTACCTGCGGATCTTTTTCAGTAAATACTGTAAATGTATTTTCTCTTCCTTATGATTTTATTTTATTTTTTCAATTATAGTTTCTATTCAATATTACCTTAGTTTCCTTATGATTTTCTTAATATTTTCTTTTCTCTAGCTTACTTTACTATAAGAATACAGTACATAATACATATAACATACAAAATATGTGTTAGATGACTGTTTATGTCATTGGTAAGGCTTCCAGTCAACACTAGGCTATTAGTAGTTAAGTTTTTGGGGAGTCAAAAGTTATATGCAGATTTTTGACTGTGTAGCCTGTTGGTGCCCCCAACCCGTGCATTGTTCAAGGGTCAACTGTATTTTCTCAAAAGTTGAACCTTTAAAAACAGTTCACATTTTTTCCTTCAGTGTTTTCAAAATTTTGCCTAAAGCTATAGCAAAGATGAACACAAAAAAATTGTAACAATAGTGAGCAATTATATAGGATTGTAGTTCTACTATTACTGATTTTTCTTTTATATTTGTTAAATTCTAGGTTACTAGTCACCCAATTTCCTTTAGGGGAATTGTAATTTCAAATAGCTCCTGGGCTCATGCTTATACCTTTATATATCGTCCACATTTTTTTATAGATTATATAGTATTAAAATAACTAAATTGATACCATTTGATAGTCTTTGTAATGATTAATAAATGACAAAAATAAACAAATTTATAAACAAAGAGTTTAAAAGGATAAATATTTTGTTATCTTGTTCCTAAATCCAAATTATGATAGTATTATAAAATACAGAGACCTTAGGTATGGTGTAAGCAACACATCACAAGAAAGAATTACTATTGGTTCCTTTAAGCCAGTGGTTAAACTGTTTCTTTGAATTTTTCCCAAACGTACTTCTAATATGGTGAAATATTTTAATTTTTTTAAATTAAAGTTTATTGGGGTGACAATGGTTAATATAAAATATATTTTTAAATATATTTGTATTCATTTAAAAATCTGTCATAAACACATACACAAATACACAATGTTTTCTTATTTTGTCAGGGTATCTATCATTAAGCAAAACTGGGAAAAATATGCTTTTTGTTTACATTACAACTTCTGATAAAGAGGTTTTAATTAGGAAGCTGGCAGCTCTGCACTGGTCTTCCTATAATCCAGGCTTGAACATTTTTGCTCATATAAAATTTCACAGAAAATAACATTATTACATCATACTTGTAGAACACTAGATACCAGCTCACACTCAGACATGCTAGCTTGATACATACTACTCCCAAAGCTAATGATAATGTAATCACAATACCTTATGAATAGTTTTAGAGCTTATTTTAAATGCAGGGTACTTTTTGTCTGGCATGTTTATAAGTGGTTGTTAGATATTGTTTGTTTCAACTCTGAAACAAAACTTTACTTCCAATCATTTCCCAACAGTCTACAACACCTTAATGAAAGTGTATCCTGAGACTGCAAGATGGACCTGAAACAAACAAAATACTGATATCATTTGCAAAGATTCATCAGGATTCTCTCTAGACTGTATAACAGAAGTAAAATGAATTTTGAGGTTGAATTGAAATTGCAATTATCATCCATAATTCTTAATTTCAAGTTTTTAATCAAAACAGCCTGATTTCAGTAAGAGATGACATAAATCTGATAAATAATATACACTAAACCATATCAGTTTATACTTATAAAATATTATTTACTGGTTTTATATATTGGAGGTTACCATAAGATTTCATTTGAAAAGTGGTTTCTATTGCAAAAAACATTTTGAAACCCTTGCTTTAAGCTATAAATTTCAATAGAAGTTAAATGACTTAGCATACCAATTTGGCTTTAGCTACAGATTTCCTACCTCACACAGCAATGCAACGCAACATGTTAGCTTTTCCATTCTCTTAGGACTAGATCATCTGAATATTCAAATTCAATAAATTTTGTAATACTGAAATGAGGTTTTGCTTCCTTTCTGCAAATTTGATACTAGTGAAAATATATAAAAAAGCTCTGAAAGTAAATGTAAAGGTTCCAATGATGTCTACTTCTTCCGTGGTTGAGACTTCCTTCCACTATAGGATCTTGCCTTCTACTATCAAAGAAAGAAAGAATACTGAGGAAAAGGAAGCTCTGCTTGCTTTCTTCCAGCTCCAATAATTTTGAGCCTCGTGACCCCTCCTATATATGGAACAGAATCTCTAAAGAACATGCTAAGAAATGTGGACACATTGAAACTATGAAACTGCAGGGTCCTAATGATATACTCTAGATATCATTTGCTCAACTTTCTCTTAAATATAATTATAAAATATAAATAAATAAAATGAGGAAGGATGACTCAATGACAAAATCACTTGAAAGTCAATATTTGCAAGGAAAATACCAGGTTATCATTCTACATAGTCCCGTAGAATGATATCTATGTTTCATTCTATATAGCATATATGTTCATATAAAACAGACTGGCCACTGATAGAGACCAATGAATACGTCCATAAGTTAAAAATGACATATTTTAATATAACAAAAATTGTTTCTATTACCTGTTCATAGTTTAAACGTTGAATTTCTGAAATTTCTTTTGGCTTTGCATCAAGCATGTAATCTCCTGTAAAAAGAAATTAAGAAGTTGCCTTTTTAAAATAGTACTTTTTTCTGACTACAAAGGTAATAGATTTTAATTATAAATTATAGCAATAGGTGGCATATAAAATTAACTCCCCAACTCTATTCAGAGAAAATCAATATTAACTGTTTGCTAGTCTCACACATTTTTTTCAAAGTACATACTCTAATTCTTTTGAGCTTTCTTTTCCTTACATTTTACAATATATTTGAGCATCTTTCACTAACTACAATAAAGCTCTAAAGGGTTGTACCAAGTTTCACTGATATTAACAATATAACTATTACTCCATTACCAAGAATGGGTGTTATCAGTCTTCTAAATGTTTGCATTTTGAGAAGTAAATAAAATTATTTTGCATTTAAAAAAACTGGTATCTTTTTATATATGTATTTTATTTTGGTTTCACCTTTTTAATATATGTATGACTTTTAGTATATGTGGCACCTTTTAAATATATGTAGCTCCATTTTGATATCGGCTGTACCTTTTAATTTATATTTTGCCTTTTTAATTATGTATTAACTATATATACTCCTTTTCTTTGAATTGCCTGCCTATACAACTATTATTCTTATTGAACTATAAAAGCTCTTTTTGAATTAGAGGAATCAGAACATTTACTGTTATATAGGTGGTAAATATTTTTTCCCCATATGGGCTTCTGACTTTATGTTGATGATTTTTTGTCTACTGTCTGTGATACAAAAATATTTAATTTTAATATAGTCAAACTTCTCTATTACAGCTTCTGGGTTGAATGTCATGTTTAGAAAGATCTCCACCTCTTAAAAGTATACAAACATTCACATATGCTTTCTTCATGTAATTTTGTTTGTCTTTTTTAATGTTTAAATATTTTATTATCTGGAATTTATTTTGATATAGTTATATATGAAACCAGCTTCTCACCGACCCTCCGAAATCACTAACAAGTTGATTAAATTGTTTATAATATAAATCTTATTTTCTAATTCAAATTAACTTCTTAAGACTGCATCAAGTATTCTCTTAAGCTTTCCAACTGGTAAAAAATTCCTATGAACATTAATATATTATTATTTGTACTTCTAATTAGAACTTCACGATAGCAAAACCTAACTAGTAAAGATTTTATTTCACATAGGTACAAGAACTACTTCAAAAGTACTAAATTAATTGATTTGCAGAGCTATATAAGCAAGTCTATTTAACAAGTATTTCTGAGTCCTTCCCTATATGGCACATAGTATGTGTGCTATGTGTGTGCGTGTATGTGTATATAGAGAGAGGGGTTTTAATACAGCATTTAACTGAAAACTACTATACTTTATTTTGAGTAAATTCTATACATTATTTATTCAAATAATCAAGAACATAATTGCTATATTTGTATCCTATATTTCATTTATTAGAAGAATCCGATATTTTTAAAAGGCTGAGTTTGTTTGTTTTTTAATCTTTTTTTTTATTAAAGTTTATTGGGGTGACAATTGTTAGTAAAGTTACATAGATTTCAGGTGTACAATTCTGACACATCATCTATATACCACATAGTGTGTTCACTACCCAGAGTCAGTTCTGAGTTTGAGTTTCTAAGGTAGCATCTTTCAGTTTTAGATATCTAAATAAATCTACTCTTACGAGTGCTGTTTTTTCTAGCTTATCTAACCTTTATTGCCTGAAATTAGTCAACAATACTATTTCAATCTATTAACTATTTCATGAGAGTCTGTGTTTAGTAATGGGTTAAAACAAATATTAGGAGATGAATGGTTCTCTTAAAAAACCAATGATCCATTTGAGCAGAGAACATACAGGAAACAGAGAATAAGATAATGATAAAGTATAATACAGTGAAAATGTAATAAATGCTTTAAGTATCATATAATTTTGAAAAGAGATATTGATAAAGTCTGTAGTACTCAGAAATATATTTTGGAGAGGGTAGTATTTAAACTGGATTCAGAAAAATGGGAAGATCTTGGCAAATCAGTGAAGGAAACAGCATTCTTTAAGGGAGAAAGAGTGATGGAAAAAGTACATATTAAGAAACATCATTTTATACAGACAGTTTATAAGAAGGTTTATATGTAAGATTTATGTTGCAGAATGGTGGGAAATATGGCTGGATGAGTCAACTCGATCAGATAATAATAAATCATAAATAATATGGCTGCTTATAAAAGATCATAAAGGATCTTTATGTTTTTAACTAGACAAGTGCAGGATGAAATTGATGCTTTCTAAAGATAACACTGGTATGTAGGCTTATTTGGAGGGGAAAGGAAATAATAGAGTTTGCAATAAATCATGCTGTGAAGTATTAGTATACAAAGAGGAGAAGAATTTCAAAGAAAGAATCCATAAGACTTTGCTACTAATGGGATATACCAAATAAGCAGAAATCAAGAAACAAAAATCTGAGAGCTTCATTAGGCCAAAAAATGGAAGACAGGGTTTGGCAGCAGTTAGCTTATCCCACGTAAGCATTTGGAAAAGAGGAAACGTGGTCAACACTGGGCAATATTAAAATGCTTCAACATTGACCAACAAATATAGTATTTATATTCAAAAGATAAAATACATTATCTCTTTTAAAGTCAGAGAACACCACCATCCCAACAACCATTTTCCTTACTGTAATACTATGTTAATCTCATCATCATATAAATTATTTTGGATGAGTAAAGTCATAGTATAAATTCCAATTTGTGTGACACTTTTTTATGTTATCTTCCTACCATTTCTGCCACACTTCCTCCCCACTTTACTTTATTAGACCTCTTAGTACTTTCTAGGTATCCCTGTTCTGTTCTTCTTTACACCAAAGCCCTACAACAAGCCTTGTCCACGTGTGGCCCTGCTCTATTACTCTAGTTAACAAAAATTTCCAAATTAAAATCCCCTCCTCCTCTAATCTTTACCGATCAAAATTCCCATTCCCTTGTGGTTTCTCAGCTTGGTGCTAGGAAATCAATTAATGGTTTCTCTTATCTTTCTACTAGTGTTTGCTTATTAACTCAAAAACATTTCTAGTTCCTCCAGAGAACTGGAGTAATCTCAAGAGGAGAAAATTCAAATAACTTAGAAAATTAAACAATTTGTCCTGGCAGGATTGGCCCTGAATGAAGTTTACTTTTGGCAAGGCAAATTCTTCAGAATCTTTTTTCTCGCATCACTCTTGCTCACTGCTACCCACATCCCATTACAATTACATTACTTTCATGCTACCTGCCCTAATAGCTGAGTCCCCTCACCCAGGACTTCCAAACCTCTTTCACTACCCTACATCTAGATATTTCTTCATCAATTTTTGTTTATCCCCCATTAAAATTTCATGATCTCTTTTAGTCTAACCCACTTTATTTATGTTTTCTGGTCCTAAATGTAAATTTACAGACTAGATCTGTACTGTCCAATATATTAGCCAGCAGCAGCATGTAGCTATATAAATTTAAATTAAAATTAAATTTGATATTCAGTTCCTCAGTCATGTTAGTTGTATTTTAAGAGCTCAAGAGCCACATGTGGCGAGTGGCTACCAAACTGGAGAGCATGGATATAGAACATTTCTATCATCATAGGAAGTGCCATTGTACAGTGCTGATCTAGATCTTTGCTCTCAACTCTAGATTTTTATATCCAATTGCCTTCCTGAAATCACTTGGATATCAATAAACATCTCAAAACCAAAATTGTGATATTCCTCCCTAAACACGTTCCTGCCATTTTTTCCTATTTCAGTTGAAGTGAACTCCATCCTTCCAGTTGTTCAAGCCAAAAACCATGTATGACCCTTGACTCCACTCTCAATCTCACCCCATATTCAACCAACCAGCAAATTCTGCCAGCTCTATATCCAGAACCTGACCACATTTTACAACCTCTACTTCTACTACCTTGTTTGAAGCTACCACCATCTTTTGCCAGGTCTAATAGCTTCCTGATCTCCCTGCTTCTGTCCTCACCCCACCTAAGTTCTATTTTCATCATAACAGCTAGAGAATTCTTGTTAAACTCAAAGTCAGATGTTAGTTCTTTGTTGAAAATCGTCTAATGCCTTCCCAGCTCATTCCCAGCAAAAGTTAAAGTTGCTGTAATAGCCTACAGGGCTGTATATGATCTGACCCCATTACCTACTATCATCTTTTGCTACCTCCCCTTTGCACCCTCCATGGCAGTCATACTGGTTGTTCCTTAAAAGCATGACACATATTTCAGCCTTCCCATGAAATATATCTTAGAAATCACAAAGTCTAAGAATCACCACGCTAGACTAAAAGAGGTATAATTAGAAATTCTATTTCTAGATATCTAAGTAGTCAAAGTAATCTATCCACGTCTGTGAGGTTCCCTAGCCAGTAAATGGGATTAAATGATATTAATTACATAAAGAAAAGGGTTTTCCAAAAGCTGCAATCTCTTACTTCATCAAGCCTACATCTCAAAAAAAACAAACAAAAAAAAACAGCTAGTTGTCTAAAATGGCATAGACAAACTAATCAGCTAACAAAAAAAATTAATTAATAAAAATACTGTGAGAATACAGATTAAGATGTCCTCTTTGGTAATAGTATAAATATATAAATTTTTATTTGCTAAATTATAAAAGACCTCAGTGTGATACACAACTACCTGCTCATAAACAAGTTCCACTCAATGCAGTTGGTCTGCAAACTGTGTATTACTGGTCTATTTTGAAATAAGAAGCTTGCATAAGAATGCAATTCAATACCACTGCTTCCTTCATCAAGAAATTTTTGCTATGAAAAAATTTCAGGTGAACAGAACAATGTGCTTATTAATGTAAATGTTTTACATTCTAGTACAAGCCCCTATCTCACTGCAGACTGGTAGCTAACATTTTATAGACTGGCATAAGTCCATGAAGCATACTTTGGGTAGCACTGTTCCAAATCACCTCCTGGGTCTTTCATTCAAGTCTACTCAGCATTTCTTAACACTTTCTATAGGCAATATCAGAGTTTCTATGCCATTTCCCATTCTTCAATTTATTTGAATGAATATGTATCTTGTTTTCTACATGTAATCCAGTCTCCTTATATTACAAAATTTTAATCCTGGTCAGAAAGAAGGCTTTAACATCCAAGAACAATAGCATACTGAAACAAAATTTTAATTAAGACATTAAAAATTATAATTTAAAGTAGATTACATAATAGCACCTCAGGAAGGTGAGATTTGGTACTATATTAACTTTGAAAACTTTGTTTTATTTTGAAAGAGATAAAAAATCATCCACTTTTCAACACTAACCTAAATATTCCATCAGCTGTTCAGCAGTTATGATTTCCATCATCGGTGGAAGTTTCACCTGAAAAACAAAGTATATTTTCTATAAAATCAAACGTTTTAGGTGATTAAAGAATTTATTCTAGAAACACAAGTGTGTATGTGAATCTACTATATGTATACATCAACATTCACATTATTAAAATCTTCATGACAAATTGTTATAAAACACAACAAGTTCAATCCTATCACCATCAACTTTACAAAATGATATAAGGTCTCATAGAGACATTAAGAAATCTGTTTTCAGAGATTCGTGCTCTGCCTTTCACCACCCACCATGACTGTCATTAGGCACCTGCAACAGTGTTCTGCGTGACAGAAATGCAGTTAAAGGGCAGGAAGAGGCACCAAAAATATTGTGACAGGTCACCTAAAGAACAGTTTTACTGAAGACAGGCTTGACCACAACTCAATATCCTATTACTTCAGTCTGCACTGGCCATTTTTTATTGTTGAATGGCTAAAATGAATACAGTATTAAAGTATCAGTTACACACTGAATAATTCATACCGTATGATTCTACTTGTAAGGTTTTGAAACAGACAAAATTAAGCTGTATTATTTAGAGTTGCACATTTGGTGATAAAACTATAAAGAAAAGTAAAATGAATACCATAAAAATCAGGATTATGGTTAGCCCTAGGGATAAGAGGAGTTGGAAAAGAGTATATAAGATACATCTGAGATGCTGGCAACTCTCTGTTTCTTGACTTGTATGATAGTTCCACTAATATTTGCTTTATAATAACTTGTTAAACTAGATATGTGTTCTATGTACTTTTCTGTATTATATTTGACAATAAACATTTTAAAGTAGATACATATGTTATAGTCATATTTGTTTCTAACGTTAATTCAGCTTTAACACAGTCTAAATTAATTTTTCAAATGAATTGTCAGATGAGTTACAGATATTATAGCTAATGATTATAAATATTTTAACTGACTTATTCAAAAGCATACTCTGTGGTATAGTCATAGGAGAAAAGTCAATACTGTAGGATGGAAACTCAAACAAAGTAATTAATATATCAATGATAGAATAGCACCATAGTTTAAAATCCTTCAGGAATTATTTTCTGTTCAACCAAGGAAATCACTGAAATTAGCAATTTCTCCAACAATTCCCCCAAGTGCTGAAAAAGGTGCTCTGGGGTGTTTTTGGTACCAAATATGGTAATAGTATGTCACAATTTTTTGTTTATTTGTTTTAGTCAATGAATAGGTTCTAAAAAAGATCCCTGTACAAAGAACAGTGTGAGACCGTCTGAGAGCATACATGACAGTTGACAATGATTTAGTTATCCAGTGGATTTATTGCTCAGTGCAAACAAAGAGATTCCATGGAGGTTTTGATCATTACTTGATTCTAAATATTTTTATTTTCTGTGACATGTTTTTTTTTAAATGCAATAGACTATTTTTTTTTTAGTAGTTTTAGGTTTACAGAAAAAAATTGGGCAGAAAGTACAGAGTGTTCCTATATATGGTATATTTTTAAATTGACCCTCATTGGCAAATTATAGTCCCCTGGCTGTTTTTCTAAATAAAGTTTTATCGAAATACACCCTCATTTGTTTATGAGGTCTGACAATTAAGTTCGCGAACTTGCTGCAATGATGGGCTAGGCTTTTTTGATATCAGAGGGCTTATTCATTATGAATTTGTACCAACTGGACAAACAGTTAACCAAGTTTACTATTTGGAAGTGCTGAAAAGGCTGCGTGAAAAAGTTAGATGACCTGAACTTTTCACCAACAATTCATGGCTCTTGCATCATGACACTGCACCAGCTCACACGGCACTGTCTGTGAGGGAGTTTTTACCCAGTAAACAAATAACTGTATTGGAACACCCTCCCTACTCACCTGATCTGCCCCCCAATGACTTTCTTTACCCGAAGACAAAGGAAATATTGAAAGGAAGACATTTTAATGACATTCAGGACATCAAGAGTAATACGACAACAGCTCTGATGGCCATTACAGAAAAAAAGTTCCAAAATTGCTTTGAAGGGTGGACTAGGCACTGGTGTCAGTGCCTAGCTTCCCAAGGGGAGTACTTCGAAGGTGACTGTAGTTATATTCAGCAATGAGGTCTGTAGCACTTTTTCTAGGATGAGTTTGCGAACTTAATTGTCTAACCTTGTATTGTCTGGCTGCTTTTGCATTACAGTAGAGTTGAATCTTTGCAACAGAGACCATATGATCCACAAAGTCTAAAATGTTTACTATCTGGTCCTTTACAGGAAAAGTTTGCTGATCCCTGCTTTAGATAATTTTAACTGTTATTATATAATACTTTATCAGGTGCTTCAGTATTGCTTTTGAAGGTCTGATATTTAAACCACTGTGAAAGTTTATATTCTGAACTGTCAGACCAATTGAAAGTCCCATTTACATCTAGCAATGTTTCTTAAATAAGACCTATGCATTCTTTATCGCAGACAGATTCACTACAGAAATATATTCACCAAAATATTCCATAAATGAATAGCTTACTTATCCCTCTGCTTTGGTTAATGTAGTAATCCTACTATAGAATTATAAAAATAAGAAACCAAGGCACTAACCAGTATATGTATTTGTGAAATACATTCTACAATTATCGATTTCTACAAACAGATAATTTCAGGGTTTAGCCTTGAAATTTCCAAATAATAACTGCCTACCACGTGTTGCTTCAAATATTTGAAATAGGAAATGACAACCTCTATACTGATTTTAGAAGTGAAACAACAAATATGCAAATATTTTAACTGACTTATTCACAAGCATACTCAGTGGTATGTTGATTTCCTGAATCTTAGCCAATATAATATTCTGGATGTTCATTAAAACTAGGGACAAAAGAGTATAATAGTGAAGAAAAATGACTGCCTCTCACTAATACTTTGGAGCCATCAACAGATCTTAATTTTTTTTAACCACAAAATGATCTTCCTGAAAGCTTGCTTCTCTTTTTGCTTTCCTCTACCACCATAGCCTCAAAGCAAGTGCTAAAGGTTTTGTTAATGATCCTAAGACTTTCACTCCTTTGTCTCTTTAAATTTTATTAAAGAGCAATAGATTATGGGACAGCTAGCTAAGAATATCGAATTAGCTAAGAATTAACAATTGTGGCATTCTGTCTGAATCTCTAAATTTACAATTTTATAATTAGAAAAAAAATAAATGGAGTATGACCTAGGTTCTCAGGCGGTCCTCTTTTAGTAATAACCTATAACGTTTATAAGTAAAGGAGAGTACTTTAATTTATATGTGGGTACTTGGAAGGTATTCTCTTAAGTAGTTTAAATAGTCTTCCTGAAATCTGAGCAAAGCCTCCCAAATTAACACATAGTTCCAAATTAATAGAGTCCAAATAAAATGAAGTTTTTATTCTCCAGGAAAATAATGTCCTATCCTATAAATATTTTATTGTATTAACTAGATTTCCTGAGCAAATTAATAATATAAGCACAGCAAGAATAGTTAAATTAACAAAGGAAATAGCTACTCCAACACCAAATACTCAGCCATAGGATAAAACCTCATTAATTCAGCCCAATTATCTGTGATTTTTAGTCATTTAAAGAGTGAAGTGTATTTTAGAATAGACTCAAGCAACCAAAAGGGAGAACAACAAAAGACCTTCTGTCTAAAGTGTTAATAAAATCTTAAACAGGAATGTAAAACATCCAAAAAGATATACGCCAAGACTTTGATACCTATGATTTTAATATTCTGAGGGTAGAAAGAAATGCAGAGGACCTAGAAATAACTAAGAAATAAGAAGCAGTTTATATAGGTAATGGTAAGTATGAAAATAACCAGCCAAAGAACATTATTAAATGTTTCATTAGAATACCAATTAATAAGTACTCAAGAAATACATAGTCTGAATTCTAACACCTCTTTAAAGTTGGAAAAATACTTAAGGAGATAAAAATATTAACTGACAGTCTCTGCTCTTTAGGAAAGTCAGGAAAAATATTTAAATGTATTGAACTTCTACTAATTGCCATTCAATTTACATGTTACCCTTAGTCCACAACAATCCTATGAAGCAGGCATTATTAAGTTCAAAGAATAAACGAAGGCATTAAAAAGTTAATTTGTCCAAAGTAGAAGAGCTGTAGTGTGAATTGAGATCCTGACTCCTAAGTCAATTATCTTCTCCATTATACCAGTATTTATAGACTTTTACAAAACAATGAAATCGTATGTAAAACATCATCTGAAATATATTTTAAATGATTAATTGACAGGACTTTGCGACCAATGAAAAGTGGAGGATGATGGGGAAAGAATAATTGAAGTTGACTCTAAGGCTCAGGAGACTAAAAATCAAGATCCATGCAATCAATAAAAATCAGATTTTGGGTAAGGGAAGATAAGTCTGTAGAAGATATCTGCTTCAGAACTGTGAAGTTTAGTTTAACATTCAAACAGAAAGTTGAGTTGGAGCTCAGGAGAGAACCATTATTGATTTGTACATGAAATATTTGATTCCTGTGCTGCAGTCTAGTTTTGCATTACTATGGTAAAATGGACCAACTAAATAATGTAATTTCTTCTTAGCAAAAATTTTACTAATTTTGAATATGCTGTAAATCATTTCATTCATGATATTTTAAATTAAAATTGTAAAGAAATTATTTTTTTGAAAATATTGGAAGCATTATTAACAGGAATTAAAAGGAAGAAATGTCATTTTTTCAAAATAAGAACTAAAAAATTAAGGATTCTTTCAGCATGCCTTTAATTTTGGCTACAGCAAATAAACTTATGCATTACAAACTATTATACATCATGCTTTATATTCTAATTTCTTACATGTACTATTTGTTTATTAATAATTACTGTACCTAAAAATACTAAAACTCAGATTTTTAGTAAATCTAACTGACTTTCTACTTGCCAGCAGTATTTCAAAGCAGGAAAATTTTATAAGAGACAACCTTCAACTTAGAAAGGCCAATTTGAAACACTTTCACCATCAATTTTTATCATAATTTAGACCTCATCCTCAGAGTAATACCAAGGCCTACTTAAAACTATTTAAAACCATCAGAAACTGCAGATATATTCACACATATTAGATTTTCAAGAATGTCCTATTTTATATGCAATTCAAAGGGTTTTAGAGTAATGAAGAATGTTGTTACAGTGAATTTTACCAGTGAAAGATTTACTAGTAAAAAAAAGACATCTTCAGTTCAAAATACACTGGATTTATATATAAGAAGGTCAGCAAGCTTACCATGCTGAAAATTCCACCCTCTCCCTCAAAAAAAGCCGAAACTTTTACATTAATTGCTTGAAAGATAGCCAGTAATAGCGTAAGACAAGAGACCAGTTAGAAGGCTACTGAAGTAGTCCAGGTGAGAGATGAAGGTGGTCTGAACTAGATAGAGTAGTGGTAGTAGAGAGAGTTACTAATTATTGAAAATATCGTATTCAATAAACTATGATGGAAAGGCAAGCTCATTCACCACAGAACCCAAGACAGGCTCTGAAATTGGAAGTGTCTGAGAAATCAGAAGACATGGGATAAAGCATAGAGAGCTAAAAACAGAAGGAGTCTGTATAAAGAGCAGCTGGTACCAGATCCCCAGGTTTTCGTCTAAGGAATCATGAAGTCTAGTTCTGTTTCTCTGACTTTATCACTGGCTCTTTCACCCTGCTTTGTTTTAGACCAATTGTCCACAGGCTTACTGGTATCTTGAATTTTAACTTCCCAACCAAATATCCCAAGTAAGAGTTCAGGTTCTGGAGTGGGTGATAATCTTCCTTGGGCAAATTACTTAAACTTTATGCACTTCAATTTTCTCTCTATATAAAATAGGAACAATATCTACATGAGGATTTCATGATGTGGTTGAGGAAATTAAAAGAGAAAATGCATATAATGCCTGTAAAATACTTAGCATAGTACCTAGACATAAAAATAATTGAGTACTTACCATTATTACTCAAAGCTCTATGATTGCTGGTACCACCTGTGCTCAAATGTCCTTCACCCAGGACTCAACATAGACAAGGTTGGATGGGGAATGGGATGGTTTTCCCACTGAAGGGCTACTCCATAGCAAGGGGAGAGGAGAAAATGAACACACTGATAATGGGACAATCAGCCCACTGTCAGTATGGATACTATCATCAGTCCTCATCCACTTTATCTCACCAATCTAGAGATACCACACTAATCTTAATTCTTAGGAGAGACTAGACATGAAAGTCTCTGAAGTGTTACTTGCACCTATTGTGTAAACAAAACTCCATCACGGTGTGAAGTTTCTAATCTCTTTTTACAGGATCTATATTAAAAAACAGGGTGGGCAGAGGCGAAAATGGAAGCTCACCATCTGTTTTTCCATTTTTACAAGTAATAAACACTCTTGGAAAACCTCAAAAGGGCTTTCTGTCTACTTTAGTAAAAGGGGAATATGAGAAAATTTGTGTGATTGCAATGTTCCTACAAGTCAGGAAGTTAAAAAAACAAAACAAAACCCTAGTCAGAAGCAAGAAGAGGTATCTGAAGAGTATGACAAAAAAAAAGTCCTCAAAGAGGGAGGGAGAACTAGAGCAAACACTCAATGCTGGCAAGAGGCTCACCCTCATGGTGTCCCACTATGCAGGTGATAGAGGATGTCCATTTAACCGTCTTTGAATTTTCTGTTAATGGCCTTTTGCTCACTTTGCTATTGGATTGCTCATCTTTTTCTAATTTGGAAGGTCTCTTTATAAATTAAGAAATTAGCCCTTAGATACATAATCTGGCAAATAGTTCCCTCAGTTTGTAGTGTGTATTTTGATTTATTAGTTGCTGGTGGGATTTTATTTTTGGGGGTGGGGGGTATGTTTTTTGACTTTTTTTAACCTTAAGTTTTTTGGTTTTTTTACAAATTCAAATGTATTTATCCTTATGGTACAGTTTCTAGGTTTACTGTCTGGAGAAACCAGTTTAATGTAAAAAAATCTTGCTTCAGAACCCTGGTGTTTCTCCCTGGACTTGGAGTAGGAGATGGTCTCACCTCCTATTAAGCAAAAAAAAAGAGGGAGAAAAGAATTTCCTACCCAAAAGGGCTGGGGAGGAGAGGAGATGTGTCTCCAGCATCTTAAATCAGAACAGTGCACTCATTTTTCTACTAGAATGCTATATAATGATTAGATACATAATGATTAGCTATAAAATATGATATGTCCTCTATCACAATGTACAGTGTAAGATATATAAGGTTTTTTTTTGAGTGTGTGGGGCCCAGAACCTATAACATTCTTTCTATAAGAAAACAAAAGTATGACAAAGCAGATACTCCCTCTATTATTAAATTAATACCTTCATAAACATAAAAATATTAAGGCAGAAAGTTTTCTAAATGTTTCATAGTACAAAATTTAAATCATACACAAAAATAGAAAAATAACAGCGTAATGAACTTCTAAATCACTTAGCTTCAACATTTATAAAATAAGGCCAGTATCACCAGAAACCAAATTTTATATTTTGTATCTTCTGACTTGTTGATTTTTATAAACACATCTAATTAAATGAGTCACAGCCCTCAAATATGCCTGTAAATGGCATTGTTTTTGACAGATAAAAATGAGAGATTAAAGAAAAACTAAAATAATCACCAAATATAGTCTAAAGTAAAGAACCAAATTGGAAATGTATTCCAAGACATAAATTTACCTGATGTTAAACAGATTTAGACATTTGAGCTTGCATTAAATTTAATGAGTAGCTTTTCCTTTTTTCTTGATTTGTTGGAATTATCAAAGCTCAACTATTTTACAAATTATGAATGATCACCTACCTACTCTCCAGTCCAAAAACAACACTTTTATTTAAAACTCCAACATTTCAACTCAGTACTTACATTTGATAATTTTAACTGTTATCGCTCATGTAGAACCATGGCATTTACTTCCTTTGAATCATTCAAATCCTCCCAATATGTTCAGTTTATTGGTTTTCTCATTACTTCATCCCCCCAAAAAGAGATGATGAACTGTTTCACTTTCAACTCTAATTCCATTGACTTGCCATGAATCAACCCTTGAAAAGCCCAATCCCTGATAACCCTAACTAGCCATTCTTCCTGTCTCTATTTCCAGGTATAAGAGAATTACTGGGGTGGGAGGAAAGCAAAATTAACATATCAAGTTTTTAAAGAATACCCTAACTTATCAATTGCTATTTATTACCTTTCTACCTATACCTCAAATTCCTACTATGCATAATGTCCAATGAGATTAGAATTAAAAAAAAAATACAATGTACTTTTCTCACAAAACCAACCCCTCGATGCTTTACCTCTTTACCTCTTAATTACTGATAAGTTTGATGTTAATAGTTGTTACTGATGGGGTCAACTGTTAACACTGTCAAAATGGAAAATGAGGCCTCAATTTCCGTCTGCCTCTCTAAACTTGTCTCTGTATGTCTCTGCCTTGTTCCATTCCTTCCATTACTTCAGAAAATGAGATTGTTGTTTCTTTCCTCTGAAGAGAAGTTTACCACCTAGTCTGAGGAGTCCATATCTTCCTGATTTTTCAGTGCCCTTGTCCTCACGACTGTCCTTTTTGACAAAATCTTTCCTCCACCATCAGCTCCTCGACGCTGTTGCTTTTGACAATAACTAACCACTTGTTTTTTCTAACCACTTTTTTTTATTACAGTCTCTCTCGCAGACTATCATGACATTCTCCTATTTCTAGTTCTTATTCTTGTCTCAAATTGTGCCTATGCTGGTTTCGTTGATACTCTTTCCCTTAATGTCTAGCATTCTCTCTCCCCACCAAGTTGAATCTTTATTCCTCTGTTTTCTCTATGTCTGCTAGAGATTGGGGTAGAAGAGGGAGTGGGGAAATTGAGTGAGGACAGGGACGATGTTTTCCCTGGCAATTTGTAGTTCCCTATATATACTGGGATGGAAAAAGTTAACAACTATTGCTCACCACTCTATAGAGAATTCATTTATTCTCATAGCTTACATCTGTGTAGTATTTCCCCAATTCAGTTTTTCTCCATAATTTTGACCTCTTTCCTGAGACCCAGTCCATGCTTCTAGAGACATAATAAACATTTATATTTTCATGTCCCACTACCAGACATTTCCAGCCTGACACAACCAAACTTTGACATCAACTTCCTAAAGTTCCCATCTGAAACATCTCTACCTTTTGAATGATCCAATCTCCATTGCCCAGATTAGAAACAGTGGTGTCAGCTCCTTCATTTCCTATAGCCAGGTAGTGATCAGTGCATCATTTAGGCTGTGACATCAAAGAGAAAAGAACTCCCCATCCAAAACAGCTAGTCTCATCAATTCTTACTACATTCACTACAATCTTACCTCTAGTCTCATCTCAAACAAAAATACCACTTTCACCATGGCATTCCTCTGTCCAGTAATTTATAATAGCTCACTATAATCAGCGATATATAAAGTCTAAATAACCCCAGTGATGGGACCCGTCTGAAATTGGACAACCACCTTCATAGCCTATTTATTATTTTTCTCTACGATAGCATTTCTCAAACTTTTTGGTCTCAGGACCCTTATAGTCCTGAAAAATTATTGAGGACCCCAAAGAGCTTTAGCTTATGTGGGTTACATGTACCAATACTTACTGTACTAAAATGAAAATTGAGAAAAATTTTACACATAAGAATACACAAGCATACATTCCATTAACTGTCAAAGCATGATGTCATCACACATCATGCAGCCTGGAAAATTCCACTGACATTTGTGAGAGAATGAGAGGGAAAAACGCAAATAACATCTTAGTATTATGAAACAGTTTTGACCTCTAGAACCCCTGGCTCACTTTAAGAACACTATCTGACCCCATTTTCTTAATCAGTCTCCCTATCAATCACTGATGACTACTGATGAGTAACTTTTGTGTTCAGCAAGAGCATGGAGGCAGAAATAAAGCTAAGAATCACAAATTTTAAAATAATCTCCAAATTCATTAGCATGCCTGCTCATTCAGTCTAACCTCACCTATCAATTTTATTTCCTATTGCCATTTCCTTTCCCTCCTCCCCCGTACTCCAACCGAGGTTGGAGTCCTCAAACAGAACAAACCTTTTTTTTTTTTTTTTTGCTTCAGCATCTTTGAATGAACTATTCCCTCTGCCGGGAAGGTCTTCTCTCATCCTTCAGACCCACTTCATAGGTTGCCAATTCTTTGAAGCTTTCTCTGACACATCCCATCCCCAATTACCTTTTTCTTTGCAATTCCATAACACATTTAGAACTTCTCACATTGCACCGTAATTATTGTCTGTCTCCCCACTAATTGTGAACTACATGAGGACAGACTTGCATCTTACTCATCTTTGTATTTCTAGTACCTCACATAGTGGGAACCCAAACGTTTGATCATTCACTTGAAGCAATGTCTTTCAGAGTCAGTTCAATGCTCATCTATCCGCAAACATTCTAGCCCACAGTATTTGCTCCTTCCTCTGAACTTCTGCAGTACATACTATACAGAGACTAAGAAGAATGAAAAGCCTAAAGGAAACTGTTATAACCTTCCTACAAAAAGACTGGGAACATTGGCCCAGAGGATCAAGTCTAATTCCCTAGTCTGACATTCAGTGGCCTCCTTCATCACGTGGCTCTTCACCTTTTCAATTTTATTTTCTATTATTCTCCCACTCCTGTCATCCAAAACACACTATTCATTCTATTTTTCTCTCTCTTTTGTTTATACCCTTCTCTCTCCCAGGAATTCCATTTCCTTGTTATTCTAAATTCTACTTCTCTTTAAAAGCTTGGCTCAAGACCCAAAAATTCCACAAAGCTCTCTGGGACTATGCCAGGCCAAAGGAAAATGTCCCCTTTTGGGATATCTAATGCATTTCAATCTGTTACCTATAATCTAGTATTTATAGTGTATTGTCTTGCATGGTTCTTTAATAATTTCAAGTATAAGTCAATGCTGCAACCCCAAATAACTCAACAGCTCTTTAAGAGCAAGCACAGTCTTCATTCAAAATATTTGAGTGGCAGTATGTACCAGATGCTAGTAAGTTTTTTCTAATCTTATTTCTTTTGCATCAACCTTTCCTAGTAACAGGAATACTAAGGCACGTAATAAATACAATTCCCTTTACTTGATTTTCTTCCTAACTGGTCAGAATAATCCAGGTTATTTTTTTCTAGGGGACGTTTTATCTATAGATATAATTATCAATTTGAAAATAAAATATGTGTTATAGGATACATCTTCTCAGCACCGTAAAATGCAAGCTTAAAAAAGACACTCCATTTATAGATAACTAACTCACTTTGAGTCTGAGTCCTCAATATACTTACTTTTGATGGGCACTTCCCTTTTATGCTCATTTACCTTGAATATATCTTTCTTATTTTAGTTGATACAATTTTAGGTCCCCTAACATTCTGATGCATGGTTACTGGTAATGCCAAACTAAAAAGAGCCAAAGAAATGAGGCAAGCAAAAATCATGCATAAAATTATAACAACCTTTGAAAACCAAGAAGTTATGGTAATTGGGTCTCAGACCAAAGCTTTTCCTTAAATGGAATTTGTCTAAGGGGCCACATCTTCCCTATCACCATTTCGTTAAGTGTCCACACCCAAATAGAGCTAGCATTAGTTGGAAAATAGACTAAACATAACAATCAGAACTCGATCCCTGATTATCATATTGATGATAACTTCTGAAAATCATTTCCTTCTATTATTCACTCTTTTGCGTATGTGATAGTCAGTAAGAAGGAATAACATACAAAAATATAGTTTAAAAATGATGATAAGAGTTAGGATGCTCTAAGTCCTAGTTTATTGTAAGTATACCAGCCACAACTGAAAGTTAAACTCTTATTTAAACAGTACAAGAGAGACCTGGGGTTGCCAGCAATTCTTTCTGACATACGTCTAATGCTTTCAACATGGTAGTCTCAGAATGAATTTCATGTAAAAAGAAAAGGGGACTAATGAGGAAAGAGAGGAGGAAGTCATCAGTTAATATACAGCAGCTCCCCCACCCCGTTTTTTCCCCCTCCCCAAAAGCTGTAGGAAATAAAAAGCTGCAGAAGGTACCTTCCAGGCCAGAAGCAAAACATTGAGGATGGCCAGTAATGGGCAGGGTCCATTCTCATTCTGGGTAATGATGGGTGTGTTCTCTTCTTTCCACTGAATCCACTTGATGTGATAGACAGATTGTCCCGGGAAGCGTTCCTTGGAGGCCGCCAGCACCTGAGCTGCCTCCCCCTCTTCCTCCTCCTCCTCCCCCCTGCACAGAGGCACAACCCCGGGCAACACCGCCGTGCCGCCCTCCTCCTCCTCGGGGACCCTGCCCTCAGCTCCTTCTTCACTATTGAACTCAGAGCTACTGGGGAAAGAATGCAGGTTAGAGAACGACTCCAGGGAGTCCAGGCTCGGCGATTCCCCAGGAGGACTCGGGTCGCTGCAACTGCTGCTGAGGCCGCCGGCGCTGCTGGGCTCCGAGGAGCCCGCGGCCAACTCTGGCCGGCAGGTGCCGGCGGGATCCGAGCGGGCGCCCGAGTCTCCGGCCGGACCCAACCCATGGCCCGCTCCAGCCTCGGCTGTCTCCGGGGAGGCGGTCACCTTGTGCTGTCCTCTCAGAGGCACCTTCTGGGCAGCAGGACGCTCCAAATCGCTCTTCTGCAAGTCCAAGCCCGTGAAGGAGCTGCACGGTTCAGGAACCTGAGGAGAGCTGGCGGGAGGAACCGAGTCCTGGAGGCTCCTCCCGGCGGCCGCCGCCCCCTGCCCATTCCCGCCGCCGCTCTCTGCCGCCCATACTTCAGGACCATCCCCAGCAGCGAGCCTGGTCTCCTGTCGCCCTTCCTGCGGAGAACCTGTCCCTGGCGCTGGCGCGGTGGCCACCCCGTGTTCTAGCGGCTGCAGGCTCTCGGGGCCGCTCTCCATACCCAGCCGCCCGCCCCTCGCTCTAAAGAGACCGCTGCGGGTTCTCCTCCGCCAGCGCCTCCGACGCCATGACAGCGGTACTGGCAGCTACAGCGCCCTTGCGCGGCCTCGTCCAGGCACGTCACGGGGCAGGGCACCGGGAGCGCGCGCGCGCCGCCGCGTGGTCGGCAAACTCTGGGCGAGCCTACGCCTTCCTGCGCGCCGCCGGGTGACGGCGATCTGCGCGGCGGCCTCCCGCGTGGCCCCGCCCTCCCACGCGCGCTCTCGACGGTCCGTCGGAGCGCGCGCTCTGAGGGCGGGGCGTGGTGGGCGTGTCCGGGGCGTGGCCAGGAGGAAAACATCCTCTCACTATGTGGCCGGAAGTTGGACTACGAGGCATCCTCACCACATGCGGCTTCTTTAAAGGCAAGGCGAGCGGCGCGCAGCTTCGCTGTGACCCTTCAGAGCTGCGTCTTGTGTGGCCCAGTCTCGGGCTCGTGAATGGGAAAAAGCTCGTCCTGAAGGGTTGAGGAGGTTTGTTTCCCCAGCATATAATGTGGAAAGTTGAAGGAGTTTCTTACAAGGTGCAGATTTTAAAGGCTGGGATCTACTTGAGGTGTTTGGATTACCACACTGCGCAAATTCCAGTCTCCTTCGGGTTTGGCTGAGAAACAGTGCTCCCCACCAGCTACCGGTGAAAAAGTTCGCCCTACAGGAGGCGTCAGTGCGGTTGTGGATATTGGCCTGCGCAGCAGGAAAAAGAAAGAAAGAAAGAAATGTGGGTAATTTGGGCCAATAATAATAAATTAGCTTGTGCTTGAATTAGCCAAGTCTTTGAGGTTTGGTTAACTTGGCCTCACTTTGCATAGAGTAGGAAGAGCCTGTTCCTGAAGAACTTACTTTTCTAATTAGAACTGACTCCTCTAAGGGCCATGCAATTTTCAGAGAGGACAGACAAACTAGGCTGGAAGTTTTGTTGGTAACAAAATGGATTTGGGTCCTATTCTGACCTGTTCCAGACAAGGGCTTTTTTTCCTATTATTTTTTAAATCTTTCAGCATTTTCTAGGCTCTGGGGATGCAAAAATTGACAAGACAGGTGTTCCTTCATAGACATACAAATACCTGATACCTAATAGAATGTAATCTTTTGTATCTCTTTTGGTTAGAGTAGGCAGACAAAATTGCCAAGTAGTGTTTCATTCACTCATTTTAACACATTTCAGTACCAAGCACGCACAGCACGTGCTGGATACTGTGTTTGGCTGCTGTGCTTGGCACTGGGAATGCCGTGGTGAATAAGAGGAAGTGCTCATCTCATTTTTTTGTTAAATTTTATTTATTTAAGTGTGTTTTTTCAGGACCCATCAGCTCCAAGTCAAGTAGTTGTTTTAGTCTAGTTGTGGAGGGCGCAGCTTACAGTGGCCCATGTGGGGATCCAACAGGCAACCTTGTTGCAAGCCAGGTGGTCTAACCAACTGAGCTAACCAGCCCACCCGGAAGTGCTCATCTCTTCATGGGGTTTAGTGCCTAGTGGTTTTTTTTTTTTATTGCTACATTTTTAATGCTTGGAAAGAACTGTTTCTTGAGAATGCAGGAGATAGAGCTCCTTCCACTTTTTTTTACATTGACAATCATTTATCCAACTCTCGGAAAAGAGGAAAATTAGAAAAGATAATGGAAAGCTACTTTAGAATGTTGAATTAAGGAGTTTGTGTGTTTTGATCTCCATGTCAATCCGTGAACAATAAATAGTATTGTTCAAATTAGAATTTTTCCTGAAAAAGAGTTACAATGTTAATAGATTAAGAAATGTGCTGCTAGTCTAAGCACTACAGTATTTCAGGCCATTAAGTGCAAATGAGAATATTACATATTTCAGGATATTCAGAATTTAGTATCGTGCCTTGATTATAAAAAGGAGTTTTATAAAGGTGTGTAATATGAATAAATTGAATGAACAAATTATTTCCAGGCCAGAAATCATAGTAGAGCCAAAAACCATGAAACACGTCTCAAATAATGGCTTTTCACTGTTTTATCAAAACCCTACCTAGATAAATTGATATTTGCTCTGGTAGTTTTTATTGGTATATGTTTCAAATACTCACATGCATAATTTAATAATATATTTATAACAGAAAGAAACAGAACCAGTTTTTCTTTTCATATGTTATCAGCAATTACATAAGCCAAGATGAATATGTATGTATTTAAGTTTGTGAAAATGTACATAGTTATTTTTCTAAGGGAGGTGAGAAGTGGCATCTAGGAAGAAATGCCAGAAGATAATAAAATTTTAAAAAGTCTCCTCTATCTC
This sequence comes from Rhinolophus sinicus, assembly GCF_036562045.2. Lineage (NCBI taxonomy): Eukaryota > Metazoa > Chordata > Mammalia > Chiroptera > Rhinolophidae > Rhinolophus > Rhinolophus sinicus. Next base: position 50,902,088 of record NC_133753.1, read on the forward strand.
GCCACAATTTTTTTTTCACCTTCCCAATTAAAAAGCATTTTTAAAATTAAATTTACTGGGATAACATTGGTTAATAACATCATATAATTTTCCTCCACAGTCTTGAGTCGTGTTTTTTAGAAGTAGTCACACTCAACTTGTAGATATACTTTAGCTCCTATGTCCATATTCCTAAGTAACATGATTACACTCTGATTTTTTTCAATTAAAAAAATTGTGCATACTGTTTATTGATTTAGTCCCATGAAAGATGAGGATTTAGTTCTTTTATCTCACACTATTCTTCCTCTTCTTGCTCCAACCTCCCAATTATTTCAAAATTTTTAATTAAATAAAGTGCTCAAAACTTAAAGCATTAGAGTTATGTAAGTATTCACAGTAAGTCAGACATTTTACTGTGACTGTGATTATATTTCTTTTCTTGTTAAAGTTTTTTTTTTTTTTTTCTGGAATTAACAATTGCCTTGTTTTATTGGCTTAACTCTTCATCTACCACTAACTCAGCCACAAACTTACCAGCATGGTCAACTATATCAAGTTACCTCTCAGATCCATTTTAGTCTTGGGTCCATCCCTCCTGGAACACGCACTTCTCTTGCTCTGATCTGGACTTGTTGTTTTACAGACCGGATGCACTGCTGTCATCCAAGGAGTTCTCTTTGCTATTGTCTTAGGAATTCCTTCCTTCTGTCTTCCACATTGATTCCTTTCTTTTTGGGACTCCTGTCTTTTTCTTTAATTTGGTGGAACATATTCTTAGCTTCCTGAGAAAGAGTGCATAGAAGATTTCTGTAGATTGTGTACATCTGAAAGAAGATAGATCTTTATCCTATCTTTACATTTTATAGCTTGGCTGGATATAAAATTCAACTTTGGAAGTACTTTTTCATCATTTTAAAGTCATTGATCAATTATCTTCTAGCTTCCAGGTGTTTGTTGTTGGATACTATCAGACTCCAAAATATTTGTATGTGACCTGTCTCTTCTCTCTGAAGTTAATTTGATTTTCTCTTTCTTCTTGGTGTTCTGACAGTTCAGTATTTGATATATCTTTGGATGGTTCTTGCTTTATTCATTGGGCTGGGTACTTGGTGATCACATTCAATGTAGAAACTTGTTTCCTTCAGTTCTGGGAAATTCTCTTTTTTCATTTATTTTATAATTCTTTAATTTTATTGATCTTTTTGTTCTGCTTTCTAAGAGATTTCCTCAACTTGATCTTTCAGTTTTTTTAATGCATTGTTTATTGATGCTATTGAATATTTAATTTCCAATAGTTCATTCTAGTTCCTTTTTATTATTTAATGGCATTCTGACCTTCATCTTTAGAATATTGATCATAATTTTTAATGTATTCTTTATATTTTTCAAAGGATATCTGAACTATACGCTATAAAAAAGTATACTTAGTATGGACTTATTGCTAGTGCCAGAGAATGAGATATAGGCGATTCAAATGTAAAACATTGGTTTTACTCTTTGGGAGGGCAAAATCTGTTTGGGGAATAAAACATATACACCTGAAATAACCATTGAGACTATGTCAGTTAATAATTAATACTAAATAAGTGGTACAAATAATAACTTATAAAAATTTAGATGAAGAAAAATTTTTAGTGTGAGATAACTAAAGAGGAATTAAGCTACATTCTCCTAATTAAAATCACAGGCTGATTATTACCTCAGGTTTAAGAAATCCAAAAAATATATGTCTCTAATTCTCAAAATGATTATTCTTTTAAAATTCTGTTTTTCTTATTTGGACCATAGCTTTTCTAGCTACTATGACAGAAAAGTTGGTGCTATCTTTGACTTTTACTCGAATTTATTTACTAACTATTATCTATCAAGTCTTGTTGATATTATATACCCCTTTCCTACTTCATTGGTCTGTAGCCGCCCCCCCAGATGAGTCCTCCTTATCACCTTACGACTAGAGTATAGCAGCATTCTAATTATTGCCTAGACTATCATTTTCTCTTCCTCAGCTTATCCTGCATAAACATACCTGTAACAGCTGTCATCAGACATTTTGCTTTTATCTTATTGATGGTTCTACTAAAAGTAATTTGATGGTTCTTTATTGTTAGCTGAATTAAAATTGACTCTGAGCAGAAGATACGAAGTATATACTCCTCTTAGCTGTCTACTCAAGATATAATGTAAAAATTCTGAGTTAAAATCAAGGGTTTCTGTGTAACTCAAATTGTCCTGGCTCTGGCCCTCAACTGCTTATGCAGAAACTCCAGCCTCCTGCAAAGTACATTCCCTATTTAATTATTTCTGAGAGCCCCCATGAGGAGTCCCACACCTGTTCAGAAACAAATTCAATCCTATGATAGCCTACCATGTGCTGCTTCTACTCCATGCTGCTTTACCAGATGCTAGTCTGCCCTGGTGGTGTTCTAGATGCATGATGGAGAATGGAGGGAAATGACCTTCTTTTCCCTTTTCATATGCTACAGTATTCATGAAACAGTTCTCTCAATTTTACTTATGTAGTAGTCCTTTTCAAAAGTGGGACCTGAGTATGGGTCCAGATAGGCTGCACCAGGAATGAATTCAAGGACCATATTGCATCACCTTCAACTAAAAATCCCTACTAGCCTGGTCTTACACCAAATTTCAAAGTTTTGTTATTGGATCAAGTGCATCATGCCTTAGGACTTTTTTCCTTAGAACTGTCTTCAAACATACTTCTGCCCTGCCAATCCACCAGTTTGACAGATATCTCTCAACTCTAGTACAGTTGTTCTCAGTGTGGTTTTTGGATTAGCAGTATCAGTATCACCTGGGAACTTGTTAAAAATGAAAATTCTCTAGTCCTACTGCAGATTCTACAGAATCAGAAATTGGATGTAGAGCCCAGCATCCCAGAGGTCTGTGTTTTAACAAGACCTCTAGGTGATTCTGATACATGATAAAGTTTGAGAATTACTATTCTAACCTTAGGAAAAGGCCTCCTCTCCCTACATCTAGGGTAAATAAATAAATCTTAGCAAGAGTAAAAGGCTTCTAAATTCACTTTCTATAGCCAATGCTATTTTTCATTACTCTCCCAGAACTCCACAATGTTCCAAAATTAGTCTTTTGGCCATTTTTTTCTATATATTCTCTCTTGAGGTGTGTGTGTGTGTCCACCTTTAAAGCTAGGTCTAAAACTATGTCTTATCATCCTGATCTCAAAATGCTTTCTTGTTCTTGTCTTCCCACATTTTTCCTTGTTAATGTCAGTCTCTGTCACCCAGGCTTTCAAAATTCAGTAGTTTTGTTTTAGTTTCCTCACAGTCAACAAGTCTTATTTTTTTATTTAAAATGTTTAACATAAATAAATAATTTTGATTTCTTAATACAAAACCAAAACATACTCATTTTAGAAAAATTAGAAAACATAGATAAGCAAAAAGAAGAAAAAAGTCCTTTATCATACAATGTAGAATGAAGTATTAGAGATAACACTAGTGATACTTTGCTGTACCGATATTCTTCCCAAACTTTTCTAGGCATCTGAACACATACATATTTTTGTAAACAAAAACTGGACCATTCTGAACACATTTTAAAAGATATCAGTATGTTGTGAATATCCTAGCTCATTAATATGTATTCATCTATAACATTCCTAGTAAATTAATAATCTTCCATTATGAGACTGAACCACTTCCTGCTTCTTGGACATTTAGATTGTTTCCATTGTTTAATTATGAATTTCACTGAAATTAATGTTCTTGTAACTGAATCTTTACATATGTACTTATAACAATATTCCTCAGATAAATTTCCAGTCGTTTAAGTCAAATCAAGAATTGACTCTTCCTTCAACGTTTTATCCAAGTCTTACTTTCCATTCTCTCTGCTGCTGTCCTAGGTCAGTGAGTGTGTTGGAGTAAACCTGCTAAATAATTTCTCTACTGTTTCTTTTCCTTCGACTATGTTTTATATACCACCAGATTAAAGAGTGCTTTCGTTGTTTCCATTTACTGCTGAAGAACCTAGAAAGTTACTTCCTTAATCACTAAACGTTATGAGTTGGACTGGTATTCAAGCTTTTCTTGATTTGTCCTCTTTCTATTTAACCAGCCTTATCAACTACTAAAAAGTAATAATAACCCTTTTTCTATAAGATTTGCTTTGCTCATTCACTGAACTAATTATACTTATCCAAATCATGGGCTCATTTTGTTTTTCTAATTGAAAATGCCCTTCCTCTTCTCTTAATCCCAGATTAGCTTTCAACGTCTACTCAGATCGTGTCTAACTTCCCATCTCCAAACTTCTGTTTTCACTACACCATTTAAAATATAATTATTGAATTTCTTCAGGTCTAAGGTTTACTTTATTAATACTTAAAATTTTCTAGATTCAGAATTGAAATTTTTTTGAACATTTAATGCTGTTTGCTTCCAAAGCTAGCATTAAATCAATGGTATATCCTCCAATTGAGGGTATCTTTGAGTCAAGGAATTATATCCTCTTCTCTATATTTTTATATGTTTACATTGACTTTCCAAAAGAACCTGATATTTCATGTTCATTCTATCCCTCATCATGTTTATTTAGAACAGTGATTGTTAAACTTCAGTGTGATTAACTCTCATGATGGAAGCCTATTAAAATGCATGTTTCTCTGCTCCATCCCCAGGAATTCAGATTCGACAGAAATGGAAAAAAAGCCCAGGTCTTGGAGAAAAGCAGGTATCACACTGGCCATACTCGGAGAAACACTCATCTACAACAATATCAGAAAATAATCACTTGCATTGTTGAGAAGTAAAGTATAGTTGGTAATTGTTAATATGCATGTGGTAAGAACTATGACTCATTTGACTTATAATTACAATAATGAACCCTGTAATTATTTATTGAATATTTACAATGTGGTGCTTTGGGGCACAGAAGAGAACGTTAAGCATGGTCACATAGAAGAGCCCTAATGTAGTAGAAAGTATGGTGAATAGAGACCACAAGACCTGGGACCAGAGCCTGGTTTTGTCATTCACTAATTTTACAAACTCGGGTAGGTCAATTTACTTCTCTTAACTTTGGTTTTCAACTTTTGTAAAAAAAAAAAATGGGGGGGGGGGCAAGGAAAAACCTTAACGTGAATGATTTTGCCATGTGGTTTCCTGAATGAAATGGAAACATATAACAAAGCTCTTCAAATTCATTGGGGGTGCCAAACAAATGTATACACATGACTTGTATTCATCTTTTGTAACCTGCTTACATTGAGTATTACAATTTTAATACAGTTTTTTCCTTTCTTAAAATGTGTATACATTTTTTTTTGGTACCTTCTGTATTATTATTGTTACTGCCCTCAAATTGATTACAGTCTGGTTAGAAAACAAGACATAAGCATCTGCAGGTGAAGTAAAAATATAACATCTGAGGCAGTTCATAAGGGCTACTATGAAGTGCTTCTCAGAAAGATGAAAATAAAATTATCAAATCAGTTATCAAAACTATATTATCAAAATTATAACATGAATCAGATTAGCTATTTGTTAAAATTCCCTTAGAAGACAGGGTTCATTCCAAGTCCAAAAGAAGTAAAAGTAAGACCTGGAAATTGAATCAAAGTCTGAATAAATGTTAAAAAGTTGTGGCTTAATTAAGTATATTAGTTTTTTAAAAAATTTCTTTTTTGGGGAACAGCGTGTTTTTCCATTCGTTGTTTTCAATCTAGTTGTGGAGGGCACAGCTCAGCTCCAGGTCAAGTCGTTGTTTTCAGTCTAGTGGAGGATGCAGCTCACTGACCCATGTGGGAATCAAACCGGCAACCTTGGTGCTATGAGCACTGCCCTCTAACCACTGAGCCAACCAGCTGACCAATCAAGTATATTATTACTGAAGAAAGTGAATAATAACAAAAAGGGAGGTCTTTCTGGTGTCTAGGAAAGATCCCAAAACAAAAGCGTTTCTCACAGTGTGCTTCAATCACCATCTGGGGTGGAGGTTACCTGAACAGATGGATGGCCTGGTATGTGTCTGGTCCCCTGATAGATTTTTTTTTTTTAATTGGGGAAGGGGAACAGGACTTCATTGGGGAACAGTGTGTACTTCCAGGCCTTTTTTTCCCAAGTCAATTTGTTGTCCTTTCAATCTTAGTTGTGGAGGGTGCCGTTCAGCTTCAAGTTGTTGTCCTTTCAGTCTTAGTTGTGGAGGGTGCAGCTCAGCTCCAGGTCCAGTTGCCAGTTGCCGTTGGTAGTTGCAGGGGGCACAGCCAACCATCCCTTGCGGGAGTCAAACCAGCAACCTTGTGGTTGAGAGGATGTGCTCCAACCAACTGAGCCATCCAGTAGCTCAGTGGCAGCTAAGCTCAAGGGGCCGTGTTCAATTTTAGTTGCAGGGGGCGCTGCGCACCATCGCTTGCAGGACTTGAGGAGTTGAACCGGCAACCTTGGGGTTGAGAGCCCACTGGACCATGTGGGAATCGAACCAGCAGCCTTCGGAGTTAGGAGCATGGAGCTCTAACCGCCTGAGCCACCGGGCCGGCCCCCTTGATAGATTTTTGATAGCGTGGCATAGTAGAATGGCATAGTCTTGATAGAGTGGCATAGAAATTTGGATAGTTGGATGAACTAGCCAGTAAAATCATTCAATTAATTTCTTTTGTACTGATACCTTGCTTACTAAGCCACTTTCAGTTATGATTTAGCTTCTGAAATAATGAAGACAAAAAAGAGAATACATTGACTTGCTAACATGAACATCTAACTTGTAAAAAAGTCTCCTGACAGTTTAGCTCCTATGGATTAGTCCTTGTAAGCTGATCAATTCAGGTTGCACTGAGAAAAATAAAACTTCTAGACCTTCAAAATGAAGAAGTAGATTCTGGACTATGTGATGATAATAAGGATAGTCACCCAGTAATTCAGACTATGAGATTCAGAGTTAAACAAACTTGGGTTAGAAGCCTGGCCCACCTCTGTGTCCTCATTTATAAAAGGGATATGTCTACTTCATAACTTTGTGGCAAAGAGTAAATGGGATCATATATGTAAAGTGCTACCATGTTATCCTGAAAATAAAATCTAGATGGACCATCAGCTCTACTGCGTCTTTTGGAGCCAAAAATAATATAAGACCCGGTATTATATTATATTATATCATACTATACCCAGTCTTACATTAATTTTTATTATTAAATATTTTAATTAAATCGTTTAATATTAAAATAAGACCAGGTCTTATATTAATTTTTGCTCCAAAAGATGCATTAGAGCTGATGGTCTGGCTAGGTCTTATTTTCGGGGAAACACGGTATCATGGTGCCTGGCATTATGTCAGGAATATTGTCTTGGCAATCTGTAAGTCCCCAAATTGGGAGCAGAACAAGTATTTGTTGTGTAAATGACCACTGTAAGGTGTTTTTGGTTGCCCTCTGCTTTAAAGTCTCTCTATCTCTGCCCTCTGTAATATCAGGATAATAAAATGAAAGTTTCCATAAAGTAACACATGACTAATTGCAGATGAGGGATCTAAATAACAAGAATTTTTTGGAATTTTTAAAATGTGATTGAGAGTAGTGGGGCTCCAGGGGCCTAGGAAAATAGTCCAGGACTATTTGAACTTGGTCTAGTTCTTAAAACAGGGGTCACAAGCTCAAATACCTACAGGGATAATGCAGAGTGGGGTGACATTAGATTAGCTCCATCCAAGGAAGGCAGCCTCTACTCAATTTCAGCCAATTGATATTTTGCAAGAACTTAAGTCTGCTTAACTTTTCAGTTTTCACAGAATATCTGGAATTTAAGTTTTAACACAAAAACTCCTAATTGTTGAAAATTTTAAATAAGAAAAAAAAATTTGACTACCAGTCAAATCAAACATGTCTGTGAGTGTAATTTGGTTTATGAGCTACCAGGTTGTGACCAGAGTTTTAAAGTCTTGGTAATATTTATTAAGAGATAAACTGAGGCATACTAAAATTTTCAAGTGTTTGAGTAAGCATTGATTCAAATCAGGCAGCATCCAATCCAATGGGTAAAAAGAAGCTGTACAAAATGAAAGACTTTTATAGGCAGATGGGAGAGGGAACAAGGTTATACTGGGCAAAAGAGCGAGTTGGTTATTGCAAGTTTACTTTCCTTTAGGCGATGGCAAGGTCTGTCAGGCAGGTTACCTAACTAGTGCTGATAGGCAATTCCTAATGACTGCTTTAAGATTCCATTTCTGGGAGAGCTGAAACCGTAAGTTAGGTTTCAGTTTGTTGACAGGGAGCTTTAACATAAGTGACTCCATTTTAGGCCTGTTGTCTTTTTTTTTTTAAAACATACGTAGGCAGAAAAGAAAAATTGGCATTTTTTATTTGACTTCTAAATGCTTTATGTTATAAATACCATTTTTCACTGTTCTCTTATCCCCCAAAATTGATTTTCTAAGTGCTTTACTTCTCTGATCCCTTTTTCACACAAAAAGCAAAATCCTAACGAAAAAGTGTCTCAAAATGAACTATTGAAGGAAAACTTAGAGCCTAGTTTTGTAGAATATATAGGATGAATGGAAGGACATTCCTCATGGAAGGAATAAAATGTGCAAAGGTGTCAAAGAAGGAAGTGACATGTGTTTGAGAATACGACTGAAGTTGAACAGCAGCATGACAGACTTAACTTTGGGTGTTGGCTCTGCCACACACCCATTTTGTGACTTTGGACAACTTATCTAAGTTCTTTAAGCTTCCATTTCCTTACTAACTCCCAGCTACCGTGTTTCCCCAGAAAAAAGACCTAGCCGGACAATCAGCTCTAATGCGTCTTTTGAAGCAAAACCCGGTCTTATTTTATAATAATATGAGACCAAGTCTTATATAGTATAATATAATATAAGACCAGGTCTTATATTAATTTTTGCTCCAAAAGACGCATTAGAGCTGATTGTCCAGCTAGGTCTTATTTTCAGGGAAACAGGATAGTACTGTTATTCTGATTTTTGTCCTTATTACTTTTAGAAGATAAAGTAAGAAAACAGAGTAATGAAAGATGGATCTGTTAAACAAGGTAATGACTAGATCATGAGAGCCTTATATTTAATCCTGGGGATTTAAGGGTATATATAAGTATATATATATATATATATATATATATATATAAACATATGTATATAACATCTTTTAATATATATGATCTTTAAATATATATTTATAAATATATTACAATATTTATATAAATAAATCTTTTATAAATATATTTATGAATATTTATAAAAGATTTATTTATAAATATAAAGAAATTTTGTAATATATTTATAAATATATAAATATATGTATATGTTTTATACATATTTATTTATTTAAAGATCACTCTGACAGCAGCAGTGACAAATGTCAGGTATTGGGTATTGTGAGACAAGGAAACCAGAACTTGGACTGTGGCAGTACTGAGATAGGAAAGGAGTTTAGGTAATTGCATGGATGGTGTTGCCACTAACCAAAATAGGGAATTTAGGATGAAAAAACAGTTTGAGTAGGTGATATAGGGTGTTTTTCAGTATTGGGTATGTTGAATTTGGTGTGGTTATGTAACTTCAGGGAGGAGTTAGCTAGTATATGTTAGATATGTAATGATAACACCTAAACTTTTATAATGCTTACTATGTGCTATACAATATTCTAAGTGCTTTTGCATCCATTAATTTATTTAACTCTCACGTCGACCCTCTGAGGTAGGTATTACTATTTTCCCCATTGTAAAGTATTATTACTATTTTCCCCATTGTAAAGATTAGGAAACTGTGGCACAGGTGCCTTAATGTACTCAAGGTCACACAGGTGGTTAGTGGTGCAACTAGGATACAGGTCTGGGACTTGGGGCACAGGTCCAGGAAAAGTGCTGACTGTGTGGTAGGCAGTGGGGTAGAATTCAGAACAAGACAGATCCAGCTTTGTTTACATGGAGTTTACAGCTTAGTCATAGACTCTTGGGGGTAGTAAAAAAATAATCATGCAAGTGAAGAATGAGAAGATAAGAAAGCCAAGGATAAAGTCCTGCAGAACACTGACTGATATTTAAAAGATAAAGAGAAGAAAAAGACATAGGGAAGAGATACAGAAGAAGGCACACTTAAAAGTAAGTAGGAAAATCAGGAGAGAGCAAGTCTTGGATAACCTTGAAGAAGAGAATTTTGAGGAGAGAGTTCTAGCTAGATCAGGAGTCAAGGTGTACAGTGGCATTGATGAATAACAGATCATTGATGGCCCCAGAAAGAGTAACTTCTTGGGAATGATGGGATGGAGCCAATTGCAGTGGATTTATTGATGGGAGGTTTGAAAGCAGGACCAGAAGTGAGAGAGAATGGAATGAGATGAATTAGAAGTCCTGCAGCAGTTTAAAGAACAGAATAATTTTGTGAATTGGTGACAGTAGTGGGAAGGGGAGGGTTAAAGGCACAAGAAAGACAAGTTTAAGGAAGAATCAATACTTGGTGACTGGTGATGAGTAGACAAGGAGAGTCTAAGATGATTCTATTCTCCATCGCAGGTTACTGGGAGAGTGGTGGTGCCATTATCAGAGTTAAGAAGTTAAACATATTGAGTTGGCATGATGCTAAGACATCCAGCAAGTGGTTAGTTTATTAGGAGTTGTAAATTTAAAATGTAATTGTTGAAACATTTACCAGATTGGCTTCAGGTTGTTCAATAAGCATTTGTCTGTAGTGTTATTTATATAGTATACTGTATATGACCATATGCTTACTAGCTGAATTTCTCATTATTAAACTTGAGGATAAATTTCATTATACTAGTAGTATCAAAGCTGTGTATTGTTGCAAAGGAAATAATGCTATTAATTCCGGCTTTTGGATGGATGTTTGAGTGTTCATGGAAGGACCATGATATTTATACATTTTTGCTTAACAACCACTTATTTTTAGCAATTATTATCTATCAGGCATTGTTATAATCAGCTAATAAATGTTAACTAATTTAAATTTAATAATCGAAACAGTCCCATGAGGCAAATGTTTTATCATTCTCATTTTGCAAAAGAAATATTGAGTTTAGAAAGGTGAAATAACTTGGCCAAAAGCCACACAGCTTGTAAATGGTACAACTGGGAGTCGAACCCAGGCAGTCTATCATGGTGTAAATGCAGACTTTATACTTCCACATTTCATCGGTTTACCATACAATTGCAAAACACTAAAAATGTAATAAGTTAAAACTTCAAACAGAATAGTGGTCCACATTTGTAACATTGGAATACCATTCATTACAATGCTGGAATATAATGTATTCATGTTTTAAAATAAAAAGAAATACAGTCTTAAACATAATTTTCAGTGATCACCTTGGTAATGCAAAATGTGATTTTGGTTTTTTTCCAGTTGAATTTTAAGAGAAAGTGCCATTTGACTCTAACCACTCGAATTAATGATAAAAAATATTGTGCAATCCTAAGCATGCTACAAGGTGGTCTAATAGTTAGAAGATCAAAACATCATTTGTTGACAGCATCATCAAAAGAGAGTAGTGACAAGCACAGGTGATATGCAGCATCAGTGCTTGCATGTAACCGTTTCCTAAATTGGATCTTTTAAGAAAGGAAAAAAAAAACATTCATAAGATTCTGCCATCCTTTAATAGTTCCATACATCTCATTATAAACGGATGTTGTTAATGATGGCTTTAGAACTTCTGTATATTTGAGCTTACTAATGTTAAAGCAAAACTATAACTATAATAATTCATTTCTCAAATGAGAATTAAAGAAACATACTCTTATGTTAATGGTAATAAGTTGAAATATGCAGAGTGAAAAGAAGTGTAGAATTTCCAATGTATTGTTAGTATCAATAATAATAATATTAATACTTATATTCCCAAATTCAGCCTCTTCAAGCAGAATGCTTAACAGATTAAGACTAATTAATGCCATCAAAAAGTTCTAGTTCATGAAATGCAAGTTTTTTTTTCTTAATTTCCATATGAATATGTTTTGGATCTGGATAGTGGTGATGGTTGCATAACATTGCGAATTTACTAAATGCTATTGAATTGTGTACTTTTATTTATTTTTAATTTTCCAGCTTTATTGAGATATAAATAACATCTTATAAGGTTGAATGTACAATATATTGATTTGAAACACTTATTTATTGCAAAATGATGACCACAGTAGGGTTAGTTAACACTTCCATCATCTCACGTAATTACCATTTGTTTTGTTGTGAGAACATTTAAGATCTACTCTCTTAGTAACTTTGAAGTATATGATACAATATTATAAACTATGGTCTCCATACTGTACATTATATCCCCAGAAGTTTTTCATCTTATAACTGGAAGTTTATACTTTTTCACCACCATCTCCCCATTTTCCCCATTTCTCAACCCCTGGTAACCAACTTTCTACTCTCTGTTTCTATGAGTTTGCCTCTTTTGGATTCTATATTTAAGTGAGATCAGATGGTATTTGTCTTTCTCTGTCTGACTTGTTTCACTTAGAATAAATAATGCACTCAAGGTTCATCCATGATGTCACAAATGGCAGGATTTCTTTCTTTTTTATGGCTGAATAATATCCCAGTATGTATGTATGTGTGTGTGTCTCACATCTTCATCGATTCATCAATCGAGGGACACCTAGGTTGTTTCCATATCATGTCTACTGTGAATAATGCTGCAGTGAACATGGGAATGCAGCTATCTCTTTGAGGTTCTGATTTAATTTCCTTTGGGTATACTGTATACCCAGAAGTGGAGTGCTGAATCATATGGTAGTTCTATTTTTAATTTTTTGAGGAACCTCTGTAATGTTTTCTGTATGGCTGTACCAATTTACATTCCCATCAACAGTGCACATCCATTCCCTTTTCTCCACATTCTTGGCAACACTTTCTACTATCTCTTGTCTTTTTGATGGTAGCCATTCTAACAGTGAGGTAATATCTCATTGTATTTTTGATTTGCATTTCCCTGATGGTTGCTGGTGTTGAGCATCTTTTCATGTACCTGTTGGGCATTCAATGTCTTCAGAAAAATGTCTATTCAGTTCCTCAGCCCATTTTTAAATTGGATTGTTTGGTTTTTTTGCTATGGAGCTGTAAGAGTTCCTTACATATTTTGGATATTAACCCTTTGTCAGATATCTTATTTGGAAATATTTTTTCTCATTCCGAAGGTCCCCGTTTCGTTTTCGTGTTTCTTTTGCTGTGCAGAAGCTTTTTAGTTTGAAGTAGTTCTACTTATTTTCGCTTTTGTTGCTTATGCTTTTGGTGTCATACCCAAAAAATCATTGCCGGAGCTTCTCTCCCACTTTTATAAAGGAGTTTTATGGTTTCAGGCCTTACACTTAAATCTAGTCCATGAAATATGCATTTAAAGAACAAAGTAAGTTACAAGAAACCAAATCTATGCTTCAAAGAAGTTGGGGTGAAGTAGATTTGAGAGTGATCTTCAACGATGGGACGGGGTAGAGCAGCACATTTTTGGGGATGGAGATATAGGACCCTATGGTTTAGGTTGCACGCTTTTAGAAGTGTGGTCTGGTATGTGACACAGATTTGTAAAGAGCTCAGAAAAATATGCCTGTGTCTTTTCTTTCTGCTGCTTGAAGATACTTACATTTAGATTCTGATCACTGTTTGTCGCTGATATAATTACTGCTTGCTAGTACTTTGCTTTTACTTGTTGGCTGTCATGCAACACCGGAAGCAGAAAAAGAAACAAAAACCTCCGTTCCTCGCTAAGAAGTGGAAAGTGGACCCTTAACATCCTTCACTCTCGCATTTCAGCCCACCATACGACTCTCAGCAGCTGTGAGAACTAGCGGAGCACGGTCCCGTCGGGGGGCGGAGCTAGAGGAAACCCCGCCTCCCAAGCCCAATCCCAGCTCCCGCCGGCGGACAGGAAGCGGCGGCGGGCCTAGCAGCCCGGGAACCGTATTCCGTGCGCATGCGCGCGCCCCTGAGGCGCCTGGGGGAGGAGGAGGGGTGGGAGGAAGGGGTGCGGCTCCGCGTGCCAGTTGGGCGCCCGCACGTCACGTGGTGAGGAAGGAGGCGGAGGTCCCGGGCTTGGGGAAGGGAGGTAGAGAAGAGGGAAGGAGCGAGGGAAGGAAAGCGGGGAAGGAAGGAAACGAACGAGGGGGAGGGAGGTCCCTGTTTTGGAGGAGCTGGGAGCGTTGCTGGCCCCTGAAGTGGAGCGAGAGGGAGGTGCTTCGTCGTTTCTCCTGCCGGGGGAGGTCCCGGCTTCCCGTGGAGGCTACGGACCAAGCCCCTTCAGCTTCTCCCTCCGGATCGATGTGCTGCTGTTAACCCGTGAGGAGGCGGCGGCAGCGGAAGATGGTGTTGCTGAGAGTGTTAATTCTGCTCCTCTCCTGGGCGGCGGGGCTGGGAGGTGAGGCACGACCCGAAGCGCTGGAGGCGCCGTGACCCTCGCGGACCGTGCGGCGGCAGCGGCATTGGCGACGGGGCCGAGCGGAGCCCAGTCGCGCGGCGCGGCGGGCGCATCAGTCAGCCCGGCCGGCCGGCGGCGCCACTCGGGCGCGCAGCGCTTCCCACTCCCTATTGTCCCTCGTACCCCGACCGCGTTCCCTTCCGTGGCATGCCGAGGAGGCTCCGAGCCTCCGGCGAGGCCTTCCCCGCCCCCTACTCCCCGGCAGCAGGGGAGGCTTGGGTCGTCTTCCAGAGAAGCAAAGTCAGGAGATCCGGGTCGCCAGGCAAGAGCCGTGGTTGCTCCATCCCTCCAGCCTGCTCGCCGGGGCGGGCAGCCGCCGCGGTCCTGGCGGTCTTCGCCGCCCTCGTTCCTCGCTCACCCTCCTCATCCTTCCGCTCTCAGTCCCTGCCGGGTGGCGGATTCTGGAGTCTGCTCCGCGGAGGAGAACCGCAGAGCAGGCTCGTGGGAAGTTGTGATGTGTGCGGCCGGAGTGGTGAATTGTTTTTTACCGGGGGTGGGGAACTAGACCGACGGGGTTTTGCAGAGGGGCCGCCGGTGGAGGAGTGGCAGTGGTGTCCCGCTCCTCTGAACCGAGTGGTTTCCGCTCTCCAAAGTGTCCTGCCTCTGCCCCTGTGTTTGGAGAGAGGTCGCAAGAGGGTGTGTTTATGTTCAGTGAAAACATTCTGTTGCCCAGGGGAAAGGGTTTGGTGGGAAGAAAGGTAAGCTGTTTCGGGATGTTCTTTGATCTTGAGACTGGATTGGGTCTCTTAGAGAGACAGTCCCCGGGTGACCCAACTTGAAGAGTTTTCTTAAACTCTCAGGTGGAGTAAGCATGTAAGTGCAGTTAGTGGTGTCAAAACAGTGGCAAACCCCGACCCTCCAAATTGTAGTTAAATTTACTAAAAACATATCATTTCTTGATTACTCAGGTTTTGAAGACGAGTTTTATTTCTATTTTAGGACTCGCTGCATTATTTTGTTGTGTAAAGTGCTTTATTTTAGGTAAACTTTTTGACTTGCCCAAAGTAGTATACTTAAACACCTCAAAGTATTTTTAAAAACATTGGATTGAAACAATTTCTGGAATACTTTGGATGACTATAACCTCATTTGATAAATTAGAAAATATCCAAATATTTCATGTAGTGTATTGTTTCTGTTCTTTTGTTTGTCACTTTGACTTATGACTGCAGAGCAAAGCATGTTTTTGTCCTGTATTCTGTGTAGTCCGAGGTTGATACGTTTGTTGTAGTTTGTTTGTAGTGTTCAGTTGTTAGATATCTATTTTAGATTAAGAGCTTCTAGTAGATGTTTAATTATAGTATCATGTGCTAGAGACCCTTTATAAGGGTCATTTCAATTAACATTTGTATTTACATTCTAAATGTGGCTTCCAACAAATCTCTTTTCTGTCTGTTTTCACTTTATTATAGTCAGGAGTTAGACACTGATTTCTATGAGGTAGTAAAAAGTAAGCATATGAGGCAATTTAGTATATAAAATGTCCTTTTATGTATAGTATATAAAATGTAGTGTATAAAATGTCCTTTGTTTTTAAAGAATGAAACATTTGAAAACAAGAATGTTTGATGGTTAAATAAAGTAACCGCATAATCTTTGTGAGTTAAGACCCTTGTCTAAAATCACTCTGGATTCATTTATAAAGTATTGTTTTGCATTAAGCAGTGGTTAAAAGGCTACTTTTGGATATTTGTTTTAAGCAGAACTTTTTCAAAAAGGCTGAAAACTTTGATTTTAAAATTAGCATCAAGATAGTAGGTTTTGTGTACATGGAAATATTTGTAATTTTAAGGTAATATATACTATTGTTATTTATTAATCTAAGCTTTTTATGGTCAAGTTTGTAAGAAATTTAAGTGATACATAGAATATATTCAAATTGAATATTTGTTTTAGCATGTGAGAGAATGAATATGTGTAGGTTAGTGGAAATACAGATTTAACTTTAAAGTAAAAATCATTTTCAGGTACTCAATAAACCCTTTTAGTTGCTTACCCCTTTCCGATTTGTCAATCACTGTTTTGTATTAATTTTTTTCTTGCTGTTGATATGATGGTTGGGAAGCTGGAAAAGATCATTAAAGTGTTTAGAGTCATAAAACTTAAACTTTCCTAATGCTGTATGTACATTTCTAGCACATTTCCCAGCCCATGCTGTATTTGTAGGAAGATACCATAAAATTTCTAGACTTCAGTAAGTGCCTATATAGACATATGCTCAAATATATATATATATAAATGCTTTTAAAAATTATTTGTAACCACATTAGAATTTATTGGAGCTATTCTTATTAAGTACAGCCCAAAGAATTTTTATGGGTGTATGAATATTTTTAACACACATATGTTGATGTTTTTTCTTTCTTTTTTAAAAAATTAATTGGTATGTTTGGGAGGTCAAAGGTATTTAGCTGTAGCAGTAAATTCAATCTCATAATGTTTTGGTTTGATGAAATCATACATAAAATTAACTTTAGAGTATGACATGTTTTTTGTATTTAAAAAATCTGGTGTAAACGCTTTACTTTGTACCGTGCAGTCTATAGAAATAAGTTCTTTGGAAATTTGGCCCAAAGTGTTAAAAATATCAAAGCTTAAGGATAAACTATTTCTTTCACTTCCATCAGTAAGAAACGATCTATGAAGTTAGTAAACTTTTCATCTTTATCATTAAGGAGCTCGGTCGGACTCTTCATCTTTTTAACTTGAAATTGGTAGCCGGGGAGCTGTATCACTTGAAGAAGGCGCATTTCAAGCATCCCCTAGGTTAACAGTATCTCCTTTGTATGTGTGCAGGACCTCTCTGAGTTGCCGGGGTAGGACATGGCAGGCACCTGTTTTCTGATATCCTTTCTATAGCTTGCTTATGATCTTCAAGAGTGTTTCGTATCTGATATCTTAAATTTTCCTAAGGACTTGTATGATCAGGTAGGGAGAGTAAGGAACATTTCTTTCATGTCTGTTGTGTATCTGGTATTGTGTTAGTTTTACTTTTCAACATCTGTGAGAGAGTGGTGATATTTTACAGTTGAAGAACTAATTTTTCTAGCATAATCCATTCAAACCCAAGCCAGTTTGAGCTCAAAGCTTGAGCTTTTTACTCATTACCCCTCATCTACCTTTTTGAAAGCAGTTTTCACACATTAGCTCAAAAGTGGCCTCTGGACTGAACCACCTTAGAGATATGTTTTGTTTGATTCGTAATGTCTTTGAGTTTCAACTAGTGGTCAACAGTGAAAAATTGGGAAATTTCTCAATGAAACTCATGGGTTTCTGGATTTTTTGGGGAAGACTTGAAAATCCAGGCGCTACTGGGCTGCCTTCCCATTGTCTGGAGCAGAGTGGTAGAGCAGTAGCTGCTCTCTTCAGATGGCCTGTGCACTTACCAGTCAATGCGGTTTCCATCATTTTTACCTGTAATACCCTTGGCCTGCTTCACTCATTTTTGTTATCTTCCTGAGTCCTGTAGGTATATTATTTGTATTTCTGCCTCAGCTTCATCTTGCATAGATGACTCCAAACTTATAAAAATGTTTTTTTTTTTACTGTGACCTCTTATCCAACTTTTTAATACATATTTTTTTGTAATTCTTGATTTTTTCCATAGTCTTAAACATGTGTTAGTAAAAACTATGGCATACACAATAATTTATATCTAGCATTAGGTTATTAGATATTTTTAAAAATCTTTGTTTTCATAATAGTAACAATTTGAAGGTCTTAAAAAGAATGGTGGTTATAGTTTTTCCAAATCTCTATCTCATTGAGCAGATAAGAAACCATTTCTTTTGCTACTGGGATGAGACTCTTAGAAAATTGATTGTGGGTCATATAAACAAAAACTAATGTAAGCTTTTTTTTTTCTTTTAAGAATTGGTTATAAATACAAACCAATTTGAAATAAAGAAAATTGAAATGAAACAATAAATCCAACAATAAGCTACATTTTTCTAGCATTGTTGGGAGATGACAGATTCAGATATGAGAAGATTCCTGTATAACAAGTTTGGGACCAGACTTGAAATTTTGGCTGTTTTTTGATGGAAGTTTTTCTAAGATGTGCACATTTACTGTCTTAAAATGGGCTGACTTTATTCTTTTCTTAAATGATTGAGGTTTACTATAAGAAAAACTGTTATTCTGGGCTCTACTGTATTTTCTATTTTTTATTTTTCCAGAAATCCTTGAAATGGGCATTCTAAATTTATTCTAGGTGATCGTGGTTTTTTTATTCTTTTTTCTTTTTTTGGTTTTTTTTATTCTTG
Organism: Rhinolophus sinicus; assembly: GCF_036562045.2. Lineage (NCBI taxonomy): Eukaryota > Metazoa > Chordata > Mammalia > Chiroptera > Rhinolophidae > Rhinolophus > Rhinolophus sinicus. Next base: position 50,920,751 of record NC_133753.1, read on the forward strand.
TAGCTGATTTTAGTAGTGTATCCAACTGTTGCCTGGCTTGCTTGGAAACCTTGAGGATATCACTTTTTAATTAGTAGTTTCTGATATATTTTCTATGGGGAAAGTAAATAATCATACATAACATACTTGTATGTAAAGTGAAATACATGAGCTTTAGATAAGCTTTTATTTTTTAATGTATATTTTTTGGCTTTGTAGAGTTTAGTGTTGAGGTTGCCCTGTTTTTACTTTCTGAGCAATTGGAAGATGCACTCTTTTGGTAGTTAAAGTGTGAGACAAGGTAGAGTGGAGAGAAGAAACTGATGAATAACCAGGAAGGCAAAGCAAATAAAATGCATACTTATTTGGTTACAGGTAGATCATTTCCTGATCTGAATCATAAGTACTCTGGCTTCAAGCTCCTGCACTCCATTATTGATATTAACATGCCCTAAAATATGCAATTGTAATATTCTTTACAGAAATGTAATTTGTAAGTTAAGAAAAAGTATTCTCTGTATTTAAAGGAAAGAGTAGGTCAAAGGTAGATGACAGAGGCTCCAGATACTGTGTTTTATTGTTATTTTGCAGCATGTAGCTTTTGAGTGTTACAGTTTTGGTGACTTTGTGATTTGTATAAAGTTAAATTTCTTGTCAGCCTTTGAATCGTATCACTTTCTAATTGCTAGAAAAGTTTTGCCAAAGTTGAAGGTATATTTTTGGGGTGGTCTAGCTTAAAATATAGTCTATGTGGAGTGCAAAAATGGAGTTTGTGGGGGGGGGGAAGGTTTGCGTGCAGGGAAAGGGGAGTCATTGGCCATAGCTGCTGCTAACATGAAGTTTCAATGACAGGCCTATGTGGCCACTAATTGGAGAAGATAAATTGTAGATATGAAAGGCTGTGGACACAGAAACACCCAGTAGTTTCAAATGTTAGCGACAAGTCACAGGGCTTACACTCCAAATTGTAGGAATTGTTTTGCATTTGGTCTGTTTGCACATGGGTAACTCTATGTTACATGCTTGAGTAAAGAGCCCCAGGTATTTTGTTTTTGATTTTTTAAGCAGTAATTGATTTATTTAATGATTGTGAGTGATTCTTCCAAGCAACTCTAAAAAGTCTGCTTTTTCTGAATAAAAATCCAGCAGTGGTAATTCTGACTAGTTTAGCTGTTATTTTATACCAGGAAAAGGAAGCAATGTTAAGGATAAGTGGAAAAAGTATTAATAATAATCCTACCAGTTAGGTTCCTATGCGGGTAGTAGCATTGTTGTCCAGCAGTGTGAAGGCTTTGCCTCAGTACTAATGGCGACAGTCCTGTCTTAGCGAGGTTGGAGGACAGCAGCACTGAGAACAGTTCTCAGGAGTGTAGACTTCCTTTGATAGTGGGTGAACTCACTTGAAGCTACTACAATTCCAACTAAATGGTGTGAGAATGTGTATAGCTACAACATGTTATTTAGTCACCAGAGCTTATTGTATATCCTGCAGCTACTAGGAGTCACGAAGCCACAGTCTTGAGAAAGAAGGAAAGTGAAAATCACTGAGTTCGTCGATGTGGACAGAAATGCCAGGATATAAAAATGTAGTTCCATTTATGTATTGTAATAGCAGTTGAAATGAGGGTGTATTAAGCTGGAGGGACATCAACCAGTTGAGGAAAGCTTTTTGACATAGAAGGGCGTGGCATATAGTCTAGTAAGTTGTTTGTAGGCTTACTTGTCTGGAATGGAGAGTCCATGGCAGGAAATAAGGAGAAATGCTAACTGGGCCATCATTACCAGGACTCTAATGATTCATATTCTCGATCATAATAACTGTGCAGTGGAGTATTTTGGGATGTTGGTTGGAGTCTATGTTCAGGAGTTGGGATATGATACAATAAGGAGTAAATTAGCTGCTCAATGAATTGGGTGATTCAAGTCCTGGATTAAGGTTACGATTATAGAAATAAAGGCTAGAACAAGAAATCACATGGAAGAAAAGCTGGTAAAACTTGGCAGATGTTTAATATGAAATTAACAAAGTGTATTGAGGGCTCACTCTGTTTTTGAATTTAAATCTTAGAGGCTGTTGTATTGGCGAGTGTGGTTTATAGAACTTTGAGGACCTAAGTCTTTGAAGTTCAAAATACCAAAGATTTTGAATCTAGGTAGATGGTTATAGGTTAGGATGTGTGCCAGTCTTGTATTTTATCCTAATTGCAAGCTAATACTTTTGTTGGGGTTGGTTAAGACTTTGTACAGTTCTTTAATAATTGGTGGCTAGTCATTTGGGGAACACTGCTCCAGATAGTTGGGAGATAGAAGTTTGGTGAATTGGGTGGAGGGGAGAAGTTAGATTTAAAGATATTTTAACAAGTATGTTTTTACTTCACTTACTTTCCTTAAGTTGGAATTGCACTCTTCAGTTTAAGAATATGCCTTATGCTTTTATATGTGAATTGTGAACTTCCTATTTCAGAGACAAATCGGGGAAAAGAATCTGGTCTTGAGACAAATGTACATACATGATTTGTGGAGCATAATTTCTTTCCGTTGATCTTTGCTTCCATTGCTGATGGCAAGGGATATACACATACATATTTGAACTTTGGATTTCATTTTCAAAAGAATACAGATAGAATCCTACACTTCTGTGTTGAGTGAGATGTTAATTTGCTATCTATTTTCCTAAGAATTAAATGGGTTATGTTTGAAAAAAATGCTAAACAGACTGTAAAGTTCTGTGTAAATATTATTAAAATTACGGTGTTTCCAGGCCTACTTTCGTTTGGAATCTATTTACAAAATATAGATGGATAAAATGTATTTTTCGAAGTTGAAGTACTAGAATATCATTACCAAACGTTAGAAAATAGAATTTAAGAAAATCCGTAATTCCTTTTCCAACACAATTTTAGCACTTTTTAATGTTAATCTTTCAGTCTTTTAAAATGTCTTATTGTAAGTTTACATTATAGTATTTATGCACTTTTGTATTCTTTACAAAAATTAACGTGTAGTTGAAATGTATACACAAAGCAGAGACTGAAATATTCCTAAGTAGTCTAGAGGTAGTTTTGGTTGTCACAGCTGGAGGGCTGCTACTGGCATCGAGTAGGTAGAGGCCAGAGATGCTGTAAACATCTTCCAATGACCAGGACAGCCCCTCCCTCCCCCATAATAAAACATTATTTGGCCAAAATGTCAGTAGTGCTGAGATTGAGAAACCCTGTTCTAGAGGAAATTTGAATCTTCTTACCTTTTTTTGTTATTTCTGATAGTTTGCTGTCTGAATTGATTACTTGAGTTTCATACGTTTCCCATATTCCTATCCTGTTCAAGCCTTCCTCTCCCAGTGCTCTAAGCGCTGCAGTTCTGAAACATTTACTTTATTATTTATCTTCTGGCGTTTCCCATTCTTTTGATTGGTTAGTTTGTGGTAGGGAAGAAAATCTGATCCTGTTAATTTATAATAGTAATTGAATGACTGATAGCCCATAAGGATTATTTAAAAATCAAACCAAACCAGTTGCTTGTTAACCCAAAAGAGCCATGGATTAGTAGGATTTCAGCTTCTGTGGGGAGAGAGATTTTGAGGGACTCAGTCAGCAACTTACTCTGCAAATCTATCTTCAGCATTAGTTGTACTCAGTTTAAACTTTTCACAATTTGTTTTCTTCAAAATTTCAACTCAAAAGTCCTCAAAAATTTCCGTGTCTTTTTCGTAACTCCACCCCCCTACACACACACAAACTTTATTATCATCGTTAACACCTTTGGCAGAATTGGTTTTTTTTGCACATCTAGATTTTCTGGAAGGAGGCAGAGGCAGATGGTTTGGGGTATGATATGGAGAAGGGTGAGGTAGTAAGAGTAGGTTTAGGATGAAATACAGAGTCTGGGGTGCATAGGGTGTGTGGCTAGAGCTATTTTGTGTGTGTGTGTGCGTGTGTGTGCGTGTGTGTGATTTAAGTAGGTTGAAAGTCATAGTCCGTTACTGTCTGTGCTTTTTTGAAATGGTATAAAGGCATTTCACATCAGCATAGAAAGCTAAATTATGTACACGTTTCCATTTTTGGATTTTTAAGTTGTATTTCATAATTAGTGGTGGAAATTTAATAATGCATTCAATAGGTTTTTTGGGTTTTTTTTTTTTAATGAGAAGGAGATTTTTAAAAAAATTTCTATTTATTTTAAGTGTGTTTTTCCAGGACCCATCAGCTCCAAGTCAAGTAGTTGTTTCAATCTAGTTGTGGAGGGCGCAGCTCACAGTGGCCCATGTGGGGATCGAACCAGCAACCTTGTTGTTAAGAGCATCGCTCTCTAACCAACTGAGCTGCCCCGCTGCCCATTCAGTAGATTTTTAATCACTGATGTTTTGTACTCTTTGTGTTTTCTTTCGTTTATAATTTTAAAAAGAACTGCTTACTTTCACTTCTGAGCCAGCTAGTTTTATTTTTAATTCTTAGAGACTAACTTGTCTCAAAAAGTGGGTGTGTTGAAATATATTTATAATTGTAGACACACCCTCTTATCTTGAACTTTCACTTGTAGTTGTTTGGTAGGTATTTGCTTGTAGAAAATGGTTTGACTAGTTTTTAGTGAAGAGATGGATATGGTGGCTTAAGTTTGAAGTTACACGTGGAAGTAACTTTTCCAAGAGTGTAGTAACTTTTCAAACGCACTTAAGTATATCGCATGAAATATAGGACATTTGTCATACAAGAGAACACTTTTGTTAATGGTAGTTAGTGTTTCAAGATCATAGTGAATGCATATCAAATACAAGTTGATCATTTGATCAACACAGTGTGATGCCTAAGATACAGTTGATGATTAAGTTCCTTAAGAAGGAAATACATTTTTATGTTGGGGGAAAACGCTGTTGGTACCTAATTCTAAATTAAACAAGTGAGAAGTCTGTTGAAACAACTTGATTACAAGTAATTTTTCTGAGGAATGGAAATGTGCCAGCATTAACTTACACGTCTTCTTGTTATTGTGTTGAGTTTTTCTGTAAATAGGAAGATCTGTAATGGCCAACATTTATACAGATTTTTTTTATCCCATTCTTAAGATTGTAGAACCAACATTTGTTTATATAGATTGGAAAAAATTAAGCTTATTTGTTATATAACATTGCTATCCCACGCAAAGATGATGACATTCACTCATCTTCAGTAGTAAGCTATACTTATACTCTGTTTTTCTCTCCGATGTTAATAAAGTTTTTGTTCTGTGTTTTTTGTCCTATTATATTTAATTTATATTGGAACGGAAGATTGTAGGGTTTGGATTCAGGAGTTAGGTAGGAAGTTTTTGTTTGCAAGTGTTCTGGGAAGTACCTACCCATGGAATATGGAAAATAATCATAATGGGTAGTTACGGGATACTTACTATATGCCAGGCACTGTTTTTAGGGCATTTGGTGTATCAACTCAGTCTTCACAACCTCTCTCTAAGATAAGATCTGTTATTCTCATTTTATAAATGAGGGAGCAGGTTCAGGGAGGGTAACTTATTCAAAGTCAGACAAGTTCTATAGCTATTAATTGGGGAAGACAGGATTTAAATATAATCAGCTCCAGAATTCATGCTTTTAAATACTGTACTGCCACTTAGAAACATATCTCATGCTTTAAAAAGTATTGTACAGCAAGGTTAGATTCTGCTTTTGTACAAAGATTGGATCATTTTACCATCAGAGCATAATTAGGCTCTTTGTACTTAAAAGTATTTGAGCCATTTGCTTTTGGTCAGTAAACTTCTTTATAAGGTATTTTATTTATTTATTTTTTGACATTAGAAAATGTTTACAATTAAGGGGTGGGTAGAAGCACCTTATAGAATATTTATACACAGTATCATTTCAATTTTGCCATACATTTATATATGTATTCATTTTTTTAAAAAGCTTGGTGCTAGATACTAAGTCTCTAGATAGTGAGATGTAACGTATATGTTTCTACAGTAATCACTTTTGTAATCAGGAAAAATAATTTTCTTTTAAGGCAGATTACCATTAGTAAATACTAGTATCCTGGTGACTTTGAAAAAAGTTATAGAAAATCAAGTTGGTCCTCTGGATCTGTGGGTTTCACATTGTGAGTTCAACCAACCACAGATTCGAAATATTCAGAAAAAAGAAAATCTCAGAAAGTTCCAAAATCAAAACTTTAATTTGCCATGTGCCAAGCACTGTGCTGTATCCACACAAATGAAGTGATTATGTAGGCATATCCTGCTGTAGCCTATGCAAATACTGTGCCATTTTATGTAAGAAACTTGGAACATCTGTGGATTTTGGTATTCACGGGAACCAACCTCCTGCAGATGAGACTATACTGTTCTCAGATTGTAAAAAGGGAAAGAGAGACCTGAACTCTCTAGTGGCAAGGAGACTAAGTTAACATTTTTACTACTACTTACACCTGCTGGCCATTTTCTACTTTTGCATATAGGTGATTTTTTTGGTATTGCTTTACCTTTTTTTGGCCAGTTTTTCTTATACAATTTTGAAAACTATCTGTTTTCTCCATCTTATAGGTCCAATTCAGTTATTCTACAATTTTATACGTAGGCGCTTGATATACTGTATTTACTTTTTTCCTAACTTTTTATCTTAAAAACTTTTGTAAGGTTGGAAGTATTAATATATATAACCCAATTAATATTTGTATACCTTTCACCTAAATTTATTAATGGCTATCTTTTGCCATGTTTGGTTTCTCCCTCTCATATATGTTCCTTTTTCCCCCCTGAAATTTGAAAGTAAGTTGTACCCCTAAATACTTTGGTGGGCATTTCATAAGATTAAGGACATTGTCTTACATAAACCAAGAAGATTATTTTCTCTTTAAGTGTGGGAATGTTCAAATATCCTATGAAGCTTGTAAGTACTCAGTACCATGTAAATTTATTATATGGTTTGTGAAGGCCTGATTTCTGGCAACTACAGCTAAGGACCAGAAAATAAATGCTGTTGTTATGATGTATTATGTATACATATAAAAAGTAACAATAGAGACAGGAGGAGATATTAGTAGAATAATTTATACTGCTATTTTATTTAGGAACAATGGCACAATAACATAATAGCGTTGAGGTTATCACATCACTATGACCTCTTAGGGTAAAGATATTAAGAAGGATGAGCCTGGCTCACGAAGATGTTAAGGTAGAGGAAAAAAATCAATAATGGTTCATAAGGAAAAATATTTGGCACGTAAACTTCAATTATCTAGAAATTTTCCACAGTGGAAGCTATCATTTTTCCACTGATGTCAGATTGCTAACATCTTACTGTACTCTAGGTTAAATATATTTTATTTTCATCATTGTCAGGTAACAGTTCTGTTTCTCCATTGTTAAGACTTTATATAAGAACATCATTCAGTGAGTATTCTGTTCTTTATCAGAAGGAATAACAGGAGTTACAGATTGCCTCCCTTGAGTCCTTCCTGTTACTTTCTTTCCATGTTGTTCATTTTGCCTTGCATGGGTAATGTATCAGAATGCTAAAAGAAGCGCCAGCTCTATTCAGGGACAGCAACAGAACTCCAGGTTTTCTGTGTTATTTTTTTCCATTGTTGTTTTGTTTTTTACTTTTAGATTTGTAGGCTGTATTTACTTTTGTACAAATCTACTTCATGTATTGGGTTGGTGCAAAAGTAATTGCGGTTTTTGCAATTATTTTTAATCCTTTAAACCACAGTTACTTTTGCACCAACCTAATACATAAAGAATTTAAATTAGAGGAAGAACATAGTCTATATTATGGAACACCAATCATATGTTAATTTAAATGGCAATAGACCTTTGGAAAAATAAGTTTCTGTGCCTGTACTTATTCGTTGCTTTAAAATAACCCCTAATATGCTGATGACCCCCATATTTGTGTCTTTAGACCTCTCCCTTGAATTCCAGACTCCTGCATCCCAACTACATCTCCAGATAGATGTCTATTGGACATCTCAAACTTGCTTAAACTTAACATGTCCAAAAACAAACCCCTGATTTCCTTACCCCGTCTTTTGTTTGGTAGTCTCTCCTGTCTCAGTAAATGGGAGCGCAGTTCTTCAGTCATTGAGGCCAAGAACTTGGAGTTATTCTTGATTCCTGCCTTTGTCTTACACCCTGCATGGAGTCCCATCAGCAAATCCTGTCAGCTGCTTCATCAAAGTATATGCAGAGTTTGACTGTTTCTTACTAGCTCCACTGCTACTACCCTGATTGATACAAGCCAACATCCATTTCACTGTAATTACTGTAAAACCTGCTAACTGTTCTCTCTGTTCTTAGCAGTCAGTATGATTCTGTTCAAAGGCTACTTTGGTCAAAACATCTACTGGCAAATTTATACTTTAAAATGGTTAAAATGGTAAGTTTATGTGAATTGTACCTCCATAAAACACATGATAACAAGATAAATAAATTTAAAAAAACCACCCCATTCAGTGACCTACTATTTTAAGGAAAAGCCAGAGTCCTTATAGTGGCTTTTATGACCCTGCTCAATATACATGTACACTTATCTGCCTCTGCCTTTACAGTTCTTCCGCCTTGTTTGTTTCTGCTCCAGCCACTTTAAAAAGCTCTTTAAAAAATGCCAAGCTTGCTTCTATCTCAGGGACTTTTTGCACTTGCTGATCCTTTTACGTGTAACACTTTCCCCCAAGATGGCTCTATTGTCTACCCTCTTTCTTTTTTTTTTAAACTAAAAAAATTTTTTTTTTAAACTGGTGAAATACACATAATGTAAAATTTACCATTGTGACTGTTTTATAAGTGCAGATCAGTATCATTAAGTATATTGACATTGTGCTTTGCTCTCTCAAGTCTTTGCTCAAATGTTAGTGAGGTCTTCCAATTACCTTATATAAAAGTACTAACTCTTTCCTTTGCATACTTTATCCGCTTACCTTGTAATATCTCTCTTACAGCCATCTGAAGTTATTTACTTGTTTATTTTATTGTCTGTCTTCCTTTTTAATAAAGCTTCATGAGGTCAGTAACTTTGTTTTGTCTGCTGCTTATTCCCAGCACCTACAGCAATGCCTGGCATGTATATGAGTGCCCATTATCTGTGTTGAGTGAATAGATGAATGATTACCAAACTAAATAATTTTACTTTTTATAATTACGTAAGAATTAGAAGTTTCTAAGAGTATGTCGGGGGGAAAAAAACAAACCTCTAAAGCTTCTAAATCTTTTTATTGTTATTGGCTTTAAAATGGAATGAAACCACCATTTTTGTTAGTGTACTGAATATTTTTAATATGCCCTTTTAATTAAAAAAATTAGGTAGGTTAAATGAGTTAGAATTTTCTTTATAAAAACTAAGTTGCTTTTTATCAACTACTGTGTTTTCCTTTTTGTTGTTAGTTTTTAAAACACTTAGCAGTTGTCATTCACTGCAAAAATTAGACTTAAGGGGAAAATATAGAGGATGTTCATGGTTTTCTGATTATGCCCAATAAAACTTGAAAACTTTACTATGTTATTTAGATGAAACTTTTGAAAACCTGTTTTCATTTTGGGGTAAATTTAGAATCACAGAATGTTAGCGCTAGAAGGAAGTTTTTTAGTCTTGGTGGGTCACTTTAACCTCTCTTTGCCTCATCTTAAGATTATACTTGCCCTCTATGGTTGTTATGAGGGTTAAATGAGATAATGTATTCATTAATTAATTTGGCCATAATTTACTAAATTCTTACTTGTTTGTACTGTACACTATTCTAAACCCTTTATGTATATTAATTTATTTAATCCATATAACAACACTGTTGGGTACAGGTATTGCTATTTCACCTATTTTACAGATGGGGAAACCGAGGCACAGAGAGGTAAGTAAATTGTCCAAGATAACTCAACTAGTAAGTGACAAAGGTGGGATTCTAACCCATGATGTTTAGTTCTACTTGTAAATAAATGTGATGCCTGCTAAACTGTTGCATCGTGAAATAAGATAATATGACCATATACTTCTGTGGTTATTGAAAAACTTAGTTACAACAGGAATATGAGAGATGACTGTACAGAAGAAAGTCATGCAATATGGTTATGAAAGCTGCATGAGTAATTGCAAAGACAAATATCTGAAATGCACTCATAGCACCAGTAGACGATTTTTAAAAACATATCTGGTGAATAGATCTATAATAATTTTATTTTTAACCAGTTGCATTTTGCAAATGCTTGGCCTGTTAGAAATTCTGATACCTTCTGGATGAGTATTGTAGAATGACTTATTTTCTGATGATTGATTTGTGCCTATCTTATCAGCAAGGTATAGGCTGCTTTCTTTTTTTTTTATTAGTTTCAGGCGTACAGAACAACAGAGTGATCAGGCATTTATATGACTCCAACAAAGTGATAACCCCAACAAGTCTACCTAGCCGACACTGTACACAGTTATTAGAACATTATTAACTATATTCTTCATACTGCACTACACGTCCCTGTTGCTTTTTTAAATTATAGTTGACATTCAATATTATTGTACATTAGTTTCATAGGCTGCTTTCTTTTAAATACAAATGAAAATGGAAATTTCCATGAAATATTGAGAGGATTCATTGATTCTTACAGCAAACATTTATTGAGCACCTATTTTCTGTCTGACTCTGTTCTAAGTACTGAGGGTACATTATTGAACAAAACAAAGTCCTTGTTCTCATGTAACTTACACTCTGGTGGTAGAGGGATATATGTCCATAAAGCAGGATATTAGAATGAGAATGACTGGGACAGTATACTTTTAGATGAGGTCATCAGAGAAGGCTTCCGAAGACAGGATCTCTGAATGAAGTGTGTGGCAGCTAATCCTGCTTTGGGGAGAGTGGTAGAAGATAAGGTGAGACAGATACAGAGTGGAATGGGGGGATGCAGCCCCTGGGAAGGATCACAGTCAGCCTTGTAAGCCATGGTTAGGAATTAGGGCAGGTGGGAAACCTTTGGAAGATTTTGTAGAGTAGTGAAAAGATGACTTTACTTGAACATTACTCTGGCTGCTGTGTGAAAAATAGACTGTAGGGGGCAAGAATGGAAGCTAAGAGGCCAGTTATTTACCATGGTTTTTTACTGTCCAGAGCCTTTTGAACCGTGCTGTGTTTGACACGTTTTCATCCTTATGAATTCCATCTTCCTAATTCCGATTCCCAGCCTTTCAGTTGTAACTAGGACACCAGCATGTAAACTAGTCTTCTGAACTATAGGCTCCTCTAATCAGAAGCATCACTGGAGACCTGGATTCTGAACTGAGCAGACTTGTTTGCTTGCTGAAGTTTTGCCAATAGTGTGCATCTTTCAGACAGTTATGACAGATATTTTCCTAGTTGTTTTAAGGTTGTGTTTCTGATACAGAAGTGGCATTGGAGAGGCATGGCAGTGTTGGTGTTTTACACATATTTTTTGGGATAATTATGGTATATTCTGGTGGTTTCTGGGGAAACCTGGATAGTCTTGAGGAAGTTAAAAGTGGCAAAGGTCCCAGTATTATTTTCAAGAAATAGAATATTACTTCAAGTAAGTGAATATTGTATGGGAAGTGTGGGGATTGAATAGATCACAATGGAGCATGCTTTAGTGTTGATGGAACAACCTACAGGTTCTGGGTCAAAATTCCTTTGTGGGACTTGCATGTTGATTTGCAGGAAACATTAAATCTTGGATTCTTATTTGTGCCTGGTGTTACTTTACCTCTTTCAAGCTTGATATTATAGAAGCAATGATATTGTTAGTACTAGGAATATATATATATATATATATATATATATATTTAGATTGATGGAATCTGTGAGAGTCTAACAAGTAAGTGATAGCATCAGGAACAGAGTAGTTGACTAGGAATTAGAGTAGACAAGTAGGTTGGATGTAGGGAATTAGGAAGATCTGTATCAAGGGGAGATCAAATACAAAAGTGAGTGGGTCAGAGGTCAAGCTCTGTTCAGATAGAGTTGAGGAGATGGGTGAATATTTAACTATCAGTGAGATTTAATGATAGAGCTACATTCTGTCCCTATTTTTTGAGCCTTTGACTTGTTGCTAGAGTATAAGAACATCTCAGTTGAGTAGGTCCAGCCACTGCATGTGAGAACAGGCAATTTTGTGGCGTCTGACTGAGCTAAGTCGTGCAGGGGTTGGAGACTGGCATGGGGTTCCTGTAGAGTAAACTGCCAATTTCAGTCGCTGGCTGTGGAAAGCAAAGGTGTGTGTGTGTGTGTGTGTGTGTGTGTGTGTGTGTCCTATAAAAAATACATTCTTTGGTATTTCATTACATGTTTTTCCACATCTTAGAGGTAAATGTTAGTTTTGAAAGGTCACTGCCATGTGTTGTATTTTGATAATGTTTTCAGTTTTCTGTAGTCACACCAGAAATGTTACATAGTGACTTACCTTGCTTATGATGAGAGTTAATAGAATTATTGTAGAAAATCACAAAGTCACTGAAACCAAAATTATCTTCTTGGTACTGCCTCCCATTTGCTGTGTGACCTTGAATTTGTTACATACCTCTCAAACCTCAATTTTCTTTAAAATGGGCTAATAGTTATTACTTTATAGGGCTGTTGGGTGGGTTAAATGAAAAAATGTGGAATACTGGGCCTGGCAAATAGAATGTACTCAGTAAAGTTTAGTTATCATTACATCTAATTTATAAACAATTAAACACTTAAAAAGTTTATTGAGTCAGGATAGTTTTTATATGTAGCAAGCTATCAATGTACGTTTTGAAATACTGGAATGCATTTTTAAAATAAAATAGGCATATGTAATTTTGGATTTTTAATGTTTCCATTTAAAGATATGAAGCTTTTTTCTTTTAACAAATGACTTTTAGCCAGATTTTCATGTGAAATTTAAAATATTAGATTTCTAAAATAGGAATGGAAACAAACAACCTTAGCACAACATTATGAATATATAATATGAAAAACTGAAGATATTAAAGTGAGGAACAAAGTAAAAAAATGCCCTCGCTCACTGTTACTCAGTCCTAGTTAGTGTAAGTTAAAAAAAAAAAAAGATAGAATTATAGATGAATAAAAGATTTAAATATGAAAAGCAGAATCAACAAACTGCCAACACCCCCCCCAAAAAGAATATTATTCTTAGGATTTTGCATGCAAAATCAAGGGGCTCATAAATCCCCTATCGCAGCACATGGATCTCAGGTTAGAATTCCTGTTGTAGAGGAAAAAAAGGATGGGTTCTATCCAGTCAACACTAACGAAACTAAATGCTTAAGTGACTTCCTACAGATTTGGTACCTGTTTTTGCAGTGCTCTGCCTATTCAATTCTGTTGTAGTATGAAAACAGTGATAGAAAATATGTAAATGAATGAGCATGTAGCTATGTTGTAAAAACAGGTGGCCAGCTGAAATTGGTCTTTGGGTTATAGTTTGCTTACCTGTTATATATTATTTGGGAACTTTTTCTAATCAGTACATTACCTGTGACATCAGTTAAGGTGTTCGTTGCTTAAATGGTAGCATCTGTGGTAAATTGACCCTATTAATATACTGTTAAATGCTTAAGAGTAAAGCCAGCATGTAGAAAAAGAAGGAAATAGCTGCAGGTAGAAATCAGGAAATTTTCTGTATGCAGAAAAATTGCAGAATTTCTCACACTTGAGTGTGCATACATATCACTAGGAATCAGGTAGAGCTGGGTAGAGTCTGAGTCACTTTGGGGATCAGTAGATCTGGGGGGAGCCCATGATTCTGCATTGCTAACAATTCCCCGGGATATGCCCATGCAGCTAGTCCCTGAAACACAGTTTGAATAGCAAGGTTGTGTGTCAAGAAAACAAAATGATGTACACAGAAAAATATTTAATTGCATAAGGACTGAAACATCCACAAATACAAATTTCCAGTCTCAAGCGTAATATATAATGAATGAATTTGTTATTCAGACACGTGGTGAGTAGTAGGCTCCTAGATTTTTTTTTTAGCTTTTTAGTTTAAATGTTGAGATGGACTTTTACTACAGCTAAGAAGTTCTTGACATGGTCTAGTTGCTACTTGCTCAACATATATTTTTCCTTTATGTTTGGTTTCCCCCAGTGTTCTTTTGGTACCTGTGATCACTGGTGTCATTTATTTGCCACATCTCTTACTACGTATGTTCTATTAACAAAAAATATAGTTATTTATGAATAATGAATCATTACAGGATGTTTAATAGTTTCTTGGAGGTGAGTAGAATGTTGATTTCATTTACTTTTCTGAAAGAGGACAAGTTAGAATACTTTGAATTGTCTTTGTTCTTTGATTCTGGACTTTTCTTTTGAAAATTTTATAACTTAGGGAAAAGTAAAAGAAAAGCCAAATACCCATTTACCTACCACATTATTCAACATTTTTCTTTAAAAAATTTTTAAATTATATTTATTGAGGTATAATTTCCGTACAATAATTTTCAAGAATTAATTTTGAGACGTGTATATAACTGTATAACCGCTACCATAATCATGATATAGAATATTTATATCAATACATAAGTTCCCTTATTCTCTTTGCAATCAACACAAAATACTTTTCTCATTTCCCTTTGATTTCTTTTTTAACCCATGGGCTGTTTAGAAGTATGTTACGTTCCTAATATTTGGGGATTCTTTCCAAATTCTGTTACTGATTTAATTGCCCTGTAGTCAGAAACATATTCTATAATTTCAACCTTTTAAAATTTATGGAAATGTGCTTTATGGCCTAGAATTAAGCTCTGTTATCCTGGTGAATATTCATGTGTCCTTGAAAAGAACATGTATTCTGTTGCTGGGTGGAATGTTTTGTTAAATATTATTTGGGTCAAGTTGTTTGGTAGTGTTCAAGTTTTCTGTACCCTTATTTTTTTGTCTGTATGTTTAGTGAGGACTTACGATTTCCAACTATAATTATGTATTTGTCTACTTTCGGTTCTGTCAACTGTTTCTTCATGTACTTTGAAATTTTGTTATGTGATACACATTTACGATTATGTCCTTTTGATGAATTATGAAATGTCCTTTATCCCGCATAATTTTTTTTTGGAAGTTTTCTTTGTCTGATAATATGATAGTCATTGCATCATTATTTGGATGGTTTAACTTTTCCCTTCCTTTTTACTTTAACTCATCTTTATTTTTGTGTTTAAACTTTTACACAGTATGTATTTACATTTCCCTTTCTTTAAAATAAGATGACTTTCTGACATTTAATTGTTGTGTTTAAGTTCATTTACTTTTAATGTAATTATTATTGATATGGTTGAGTTTAAGACTACCATCTTAAAACTGTTTGTTTTTTATTCCATCTGTTCATAGTTCGTTTTTTTTTTTTACCCCTCTTTTTCTGCATTCATTAGGATTAATTTACTTTAAAAAATGATTCTATTTTATTTTTGCTTCTGGCTTATGTTATATACCTATTTGTGATTTTTTTAGAGGTTGTTCCTGGGGTGTACAATATACATATGTAACTTATCGTATACGTTCAAATATTATACCACATCATTTAGAGAGTAAGTATACTTCCATTTCTCCTGTCCTCCATTGTGTTCTTATTGTCATTTATTTTAATTCCATATGGGTCATAAAAGCCACAGTACATTTTTTAAAAATACAGTCGTTTAACTTTTAAAGAGATTACAAAATGAGAGAAGAAATCTTTTTTATTTTTCATATATTCACCATTTCTGGCACTATTCTTTGTGTCAGTACAGATTTCCATATGGTTTCATTCCTTCTGTCAGAATAATTTCCTTTAAGATTTCTTGTAATGCAGGTCTACTAGCAATGAATTTTTAGATTCGATGTCTGAAAAGGCTCATTTCATCTTTTTTCTCCACCTTCATTTGTGAAAGATATTTTTTACTGGGTATAGAATCTTAGGTTGCGTATATTTTTTTCTTGTCATAATTTAAACGTTGCATTATCTTCTGACTTATATAAAGTTATGCTGTCATTTATACCTTTGTTCCTCTGTGTATAATGTTTCTTTTTCTTTAGTTCCTTTGGTCCTAACCTGCTGACAGCTGATATTCAAGTTTTTGGTTCCTAGTTTTCAGCTATTAGCCTATGATTTATTTCTGTGTGGTTTTGTTGAGTTTCTTGGATCTATAAATTTATAGTTACATCTTTCACTTTCCTTCCCCCATTGTGGTTTTTTTCCTGTATACTTCTTAACATATGGATCATATTTATAATAGCTGTTTTAACCTTTTTGTATGCTAATTCCATCATCTCTATAATTTGTTTCTAATGTCTGATTTTTTCCCCCAGTTATGGAAGAAAAATGTATTTATTCTTTTCTGATTTTTTTATATGCATGACAATTTTTGATTGGATGCAGATCATTCTGATTTTTACATATTTTGTGTGTTTGATTTTATCTCTCCTTTAAACATTGTCAGATTTTTTTGGTGTACAATTAAACTACTTGGAATCAATCAAATTCTTTGGAAGATTGCCTTTAAGCTTTGCTGGGATAGGTCCAGAACAGCCTTTATTTAATCTGTGGCTAATTTTATCCCATGAATAAGTTGCTCTTTTCCTGAGGGCTATACCCCGTGCTCCGTGTATTAAAGGTCTTTCAACTCTGGGTGGTGGGAATACAAACATTTCCCAGCCCTGTATAAGCTTTGAAGATTGTTCTGGTTACGTGTGTGTGTGTGTGTGTGTGGTTTATTTTTCTGGCCTGGGCTAGTTTATTCTGTCAACATGGTCAGATTAGTACTTATCAAACACTTACGGGACCCCTCTTTAGGTCTTAGAATTACCTCTCTGTTCAACTTCTTGGGCACTCTGACCCACAAATTCTAAATGTCAGGCCTCCCTGAACTCAGATGTCTCAATTCAGCAACACTACCAGGCTTTATTTGGGTTCCTTTACCTTGCACATTGGCCTGGAAACTGCTAATAGGTAGTAAATTGGCCATTTGTAGATTTCACCTCATTTCTTTATCCTCCATGTATTTTGTCCAGTTTTCTTAGTTTTTATGATGGTAGGTTAAACTCAGTCCTTTTTACTTCATTATACCTAGAGTGCAAAATGACTTAAGCATTAGTACTCTTTTTCTTTTTTCTCCTGCCAGGAATCACATCAATGAAAATTATGCATGTCACTTTAACCCTAAATACTTCAAAATATATCTCCAAAAATTCTGATTGCTCTCCTATATGACCACAATGGTGATATAATGAAGAAAATTAACAAGAATTAATGTTACCTAAGACTTATTCCTGTTTGTCCAGGATTGTTTCCAAATGGTTTTTGTTTTCTTCTCAATTGTGTTCTTTTCCGTTTTGCTTTTTAAAAATGTTTCGTGCCCTAGTGTGTTTGGATAATGTTTTGTACATGGTTATATGGTTCTTCTCTGTCCTGTTCTTTTTGCTGTGATATAGGTAACATCTTTTTTCCTTATCTCTGAGACCAGTGTATTTTTTTCCCTACAACGTATAGTTTGAGGGACTGATTATTTTGTAGTCATGGGACTATAATCCTATACAACCTTTTGAGAATTCCAGGGCTCTGTTCTCTTTTGAGATTTAAAAAGTGAATTGTATGATTTCTGAGGGTTAGGGGCAGCATCAAGGAGTCCAGTGTGCTATGCTTTCTCGCGTTCTCGTTAGAGTACTCTTGTTTCTTTCCTTGGCTGCCTGTTTGAAAGATTATACCATTAGGTTATACCCAGTGTTGTATTAGTGCACTGGCTGTCTTGAAAACAAGAAAAAAATCCTCTGATTTGTAGCCTTTTTTGATTTCACTGGTGTAAATACTCCCCCATGCTGATTTTAAACTGCCAATATAATGTCATCGAACACAGAGTTAGGAATTGAACTGTCACTCATGAGCCTGCCACATACTGGTTATATCCTTTTCTTATTTGGTTTTAGTTCTTGAGATTTTTTTGTTGTTGTTGTTTTTTAACATGGAAGAGCGAGCTACTTTTTTATAGATTTTTGTTTATTTGTTTTGTTTTCATGGTTCCCCCTTCATTTCATTAAATATCGGGGAAGAAAAGTTATGCAGTACAGTTTCAATACATTATCTTAACTTCAGTGATTTTTATTTTATTTTATGCATTACTGAGATCATGTCATAAATACTGATAATTAGGCATAGTTAACACAGCAACATAGGTCTCACATAGAAGATGATAATGATAAATTGATAACTATATGTCCCTGGGTAGCATTTTTAACTTTCCCAGTTAAACCCAGTGAATCATCTTCTATCTCAATTATAAAGATTCAGAAAGTCATTACTCAGGTTCTTTGCCAGTAAAAGTAAACATTACCTGGCTTTATAAAATTCCTTTGTGTGTGGGACTGAGAACGGATGACTTTGTGTAATAACTCTCCCAGTTGTGTTCCGCCCGTGAAAATAATTGAGCTTTTATCACATGCGCTTCACTGGAACAGCAGTAGTTATTGTTTTAAGTTATCAGAAGTGGCAAATACTTTATCTGAACTGTGCCTTACAAAGTTGACTTGTTGGTTCTGAAAAAGGAGTGCAGTAACTTTGCAAAGGCAAGTTTGTGCTGTAGTTGTTCAGTCCACTTAAAAAAAATCCAGTTCAGTAATCCAATTCAAAATGAAGACCAAATGGAAATCCTACATTTGCTCTTCATTCCTTCTTGATATTCTCTCTTGTGTGGGGTATTTTTTAAAACCGAAGTGTCAACTTGAAAATATTTTTAAAGAATATGGAAAATGCATTAGTATAATATAGAATTCCATTATTTAGTCTTAATTTTTAAAAGCTCCGTACCAGTGGGCTTTTTTATCTGTTCCACCCCGGCCTCATCATGTTTCTTTGGTAGCAGCAAAGATAGTTTTGGGTTCTGGTTTTGTCACCTTTCATGACAGCAGCAGTACATTCAAGAGTGGTGAATGACTCAACAATAGATTAATTGGAGTGGTCCTTTCCTGCCAGCCTTTGTGCTAAGCATTTTACCTGTATTTAATGTAGCCATTGTTGTCTCTATTTTACAGATTGAAAAAAACCCTGAGATTTTTTTTAAAAGGTTAAATAATTACCCAGCTCGTGGTTATGGCTAGGAAATGTCAGACTTCAAACCTAGGTCTGTCTTTAATCCTGAATTTGTGGCCTCAGTTTGTGTATATAGGTCTCAAAGGCAAGGAGGAAAAGGAGGAGGGGGGGAGGGAAGAGATGCTGCTGCTGCTGCTGCCATACTGGGATGTGTGGCGAGCACTTTGCTGTTGCCACACATAGTGTAAATCATTTAATCCCTGTAACAGCCTAAAGAGAGAGGTATTCTGCTTATCTGCATTTTAAGTATGGGGAACTGAAGCTGAATTTGCCATTTGATCAGCTAATAAATGAAGGTAATGGGATTCAAACCCAGATAATTTTTTTATGCTAGTAATAAATTTACTACCTTAACCTGCCGTAAAATTTACTACCATAACCTTTTATAAGTGTACAGGGTCAGTAGTGTTAAGTATAATTACTTGTGCAGTCAGTCTCAAGAACTTAAACCCACATGATTTGTTGCAAGAGTTTGTGTCACTAACCATAGAGGGACTAGCCATTGACTGCATAAACAGAAAATTTAGTGATGGATCACCTAGACTTTATGTAGCACCTTAGGCAAACCATAGTTTTTTGTTCTTTTTTAATTTGGTGTTTTATGTGTGTTATAGAAGAGGGCAGTTTCCTTTAGGAAAAAATTTTTACTTGATTTGTTAAGGAATCACTGTTTTCAACTTCTGCTCATGATGAAACTGGAGGAAATAAGACCAGATTTACCCTCCTGCCTGAAAAAAAAACAAACAAACAAAAAAAAAAAACCCAAGAATAGGGGAAAAATCTGAGAAACAGTGGTTTTTAAGACAGTGGTCACTGGGAGCCGGAAGGGCAGAGATCCCTGAGAGAGAGGGAACAGATGAGGTGAGGCCTGTGATTGCTCCAGCTTTCTGCCTGGAGAGAATTTCCATCTGCAGTGCTATGAGAAGGAACCTAGGTAAAAGGCAACAAACTGTCTAAGTTGAGGAGATGGAATAGAGTAGAGCCAAAGCAGCTTGAATTAGCAGACAGAATATCATTGAGGAGTGCTGCATAGAGAGAATTCCTAAGATCTGCTGAAGGTTTGCCTGGAGTGTTTGGCAGAATATTAATCAATGTGTACATATGAGGAAACTGCCTGAGGCCAGGGAAAGAAACAGTGCCTCTTGCTCACACGATACAGGAAACTATAGTGCCTGTTCTCACTGGCCAGACTGGAAAAGACTCATAATTTGTGGAGCAATGGGTGAAGTACTCAGATAGGTGTTGCCTCAGTAGTGGGGAATACACTGACCACTCATAAATGCAAGACTCAAAAGGATCAGACTGTTTCCAGGTAATTTTACTTTGCTGGTAACAAAGTCTGAGAATATTGCAAGAATACAAAAAACGTCCAGAACCTAACAAGGTGAAATTCACAATGTCTGGCAGTCTTTCACCGTTCAGTGAAAGATTATGAGGCATGCAGGAAAACACAATCCATAATGAAAAGAATAAGCAATCAATTTGAACCAATCCAGAACTGACACAGGTATTAGAATTAGCAGACAAGAACATTAAAAGAATTTCTATAACTGTATTCCTTATGTTTAAAAAGTTAAATAGAGACATAGAAGATACGAAACATACAAATCTAATTTCTAGAGATGGAAACTACAATATGTTCAATGGAAAGTACACTGGATGTCATTAACAACAGACATTGCAAAGGGTTAGTGAACTAGACGACATAGAAATAGAAACTTCAAAATGAAAACAGAGAATTTGTAGTAACTATGAAAAGACCATCAGTGGACTTTGGGAAAAGTTTGAGTGACCTAATGAATTTGTAATTGGAATCCTTGGGTGTGGGATGGAGAGAATAAAAAATTTTTGAAGAAATAATGGTTGAAAACTAAATTCACAGATCCAAGAAGGTCACTGAAACTAAATTTCAAGAAATATGAAGAAATCAAACCATGTCATAATCAAATTGCTCACAGCCAATAATAAAGAGGAAAATCTTCAAAGCTACTAGGGAAGGAAAAGACATGTTATATTCAGAGGACTAAAGATAAGGATGACAGATTTGTCGGAAGGAATACAAATGAAAAGATGGTTGAGCAACATTTTAAAAGTATTTAAAGAAAAAAAAAATACCCGTCAGCCTGGAATTCTATGCCCAGTGAAAATAGCTTTAAAAAATGAAGACAAAATAGAGACTTTCAGACATACAAAAGCTGGAAGGGTTCTTCATCAGCAGAAGAAATGTTAGAGGAGGTCATTCAGGTAGGAGGAAAAGGAAACCAGATGGACATATGAATCCACACAAAGGAATGAATAGCCCCAGAAATGATAAGTAGAGAAGATTTTTTTTTCTTGTTATTTATATCTCTTTAAAAGATAATTGTCAGTTTAAACCAAAGCAGTAACAATGTATTGTGGAGTTTATAAGATATATGCGTATGTAAGTAAAATATATGATGGCAATAGCTTAAAGGCCAGGAGGAGAGAAATGGAAGTTTACTAATATCACATTCTTCTTATACCTGAAGTGTACCACTTGAAGTAGGTTGGTGTAAGTTAAAGGTATATACTGTAAGCCCTAAAACAGCCATTAAAATAACCAAAGAGTTGAAACACAAATAGGTTAAAACTAAAATGATGGAAAAAGCGACCATGCTAGTTTAAAAAACAAAAATGGACTGACTGTATTAATATCAGACAAAGTAGATTTTTTTGTTGTTGTTTTAGAAACGCCTTTATTTTTGTACTAAAATTTCTGTGGTCATACACTGGACTAATACACAGCTTTAAATAATGCTATGAAGAATAACACATGGGCAAATGCAGAAACATAAGTGGAAAACAGGATTAAAAATGGCATACAGCATGATTCAAAGTAAATGGTTTAAATATATATAGGAATAAAATGAAATACACCAAAAGGGTAATAGTGGTTCTCTCTTAGGGATGAGATAATAGGTAAATATTTTTTACATCCTTTTTTTGTGTGCATTTTCTAATTTTTCTACAGTGAGCATAAATTATTATTTTTTTCAAAGTAGATTTTAGAACATAGAATATTACAAAGAATAAAGATCATTTGATAATGATAAAGGAGTGAATCCAAAAGGCGTAATAATCATTAACATTTATGCATGTAATAACTAAAGTCTTAATGTGTTTAAAAGGATTGATGTCATACAAAGTATATTCTCTGACTATAGTGGAATTCACTTAGTATCAATAATAGAAAGATAATGGAAAAGTCCTTAGTATTTGGAAACTAAATAATAGACTTCTAAATAGCACAAGGACCAGAAGAAATCAAAAGGGAAATAAAATATATTGAACAGAGTGAAATGGTAACATAATAGAATCTGTGGGATGCTGCTAAAGCAATATTAAAAGGGGACATTTATAGCACTAAAAACCTGGAATAGAAAAGAAGAAAGGCCTTGAATCAATGGCCTCAGTGTATGAAGCTGAGAAAAGAAGAGCAGTTAAACTCAAAGTAAGCAGAAAAAAAGAAATAATGAAGAAAAAAGTGAAAATCAACAAAATAGAAAACAGAAAAATAATGAAAAATCAAAAGAAGTCACAGTTGGTCTTATGAGAAGAGCAATAAAGTCAATAGATCTCTAGTTATTTTCTCATCAGGAACGAAAGAAGATGTAGATTACCAGTATCAGGAATGAGGGAGGTAATATTACTGTAGATTCAAAAGATATTAAAAAAAATAAGGGAATATTCTGAATAGCTTTATCTCCATAACTCCAACAACTTGTGTAAAATGGACAAAGTCTTAACCAAAGCGCTTAAGAAGAAACCAGATAACCTGAATAGCTCTTTTATCTATATTGAATTTGAAATTGTAGTTACACAGACACATACATATATACATACGTGCATATATACATGTGTATGTGTGTATACCTATATACACACATATATATGTATAGCATACATACTGAGGGTGCCAAAATAATCAAAAAAATGTACACAAGTGGATACTTTGGTCAGCGTTGCTCAAGCAGTAGTTTGCGGTAATCAGAAGTGTCTGAGTGCTGATGGTAACCACTTTGAGCACCTCTTGTAATTGCAGAAGTCAAACGTGACTTGTATTCATCTTTTGTTATCGGTACATATTGAGTATCACAATTTTAATACAGTTTTCATTTCTTAAAATGTATATACATATTTTTGGCACCCTCTGTATCTATATACCTATATATCTATAGTCTTATATATGTGTCTCTATCTCTATCTATCTATAGAGAGAAATTGTGTTAGGTAGGTGCAAAAGTAATTGCGGTTTAAAAGGTTAAAAATCATTGCAAAAACTCTAATTACTTTTGCACCAACCTAATAGTTAAAAACTTTTTCACAAAGAAAATCCAGGCCAAGATGGCTTCACTGGTGAATTCTACCAAACATTTAAGGAGGAAATAATACCAATTCTATATAAATTTGTCCAGAAAGTTGAGGAAGAGGCAGTATTCTCTACTTATTTTTTACCCTGATATCAAAACTTGACAAAGACAGTAAGTACAAGAAAAGAAAACTACAGACCAATGTCTCTCATGAACATAGATTAGAATTCTAAACAAAATTACAGCAAATTGAATCCAATAATATTGTCAAAGATAATACACTATTACCAAGTGGGATTTATTTCAGTAATGAAAGATTGGTTTAACATTAGAAAATCAGTTTACCTCTTCCCGTAAGCGCCTGAGGTGACCTCTGAAAATGGTTCATTATTCGTTTGAGCCAGGGAACCCCACAAAATATGTAAATCAAGAGGTTCAAATCTACGTGTTCATTTTAAGAACACTCGTGAAACAGCCCAGGCCATGGAGGGCATACATAATCTGAAAATCCACCAAGTATCTAAAGGATGTCATGTTACAGAAGCCGTGTGTACCATTCAGTCGTTACAATGGTGGAGTTGGTAGGTGTGCCCAGGCCAAACAGTGGGGCTGGACGCAGGGTTGGTGGCCCAAAAAGAGTGCAGAATTTTTACTGCATGTGCTTAAAATGCAGAGAGTAATGCTGAACTTCAGGGTTTAGATATAGACTCTGATCATTGAACACATCCAGGTGAACAAAGCTTCCAAGATGTGGCGCAGAACTTACAGAGCTCGTGGGTGAATTAACCTATATGAGCTCTCCCTGCCACACTGACGGGATCCTTACTGAGAGAGAGCAGATTGTTCCTAAACCAGAAGAGGAGGTTGCACAGAAGAAAAAGATCTCCCAGAATAAACTGAAGAAACAAAAACTTATGGCCCGGGAGTAAATTCAGAATTCAGCATGAAGTAAATGCTAATAAAAGTTTAAAAAAAAAAAAAAGAAAAAATCAGTTTAATTTTCCATATTAATAAACTAAAAAGAAAAAAGACAATATAATCTTAATAGATACAGAAAGAGCAGGTAACAAAAGTCAACAGTTGTTCCTGATAGTTTTTATCTGCAAAATATGAATAGGAGAGAAGATCCTCAGCCTGATAAAAACCATCTAAAACAAACCTATGGCTAACATCCAGACTATTGTGTATGATTGAAATTCCCATTACAGTAAGTTTCTTTTAAAGAATGTATGTGAAAATAAAATATTAGGATTAGTGAGAAAACTGTTGCACACATATTCATAGGTATTTGAATAATCATGGAATAATATTAGAACTAAAATGGGCCTTCAAGATGATACTAATTCAAACTGTTTATTTTTCATAGGTCAGTATGGAAATCCTTTAACTAAATACATTAGACATTATGAAGGATTATCTTATGATGTGGATTCATTACACCAAAAACACCAGCGTGCCAAAAGAGCAGTCTCACATGAGGACCAGTTTTTACGTCTAGATTTTCATGCCCATGGAAGGTGAGTAAATTATTGCAGACTATGTTTGAAGTTCCCCTCTATTCAATCTAAGTTAAAATAAGAAATTTGTACTCTTAATTTTTCTTCTCTAATGGAAAGGTCTCCATTTGGAAATTCAGCCTACACTGATTTGGCATATGCATTAAAAAATGTTTTCAAATGGATTGCCTTTTTTATATTGTTAAGGAAACAGTGTCATTTAAATATTTTTAAATTTATGAATCAGATTCTCTGTTGTGTTATTAGAGGATATGTCTTTAAAGACGATTTTATGTTCATAGTTTTCCACTACTTTTTATGTGTTTTATGGGCAATATATCTGTCTTCTGGTACCAACAGTGAAGATAGCTGGTTGTATGCCATTGAATAAGTCATTTAATATCTCATTAACTCAGTTTTATCAGCTCTACAATGACAACTTGTAGATAGATTACCTACTGTACTGCTCAATTCTCAGACAGAATTGTTAAGGGATAACGAACAGGGAGCCAGGGGAGAAAGGTAAAAATCACGATTATTTAGTGCCTGCTATGTTCCAGGTGCATAGATGCTTCCTATGCATTTTCTTATTTAATCCTTTAAACGCTCAAACAAGGTAAATATCTTTTTTATATCTGAGGAAACTAAGGCTCAAAGAAGTTAACATCTTTAATGTCATATAGCAGAAATTTGTCCCAGACTTACATGACTCAAAACCCCATAGAGGGGTGGCCGGTTAGCTCAGTTGGTTAGAGTATGGTGCTGATAACACCAAGGTTGCCCGTTCAATCCCCACATGGGCCACTGTGAGCTGCGCCCTCCTAAAAACAAATACAAAATCCCCATGTATTTTTTTCTGTCTGTTAGGGGTACTTAGATACAAAATCTTTGAGTGTTCTTTGTCAGACTTTCTGACTTGCGTGCTGTAATTAGTAAATCTGTTCTTTTTGTACTTTTTCTACTGGTGTAATCCTTATTTATTATTCACCTCCTAATAGGTTTCCCAGCTTCCACGCCATTTATCATTAAAGCTATCCTGTGTACTACTACTACTACAAGATGACGCTTCCTTAAATTCTTCCTTTTTATGTCAGCTTATTATTCTGAAGTCTTCAATTAACGATTGTTAGCCAGATTTCTTAACTTGGCATTCAAGATTCTCTGTAAATTAATTCTAGTCTATTCTAAACTTAACTTCACTCCACTTCCCAACATTAAGTGTCTGTTTCACCCAGAATGATCTTCTGATTGCTGATTAAAACATGTACAGTTTGTTCTCTTTGTCATTTATCTTAAATAAATTCTCATCTTTAAATGCACAATTCAAGTTCTACTTTTTTGAAGCTTTACCTACATCTTCCTCTGAACTTCTAAATTAATTATCTGTGTCATTGGCATTATATTTGTTCTCTCTTCCTTTTCATGTGGGTATTTCTTGTTTATTTTTCTATAACTGTGTTTTTATTCTTCATATTTAGTATGTTCATTATTTGCACTTGTAGTACAGATGCTTAAGAAAGATTTTAATGGATAAAAAAATCAGATAAATGCTATGAAACAAAGTATTTTGTACATGGAAATAAATGTATTACTTAAATTTTTTCCCATAGTACAAAGTAATGATCATTGTAGAAAAAAGTACATAAGTTATAAAATCCCCTACTTTTATTTGAAGGAGGGAAAAAGATTCATTTCTGGGTCTGTTTGCTTTTTAGATACAAATTTTAGTGGCAGCGTTTTATGTAAATTTTTGTGACCCTGAACTTCAGATAGTTTTTAGTTACCCTTCTTTATTAGTACCCTGAAATAACATGCATTCATTAAGCCTCCCTAAACTTTTAGTGACCTTCTCAAAATAAACTTAATACTATATTCCAAATATGGGTGACAGCCAAAAGGAAAGTTGAGATTCTAGCTGCCTTTGGTTTGGGTACCACATTCCTATTACATCATTAAGTTTTTATGAGATCTATCACATAATTCATATTGAACATGTGGCAAAACCAAATCCCTACTTCCTTTTGTTTTTTTGCCTGTGTGTGTGAGTGAATGAGACAGAAAGAGTGTGAGTGCATGCTGTTGTTTAGTCATCCAAAAAATATTTGTTGACTGCTAGTTAAAAGTTACCTAGTTTAGGCTGCTGGTGATAGAAACACAAATCAAATATAGCTCTAATAGCAGCAACTGTACACAAGTCATTATATAAGAGGAAAATGTGATATGGTGCTTTACAGATAAAATACCGTAGATATTCAAAGTAGGGAGAACTTCTGACTGAGGCTCTCAGCAAAGGACCTGGAATCAGGAAATCTCATGTTCTATATCAGTGGTCATCTTAGGTACTTTTAATTATTTATGTACTCGTATACTACATTTTCTAGAATAGATACAAATTCAGGTATTTTATTTTGTTGTCTCAATTATTATACTTGTGTATTCACAGTGCCTCAGAGTTTGTGCCCTAAAACATGGTCGTTGTACCTACCTTCTAATATACCTTAGTTAAAAATGTGATGTTCTGATAGGTTTATTTCTCTTTTTTTTAAATAGGCCTACGAAATGACTTGGGTAGTATAATTAATACATTTCCTGCTAAAGTGTCTCCTTTTCCTCTACCATATACAAAATGTTAGTTTTGGTACACTGCAACTCTTCCTACACAGGATTTGTTCCTATGTACAAATTATTGGTTAATAACTATTTGTAACACAAATGAGAAGTAAAATGATTATGATAAAGCAGCAGTGTGTTGATTGAAAGACCAAACCTTATTCCGAATATAGTTTTGGGATGACTTTGGACTATAGTTAGCTGTAACCCAGCCTATAAAATGTGTATTGACCTTGTATAGTGTGGCTAGACTTATCTATGTTTCATCTTTTAAAAAATATCAAGTAGAGTTTGTTTCTCCTGATCCTATAGTGGGGCTTAGTTCCCTAGAATTAGATCGGTATACTTCAATAAATTACAGAATACAGTAAATACTGTGCAATTCACGTAGACTACAACGAGGAATATACTTGAAAAGGGTTCTGCTTGGTTAGACAGTTATGACTTGCATCTTTGGGTACCAGCACAGTCTTTGGGGGTAGGGGTGGGAAAGAGAGAGAGGGAGAAAGAGAGAGTAATAAAGTCATTCTTGTTTTATGCCTAAGCAGTGAACAGACTTTTTTCAACCTGGCTTCCAAGTTTCCAAAATAAGAAAGGATACAGCACATCCCAAGTTTACAGATGTTAATGTTAAGTGAAGAGATGTTGAGACTTGTCAGCCCAAAGTCTACTCTTAAGAATTCTATGAAAACCTATTGTTCTTGAAATATAGTTTAAAGTTGTTTGAAAATAAAAGTATCATGTGACCTAGTGCTACAGTTGCTGAGGAAAGATAGGTATTTTGAAACAAACTTCAATTATATTAATTCGAATATTAAAAATATTTTGATAATACTAGGGTAAAAAAATACTTAGCTTTGCTGAGACATTAAGAATTAATTTTCTGATTTGGAAATTACTTCACTTGGATGAATTCTGATAAATGAGATGCCTGAGTAATAAGCCCCAAGAGCATTGCTTCTTCCTTTAAGCCAGGAGTGTCCAAACTTTTTCAACGTTTTTTACCAAGGGCCATATGCGGTAAAATACACAAACAGCCAGGCCACTCTCTCGATGTGAAGTACGTATTGCCTCACCTGGTTTATTTAAGTAAACTAAATATATTTTTGGAGTTTGCTGCGGGCCAATTAACAATGGATTGCAGACTGCAGTTGGCCCACGGGCCGCAGTTTTGACACCCCTGCTCTAAGCTCAGTTAGCAATAAGTATGTCAATTACAGCATTTATCAGTTTTATTATAACTTTGTTTACATGCGTATGTTCTCTGTTCCCAGTGAACCTGAGTTGTACTCACCTTTTCTACATTGATGGTGGTCATTTAAGTTATATTGAATGAGTGAATGAATGAATGAACGAAGCATTATGAAGGAAGTACAACATTTATAAGCATAAAGGGCTGACAGGGGAAGTATGATACTTTTGTTTAGGTCTGGCCCTCACCATAGAATTGTTTGTGGCATATTTAATTTGATGGATAATGAAGTACACTAAAATAGTAGAAAATAGATTTCTGAGCTTAAGTATTGTATAGTCTGGAATATCTTGTCCTCTTTAGCAGTTGTTTTTAATCAGTAGTAGTAGGCAGATTTATTGTATTGTAAATGCAGGATTTTAAAAATAATTGTGGAAAATTTGTTCTTTCTCATTCCTCATGTTCATGTGAAAGTGTGTGATGTATCAGGGACCATTGTGATTCCCTTTTTTCATTCTTCTGTAAATGCCATTCCTGGCTTACCTGTCATGTGTTATAGAGGCTTGTATAATACCAGTGCACTGCAGTTTCATTAGGAATTGTGCTTACGTGATTTTCATAAAATGTAAATTTTATATTGCTGAAGTCTTGGTTCTATATAACAGGATGGAATATCACCATGGTCCTATATTGATTTAGATGAAAATTTAGCATAAATAAATATCCCTTGGATTTATCCAAGTCTATTAGGGTAACGGGAGAAAAACGTCACTGCAAGATTGTAGAGTAGTGATTCTCAGTACAGCTCAGTGTTAGATTCTAATACATATATATATATACACTTTAATTTATGCCTTTTATTGGCAGCTGTCATGGAAGAGAAGCATAAGGGATCATTCCACTATTCTTCCTACTAGACCTGTACATTTTCTGAAATACTACTTCACGGTGGTATTTAAAAAAAATAAGTAGAAAGAATATCTGATATAATACAGTTTATCTTTTTGGTAGGAAGTATGCATATATTGTTATACTGAGTTATGTTTTTTTTTTTTCTTGTGTGTATGTGCAATTTTAAACCCTTCCCTTCTTCGTATCTTGTTTTCCAAATTATATATATACTTTGGGGCAGTCGTCTTTTCTTTATTTTCTGGTCTTCTCACCATTTTGCTAACCGGACTGCCTCATATCTACCAACTTTGCAATTGAGTGGGAACCCATTTATTTAAAAAGTTGTGATTTTATAGGAAGAAGAATTAGGTATTAAAAAAGTCGTAAACTGCATAGTGAAAGTAGTACTGTGGCATTTCAGAGGCTGAATGGAGTTCCCTTCTGATTTGACATGAGTTATCTAGACATTTCTTATGAGCCTCATTCCTCATTAGTAAAAAACCTTGAATTTGGGGCAAGATAGTGTTTAGGCCCTTCCTGCTTTAAAAAGTCTACACAATATATTAGTAATACCCAAGTAACTAAACTTAAAAAAATGAAAACACTGTCTAGTTAGTGATAAACTATTTTTCCTGCCTCTTTTTTTTTTTTTTTTAATTATTTGGATATATAATCAATACAGCAAAAATTGTTTACTTCAAATATGTGATTTGATTATAGTATAGAAGATACCAGTTTTTTCTGAAAGTGCAGTATAATGTTTTGGAGAACTTACAAGTTGCTTTTTTCTGATTTTGACAAGATAATTCTTCCTATACCCTTCCTATACGTTATTAGTACAAATTGTTCAAAAACAAATAGGCATTTGATTAGAAGTTTTCTTTGTGGTTTGCAACTCAAGTTCTCCCTACTCTTAAAATATGAAGATATCAAGAATGTGGCCCAGATAACCTGTAAAAAACAGATTTTTTTTTACGACAAAAATAAATAAATATTTTCCTTTGATGGATCCTGATGAGTTGGGTTAGTCTGGGTGTGCCTTGGTCTCTATCTTTGTCGTGTCATGAGTGGGGTAGCAGAAACCTAGGATACTTTTAACCCTGTAGACAAAGCAGCATGCTTTGAGAAGCGGTGGACAAGTCCAGGGAGCACAAATGGATGCCAGCTCATAAAGGAGAGCAAGAGAATAAATTTGAATTGTGTGAAAACTCTGTGGTTATGGATGTGGTGTAACAGGGTTTTGAAAACTACTGACTTGCTACTTAAATCTCTCCCAACAAAATTTGAGCAAGTTTGAGCAAAAATTCCTAAAGGAAAATGGTATTTATTTAGTACCTCGTTTATGTCAGGTATGTGCCCTTTAGCATATATTATAAGTTTAGGTATATTTCACACTCCTCTTTGTCTTAGCTATGTGTTTTCTAGGATGTGATATTCTTTATTCTTGCTCTGTTCCTCTTTACACAGAAATTAAAAGCCTACAAATAGATATTACAAGAATCTGAAGGGACGCTGGCTACTTGAATTGCTTAATCATAAGAAAAAGCAAGAGCTGAGTTGTGTTCATGTTGATTTTGTATTTAAGAAGATAAATTGAGAGCTGATGATTGCTCTTAGCTTAGATTCTCAGATATGATTTGAACATGAAATATTTTTATTTTACATGTTTCTAAGCATTAACTAGCCTTTATGTGGAAGAGATGGAATGAGTTAAAAAAAAAAACAAACAAAAATCTTAAACCAAGCTTCTTCTTCTCTCCCATTTTGCAAATGGAATGGAAGTAAGAGTGTAAAAAGTGTTTTTCTAACTATTTTTAATTCTTTAGATACATTGATTCCTCTAAAAGTTGATCTGAAACATGCTGTGTCTGGTAACATATTTAATGTCAGAGTTTTCAGAGTTGGTGACCTAGAGAGTAAATGTCAGAAGTTAGGTATATGTCTAGTAGAAAAGCTCACCCATCATTTTTCTCAATTTAAAGTTATATTTCTTACTAAAATGTTGCATGTGCACTCTGGTCTTTTGTGAGATGAGCACTCTGGCTCAGGTTTAATTAGGATTCATATAGCCAGCCTTGTTTTTCAAGTGATTAAGCACCATGTAAGTTGTTGTGCTGTTTCTTAGAAAGTATAGCAAGTATTTTATATGACTAAAGATTATTTAAATGTTTATTCTATTTCATTATATCTGTAAATCCTTTATATGACTGTTGAATGTTTATAATATTCTTGTTTGGATTGTTTTATTAAGCATTAATTAAATCTTCCTGTATAGTAGTGTGATATTTTTAAACTGATAAATATGTTTAAAAATACTTTCATACAGTTGCTTTTTGAAATAGCTTCTGAATACTGAGATTCCTTACTGGTTGTATCAAAACCTCTTCTCTGACTTATTGGAGCCTTTCTCTACTTCTTTGGGTTGACAGATATTTTTGATATTTGTGCTTGAGGATAAAATTAAGTTGTTAATTTGGGTGTCTCTCTGAAATCTTAAATTATAATTACTTTGCACTAGTTAGGTTCCAGAACAGTTTGTACTGAGAGAATGATACTGAACCAACAAATCAAATACAAACACAAAATCTGGCATGTCAAAAATCATAGATACAATGGTATGGGACAAATTGTTGTGTTATGTAGCAGTATTCTCTCTCTCTCTCTCTCTCTCTCTCTAAGAAACCCTACACCACAAATTCAATTAATGGAATTTTGATGGCTGTATGGAATGAACAAATGTATTGTGCGTTTCTTTTTGTTTTAAGTTTGTTAGAGCTATAAGAGATGTTTCTGTAGTTTTAACATGCCATAACTTACCAAGTCCAATTTCGTATTTTAATTTCTTTCAACCCTTTTATTGTTTTATATTTATTAAGCATCTAATGTATTCTAGGCACTTTAGTAGTCCCTAGGAATAGAGTAGCTGAACAAGACAGGTTCTTGCTGTTGGTGGAGTTTATGGACGCATGAGAAAGACACATATTGGATTAGGATTGACAGCTACAATAAATATTAAGAAAGGAATGTTTAGAAGATAGCTGTGGGAGCACAGGGAGATGGCGTCGTGTCTGGAGGTCAGGGAAGGTCACTCTT
Source organism: Rhinolophus sinicus (assembly GCF_036562045.2). NCBI lineage: Eukaryota > Metazoa > Chordata > Mammalia > Chiroptera > Rhinolophidae > Rhinolophus > Rhinolophus sinicus. The sequence goes on from NC_133753.1 coordinate 50,953,366, forward strand.
AGGAAATGGCATTTAAACTGATTCTGGAATGATGACTGAAGAAGGAGTTGGTTAGGCAAAGAAGGAGAGGGAGTGTGTTCTAGACAGAGGAAACAACATGTGCAAAGATACTGAGATGAGAAGTGGCATGTTCATGGAACTGAAGGAATTGCAGTATGACTGGTGCTTAAAATGTGAGGAAGAAAGGTTTCAAATGAGGCTCTAGATAGATGTAAGCAGGAGCCAGATCTTTGCAGGTTTGTGTAAGTCATGGTGACAGTTTTTTACTTAGCCATGGAAAGTTTTTAATAAGTAACTATGAGCTTTCAAAAGTCCAGCCTGGCTGAGAATGAAGAATAGTTCAGAACGGGTAATACTAAATGTACGGAGGCTAGCTACGAAGCTGTTGCGCTAGTCCCCGCGGGACGTGGTAGCCTGGGTTAAGGTGGTACTAGAGGTGATGAAGGAGAGTGGTTTGAGAAATGTTTCGGTTTGAGAAATATTTTGAAGGTAGAATTTATTGGACTTGTTTGATATGTAGGAGGTATAAAGAGAAGAAGTCAAGTATGACTGTTTTCTGGTTTGAGCAACTGGGGGGCTACTGGGACCATTTACTGAGTTGGGAATACTGGAACAACTGGAAATTTGAGGAGAAATCCAAAGTTCAATTTCAGAGCTGTTATGTGAAGGTCATGAGGAGGGCCTAGGAGAGAACCCTGCTAAATGTCAATGCTTTAAGGGTTAGGTGGAGGGGGTGATGCCAACACTGAAAAGTAGAAGAAAGGCTGGGAGCAGGGTATCCTAGAAGCAAGGGGACATGAGTTTCAAGGAGGGGAGTGGTCAGCTGCTGCTGCTTGCCCTGGTCATGCGCAACAGTAGCAGTATTCTTAGTCCGAGTTACTTATCTTTCATTGAATTCCTCTAGTTCTGTTCGATTTTGCTGGATATAATTACACAGAGTAGTCCAGGTTTGGTCACACGACAGTCAGGGACAAGGGTAAAGGAACAACAGTTTTTGTTTGAATTTCTAACGATTCATGATATGAATATCATGAATATACTGTCACTATATGAATATACTGTCATTTTGGTTATGACAGTGTATTGGGCCAATATCTTTGAGAAACCATCTCTACTAATTCTGTGGTGATTGCAAGGACCCAGCTATCTTTTGAATATAGCTTGGCTAACAGATTTTATTTGTCCTTGCTAAAGTTGTTCTGGCCATATACATGATTCCCAAAATCTTTTTATGTTTCAGTTTCACAGATAGTTTAGTCTCACCTGTCAAACTGAGTGAGCCTTTCACATAGTTTATCTTGAGATATTTTAGAGGTCTCTATGTCCAATTTGGTATTGGATGATGTTTTTGAGACATGGTCATTCAGCTTCACCTGTATGTGCTTAGAGTCCCCGAATAGGAGATCACCTCACTGCTTTCTGTGAACATTTAAGAATCTGCTTTATTGAAACCTTTGCTATTTTATGCTGTTGTTTCTTTTCTTGTTTTAATAAACTATAAAATGATGGCTGATGTCTTCTCCCTAAGTTCTTTTCATGTCATCATTGACCATTACTATTCATAATTATTCATAGTTTATCAGTATTAAGTCTAGAATAGAAGTTCCCATAATTGTATTCTTTTTCTTCTGGAAGTTGAGATTATTGCAAGACAAATATAAAAGCTACCAAACACTTTGCTATAGCAGCGTAGCAGTACCTCTGCTTCATCAGAAATTGTGTTTTAAGTGGGAGGGAGATTGAGGATAAGAAGTGAACACAGTTCCCACTTGTCCACAGGGAAGGAGACCAGAGCTACTTGATTGGCCACATCGGGTGGGCAGAGCCTGGAAGTGGACCGTGAAGGAAGGGTTTGCATCCTTAGGTCTCCCTGGATGTGGAAAAGTAACAGGGGCAGGGAAAATGGGAATGGGAGTGGAATACTTGAGTTGCGTTGGGTAGAGATGATAGGTTTTATCTTTCAAAAGGAGAGATCTGAAATGAGAATGTATGGCAGAAGGGCAAGTTCCCTTCCCATTCCTCATCCCCCCCCCAAAAGTGAGTAGGGAATATTGTAGTTTGAAGGAATATAATCATAGAGATGTTTTAGAGAGAGTTTTCCACATAAAGAATAAGCTGCTAGCTGCCTAATCAACAAAGGCTTTGGAGTCCTTTTGTGCTAGATTCTGTTCTTCTACCTTATGTCCTGCTCTCCTCCTCCTTTATACCAACTGCTGTAGCGCCAGTGAATTTTCTTCACTGCACAATGCATGCCTTTGCACTTGTATGTAGTTCCTCTGCCTGAAATCCTTTCCAGCCTCCACTCCATAGCCACCTGACTCTTGCTCCTTCACTTCATTCAAGTCTCTGCTCAAATGTCATCTATTCAGAGAAATCTTGCCTACCACCCTTTGTAAATTAGCATCCTTTCCTCCTACCACTCTGTCCTTTTGTCCTGCATTATTGTTCACCATAGCAATTTATTCACAATACCAACTTCCTTTTTTCCTCCCATCCTTCCTCCCCTCCTCTCTGCTCACTAACCATGCATAAACTACAGTGTCTTCTGTGAATTATGTTGTTCATGCTTGTATCCCCTGGCTTACGACTGTGCTTGCCCTAGTAAATGCTCAGTAAATATCTATGAAATGAAGGAATAGCATACAATCAGGTTCATGGTTCTCATCACTTTCTTTGGATGCACTGCCAGTTTTACTTCTTTGATTGCTTATTTTAGATTCCTTTCCATTGGCACATTCTGCTTTTAGATACAAGAATACTATTGATTATCCTGCTTTTTAAGTCAGTCTTTTGTTTTTGTCTTTCAATAGGAAGATGTCCTGTATTTTGCTGTCCTGGAGCTCCCTAAAGGGATGGGATGGGGGACTAGTTTGGTATGGTAGAAATATCATTGGCGGGCTAATTGAAGATTTTGGTTTAGATTCAAGCTCTGCTTTTATTCATCTGACCTTGGTCAAGTCAGCCTTCTCTGATTTGTGAAATTAGAAAATTTAGGTGATCTTCATGATTTTTAGACATTTGATTTGCATATCTGAATAATTGAAGTCTCACTCTATTCTTAAGTCCTGTTATTTTTTCAGTGTTTTGTATACAGTAGTTTTGCTTGCCAATTGTTTAGTTAAATAGATATATAAAGTTAGAAAGTATTTACAGAAACCTTTTCTCCCCTCTTCAATAGATAAATTGACTTATTCTGTAATCATGGATAATACATGTAATCATGTGTTCTGTTATCATGCCATTGTGTCAGATTCTTCCCTTTGGCTGTCCTTTATATGGAGAAGACTCACAATGACGATCCACTTGTCTCCTTACAGGATAAACTTACTCATTTTGCTTACGTGTTAGTTTCACTTTTATCTTCCTTGGGAATTCTTGAGGATTTTTATGTATTTTCACTTATTGAAGAAATTTATCTACCTCAGGGCCTGGAACTAATGTTTTTCAAACTGTTGAGCACTAGAATTTCTGTGGAGGATGTCTCAGTGTGATGCACATGGACTTTCTGCCCTTTCTCCTTTACTAACTTGCTCTATTTGTCGCCCCACCCCTTTTAAAAATACTGACAGCTTTAAGATAATTTGAAAAAAGGACTTTTCTGTTTCAAAAAGTACGAGTGGAAGTAAACAAGATATTTGACTCAGTGGTATTTGATGTTATTGGCAACTTGTCTTGAAAAACAATTTGGACGTGAGACTCAGGCATCTTTATTAAGAGAAAGGTGAAGGAAAATAACATTTAGAGACATCAGGAATTCCCTAGTAAGTCCAGTTTTATTTCTAGGAATCCCTACCCCAGGCCTACCACAGACCTAGTCCATCTGGACACGATAGGCCGCTGTTCATGAGGATGGACGTGCTCTCCGGACTGCTCGGTTCCACTGACACACTGCAAAGCAAGACTTTCGCTCTCAGGTTTCTTCCCTGTGTCACCAAGAGACTTCATTGGTTGAGGCTTTTGGTCTTAATGTGACTTTCATTTAAGGGATACACTCTATCTATTGCTCTTCTGAGAATCAGAGCATATTGTCTTTAGCCAAAATAGCAATTATACGGGAAAAGGCAACTTCTTTTCACTCTCTATTCTTACTGTTCTAATCTGTCGAAAGGTACCTCTTTATATAAAAAAGGTATACAAGGTACAAGACCTTCCAGAAACTTACAGAATCATATCCTAATATAATTTATTTTGTTGATCTGCATCAAAGGTGGTTCTGATACCTCTATTATTTGTTTGCTTTAGACGTAGAGTGCTTTTCTGGAAATCGGTTATTTTTACCACATGATACAACTGCATTTTCAAAGCACTAAGGCTGGAAAATTGGAATCTGATGTATTTTTTCAAATTACAATCATTTGTTAACTGATTTTTGCCCTCCTATAATTTCACTCCTTTATAACTTGACTACAGTGCCACTGAGGAAAGCCAAAAAAAGAATTATAATAGAAGTACTATAATCAAGATGGAGACAAAATACTATTGATCCATAGAAATCAATATAGTGGTTAAATCTAAGGGTAGAAAAACATCCCCAGTATAAATAGTGTTTTTTATACAGAGTATCTTACCGCCTCAAAGGAAATCTAAAGTTTAGTTTTGGTGACAGTGTACTATATCATAATAATACAGAGAACAAAACCTGCTGAAAGAAGCATAGTAAAAGGGGGCAGGGTTTAGCCTTAGTCTTGAAAATGGCTTGAGCATTAATAATCAAAGAGAATTTCTTATGGTGGTGTTGGAAAGTACAGTTTTCAGTGAAAAGCAAATAAGGTTAAATTTTCATTTCTATATCTTATTTGCATTTGTTCAGATTTTAAAAGGTGACTTGTTGGTGGAGACTGATAATACTACATTAAGACTACTACAACCCTCAGCGTATATTAGCTTGACTTTTCATCACATGCTTGAGAGGCATTTGTGGTATGGCAGAAAGAATAATACGCAGCAGTCAAATACTGGGGCTCTAGTTCTAATTCTAGTCTTGTGACCTTGAGTCATGCACTTTTATAAAAATATTCATCATGCCATTTTTGCAATGATACTGTGAGGATAAAATGCAGTAATATATATAAAAGTGCTGAAAATCGTAAACCTACATAACTTTAAGAAGAATGTTACATAATTGAATAAGTGGAATAAATTATGTTCAGTTTCTGATTATTCATTTGTAGTTTGTTTATTTCATAGATTGTGACAGACTTTAATTCAATCTAGCTTATTTCTACCATTTACCTGCCTTCCAGGCTTACTCCTGTTTCGTTCCCTCATCTATTGGTACATGTTTTAGATACAAATTAATTTTGATATTAATAAAAGCAGTGCATTTTGGGAGTATGATCAAAATTTTATTTTTTGTTATCTTTACTGCTATTTGACTGTGCATGGATCATTGAGAACTGATTGTATATGTGGTTTTAATCCAATTTAAATCAACACTGAGAATAATGTTTTATGTATATCAGACAGTTTTCTTATATTATGAAATCAATATCAGGGTTGGAAGGGGCCTACCCTCAAGTGTTCTTAAATTCTCTGATACAACATTCCTCTAGGGTTGCTATCTGCTTAGACACTTTAAAGTGATGTAAAACTGTTTTTGGAGGGTGGGGAGTGTAGCATAGATTATTCTTATTTTGAACTGAAATATCTCTTCGAAACTTTTACCCTTTTTTTTCTGTATAGAATGCTAATGCTCTTGCTTATAATGGTTTTAGGGTACAACAACTTTGCGGAATAATAAATCCTGGATGATAAGTATGTTAAACCCTTGGACATTTATTGTTTAGTTTGTTTAACAAAGATGCCCTTTTAGATGTAGTATTAATACAGTAAATTAAAAGTATATCTAATGATAAACTAATGATTTTTCAAAAAATTGTGTTAACTATAATAAAATATATGTGTGTGTATATATATATATATACATATGTACATATATGTATATGTATACATATATATTTTCACAGGATGTGGAGTACAGCATAGGGAATATAGTCAATGGTATTGTAACAGCCATATATGATATCAGAGAGGTAGTAGATTGGGGGGTATCACTTTGTGAGAGGTGTAAATATCTATTACATTGCTTTGTATACCTGAAACTAATAAGAAAAAATTGTGGCCCCTTAAAAATAATGTAGGTATTTACACTCACATATATGATCAAGAATTTACTGTCTATTAGTTGAGGAAGTAATTTTATGAAAAGACAGAGTGTGTAAGAAGAATTCAGGCAGGATTCCTGTTTGTTTAGGATAGACTGTTTTTAACTTTGTGGAATTTCCATTTAGAAGATGTGTTTGACTTTGTTGATTACTTGCTGCAATAATTGGAACCTTAAGACTCTAAGGATGCTTTTCCTAGCCTAGAGTTCTTGTTCCAGCACCTTGGAAGCCCTAAAAGTATTTTAGCGAGAGTTTTTGGCAAGTAGAATATGCGTACAGCCTCAAAATAAATTGGTACCAAGATTGACGTGAAATTAAGGAAAAGATCAAATAGACACTATTCGAAAAGGGACACACTTTCTGAAGGTAATGAATATATCTTGTTGACCCCTATTCATATGAACAATGAGTTGGGGTTTTTTGTTATTGTTGTTTGCTTATTGAATTATAATTTACATAAAATACACTCGTTTTAGTGTATAGTTTGACAAATGTGTACACTTGTGTAACTACCATTCAAATCAAGATACAGAATATTTCCATTGTAGCAATAAGTTCTTGCATACCCCTTTGCTCTTAGTTTCTCTCTCTGTCTTAGGCAACCACTGATCTGAATTTGTTCTTGCTCTATAGATAGATTGTGCCTATTCTAGAATTACATATATATGGAATTATACTGTGTGTATTCTTTTGTGTCTTTACAAAAGTGAATATTTTTAGTAGTACGATCTTTTTTATTACTGAGCAGTTTGCCATTGTATGAATAAGCCATGATCTTTTTATTTACTTTATTTGTTGATAGACGTTTAGGTTATTTCTAATTTGGGGCATTTATGAATAAAGCTGCTGTGGACATTTGTGTCTAGTTGTTTGAATATATGTTTTATGTTTTCATTTCTCTTGGAGTAGAATTGTAGGTCACAGGGTTTTTGTATGTTTAACTATAAAAAACTGCCTGTTTTCCAAAGTGATTGTACCATTTTGTACTTCCATCAGCAATGTGTGAGAGTTCGAGTTACTCTGTATCCTGCTAACATTTAGAGGTTGGCTAATTGAAAACTTTGGTTCAGATTCATTGATAGAAATTATATTATGTGCAGACTTTTATGGCAATTTTAAGAGACGTGATATACTTTTAATAGTTTAGTAATGAAAGCTAATTTGTTACCATTTATTATATATCTCCTATGTGCCAGATATTGTGCTAATGACTTGACATAGGTTGTAATCCCTAGTCCTTAAAACAGTTAGTTCTACAAGAAAGAATTTGTTACCTTCGTTTCATTAGACAGGAGTCCTGGGCTAATATTTTAGGCTTAAGATTTGATTCCAGTTTGATTCTAAACTCTAGATTCTTGATATAATTTCATTTATCTTTGGTCTTTATCCTAGAGTTAAAACAGTTATGATTTCAGCTATTATCATCGTCTTTTAGAGTTCCCAGATTGAACTGAGGAAGGGCCACAGATGATTAAAAGAGTTAGAAACCCCCGGGAAAAATAAAAGGAGTTGAAAGATTGGGTGTGTGTGTGTGTGCAAGAAACAGCATGTGTTTCAGAAGAGATGTTAAGTAACTAATATAGATGCCGCTTTCCTATATATCATCTTCTTTGAGTGTGAAAAGTGGGTGGAAATGGCAAAGCTGCAGAATGACTTGAGAGGGGAGGCAAGTAGTGATGAATAATAGTAATTGGATCAAGAAGCTTGTTTTTTTTATCTCCAAGTGGTTTAGTTGCTGTTGGAATGATTTATTTTTTTTTACCATGTAGGAATCAGTCCATTTGCATTTATTTTAAAGTACATCCTAGACAGTTACTGTTTAATTATATATAATTTAGAGTTGTGTCACAGCGTCACAGATATTAGATTGAATTTTAAAGCAGAATTTTTATAAGAAAATCTTGGTCAGTATGGACAGGTTTTCCCAAATAGACACATTGTGTGAAACTGTCCACATTTTGCAGACATTTTTTAATTAAAATAATTATTTAAAATTTGGATCCTTTACATTTTAATTTTTCCTTTTCCTGTACCATTTTGCAGACATTTCAACCTACGAATGAAGAGGGACACTTCCCTTTTTAGTGATGAATTTAAAGTAGAAACATCAAATAAAGTACTTGATTATGATACCTCTCATATTTACACTGGACATATTTATGGTAAGTTGAACCTTAAAAGAACCCTTTTCTTTAATTTTTTTCTACGCAAGGAAATATATATATATATATATGTATGTATGTTGAAGCATAGGCAAATATTTCAGAAAAGATGGGATAAACTCTGAGGAGATTTGAATATATCATGAAGGGTGTAATGGTCTTTGAAGAATGAAGTAATCCTTGGACCTATCTTTACATGTATAATGTTGAATTATGTAGTGTCTAGGTTCTGAAAAGTATGGACTTTTGACAGTCTAATACCTCCAAACTGTTAGATTAAAAAAAAAATTGAATGACCTATAATTTTCTGATCTTCCAAGCAAGAAATTAGCAGTAAATTTGCTGTGTCTTATAAAAAAAGAGGGGGTGAAAAATCCAAAAGGAAACTATGAAGATCATCTTAACAGCCAAAAATAATGTGACAAAGTCATTGATAGAAAAATCCTCCCAGAGCCTTCTTTTCTCAGAATCTATTTGCTTTTGTTCACAATTCTAACATTTCTCTTACTGTATGAGGGTATGAAAGTATTGGAGGTGTGGGGAACACACTTAACCCAATAGAAAGTTACATTTGACAGTTTAGTAGTCTGGGAAGAACAGAACAATTACTGAAGTCATAAAAAAACTTAAAAATTGAAGTCTTCTGGAGGTATTAGAGAAGGGCAGAATAAGATTGTGTTATAACTGTGTTTTAGTAAATACTCAGGCTGATGATCCTCAGTTGTAAGAGGATCGGTTGTAAGACAAAGGAAATTTCAATTCTATGTATTAGAGAGATTTCCACTCAAAATCATAAGATGAAAAATTAAGTGTTTAAAGAAATGCTTTTTATTTTTTCATTATGCCAGATAAATGAGGCATTTCTATACTTAAATTTCTCACTTGTAGGTTAAACCTAGTTAATAAATTAAGTTTTTTGTACTCTTAGAATTATGTGACCAAAGGAAATATTTCTCCATCAGTCTAGATTTTTAATATTATAATATAGTTTTCTATTTTTTAAATTATTTATCTTGCTGGGCAAATAACAGGGAGTTTCTGCCCTTTTGGGCTAGGTGTTAGTCCACAAAAGTGTTAAAGACTAAATAGGTTTGCAGACAAAAATCACGTCACTTAAAATACCAATGTCTTGGCTCTTACCTTCAGTCCATGATTCAAAGTCAACTAATTATTTTTAATCTTTATCTTAGAAATTATGGCAAGCTTGATTTTTGTTTTAATGATACAATGTTGAAAAGCAAATTTAACTTTTAAACCCCCTCCTCCTACTTTCCAACCAGCTTCATATCATTTGATGTTTAGTGCTTAGCTTTCCTTTGTGACTAAATTATGAACCCAAAATACCTTTTTTTCTATTTTCTTTCACAAGAGAAGTATAATTAATGGAACACTATTACAAATCTTTGTCCAGTATCTTAAAGGGGATTGTTGGTTATACTTTTGTTCAAATAGCTTCTGAAATATTTGACACTTTCTTATTTTAAAAATGAGGTAAGGAAGCCAAAACGTTCATGAAGAATATATCAAGTGGGAAAGCAACTTTTTTCTTATAGTAATTAGAGCAAAATTTCAAAAGATTAACTTTACTATCTTTATTTTGAAAGTGTTTTTTAGTGGATCAGCTAGCCTCTTTCTATAAGTTAGTTTAACAATTATTTATTGAATGACTACTGCATACATGCCAGGCACTGTGCTTGGTGCTGGGAATGATTATCAGTAGACAGATGTTCTATTTTTCATTGTTACTGTTAGGTTGGTACAAAAGTAATTGCAGTTTAAAAGGTTAAAAATAATTGCAAAAACTGCAATTACTTTTGCACCAACCTAATAGTAATAATATGTTTTAACTAAGTACTAGTTGCTGCTCACATCTCAAATTCAGCTAGATAGATTTTATGTTATAATTTCCCCAATTAAGAAAAATATATAAAAATGGCTTTTTAAAGAAGAATGAATTTAACGTTCATGTGCAAATTAAATTTTCAAGAGTTTGTTGCTTTCATTAATAGGTGAAAAAGGAAGTTTTAGCCATGGGTCTGTTATTGATGGAAGATTTGAAGGATTCATCCAGACTCATGGTGGCACATTTTATGTTGAGCCAGCAGAGAGATATATTAAAGACCGAAGTCTGCCTTTTCACTCTGTCATTTATCATGAAGATGATATCAGTAAGTACTTAACTTTTACCAAGTAGCCTTTTGCAAAAGGCATGTAAATAGTTAAAACTATGTGGAGACAAATTAAACCTGAGCTGTTTTCTTTCCTGAGCTATTAATCAGGCTAGAATAATAGTTTCACAACCAAAGTCTCCATTTAATAAACAGATCTAATGAAAGGAAGCAGTTTCCTTATCAATCCACGCCAGTCCTACTTTGTTGATATGGTACAACAAATTCTATTTGATCTACATATAAGGTATGATTGAACTGGAAATCCTATATTCTGATATCAGCCAGTCCTTTAATGCTGTAACACCCTTGGATGTGTTACACCGAAGCACTATTATCTTATGTCAGTTTTAGTGTGATATTTGTGTAGTAATTAAGGAATATTTTAGGAATTTTATAATTTCTGAATCCTTTGAGTATTTCTTTCTGGAATCTTGAAATAATGACTTCAGCTTGGTAAGACTCTAGGTTTATCTTTAGGGATTTTGTCCTCTATCATGGCCTTTATATGATGGTAATTGGTCAGGAGAGTTCTTTTTTTGTGTTTTAAGAGTAGAAAATGTATTTAAACTTCACTTTTTAATTCTGCTATTATTTATATGTCGGTAGTCATTTAATCATAGAATGCTTTAATGAAATACCACAAATTCATCCCTCTATATGCCTCTTGAATACTTATATTTTATTTTTCATTGTAATTAGACTAGTCTCTATTTTTGCGTAATTTTTTTTTTTAACTTAGCAGCTTCCTCCTGGCTTCGTTTTCCTTTCTACAGCTGCAAATTTATTGTTAATAATTTCATTCTCATCCCTAGTAATGTACTGGGAAGCCTTAACTCTTTTGACTTTTCACAGCTCTGACAGTTTCTGTACTTTAGTTTGTCCAAATGTTTGTCATTTCTGATGCTGGATTAGTACAGAAAATAGCATAATTATTCTAGATAGGATACATTTATAATTTTAGCTACTTGCTAAATCATAAATTCATTAATGCTACTTGTCCATATTTTTGCTCATCCTTATTTGATTCCTTTCCCAACTTCCCCTCCTGGTATTTCAAACTCCCCTCAGTCTCCAAGCTCCCGTCCTCCTTCACAAGTTGGAATGTGAATTCCTTTGCCTGCCTTCCTTTCTACAAGCAGAATTACCATCTTTTTTATTTGTATGTTTCTTTGTGATTTTCTTAGTAATTTAGTCTTTTTGCAGGTTTACCTCCTCTGTCAATGGATGTAAGTTCTCCAACTGTAATTTCTGTTTCTTTTGCTCCTTTAACATTCCAAATATCATGTCTGCAGAAGGTTCTTCACAGATACTTAATGAAATCTTGAAACCTTTCCCCATAATGTTTTCTCAAAATCAAACAAGACCTTTTGGGGAAGGAAGGAGAGAGAGGAGGAGAGAAGTCTGAGAGATTTCGAACTCATCTTTTTCTTCCCATCATATTGTAATAAAACCTTTTCCCTTGCTTTACACTTCCCATAAGTACCCTCCACTGTGTTTATTCTGCCTTTTATGATTTCTTTTATTTTGTCTTCTCTCCTCTTGTCTACTTGTATGTACAGTAGTTGAAGATATTCTGCACTTTGTTCCCAGTTTTATTTCTTCCTCATATAATTGTGTTTCTCTTGTATCTTACTTGTATCTTACAGTAACTTTCAAATATTTTCCTTTATTTCTTTTTTCCCTTTTTCTTTTTGCCCAAAGATGATGAGTTATTTTGGAGGAACAGTGACATTGGATGAGACTTAATTTTCTATTCCTTTTGGCATTTAACTTTACTATTGATTTCAACTCTTATATTTTATTTGTCCAAGTAAATATATATTCGAGATACAGAGGGCTTTTCACCTTCTTTTTAAAAAATTATTATTATTGCATACCAATTGTGGTATTAGAGCTTAAAAGTAGTACTGTTTAGAGTGATTTTCTCTGGTAATTGGAAATGTAACAACATGAGGATGAGAATATGGGAAGGAATTGCTTTAAACAGTTTTTAATGCTTACAAATTTAGACAATTACTTTTGAAAAACTGAAAAACTATGTGAAAATTGGTCAAGGTAACCATGGTTTAAGAAAAGAAAACACCCATGCATTAACCTTTTAGTTACTAGTTGCCATATTCTAGATTCTAGACCAAGCAAGGGTTGGTAAACTTTTTCTGTAAAGGGGCCAGATAGTGAATATTTCTGGCTTTGTGGGCCATATGAGCTCTATTGCAACTACTCAAGTCTGCCGTTGTAGTGTGAAAACATCTATAGAAAGTAAGTAAACTAATGAGTGTGGCTGTGTTCCAATAAAACTTTAGTTATATACACTTAAATTTAAATTTCATATAATTTTTACATAATATCAAATATTCTTTTAATTTTTTCAACCGTTTGAAAATATAAAAACTTAGCTTGCACGCCAAACAGAAGGACTCATTGTCCAGCAGTCTTGTAGTTTGTCTACCCTCTTCTATGGGATGGATAGGTAAATTTGCTTTCTATCGGCTTCTTTTAACCTTACTGTACAGAACACCTAAGGTTGTAATACTAATAGTAGTAGTAGTAATAAGAATAGTGCTTACTGTTTAATGTGTACCTAGCACTATATAAAGTTCTTTACTTGAATTTTTTGATTTAATCTTCACAATAACCCTATGTGGTATAGGCACACATATTATCCCCATTTTATAGGTGAGGAAACTAAGGCTTAGAAAACTTATGTCCCTTGATTGTGGATCTCGTGTTTTTAACCATGTGCTCTTATGGGAAAAAGCTGTGAATTCTTATTGCCATTACTTCATTGACTTCTAGGGCTTTTCTGAAATCTGTAACCCTCTATAAATCACACATTTGCATTTATTGCTGTTTTAAACCACATTTTCTTAATATATTTAGCAATGGGTGTTTTATTTTACAACAAATTAAAAGGTAGATAATGTCTCTTTAATGTATATTTTTGTTTTCATATAATTTGCTTAAGTGCTAATAATTTATTTTCACCACTGAAGTACTGCACAATTGTTTAGAGCACTGTGTATATATACGTGTGTGTGTATTTGGTATCTCCTTGTATGTATTATTTTTAGCAGAAGCAAATGACAGGGGAGGCACACCAAACTTGGGTAGGAGTTCTGATGAGAATTTGGCTACCCTACTCTTAATACTGTTTTTGCCACTGTAGGCATAAATGTATGAAACTACCGTGGAAAATAATATTGCTATTCTGGAGAGCCTTAGGGAATGGCGTCTGAGGCCTGAACCAGAACACAGAGACAGTTTTCAGCTAAAGTTTCTAGGCGCTTTGATACCCAGTTAGATGTGATGATGATAACTACATGTAGTTATCAGCTTAAAATTCCCACTTGTTCAATTCCGTATTTAGGTAGTAAAAAGCACTCTCTTCTAGGACATAGAAGTATGAACAGTTATGACAAGGTAAGAATACCACTTAATCCTCTGCCCCTTGGCACAGTTTATTTTAAAGAAACTGGGAAAAACACTGTCCATAAACTCTACTGTTAATCTTACTAATTTAGGGATTTAGGACATTAATTAAGTTAATCAATCTTAGGATTAATTAAATTTAGGACAGCTTTTAGGAATGACTGACATATGATTGCTTGGAATCACCAGTTGTAAATAGTGTACACTGCACTCTTTTGTGTACTACCTCTCTGAGAGGGCAAAGGTCTCAGTAATTTTTCCGTGCTGTAGTTGTATAGAAATATTTCATCTCTGCATTTAAAACTATTTTAAGTAAATATATGAGGCTGCAGAGTGGTTTGGATTTATTCTTCTTATTTCAAATTTCTGTTCCTCTGTGTGGTATAGAAAAACCAAGAGAGCTTGAATTTGCCTGTGCCTCCTGCTTTCAGCACGTGTCAGCCGTGACTGTATTTGTTGCTTCGTTCCCTTTGTGCTTCAATGGAAAGACCCCTTATTCCTTGTATTGAAAAATTGAGATCATTAAACTTTATTTCAGAGTGAAGTCCGCATTCATGTAGAAGCCTCCTCATTTGTAGAAACTTGAGGATATTGCTTCTAAAACCTTTTAAAAATCTGTTAATTTCATATTATGTTTTTGAAGCTGTTAACATAAATGAATTTTGCCACAGTCACTAAGACTTCTTTTTGTGTCACTATTAGTGGAAGGGAGGCACAAATGAAAGAAGAGGGAAAAAAGAGTTGAATTGGAAAGTATTGATAATGGTTAGCATTGTTCAAATCTGATATTACCAGTTTGCTAATGTCATTCCACATATAACAGGAAATTCTGAGGACTGTCCAAAAAGTGTTCTAGCTATACTTAAGGTCTAGTCTAGAACTTGAAAAATCTGTTTATGCAAATCAAGTTGTGACAAACTATGCTAGACAATTGGAAAGACTGAGGAATGGAGTGTCCTGATTGCTTGATAATTACCATGTTTCCCTGAAAATAAGACCTAGACGGACAATAAGCTCTAATGTGTCTTTTGGAGCAAAAATTAATATAAGACCCGGTATTATTTTCCTATAATAATAAGACTGGGTATAATATAATAAAATAATAATAATAATAATATAATAACATAACATAATGTAATATAATACCAGGTCTTAGGTTAATTTTTTTGCTCCAAAAGACACATTAGAGCTGATTGTCTGGCTAGGTCTTATTTTCGGGGAAACACGGTAGTTATTACAGGTAGAATGAAGGCTAAGGAGGTTATTATGGTCAGCAGGTAATAGGTTAATGGATGGCCTTTGAAAAGAGGTATGGAAACCTGCTGCTGACTGAAAAATTCAACCAGTGTTTATTGATTTGTGAATATACGGCAAGGATTAAGACTTTTTTAAAACCCTTTAGGGAAATTCCCAGTCAATAGTAGAGAGTGAGACTGTGATAAATGCTATAACAGAAATGTCCTCAAAGCATTGAGGGTGGTACATACTGAGGGAGCCTTGAGAGATATTTAGGAAGACTTCCCAGGGGAAGTGGCATTTGACTTGAACTTTGAAGATAGGGATAGACTTTAGACAGCTAGAGATAAGAATCTGTGATGATGGGAGAAAGGTAGCTATTACTCTGGCTGCAGTAATACTTCATTTTAGCTGCCACAGCTCAGGAATTTCAGGACTTAAACTAAACTGACATCTTTGGCGAATCACCTGTTTTCTGTGTATAGGTGTATATAGCCTGAAATTGAACAAATGGTCACCCAAAATTAGTGTGTTACAAGTTTTCATTACAGGTTTCAGCTTTACAGGTTTAGTGATTGATTAATACATTAATTAACATTATTTGATGCCTACTCTGTACAAGACATTTTCAGATATTGTGGCAACGGATCTGTCTTAATGCACTTTAAAGTCTAGTGATTCTATTTATAATTGATCAGAATAATAGAGCAACATTTTCTCCTACTAACCTGATGCCTATGATCTGCTTGTCTCCAACACTAACTCTTATTAAAAACCATGGGTGAGGTGGTACATGACTGGCCCAGCTCAGCACCTCTGTTGCCTGAGATCAGTGTTATGAGTGCATGTGGAAAAGTGGACCATCTTCAACTTCCTTTCCTTTTCAGGGACAGTCATACTATGCCCCTCTTCTCATGCTCTTTCCTCATCCTGCCCAGAGACTGCGTGAGGCGTAAGGGATACTAGGGAAAAAGGAACTCCTATCCCCTGGAATTAAAAGGGAGAAGGACATTTGAGGTCCTCTCTACCCATTCTAACATCCCTCTTTTAAAAAACAAAATTCAGCTGAGTAAATTTTCAAGTCTTATTAGCATTATTCAGCAGTTCATGAATTGGGCAGCATCCCATCTGGCAGACAGAAAGGAAGTCAAGGAGCTGTACAAAATGAAAGACCTACAGGCAGAAAGGAGCAGGAACAAGAAGTTACACTAGCAAAAAGTGATTGGTTGTGGCAAGGTCACTTTCCTTTAAGGAATGGCGGTGATCTGTCAGGCAGATTCCCTCACTAGTGCTGACCAGGTGATTCTTGATTGACTGATTTAACATTCAATTTCTGGCAGACACGTAAAGTGTAATTAAGTCTTGGTATGGTGACATGGGGCTTAGACTAAGTGACTCCATTGTGGGCCTGTTATCTTATTTTTAACACCTGTAAACTCATCAATTCTCCTTAAAAAAAAAAAAAAAAAAAAAAGCCTGTTCTCTTTACTATCCTTCCTTCAGTGAATCCATGTTGATTTTTGGCAACTTTGGGAATAAATGGCATTTTCATGGGCAAGGCTCCACCTACCTACCCTCCAGATACTAACAAAGCAACTTTTTGTACATTATCTGTCTGAGGAGTCACTCTGTTTTAAATTTAATTAATATAATAAAAGTTGGATTATTTTATTGGGTTTGGTGATTCACAGCATGTTGAAGTGATTACACCAAGTTTTGACTGTTAGAGTCATCTCATAGGCAAGGCCTTGGACTTAGTCAAATCCCTAACCTGCCAGTAACATAAAGGGAGGGATAGCTTGCTGGGGGTAGTGAGGATGAAAGGTCTACTCTAGTTAGTATGGAGTGAGAAGTGGGTGTTTTATACATGGTTCTGTTGGGCAGCGAATCTGAACTATAAATAGTCTCCCTTTCTGGAGTGAATGAGAGTTAACTGGAGCTATTTCCTGCTTGAGGTGATATCACAATATAATGTATTATTATATTTGTGCCTCCTGCAACAAAACAAAACCAAGAGGTTGGCATGCAAAGGACCTGGAAGAAAGGCAATAGATTTAAAGCTGATCTTTGTTTTAAATAGGCTGAATATTCTACACCAAATGACTCATTCTTTGTGAAAGAATATGCTGTGTGGCCTTTTCAGGGGACTACAGTGCATCCTATGATTTAGCATCTCAATGAGGGCTTATTCATTAGTTGAACAAAGGCTTTTTCTAGAATTGGGGATTATATTGTCAGTAATTTTAAAGGGAAAATGTCATTGTCCATTTTCATAGTTAATGTGGTAGCCAGGGAAAATAGGCTCTTTTAGAAGTTTTAAAAGTATATAGGAAAAATTTTATATTTTATATTTTTTATTTTTTCTATTGGGAGAGTTTTGTGCTGAGAATTTGATCCATGTATAAATACTGCTTTGCTGCTTGGGGAATTTTTTTTTTTTAATCCTAAATACAAGTTTTCAAAAAGAGTGTATGTCTTTAATTTATATACAAAATATAATTTACAAAGAAAACACTAATTTTTCTTTTAAAATATTCTAATTCTTGATATTTCTAATGTTTTAAATTACAGTACTAAATTAACAGTTTTACTCTTTTTCAGCCCCCTATATATTTATAAACAATATAAGAGAGTTTTAGTATTTTGATAAAAAATACTAAGGGTCATGGAACAATTGTAATTTTGCCCATGGATTATTAAGATCACGTTGTATAGTTTCAGCTTGCATGGTCACTTTTGCTGCCTCTCCTAATGTGCCAAAGTGAGCACTGCCTGGAGTTAACTAGCTAATTGAGAATGGACCCTGGGAATACAGTGTCTTTGCCATGTGGCCTAAATGAACTGTTTGAGGTTACAGATTATGATTTTTGAGTGAAAGGAGTTATAGTTACCAATTTTTCTCCAGCCCCATTCAGCAGCAGGGGTATAGGTAGAGAGTCGAGTTTAAACAGCATTTGGTTGAGAGTTAGGAGGTGGGTGCCAAGGGAATTTAAGGCAAATGCAGTGGAGTAATTATAATAATAATTTAGTATGGGATTTTAAAGTGTATCAGGAAAAGAAAGAAACATCCAGTGCTGGCCATTGAACAAGGTAGTAGCGTGGGTGGATTAAAGGGTTTTAGGAGTGTTGAAGGACTGCTGGAGTCTAAAGGGAATGTTCTGAACAGATAAGTGGTAGAAAGTACGGTTGGAAGTTGAGATTATGAAAGCGTTTCAGTTATCAGTAATGACAGGCTCAGTAGTATGAACGTGTAAGTGAGAAAAGGTGGTGTATCAGAAGGATCATCAACGTGACTGCAGGAGTCACTGAGAATTACGATGGGGTAGTGTTAGAGAGAGTGACAATGAGTTAGGAGCTACAAGTAAGGAAATAGAGGGAAGTAGTGACTTGGGGGGGGGGGTTCCAAATAGCTCTCATAAATTGGAGTAGTTGGTGGTATAGTCTCATGTTTATGAAAGCCAGGCCACAATGAGAATAGTCCTCATGGTCCCAAGGCTGAAAGTGGTAAGTAGCTGTGAGTGTTTCAGTGAAGTAAGGGGCAAAGGAATGTCTTCCCCAGAACAGGAAGAGTTCTGGAGTTCTCCTTTGATTCCTGCTAGAAACCTCCTAATGGAGGTGAGGAATGCTACAGAAGGACTCTCTTGACCCCTGCCAGGTGATAGACAAGAGAGGTGATTTTCTAAAACATAGGTACTCTCTTGGTTCCAGCCAGGTGGATAGGGGTGGGATAGGGGCAGGGAATCTGATTATTAAATCTAGACCATCTTTTCAACCTGGGGAGTGATGGCCTGATAGAGTATGGTTATGTTCTTAAGTTTCTTCTGGCTTCCTTTCAGTTCCTGTGGATACTAGCCTGTAGGTGGTGGGGTATTACACTGGGACTTACTCAACTTCTGACTATGTGGAGGAGTGGTAGAAAGAAATCCACACGTTTTGTATGTGTGTGTATTATATACACAGTGTTATAAATATGTGTATGCATGTATCTATTAGGTTGGTGCAAAAGATGGTGCGGTTTAAAAGGTTAAAAATAATTGCAAAACAGCAATTACTTTTGCACCAGCCTAAGTGTTTATGTATATAAATATATCAATTTTATATATTTTATCAAGTAGATTAGATACCCATCAGACACTACTTGTTTGATTACCTTAATCTTAATGTTTGTAGGGGAGTGAAATTTGCCATCCCAGGTACGTCTCTTTGGCATTTGGATTATTTTAGGCTGATTATTTTTAAGAAACAGAAGACTCAGGAAGTTTTTTTTTTTTTTTTACTGTCCCCTTACCTGCTTAAAAAAAATTTAGGTAGGGGGCTTATTCCAGGAATGGAACTATCACCAAAGATAACTACAAAGAATATGAGCAAGATGTGGTGGGGCGGGGGGAGCTTAGCAAGGCCTGTTGTTCATATTCATCTCCATGACAGCAAACATTTGTTCTTCCGTCTCCCTGTAAATTGTCTTCTTCCCCTTTGAAGTGCCAGACCCTTACTCCTTTCCCTTAGCTCAGGGTGTTCTGTAAGCTTTAGTTACCTCCTGCCCTTTGGGCCTCATATTTTTATGGAGCCTCTGTGTATATACAAAATATTAAATTTGTTTTTCTCATGTTAATATGTCTCATGTCAGTTTAATTCTTAGACCAGCCAGAAGAACCAAGAAGGTAGAGGAGAAATTTTTCCTCCCCGACACGTTCAAATGCCCACCAGCTTCAGTGCCAATGTAGTGATAACATGGAGTGTGAATGTGTTGAGTATTGTTATCTGGAGAATGTTTATGTTTTATTGGGATACTATATAATAGGAATTGCTGATTATATATAAATCAGACATGTATACTCTTCTTTGGCTTCCCTTATCATTACATTAAAGAAAATGATGTTGTAGTTGTTTAAGATAGATCCTTATTTTTGTTCTGTTCTTGAACTTAGTAAGATGTTCAGTTAAATGCCATGCACAGAGTTTGGAAACTATAAAATCCTCTCTTCCAGAAATACTTTGTAGTAGCTCTTTTGTGCCTGTGTAGAAGCAGATTTAAAGTATAGTATGCTTTGACTAAAGGTCAATTCTAATTTCTATCATGATTAGATTATGAACTTTGTTATTTCTCAAATTTGATTAAAATCAGACATATCAACTGCCTTACATTTTGAAGTATATTAGTTGAACTAAACTATACATGGAAACAGAAATGTTGTTTTGATGTGTTCATTATGTGATGGACTTGTAACTAGATTGCTAATGAACTTCATAACTTTTTATTTTCTGAAACTGAAAATCTTGCATTGAAATCCTCTTTTGAAAAACTGTTTGAAGTGTGATAATAGTACTTATTTCTCTAAGCATGCAATATTTTTAATCTGGGTGTTGTAGAGTCTGCTTCGGTATTTAAAAGGTGGAATTATTATTGCACTGTGAGTATCAGTCTTCAACTTAACTATATGGCTGATTTTTTTTTGGCAAAAGTTATATCTTTGGATGAGTGAAAACAAGTTATAAATGAAAAGATTTAGAAAATAACAAATATCAACACTACTAAAGGATTTCTTTTATGCTAGGCCAAGATTATTTTGGTATTGCCTACGATAAGAAAATTGGCCAAATGCCAGTAGAGAGCAGATATAAGATCATTTCTTCTATTCCTGACAAAAGTTTTTACCATGTGTTTGAAGTAATGCTAACTGCAGTACCAAACAGCCTCTAAGTTCAGGGAGAAAATGCACTACCAGCTCATTTCTCATCATGGAACAGCTTAATGTGAATATTCCTTATTGGGCAGCTTTCCTTCAATAAGTGACTAGGAATCTCACTACTTTATTTTGTGGCTATATTATATTGCTGTTCCCAGGTGTTTCCTACCAACCATTCAGAAGGGAAAAGAGCATGGAGGACCCTGGCTAGTATACTTCCCTACTGTTCACATTATTTCAACTAGAACTCGGTTATGTCACACTTAACTTGGAAGGTAGGCTGGGAAATTTAGTCCAGATTTGTACTCAAGATAGTGAAGAACCTATTTGGTCGTTGATTGCCAAAGTGTGCCAAGAGTAAAATTGTTTTTTCAAATAAAATCTTTGAATATTTAAAAACTTTTTTTCTTTTCTACTGGTTATGTGATTGATGAACTGTTAGGAAGATGTTTTGGGGAAGGTTGTATATTTTGGTAAACAAATTTTTTTTTCGCAGCTCCCACCTTTTTTTTTTTGTATTTGATAATAATGAGGGTGTGGGATGGGGAGATCAGTTATGGTAGACATTTGGGGAAAGTTCATCTGAAAACTGGATGTAGTGATTTAATCACAGGACTTTTCTTTTGAAAGGCTAAGTTAAATCGTTTTATTTGGGAGTGGGGTCATTGATGTCCATGCTTTTGTGTCTGTTGTCACGTTCGTGTGTGAGAGAGGCAGCAGTTTGGGAGGTTATTAAGATAATTTTAAGAAACTTTATGATAAATTAGAACTGTAGTTTAAAATAACTCTTTGTGTGTAAATGGTAAAATAGATTAACTTAAGTATTGTCTTAATAAACAAATCTAAATTAAGGCACCACAAACTGATCTATAAGGGAAAAATAAGAACATATAACACACCAGTTGAATCAGAAATTAGTTGCTTATCACATTGGAACAGAAATTAAAATAAGCTTTTGAAAATATATTAAATAGTCTTACCCATTTTCTTTGGCAAAGTATTTTGTGTAAAAGTATTCTGAGAGCATTTTTTACTTACCTGCCTAGATAGTGCCAGGGTTGGCAGAAGGATTCCTCCTCATTCATTCACATTGTTATCTTGTAAGAAATAGATAAACCATTTTATTATCCATGATTTAAGGGAAAACTAGCCAAACAATCAGGCCACATTTTTAGTTGCTGGAGACTGGACTATCCCAGTATTGGGTAAAATAACACAAAATGATGGATGTATATAAATAATATCAAACTATGAACTTGGCTTTCTGTAATAATCAAAACAAGTAGGAAAATTCAAAGAGATCTGGTCTGTTAACTGAATAAAGAACTTAAGTATGTACACTTGTCTGTACATTGTGTTCTAGACATGGAAGAACTTCCTTAGCTGGTGGTCTAGGCAAGCTAGTTTCCATTAAGAATCTGGGCAAGGCTCATTGGGACATTTTCAGGTAAAAATTATAGTATATAGAAGAAGGCATTGTGGTGATAATACCCTGAATCTACTTAATACTGAGAATTGAAAATCTTGGCATACTACACTGTGAGACTCTCCAGCCTTTATGGTAGATTCTTATTAAATATATGTTGTATGGTATTGTTTTTTCTCTTTACTAAAGTCAGCCTTTGAAACAATAAAAAATATGTGCATTAGTTTTTTTCTTGTTCGTCACTTTAGTTGTGTTGGCTTTCCATTTCAAAATCATTTGAACTTGTTCCACTGATACTGCAGTCTTTTAGTCCTAATTTTATTTTGACAGTTTCAAACTTAAAAATAGTCGAAACAATTGTATAATGAACACATACATACTTCCCCCAGATTTGCCATTTTTTTGAAACATTTTATAGCTCTCCCAACACACTTTTTTTGGGAACCATTTGAAAGTAGGTTGCAGACATCATGAAAAATTATTGCTAAATACTTGAGCACACATCTCCTACGAACATGTACATTTTCCTAAATATCTATAGTAGTGTTTTACCTAAAAAATTAACATGAATTCAATAATATAATTTACTATACAGTCTATAATAAAATTTCTCCAATTGTCCAAAAAAAATTTTTTGGGCATTTGTTTATGATGTCTCTTTTTGTGTCTTAATTACCAGGCTCTCCCACCCATAGTTCTCAACTTTTTCTCTTTTTTAATGACATTGCCTTTTTTTCATGTGACTCATAGAATGTTCCACATTTTCGGTGTGTCCAATTGTTTATTCCTGATTAGATTCAGTTAACATACTTTGGCAAAAATACTGCACAGATGAAGCTGAATGTTTACCTGCATCACAGCAGGAGGCACATAATACACATCAGAATGTCCTATTATGGTGATGATTAATTTGATCACTTGGTAAATGAAGTGGTAATCACTATATAGCTCTTTAGTGTGAAGGTACCTTTTCCCTTTATCATTATTAAGTAATCTGTTGGGTGATACTTTTGGAGAAGATGACTATTCTGTTACCCAAATCTTTCACTCAGTGGTTTTAGCGCCCATTGATGATCCTTGCCTAAATTAGCTTATACATGCGGGGTTATAAAATGGTAACTTTTAAGTCTATTTCTTTCACATTTATTGATTAGAATTTTACAATTGTTGCAATCTTGACCCCTGATAAAATCTAATTTAAAGTTTAAATCAGAGCTATTGTATCAGTATAGGTAGATCATCCATAACCCTTACCTTCTACTTGCCAGTTTAGATTTGTATTATTATATTTAATTCATATTTCCAATGAAATAGATTACTAGTGTCCTCTATATTCTAGATTTTATTAAGAAACTACCTACAGTATTTCTAATTATAATTCTGTGTATTACATCTATAAGCTACTTAAGGATTTTTCAGTACTTCCCCTCTCACCCTTGTGTTGGTATTTTATTTTGACAGTTCTCTTAATTATGGTTACCAGATTGAATTATAAAACAGGTTCATGAACTAAGGAGGACCTTAACAGAGAAGTGGGTGAACTTTTAGAGAGTGAAGTAAATTTTTACATGACTAAACTAAAATGAACAGCTATCTGCAAATAGAACCAAGGATAAATTAATCATTATTTAATTATAAAGGGAGAAAAATGATAAAATAGTTATTGGTTTACAAAGCATTTGCTTGAATTATCCATTGAATAAATTTAAACTCTGTCTGCTTTTACTGTGCCATGGAACATGTTTCTAGGTCACTTTTATGAGGCCAGTTGGTATTCATGAAGGAATTCAATCCAAATATTATATTAGCCTAACTGTAGTTCTGATTGAGGTGGCATTGTACATTTGCAGTAAAGGAAATTTAATGTGTTTACAGGGAAAGTTATAAATTACAAAATGAAGTAAATTGCAGTATAAAGATGCTCTATATATCCAAACTGGGAAAGGTTGGGAAAGTTAAATCCAGAATAAACAATGATTATTGTTCTTTTTTAGAATTCACACATCATCCATATGATAAAGATCTAGAGACCAGTGGTGTTTTATTGAGGGAGAACTTAGGAACCTGCCAGGTTTGAAAATTGAATGCCTAGCATAATTTCTTTCCTACAGGTACTCAATAAGCATGTATGACTTTTATTAATTATGACAGTTAAATTTTCATTAATAAGATAATTCATAATACCTGAATATGTGATGGTAATGGCATTTCTTCTTTGTGTTTTAGATTACCCCCATAAATATGGTCCACAGGGCGGGTGTGCAGATCATTCGGTATTTGAAAGGATGAGGAAGTACCAGATGACTGGCGTAGAGGAAGTAACGCAGGTAAGGATTTTAATACTAGCTTGCATTTAAGAAATGGAAATGAACTTGAGAATGTGTTCCTACATTAAAAATATGTTTTCTAGGATTTCGGAAAGATTTATACCACTGTGTGGAAATATTTATATTTTTTAATGCTCAAAGAGGCCAGGTAACTTGCCTATAATAAAGATGTGGTGCTCAGATTTGAATACAAATCTGCATGACTCAGTAAACATTACATTACGTGTCCAAAACATACTCAGTCTTACATGTTTTATTGTGAAATTTGAAAAATAGGCCAAACTTGTGTTTTCTATAAATGTAAGTATTTATATTAGTATGGAAATTAAACTGACCAAATGTCCTTTGTTTGCCTGGGACATCCCAGTTTTTAACACTGAAAGTCACGTGTCTCTAAGTAAACTGATATAGTTAGTCACCCTAATAAAAATCACATTGCTGTTGCTATTTTAATTGTAAGATTTTTTACCATTTGACTATTGCTCTTGTATTCTTTTTTGATTTCCTTTTTCTTTAGTCATAGGTGATAGGTTTATAGTTATTTAAAACACAAGTTTAAAATGAAAAAGATTATTTTTATGATAAAACATTTATCATGTAGTTTAGACATCCTTTCTAGAAGTCATAGGATGGAGTAATATTTCTCAAGTTTCTTGTATCACAAATGCAAATTTGTGTGTTTCTTGATCTGTAATGTGGCAAAACAATTCTATTTCAGGTGGATCTTTCAAATATAAGTGAGATTTTATTCTCGCATTCATTGAACAACGATGTATTAATCTTATGTCAAATGTCAGAGACTGTGGTAGGTTCTAGGCATATGTGGAGATTAAGATAAAGGCTTGGCCACAAAAAGTTTATAGTTTAGTTGGAGACAGAGAAATAGTTGAGGATAGTAAAAGATAGTAGAGGATCAAGCATAGGGTGATAATTCTATACTTAGGAGGAATTGTTAACCTAGCCTGGGAAGTATTTGAGGACAATAATAATAAACTAAAAGAATAAGTAAGAGTTAGGTTGGCCATGAATAGATGGAAAGATAGTAGGAACACTATACAGGCATACTTTGTTTTATTATTACTTCACAGATGTTGCGTTTTTTCCCCCGCCTTTTCTTCCACCCTCTCCCCCTCCACTCTGGTTCAAGCTGTTGTTTCTTAGTCTAGTTATGTAGGACACAGCTCCTTGGCCCATGTTGGTATTATGAGCCTTGCACTCCCCCCGGCTGAGGCAGTTGGTTACCAGTAGTTGATCGGCCGCTCACAGCAGCTCTCACGGGCTGCCGGCCACTAATGCTGGCTGCCGGCCACTCACGCTGGCCACCAGCCACTCATGCTGGCCACTGGCTGTTCATGGCAGCACACGGTAGCCCACAGCGGCACACAGCAGCCCGTGGCAGTACTCAGCAGCCCACGGCAGCTCACGCCAACCTCCGGCTGCTCACGGCAGGCCAGCTCCAGGGAGAGCTGGCAGCACATAGCAGCTTACGATGGTTGCTGGCCACTCACGCTGGCTGCCAGCCACTCATGGCAGCTCACAGTAGCCCACAGCTGTAGCCCACAGACTGCTGTTCACAGTCTTAGCTGTAGAGGGCGCAGCTCACTGGCCCATGTGGGAATCGAACCAGCAACCTCGGTGTTAGGAACACAGTGCTCCAACCACCTAAGCCACCAGGCCAGCCCAGATGTTTTTTTTTTTACAAATTGAATGCAAGACCCTCCACCAGCAAAAAGATTATGATGGGCTTTATTGCCATACTTGCTTTAATGTGGTGGTCTGGAACTGAACCAGTAGTGTCTCTGAGGTCTGCCTATATACAAAGGCCAGAGAAATAGTAAGAGCAGTAAAGAATTTTTAATTCCAGGGTGGGGTTTTAATTCCAGGTGGGGTTTTAATTCCAGGGGGGCAAGATTAGAGACTGGGAGACTAATTAGAAGTTGTTGCAGTTATTCAGTTGAAAAGTGATAGTGGCTTGTACTAAGGTACCAGCAATGTGGACAGAGAAGACAAAACTACACATTGCTAGACATAGTAGAGCTTAACAGTGGCTAGATATAATATTAATGTACAAAAGTAGGCCACATTTCTTTATATCCAGCAGTAGACTACCAGAAATATGACAGAAGAGAGAACTTCATTAATAATAGTATCAAGGATATCATGGTATTGAAGAATAAATACAACAGAGAATTATAAGACCTATTTAAGAAAAATTTTAAAAATCTAACGAATATGTTTAAAAAGATGAATTTTAAACAATTGAAGAGACATACCATGTTAATGGAAAGTAATATCTATTATAAAAATATCATTTTCCCCATATTTATTCATAGAGTCAATATAATTCCAATACAACAGGGTTATTCACAGCACTTGATGAGTCTAAAATGTTATATGGAAAAGTAAAAGCTAAGAAGAAATAGGGCCCATCTAAAGATGATGAGCAGGAAAAGGGCATTTACCCTAAAATATATTAAAACTTATTATAGTAATTGAGAGAGTGATATCAGTGTAAGGATTAACGAATTAACCAGAGGAATACAGTTGAGTGCTCAGGAATAGACCCATACATATATATGAAACATTGTTATGTGGTAAAGTTGGAATTTCAAATCATTGAGGAGGAAACAGAGACCATTGAATAAATGGAGCCAGAAAAAAATGTTTATCCATTTGGCAAAAGATGAAGTTGGATCTCTGTCTCATACCATATTTAAAACAAAACGGGACTCCAGATGGATTAAAGTAGTAAATGTCTAAAATGAAAACTTTGAAACTCTTAGTAGAAAAATTAAGTGAAGATTTTCCTTTCCAGCTCAGATGGAATAACTGGTATCAAACTAGCTTTCTTGCAAAAAACGATGAGAAAACTGAACAAAATATATGAAACGGTTGTTTTCAAACATTGGATAACAGGCAGTGCAGGATTGAGATTTTTGAGAGAGGAGAAATAAGTATCTCTGTGATTTCCCAGACTTTTTCACTGGAGATGAAATTTCAGGTATGACACAAGGAAGGGGATCTCAAGACGACAAGAAGTATACAGCAGTCTTAATGAGTTGAAGAGATAGGTCAAAGTTCAGGACAGCTGAGGAGGTATCTGAACTTACGGGCAGAATACCTGAGAGGAGATAGCTACACTGAGAAAAAGCTACAGATATCTGCACAAGAGTTGCCTTGATTCTTAGCTGAATGCTAAGCTGTGAATGCACAGGATGTGATTCTATGAGAAAACTATCAGAGAAAGAAAAACTGCGGAATCTGTGAACTGAACAACTATCACAAATTATACTTGGTAAAGATCCCAAGCCATGCTAGGAGTAGGCTAACTTCACCCTAGGGTTAAAAGCTACTGGAAACCAGCCCTAACTAAGCTAAAACACCAAACTTTAAAAAGATCAAGGTGACTTTCAGGTATATTAACTGCTCATCAGAACAAAGCTCAATAATACTTGCTAAAAGAGCACACAGAATGCAGTTGCTCAATAATACATCATTCACAATGTCCAGCATTCAAAAAAACATTACAAGATGACAAGAAGTTGAAAATTGTCCATAATCAGGAGAAAAATCACCTAGATAGAAACAGAACCATATATTATAGACTTAGCACACAAGGTTTTTAAAACAACTATTATTAGTATGTTTAAAGAAATCACAGAAAACATGAAAACAAAGAGGAGAGAATAGAAATTAAAATAAAGAACTAAATGTGGCTTACAAAACTGAAAAGTACATTTTTCTGAATTGAAAACTTTAATGAATAGGCTTAAGAGCAAATAAGTTACTGCAGAAGACAGCATAGGTAAATGTGAATAAAGGACAATAAAGCAATAGAAATTATCCAGATTAAAGCATAGAGAGAAAGTAATTGGAGTCTGGGGGAGGGGATACAGAAAAAAAATTTTGGAAAAATCAATGTCTCCAAAAGTTTTAGATATGAAGAAAAATTTAAGTTTATGGTCCAAGAAGGTCAATGAAACCCAGGTATGATAAACACAAAGAAAACCATCCCAGGTCATATTAGAGTCAAATTATTGGAAACCACTGAAAATGAGAAAATCATAAATAAAAGCAGCAAAAGATAAAGAAAAGATAAATTTAGATACAATAGGAGAAAAATAAGAATAATTGCTGATTTCTCATTACACCGAACAAACTGAAAATGTACTTCATCTTCAAAGAGTTGAGGGGAAAACTGTCAAACTAAGATTTTATATTCTGTGAAAATAGTTTTCTAAATGTGGGCAAATTAAAGATCTTTTTTACACAAACAAAAGCTGAGAGAATTTGTCTGTAGGAGGTATACACTGCAAGAATTATTAAAGCAGTTCTTCAGGTAGAAAAAGGATAGAAGGTGGAAAACATAAAATAGTGAATACCGGGGGTGCCAAAAAAAATGTATACGCATTTTAAGAGATGTTATCTATGTATAACTTTTCGAAGTTGAATTGAATTACGGTAGCGATGTATAGTATGATGTTTACTCAAAAGATGGCGTTAATCAAATGAATGCTAGCTAGCGTCACCATGTGACTGGCAGGACAAAGAAAATGGCAGAAGCACAGTTGTCATTTGAGGAGTTCAAGACCATTTTGAAGTGGTCTTTGAAATTTGAGAATGTTGTAGAAATACAATGAAAATGGAGGCGTGAGTGTGCAACAGACCTCCAACACATCTAACAATTGCACGCATTCGTAGTAAGTCTAAGACGCATGGTGCATGTGTGATGTGCACAAGGGAAGATCCAGGAGGCCTTGCACAGCAGCAAGTCCTGCTTCTTCTGCTGTGGTGTTGGAACAGTTTAGACGCTCGCCACAGAAGTCTACCGAACAGTGTTCACTGTAATCAGAGATGTCTGGGTGCTGATGACAACCACTTTGAGCACCTCTTGTAATTGCAGAAGTCAAATGTGACTTGTATTCATCTTTTGTTATCGGTATATATTATTACAATTTTAATACAGTTTTTTGCTTTTTAAAAATGTGTATACATTTTTTGGGCACCCTCTGTATGTAGGTAAATATAAAGGACTTTTTCTCGTTAAAGAAATTAAAAATTTCTTTACGAGGTAATTTAATTTAAATTTAATTAAAATGTTAGTAGAAAATTGAAAATGAACAAAAGAACCCAATGGAAATTCTAGAATTGAAAAATGTAACAGAAATTAAGAATAGGATTTGATGGATTTAGATCTGGATAGCATGTCATAAGAAAATAGCGTGAACCAGTAAGAAACAAAAGGATAGACAATACAGAAAAGAATATAAGAGACATAGGCAATACATTAAAAAGATCTAACATATGTATAATTGATTTCTCAGAAAGGAAAAAAAAACGTGAAATAGGGACAATAATGGCTGGAAATTTTCCAAATGTGTCAAAGGCTATCAAACAACAAATTCAGTAAGCCCTGTAATTAGAGCAGGATAAATACTTTATAATGAAAACAATACCCTGGCACATTATTACAAAGTAAAAAATCCAAAAGATACACTACTAAAAGCAACCAGTAAAAAACGTCCAGTTACCCTCAATGAAGCAGCAGTAAAAATGACAGCTCATTTCTCATTGGAAGCAGTTGAAACCAGAAGACAGTGGAATGTTTTGAAACAGAGTAACTGCAAACCTAGAATGATGTACTCCGTGAAAATAGGTAACAGTAAAATGAAGGCAATAACTAAGAGAGCAGTTAGACATGGAGTTGTCAAGGAAAGTGTAAATTTGGAATTGTGGCTTAAAATTTAATTGGAATGTTCTGTTAATTGTGTCATCAAAATTCACTTAAAATGGTGCGTTTACATGTCAACAAATGTTTAAGTCCTTGGATTCAATAGCAGTGGTAATTCTTTAAGCAAATACCTATGAGTATCCAGTTTGCCTGCCAAGTTTGTGTTAGGTGATAGTAGTATAGTGAGAAGCAAACAGAGATAGTATCTTCTTTCTAGAACTCATATTCTAGTGGTTGATGTAATAGGTGGTGGGCTGGGGACAGAAATTAAACAAATACCCACACAATAAACTGTAAGATTGCTCTATTTTAGGGACATGGGTACATGGATCTATGAGGTGATATAATGACTAAATTAATCTTCACTGAGTCTGAAGGAAGAAGTTAACTAGATCAGGAGACGTAGCACCAGCATGTGCAGACTGGGAGGAGAAAACTGTGTGTTGGAGGATTGGAAAGAAGGCCTATTGAGCTGTAGCACAGAGAGCGAGGGTTGGATAATGTGGTAGGGTCTCTTTGAAGTAATATGGAATGGGAAGAAACTGGATGGCTAAGCAGAGTCTGTAATGCTGATTTGGTGGCACATATAAAGGATTTAGGGCTTTACCCTTAGAGCAGTAGGAAGTCATTGAAATATATTATGCAGGTGGGCAATATTTTCAAGTTTGCATTTTTAAAAGACTGCAATATGCAGAATAGACTGAAGGCCAATAGTGAATATGGATAGACAACATTGCTCTTACTGCAGTACTCTAGGTAATAAGTGATGGTAGCTTCAGCTAACGTGGTGGAGCCGGAGATAATAGGCAGATTCCTTAGGTATTTAGGAGACAAATTTGGCAGGGGTAGGTAATAGATTGGATTTATAGAGGTGAGGTAGAAGTATTACAAACTACCATGACTTACTTTATATCCAAATGCTTACATATTGAAAGACATGTTTTGAAAATGTTTTAAAGTGAAAGAATTACTTGAATAAGTAATAAATCATCTATACAGTAGAATGTTATAAGGCTGAAAATGATGTTTATGAAGAATTTTTAATGGCATGGAGAAATGCCTATGGTGTTACATAGTAAAGTAGAATATGAAATTGTTTATAATGCATATTCTTAACTATATAAAATTGTAATGGTGAAGTATGCTAATTATTAGAAATGACTCTCTTTTTGCCATATAGACACCTCAAGAAAAACATGCTGTTCATGGTCCAGAACTCTTGAGGAAAAAACGTACAACTTCAGCTGAAAAAAATACTTGTCAGCTTTATATTCAGACTGATCATCTGTTTTTTAAATATTATGGAACACGAGAAGCTGTGATTGCCCAGGTATTTATAATTTTCTTACTATTTTAGGAGTTTTCATATTGTATCATTTTACCTATATTTTCCTCTAAAAATTTAAGTTAGCATGTATCTCATTTTGGAAAAATAAAGAATGTGTATTTTCAATTGTGAGATAATAAAATATGTAAGATAAGCACACAGATAACTGAAAGAAAGATCAGTTAGGATATTTTAGTGTCATTCAAAAAACAAGTGTAAGAAAGTGATTTTATGAAGGAGATGATGATGATGATGATGATGATAGAGTTTAGCTTTGGAAAGAGGGTTGAATTTTCATTTGTGGTCTTAAAACAGGGAAGGATAGAGGAATCCTTTCAACAAGAAGGATTTAATTTCTATTCTGTATTCCCATTGTACTAAGCACTTTCTAAATTACATTATTATTTGCATTTATGTCTTCTCAACCTTTATTAAAGTATAAAGTCTTTGGCGATACCCTTCAAAATGTCCTTCATGTTGAAGCTATCCAGTGAGCGTCTGATGAATGCATTTTGACTCCAAGGATTTGAGACTGAGAGGACTGATGTGACACTAGTATAAATGGTGAACTCAGTTGGTGGTGGTGATAAGCTTAATTTTAGACATGTTTAAAAGCCAGGTGGTTATTCCCTTAGGATATCGAAAATGTAGAACTAGAACTTGGGACAGTTTAGCCTTGAGCTTTCTGCATGGAATTTAAGGGCACAAAAGAGATAGTTAACATAAGGGGAGAGAATGAAATCAAAAGGGAAGAAACTGGGAAATAGTATCTGTATATAGTAAACAGGATGAGCAAGAGAAGCTATGGGCTAAAACATAATAGTTAAAGAGATAGGATTGAATAATTAGCCAAGGAAGAAATAGAGTTTCAAAACAAAGTGCATAGCTAATAGTGTCATGTTGTGGAGATATCAAAGAGAATGACATGTTAATTAACTAGATGGCAGGAATCCTTCACAATTATACATATATAAAATCATTCTGATATCTTACAATTTTGTCAGTTATACCTTAGTAATGCTGGGAAAAGGAATGACTACAAAAGGTGGTTAGTTAGTTTCTGTTAGGTTGGTGCAAAAGTAATTGCAGTTTAAAACTAAAAATAAATGCGAAACTGCAATTACTTTTGCACCAACCTAATAGTTAATAAGAATATTAATGAGCTTTAAGCAAGCTCTCAATAGAGTTGAGGGTGAAAACGTTGTGAACAGTAAGGAATGGGTTGGCAGAAACAGTGAGAGTTTCAAGAAATGTGAAAAACAGAAAAAAATGTGGCTTAAAAATAATATGAAATATTTGGGGGCGAAAATGGGGTAGAGATTACATGAGACATTACTAGTAAGATGAAAAGCATCCTGTAGAGAAACAGTGGTAGGATATAAGAGAAAGAAGAATTGATGTGAAAAAATGTTCTTGAAGATCCAGTAAGGAATAAAGAAAAGTTACCCTTTAAGGAAGAGTACCATTTGGAAAAGATATAAATGGATAAAAACAGAAAAAGTTCAAGGTAAAGAGAGAGGGAAGTCAAGATGAACTCTGGAGAAATGTTTGAACCACCACTGTTGAGAATGGAGTAGAGGATTGCTAGGCCAAATTGAGGTTAGGTAGCATGAATTTATTTATAATGGACCCTATCAGGATTGTTACGACTTTATCAATATTTGGCAACCTGGACTACTTTTGAAATTATTATTGTTAATGCTTCTACTTGACTATCTTAATGTTTATATAATTTCTTTGAAAATTGTGTGTGTGTGTGTGTGTGTGTGTGTGTGTGTGTGTGTGTGTGTATATGTGTGTTCACATAAATGTTAGCAAGAGCTTTTTGTAAATGAAGATGGGAACGCTGTATACAGAGTGATTTAGAAGCCAGAGTATTTAGTTGGGCGTCAACAGGCTAAACAGTATTATTTTGTGTTCCATCATCATGTTAATCTCTTCCTAGTGGTTAGCAAAATCTGAACATACCTTATTTATATTTTAATTATCCAGCCCCACAAATAAATGTCTGTAAATTTATGAGGACCTTCTCTATTTTGTTCACCATTTTATCCCCAGCACCTAAAACAGTGCCTAGCATTTACCGTGTTTCCCAAAAAATAAGACCGGGTTTTATATTAAGGTTTGCTCCAAAAGACTCATTAGGGCTTATGTTCAGGGGATGTCATCCTGAAAAATCATGCTAGGGCTTATTTTCTGGTTAGGTCTTATTTTCGGAGAAACACGGTAGGTAAGTGGTCAACAAAACTTACATAATGTGTACTAGTACAGCAATAGAAAGACCAAAGTCAATGAATGACTGAGTGTCCTGTTACTATCAGGAAGTTCTCACACATGTTTGAGCTGAGCTGAGCCTGAAGGATAAATACCCTTAGGCATAAGGAAACAGCATGTAAAAAGGGAGGCAGGTGTTACAATGTAGGATGGGTTGAGGCAACAATGTGGCTGAAACAAAAGTGCATATTTGGTTTGGACCAGAGAAGAGTATGGAAAAAGCGCAGAATCCCTCTCAGCTTCAGCTCACTAATCTATTTCATTCTTTTATCTAGTATATGATGTAGATACGTTAAAATTTGATTGGGAACATGAATAATTCTTGATTTAGGAAATGGAAATTCAGTCTTTTTCACTTTTCAACATTGTGTCTAAAATGCTTTTCTTTTTTTAAATCAATAGATATCCAGTCATGTTAAAGCAATTGATACAATTTATCAGACCACAGACTTCTCCGGAATCCGTAACATCAGTTTCATGGTGAAACGCATAAGGGTAAGGAATTTTAATAGTTAAGAACATTAAAAAAGAAACAATAAGGACCATGTTTACAAAAAGAAAAATGCATACTTTTTACTTCATTTTTATGCATTAAATAATTTAAATTGTACTTACTGATGCAGTTTATCTTTACTCTTGACTTTTATACATATACACACATGCGCACACACAGAGGGGATACCTGGGTTTATGATTTAAGAATGAAATTGATAAGACTTTAATCTAGGCTGCAAAGTAGGTATGGCAGTACTGTTTTCTGTCTGTCTGATTAACATACTAGTTATTAATGGAAAGCCCTAACCTCAAAAACTACAGATACAGTACTTGACATTTTTTCCCCCTGATATTATTCCCCAGTTTCTAAGATTTGCCTTATGCTGTGTATTTCAGTGTGTGTCCCATTTCATGCTCCAGGAGAGGGAAGGATAGATACAGTGGTTAAATAAAGTTAGAAGTTTGGAAATAACGCTTAGTAATACTGTACCCTCTTCTTGAAAATTCACATTGCATACTAACATACCTCAAGTTTTGAAAAGTCCTTTAGGAAAGAAAACCATATTTTTCTAAACTAATTTCACCGTGAGACCTTCTTTATATTAACATCAACTGAGACTCCAGAGAACTGGCAGACATAGCTTGAGAAATGTTGATCCTGAGCCAGTAATATCCTCCCATTACTACTGACATTTTCAATAGACTGTTTACAAAAAATGTTTACTTTCATACATACCCCTTTTTATTCTCTATCAACAGTATTGTGTGCGATTCTCTGACTTACCTGAGGAAAGCCAAATTGTTCTAGGACTTCAAAGGGCAGGTCTCTGAAAGGAAGCAGAGGCTGATAAATGAAAGCTTTTGTTTAGTAGAAGTTTGGTATCAGAACCAGATTATTCTTCAGATTGTGAAGGAGGAACCTGCACCAGGAAAGAAACATTCTGGAGGAACTCAGCTTGAAATAATAAGACAAATAAATTGGCAGTAAGAAAAATAAAATTCTTGCCCACATCCAGGGAAAAAATTGAAGTTTGACTCATGTGACTTTCTTGGCAAGGAGAGCCAAGAAAATGATTCGTCTGCTGAATTGACACTCTTGGGTTCGATATTTGTTTTGTTCTAGTAACTAGCTAAAATACAGAGTTTTATTTTCTTATACTTGTCACCATATATAGAAGATAAGCACTAAAAGAGACTTGCTCAGGTGATTAACTTTGGGAAACTACTTCATTAGAAATTTTGAAAGCAGAACTTGTTTTTCCACCCCAGGGAATCAGGTGAATACTTACTTAGAAATTTAATATATTCAATTTTAATTCTCCTACCCTCCTTGTTAAAAATTGTCTTTCTGTTTTGGCTTCTTATAATTAGCCCAGGGATGGAGAGGGGCATTGGGAACAACTGTAGAAGTCTTAGTTGAGGCCTGATTCCCTTTGGCCCCCAAGCATATTGTCCAGACAGATTCAGAACCAGATGAGCAGAGACTTACATTAAGACTCCGCTAACATTAATTATTTAAATCATTGTTTTGGATTTTAGATCAATACAACTGCTGATGAGAAGGACCCTACAAATCCCTTCCGTTTTCCAAATATTGGTGTGGAGAAGTTTCTGGAATTGAATTCTGAGCAGAATCATGATGACTACTGTTTAGCCTATGTCTTCACAGACCGAGATTTTGATGATGGCGTTCTTGGTCTGGCTTGGGTTGGAGCCCCTTCAGGTAGTTTATCTAACTGTCTTGACTTAATACTTGAAACAAAAGGCAATTTTTCAGGGAAGATTGAATTTTACAAAGTATAGGAGAAAGCGATGCTTGTACAATATCTTAATTTACACAACTTGAGTTAGGCAAGATTCATTAGCGTGATATATATGGAAAAATAGATGAAGCAGCTTGTTATTTTGAAATTAATTGTAACAGGGAGTTATCCTGACATTTGGTACATTCAGAAGCTGAAATAAATAATTTTTTTAATTAAAATTTATTGGGGTGACAATGGTCAACAAAACTACATAGGGTTCAAGTGTACAATTCTGTAATGCATCATCTATATATTGCGTTACATGTTCACCACCCAGAGTTAGTTCTTCTACCACCATATATTTGTGAAATAGATGATTTTAAGGGAAAAAATGGTACTCATTTCTAAAATCAAAACAAAATACTAATTTTTCTCATAAAAGTTAGTTATTAATTTAAAAATTTTAAAGAAAGTTATAGAGTCAAAAGGGAAAAAAAGTATGTTCTTAGGTTCTGTTCTACAGTGAGACAGAAAGCAGAGAGACCCTGGTCAGGAGCAGCAGGTAGAAAGAAAAGAAAGCGTGCATTTATTATTTTTTTCTAGCCTTTATTTTAACAGAAGTGAAGTATTGCTTGAAAAGAGATGCAGGCAGGAGGCCCCAGTACCCACAACTCCATTGGCTGCACTGCGTGGGCCCATATTCTGCTAGGCTCTCTGCTTTAGCCATGAAACCTACTGTCATTTGATAAATCTGGGATAAGATAATCCCCTTCTCATTACAGTGGGGGTGAGGGCCTATGATTTACAGTATAAGTTCAGTAGCTTAGTTTAGAGAAATATAAATTTGTGAATTGAAAAATGAGTAGAAAAAAATCCCAGACTCTTTGAATATAAGTTTTGCTATATATAGTTTGATGGGTAGTCTGTCATCTTTTGAGCTATGTACAGAGGGTGCCAAGAAAAGTATTTCCATTTTAAGAAAGGAAAAAAAAAAACTATTAAAACTGTAATACTCAATATATACCGATAACAAAAGATGAATACAAGTCACGTTTGACTCTTGCAATTACAAGAGATGCTCAAAGTGGTAACCATCACTGTAATTTTAATACAGTTTTTTCCTTTCTTAAAATGTATATACATTTTTTTGGCACCCCCTGTATAGAGCTCTTTTTTATTAATGCGCCATTTTTGTCTTCTTAAAAGAATCAACTTCTGTTTTATCCAGAGTAAGACAGCCTTTTCTGTGCCCATTTTTATGTTTATTTTTTGATCTGTTATTCTTATTTTCATTTGTACCTTATTTTTACTTTCATATTTCTTGCTTTTTTTTTTAAAAAAAGTCAGCAATGAATATCCTTTTTATAGTTTTCAAAGCTTCTTTTTTTTTTTCAACATTTTAAAGTGTTCTCAATTTCATGATGTCATTAAAGTACAAGTTTATCTCATGGGCTGCATATTATCATAGTACAGTAATTTTTAATTTTTGTCCCTTATGATAATCTGTATTGGTTTTGTGTTACTTGGATTGTCAGCGGATTTTACAGCTCACTCTTTCCTATGATGTTTCACATTTTATAACTTTTATGTTCTGAAAGTTCTTTTCCTGTCCTTGAATAGTTGGATGATTTTATCACAAATTTTATGCTCCCTTCTTACTCATTAGTAAGTACTGCAGAAACTTGGGGATTCATTTGATTTTTGTTTGTATGTTACCATGATGAGTATAGTGGTTCTCAGTGTGTGCTCCATGGACTAGCAGCATTAGCATCACCAGGAAATTTGTTAGAAATGTATATTCATGGGCCCCACCCAGGTCTACCAAGTCAGAAACTCTGGATGTGGAGCCCAGCAATCTTTGTTTGAAGAAGCCCTCCAGGTGATTCTGATACATAATAAGTTTGAGAAACACCATATAAATATTTTGTCTCCAAAGAAGCTTGCTCACAAAATGTCTTCTGGGCAAATGATTGGATGATCTCAAACTAAAAACTTGTCTGCCATTTTGCATAGTCAAAACAATAGTTAACCCCAGACTATTGTTCATTAAGAATATAATACTCCTGGAGCGGCCAGATGGCTCAGTTGGTTAGAGTGAAAGCTCTGAACAAGAGAGTTGCTGGTTCGATTCACACATGGGCCGGTGAGCTGCGCCCTCCATAACTACATTGACGACAGTGAGCTGCCACTGAGCTTCTGGAGGGGTGGCCACATGGCTCAGTTGGTTAGAGCGCGAGCTCTCAACAACAAGGTTGCTGGTTCAATTCCCACATGGGATGGTGGGCTGCGCCCTTTGCAACTAAAGATTGAAAACGGTGACTGGACTTAGAGCTGAGCTGCTCCCTCCACAACTAGATTGAAGGACAACTACTTGGAGCTGATGGGTCCTGGAGAAACACACTGTCTCCCAATATTCCCCAATAAAATTAAGAGAAAAAAAAAAAAAAAAAAAAAAAGAATGTAATGCTCCTGAAGGAGTTTGGTCAGATTTTCCTAAATCTTCGGATGTCCTCATGTCTGTAGATGCAGCCACTTTTTTTTTTTAAATAGGCTGTATTTTTAGAACAGTTTTAAATTTACGAAAAAATTGTACAGACAGTATAGAGAGTTCCCATACTCTCCTACCCCCACCACAATTTCCTATATTAACAGCTTACATTAATTAGTATGGTAACATTTGTAACAATGATCCAGTATTGTTAACTAAAGTCAGTCCATAGTTTATTCAGATTCCTTTAGGTTTAACCTAAAGTCCTTTTTCTGTTATAGGATCTCATCTAGGGTACCATATTAC
Source organism: Rhinolophus sinicus (assembly GCF_036562045.2). Lineage (NCBI taxonomy): Eukaryota > Metazoa > Chordata > Mammalia > Chiroptera > Rhinolophidae > Rhinolophus > Rhinolophus sinicus. The sequence continues at coordinate 50,992,334 of NC_133753.1, forward strand.
ATTTAGTTGTCACGTTTCTTTAGTTTCCTCTTGGCTAGTAGGGTTTCTCAGAGTTTCTTTGTTTTTGATAACTTTGAAAATTTTGAGGAGTACTGGTCAGGTATATTGTAGGATGCCCCTTTGTTGCAATCTGTCTGATGTTTTTCTCATGATTAGACTGGGGTTATGGATTTTGGGGACAATTTGTTTTTATGTCTAGTTTATGATATTTGGACCACCATTTGTGATGCTGCTCATTTTACTGAAGCAGCAATAAACAGTACTGGATTGAAAGTGGTGGGACATACCATGTTTCCCTGAAAATAAGACCAGGTCTTATATTAATTTTTGCTCCAAAAGATGCGTTAGGGCTTATGTTCAGGGGATGTCATGCTGAAAAATCATGGTAGGGCTTATTTTCCGGTTAGGTCTTATTTTTGGGGAAATACAGTATTACTTGTATTTTTATAATTGGGTTCTTTATCTTATGCCCTTTTCCTTTACTCTGTGTTAAACTCCCAATTTCAGCTTTTAGAAGCCTTTCTTCTAAGTGCTTCTGAGGAGGGGCTAAGCAAGGACAGAAGAATGGGGGCCAGAGTGGGAAAGAGAAGGGAATCTGTTCCTTTGACCTATTTTTTTTCAGCTTGTAAAGGGTACCTGCGTTGACATAACATTGAACAGATTTCTTCTTCATTTCTCTTTGCCCCAGACTACTCAAACTGAGTTTTATATTTGACTTACATTTTATTTTTTTAATAAGGAACTTTATATATTTGGTCTTACTATTTCAATACACATATGAGTACTACCTCCATTTTATAAATGAGAAAACTTGGGTTCAGAGACTTTGACCAACTCAGTATCACACAGAACCTTGAATCTGGACCTTTTGACTCCAAGTTTAGTGCATTTGGTAGTTATTTTACTAGTTATTATATACTGTAACATTCTAGCTTTCTCAAGACATTTCTTTTTTTTTTTTTAGATTTTATTAGGGAAGGGGAATAGGACTTTATTGGGGAACAGTGTGTACTTCCAGGACTTTTTCCAAGTCAAGTTGTTGTCCTTTCAATCTAAGTTGTGGAGGGTGCCGTTCAGCTTCAAGTTGTCGTCCTTTCTGTCTTAGTTGTGGAGGGCGCAGCTCAGCTCCAGGTCCAGTTGCTGTTGTTAGTTGCAGGGGGCGCAGCCCACCATCCCTTGTGGGAGTCGAGGAATCAAACTGGCAACCTTGTGGTTGAGAACCCACTGGCCCATGTGGGAATGGAACTGGCAGCCTTCGGAGTTAGGAGCACGGAGCTCTAACTGCCTGAGCCACCGGGCCGGCCCCAAGACAGTTCTAATAAGTTGAAGTGTTTTCTACATCTTAGTAGAGGTGTTATATTGTTGTAATCCATTTCCTTCTTTCTTAAAAGAGCAGATTATAAAATAGTACTACTCTATAATATTTAGGTATCATTTCGGGTAACTGTCAGGGCATAATGGGAAGAGCACTGCATTGGGAGCTACCGGATGAGACTGGGTTTTTTTCTGTTCTGTGTCTTTAAACTCAGGTAAATCATTTGCTTCACTTGTTTATTTTTCACTGTAATTTCTTGTCTTTGCTCCTCCTATGAGACTTAATGTTTCTGCCTATAGATTTGGTAATACTTGCTATTGTCTTGTTTTTTAAGTAGCGTTTCATAGTGATCTGTTCAACTTGTAACCTACTACTGTTTCTTAATCTTTTCATTTGTATTTAGTCTAATTAATTTTGATTCTGTTGTATTATTTAGCTTAATTTCATTTAATTCTGCAGATATTTCACTATTCAAATATTTGGTAGTTGAAAGGATTTTGTTGTGATATTATTTTAATTTCCACAGAATAGTTACTCAAATGATTAGCTGTTGTTCCTCTTTACTGACTCAGTTAAGCTGGGAACAGCAATGAGTGTTGAAGCATTTGAATAGTAGGTTTCTTGTCTTCAAGTCTTTTTTACACTACTTTTTATTTGTTTGTATTTAATTTCATATTGTACTTGGGTGCTGCCTCGGGTTTCCTTAATGAGGAAAACAGCACCTCCTTCCTCAGCTCCATAATAAGTAGAAACAACTAGCGAACTGGGCTGACTTGGTGGCTCCCATTTAAAATTATACTGGGCCTAGAAGAGAACCCCCAAAAGGGAGTCTGGTCTCCAAAACAAAGTCAGTCTTGAATATGAATCTGGAAAGAGTAAACTTTTCTTTATATGACCACAGTTCAATATTGTATGGTCAGCATGCTACTGTTAAGTTTTAGGTGTTGAGGCTTACCTTACATCAAAACTGTATTTATGGACTCTGTCAAGGTATTATATTACCTTTGGAGTTTTTCTAATTTGGTATGGGGTCTGTTTTAAAGTTTCGAACTGATATTCTATGACTTTAGCTCTTAGACTATCCTATCGATAGAAAAATGTGGTTATACTTCTTTACTAGTCATTGAGTTACCCATCCATCAGTAATTGCTTTTGACTTGAATTAAAAACATTTTACCCTTCTTATTGTTATTCACAATTGTGTTTTTCAATGATGACATATATAGTGAAATTTTAAATTTATAATATAAAGCAGTTGCTGAACTTTAGTTATGGTTTAGTTATAGGTATATATATCTCATCACTAATTGAGTTTCCAGCATATCAAAACTAGTTAACAGAATTTAAAAAAAATTAAACCATAACTTATAAAATTAGATATAGTGTTTTTCTTCCTGTATAATTGAGTTGTTCCAACATATGCTATTAGTCTGTAACAAATATTAAACTTTCCTATAAGCAATCGTCATTAAAAAGGAGTTGTTTAAGAAGTTAAATAAGATATGAATCACAAAGACTATATTTCAGAGAATACACTCAAATTTATACACTCCCTTGAACTAAATAGACCTTAAAAATACAGAAAAATATATTATCAGAGTTTTTAATATATATTTTTTAACTGATAAATTTGCAGTGTGAAGTCTTCTATGCTTAATTCAAATTTGACAGTACTACCATATTTTGCCAAAAATTAGACTGGGTTTTATATTAATTTTTGCTCCAAATGGTGCATTAGGACTTATTTTCAGGGGATGTCTTATTTTTTCATGTACAACAATCTACATATATGCATTTGTTCATGTACAAAAATCTACATTTATTCAAATGCAGTCATGTCATCTTCTGGAATATCATCATAACTCTCCAAACCCCAAATTCCGGCTTGAATTTCTTGCGACTCCATTTCCTATAGAACCATTGGCCCTAATCTCTCATGTCCAGCAATAGAGCTCTCCTTAAATGAGCACTTCTTGTCCATAACCTGCTTGTAATGCATTGGCAGCACAGCTGTCAGTGATTTTATCCCATGAATTCTTCACCCAAGTTACAGCCTCTTGCAGGCTAGGCTTCACAAAGTTTCCATGCCGATTTCTCTCCATTCTATTTTCAGTGTAGTCGTTGATTTCCATGCGTAAATGGTCCTTGAATGGCCTGTTTATTGCAATATCAAGAGTCTGGAGATAGGCAGTCATTCCTGCAGGAATCATTATTTGATCTATTGTTCTCTCTGCAAGGAAGTTCTTCATGTCGTTAGCACAGTGAGTGCTGGCTGAATCCCAGACTAGCAGACCTCTTTGGCCACCTCGAAAAACAAATGGCAGCATTAAATCGACTCACTTCCTTATAACTGCTTGTGTGCACCAGGCCTTTTCGGTTTCAAGGACATAAATGCCTGAAACATGTTCAACCTTATCTTTCTTGCCCTTAGTGATGATCAGAGGTGGAGCTTTCTTTCCAGCCAGATGAATTGCCAAAATACAGGTAACACGTACACTTTCATAACCAGTGGAGGGAATGCAGATTGACAAGGCACCCCTCTGATCAATTGTCGTTTGAGATCCTTGGCCCATAAACACTGCAATTTCATCCATAGCAATCATGTTGGAGAATTGGTATTTAGAAAAGTCGATGCCATCAACAAAGGACTTGAATGCAAGTGCACATTTAATAACTTCAGTATCTTCCAGCTTGAACAGTGCTGTCAATCTTAGAGACAGTTCATACCACTGAAGGAAGCCATCCAGCCAGTGTTGTGATGCTTTGAATTCTTCTGGGGATATTTCTAACTGTGGTGCCATTGCGAGGGCAAATGTTTGAATATCAGCCCTGCATACCACCAAAGCCTTTGCTCTCCTGTCAGCAATCCATTCACAGATGGTGTCTTCCAGCTCAGGAAATAATGGTTGCTGATCTGATCCACACTTGGGCTTCTTAGCATTTCCCTTGTCCACCTGTTGACTGAGGTTGTCATACTCTGCTCGCCATTTTCGGACCATTGGGAGATCCAACTTCTCTTTGTAGAAAGCCGTAAGATTCTTGCCTCAGGAGTCCTCCACGATTCCTTTCTTGTACTTGATGGAATAGCTCTTTCTTTTTGCACTCATCTTGTCTGGGGTTCAAAATATTATTCCCTTTAAATCTATTAAATCAAGTGTTAATTGAAGACTTACGAGACAGGAGTGGCAACAAAAATGATGACAGTTAAGACTGATGGTCCACACAAAAGCGACGAAAAATTGCAGGCACAAAATTCAGAAAACATTTCTTTATTTCACATGAGTGCATTAAGTATGTTCCTTACAACACATGACGTATTAAATTATGAAGATTCATATTAGACACAACCATGTCCATTCATTATCAAATGAGCGTGTTATTCGTGCGTTGTGTCTGTACTCCAGTTGGTCATTCGGCAATAAGTCTCGAGTTCATCTGTTTACCTCTTGTCCAAAGGTGCCCTCTTGGGTATTTACAAATACCTAATTATAATTTATAATTTATTTTAAGTATTGATGTCAATAATATTTATATTTGTATATTAATATTTTATAATTCAGTACATCCGTCGTGTGTTGCAGTGGGCATACTAAATGTGTCTGGCTGACGATCTTAACTGGGGCTTATTTTGGGGGCAGGGCTTATATTACGAGCATCCTGAAAAATCGTGGTAGGCTTATTTTCTGTTTAGGTCTTATTTTCGGGGAAATACAGTACATTGACCAATTTTCATATGACAAATCTTCGCTAAGGCAGGATATTTACTATTTGTTTAAAACTATAATATGTAGACTATTATTACACACAGAGTGCTTATTTGTATTTTTTCTAGTTTCTAGAAATTAGTGATATATTCCATAGGACTCATCTCCAAAAGTAGCATAAGAAAAATTATTAAAAATTCATAAATCATTGGCTGTTTCTTATTTTCTCAGTTTTTTGTGTAGAAAAGGTAGTGAGTTTTGAATATCATAAAGGTTCTCAATTCTTTGCTGGTTAAAATCTGCATATGGATCCGTCTTTTAGTTTACTTTTCTGGGGAGCACATTATCATTTCAGTTTCTTAAAATCGGAACAGTAATTCAAATTTGTGTTAGGTTGTTGTATGCTTTCTAACATTAAAAAAATAGGCAGCAATTGTAGTGTCATGCCATTCTTGCAGATCTGTTTTGAATTGCCTTCTAATATATACTTTATCAGGGATTATAAATATTAGATTTTTTTAAATGTTTTAATAACTTGGTTGTAACTTTGCATGCATGTAGAAAGATAATTTGAAATACTTTGATCACTTATCAGAATATCTTAATCCATTTAATTGTATTTTAATAAAAAAACAAATAGAGATACCTTTAAAATGTGAATGTAAATTAAGAACTTCTCACTAAAAGTCTTTAATAGAGTTATTAAAAGAACTGTGGTTTTCTCAGTACAGTGTATGTAAAGGGATGGATTGGCCAGCCAGTTTTTGATTTTCATGTTTCTTTTCTTCTTATTTCTTATGTTAACTGCCTTTAGATATGAAAGCACTTTCATGTTGGTATTAAGCGCTCAAGTTCAGGAACTATTCACAGGTGAACCACAAAATGATTTAATATGTACAATCTAAGTAAAAATATGGGTTTTCTTTTAAAATTTGAAAGTATTCTCAAGACACATTGGAAGATCATAATTCAATTTTTAAAACTTATTTTGAAAAAAATTTCAAACCTGCCAAAAAGTTGCAAGAGTAGAGAACTTCTGATAGATTATTATTCAGGTAACATTTTGCCGCATTTGCCTTCTCTCTCTTCCTTCACGCCCTCTTTCTTACCTCCTCCCGTTTTTTACCAATTTGACATAATTCTTTTTTCAGCTTTATTGAGGTGTAATTGACAAATAAAATTGTAAGATATTTAAAGTGTACATCATGATGGTTTGATATTTGTATACATTGTGAAAGGATTCCCCCCATCAAGTAATTAACACATCACCTCACATATTTACCTTTTGTATGTGTGTGTGTGTGAGAATGTTTAAGTTTGCTCCCTTAGCAAATTTCATTTATACAATACAGTGTTATCAGCTATAGTCATCATGTTGTACATTAGATCCTCAGACCTTATTAATCTTGAAACTGAAAGTTTGTACCCTTTTACCAACCTCTCTCTGTTTTGCCCACTCCCTACCCCCTGGCAACTACTATTTCTTTTCTTTTTAAAAAATATATTGTATGTTGCCTCTCAGGATAGTGCATCACATACTCCTGTGCATCACTGTTATTTGTAGAAGTGATTCTCTCAGAATCTACTTGAGAATATTTTACTCAACATTCATTTAACTTAATATGTTTTCCTTTTAAAAGATGAAAAGTTTAGGCTTTGACTCAGTGTAAATAACTGTTATATTCAAATTTAATAGAAACTTAAATATTTGTTTTGCTAAATTAATGGGAGCAAAAAATTTGGGGACAATTTGATTATGAAGAAGAACATTTTATAAGGGCTTTTGTACTCCATCCTGGGAGTTTCTTAATGTGTGCCATTAAAACTTTTATTTGAAATGACTTCCTAATTTTGGACCATGGAAACTTTTGGATATTATTAAAACTTATTTGAAATTAGGTCCTAATCTCGGACCATAGACACTTTTCAATATTTGATACATGTGGGTACCAATTATATTTTGAACTCAAAATATTAAATGTTTTAATATAGCACATATTAAAAAGTATTTTGGGGGAAAAATAGATACTAATTTAGCCATCTTTTGTTCTGAATTAGGAAGCTCTGGAGGAATATGTGAAAAAAGTAAACTCTATTCAGATGGTAAAAAGAAGTCCTTAAATACTGGAATTATTACTGTGCAGAACTATGGGTCTCATGTGCCCCCCAAAGTCTCTCACATTACTTTTGCTCATGAAGTTGGACATAACTTTGGATCTCCAGTAAGTATCGCCTAATTATTAGATTTAAAAAAAGTTGTTAACCTACCTTTCATGTTAAGTGGTTTTTTGTTTGTTTACAGTGAAAACAAATATTTAGTTTTTATGTGTCAGAACATAGTCATGCACGTGACCATATTGAAAGGGAGGAAAATATAATATTTGTGATTAAAATATGTCAGCATAACAATGCCAGAATTCTCTTAAGGCAAGGAATTTTGTCTATTTCATTCACTTCTATGTCTCCTAGCCCTAGAACAGTGCCTGGTACATGATTTATTCAAATATCTGTTGAATGAGATTCACTTTTCATTGTCTAAAAGTACATGGCTATTAATTTTCAATGTTAGCAGATTGTGGAGTGGTGTTTTTTTTGTTTGGTTTTCATTAAAGCATTATTGGGGTTTACTAGATTTGTCTTTGTCTACTGTGGAATAAGATTGATATTTTAAAATCTTTCAGTATGGAAAAATTTTAACATACACAAAAGTAGCGAAAAATAGTATAACAAACTCTCATATGCCTGTCATCCAGAACAGGGGTCTGCATACTTTTTCTGTAAAGTGCCTGTTAGTAAATATTCTAGGCTTTGGGGGTAACATTTGGTCTCTGTTGCATATTTTTTCTTTATTGTTTTCCAATCCTTTAAACATGGAAAAACCATTCTTAGCTATGTTATATTAAAACTGGTTGTGGGCTGCAGTTTGCCAACCTCTGGTTCAGATTCAACAATTATCAAGGTTTTTTGACAACTCCTGTCTGTATTTCTTCCTTTTTCTTTGTAAGGCATTAGAAGCAAATCCATTTATTCTTACATGTTTTAGTATACATCTCTAAAAAAAATAGACATTTTCTTACACAATCACAGTGTGGTTATGATATGTGACGAAATGAACAATTTTTTGGTGTCATGTAATACCCAGTCCATTACATTGATTTTCAAGTGACTCAAAGATTAATACACACAGAAATGCAAAATACTGAAAGATAGTCTATCTTTGTGATTTTGTCAGGGCTTATTAAAATAACAAGTTTGGGGAATTTTCATTTGAAAAATACATGTAAATTCATTTTACTTGCACCTTATCACATGTAAAAATGGAAATTTTTGTGAATTTACAAAAATACATACTTGTAGATTAAAATCCTCAAATGTGCTTCTCTAATTTTCTCCCGGTTTATAAAATATAACTGCTACTTCACTGAGTTGCAAGTCTTTCCTCTTCTAAATCCCAATCGGAAATTGATAGATTATTATCAACACTCTTAAAGAAAGTATTTAAAATATATTCAGTCTCTCTACCTCTTGACTGCTTTTACGATCTGTTCTTAAAAGAGTAATTGAAATTTTAGAGATGAGCAGAGAACTGTTGTTCATGGTTAATTTACATTTTCAAGGGCACTTAAATGTCCTCTCTCCACTCCCTGTTCTCTTGATTCCAGCCCTTACCAGGAGAATTGCAGTACTCTTCTAACTACTCTTCTGTCCTATAGTCTAGGGCCTCTCAAATCTTACTGTATGGATAAATTACCAAGGGTCTTAAAATACAGATTCCGGTCGGGGAGTCTTTGGTGGGGCATGAGTTTCTGCATTTCTCAGAAACTCCCAGGTGCTGCTGTTGCTGCTGGGCTGTAGACCACACTTGGAGCAGGGAATCTAGTCTGTTCTTTTTTCTCTTCCTGTCTAATCTGTTCCCTACCCAGTTGCCAGAGAGGTGTTTTTAGTACAATAACGTGAGATTACTTATTGTCTAATGGACAAATTGGCTCATGTTCTTTGCCTCCCTTGCTATCTTTACCTATCATACCAGACTACTTTTAATGACTCTACCATGCTTCATCACACCCCATTCTTTTGTGCATGTTGTTCACGCTACCCTTCATATGCCTAGTAGGTACTTAGTAAGTATTTATTAAGTAATTTATTAGTAAGGTCAACCAGAACCACAAATTCCTGAGCCTGTCTTCTTGGTACCTTTATCTGAAATCTGTCTTTATCTCTCCTGTTACACATCTATATACTAGATCAGTGTTACCGTACTTTCACTGAGTGGTTCGTACTGTCCATTATACTTACATATTTATCCTATCCCAAATATTTATTGCATACCTATTGTTAACCACTTTATAAGCTTTGTTGTGGGATGGTTTAATCATAAATTAGACAGATTTCTCTCTCAATATGAAGATTCTAATATATACCCATTCTTACCAGATTAATCTTTGTCTAGGTATAGTTTTGATCATTCTGATCATGTCAACTTCTGTTTACAGCTTACTTCTTAGCACATGTTGATACTACTAATAAACTTTCCTATCTTAGCACTTAAAGTTTTCCATAATTTGGGTCCAGGTATGTTTCCAATGTTGTCTCCCCCACTCCTGTCAAGTTAAGTAATTTACAGTCCTTTAAAACTTTCCAAAAAAACAAACAAAAAAAACTTTCCTTATGCCTATTGAAATCTTGATCCATGCTGTTATATAATGTAAATTAATATGGCCCTTTTGTCAGGCAGTTTGACAGTGTGTTTCAAGACCCGTAAAAGTTTGACCTTTTAACTCAGTAACTCTACCACTGAAAATCCAACAAAAAGAAATAAATGCAGAATCTGTCAAAGATTTGTGTACATTTCAACAATAAAAATTAAAAATGTATCTGTTGCAATTTTATTTATAATAGCAAACAATTTTAAACAGCCTAAATGGCCCCCACACTAGGAAAGTATCATGGAATGCTCTGCACTCATTTAAAAATTGAGTTTTCCAGTGTTCACCCTACAGTGTTAAACTGAAAGAAGTCATTTATAAAACTGTATACAAGGGGCGGCCGGATGGCTCAGTTGGTTAGTGTGTGAAGAGCATGAGCTTTCAACAAGGTTGCCAGTTCAATTCCCACATGGAATGGTGGGCTGTGCCCCCTGCAAAAGATTGAAAACGGTGACTGGACTTGGAGCTGAGCTGTGCCCTCCACAACTAGATTGAAGGACAATGACTTGGAGTTGATGGGCCCTGGAGAAACACACTGTTCCCCAATATTCCCCAATAAAATTAAAACAAAACAAAACAAAAAAAACTGTATACAAGGCATAGTACAAATTTTGTATTAAAATATTATATGAGTAGATTCAAGTCACATAGGAAATACACCAAAATTTTAATAGTAGTTAGTGTGGTTGGAATGTGAATTTTCCGTTATCTATTTTTTATTTTCTAAACTTTCTGGAAGAATATATATTGTTTTTATAGTCAGAAAAAAAGCTTTTCTCTTTTCTTATAAAACTAAGATTATAGTTTCTTTGTAAAACCATTCTCTTTATTTGAACTCTTGTAGCACTTTTTGGGGGTACAGTCAAGATGGCCTTTATATTTTGTTTTGTATTTTGTTTATTTATGTGCTTGTTTAATCCCTTTTCTGAGGATGACATATGGCTGGCATACTTGTTTATAATTCTTTCCTTCTTTCATGGCTATTAATGATGAGCCATTACAATATCTTCTAGGCTAGTAAAATAATAATCGATTAGTGGTATCTGTAATGGATTTATGGGGCAGAGAGTCAGACTAGGCAGGGATATCAAAATTTGCTCTCCCTTTTAAATAGTAAGTCCTTGGAGGCCTAAAGACAGCGCTTACTGAACTCTTCTTTATATGTTCATAGTATATTTCAGTTCCTCATTGTATAATATTGGACACTCACTCATATACAGAGGGCACTAAAAAAATGTATACACATTTTAAGAAAGGAAAAAACTATTAAAATTGTAATACTCAATATATACCGATAACAAAAGATGAATACAAGTCACGTGTGACTTCTGCAATTACAAGAGGTGCTCAAAGTGGTTACCATCAGCGTCCAGACACTTCTGATTACGGCAAACTACTGCTTGAGCAACATTGACCAATGTCCACTTGTATACATTTTTTGGCACCCCCGGTATTTATTCAATTGAAAGATGGTAAAATATTCTGTGATAACATCAAGAATTATACAGTATTGAGATTTTTTTCTTTCTAAAATTCTAATGCTGAGAATAATCCTAGTGTAATACATTGTGAGAAACCAAATTGAATTCTGTAGAATGAAAACAAAGCAAGATGATATTGGTGAATAGTAGAGTTGTTAAATGCTCAATGTAGGTTCAGGAGAAAGGCAGGAGTTATCAGGAAATACAAAGGTGACAGTAGAGGCCATATTTTTAATAGTTGCTTCAGATTAGGGAGTAGAAAATGAAAGTGGGCTCTCATAGGCCCTGAGAAGAAACAAAGCCTTTGGGCATTCCTTTTCTTTCTGGAGTGTTGGGTTGTATGGTATTCGAAACAATTTAATTAAAACAGAACTATTACTCTAGGACCCATTGGTCTTTACCCTTCCTGACAGTTGAGGAACATTTCGAGATTTGCTTTGTTTTTAAATGCACTGAATGAGGAGGGGGACCTGTTATAAGCTGGTAATGTTCTCTTTCCTGATCTCAGTGTTGGTCATGTAAGTATGTTTACTTTGACAAAATTCATGGAGCTGTGGTTTGGTACTTTTCTGTATGTATCTGATACTTCAATAATACTTACCAACACCATTAGCTATTTCTGTGCCTGTGCATGTATGTCTCCTGTTTCATTCTGCAAAGCAATGTTTTGGTTTTACCTCTTGGCTTTTCTTAATTTTTATATAAAAATAGATCATTGTGTTTCTATCTCTTTCCAGCATTTACTTATCTTTCTTACGTAATAATTAATAAGTAACTCTCTTAAATGCCTATTCTTTCTTTTTTGTTTCCCGTCTTTCCCCACCTCTGTCGACACTAGCCATAACATGTAATTTAATATGTATTTTAAAGAATATTTAGTAGTTTTTAAGTAGTTTATATTCCTGTCACTAGTTTTAAAAGTAGGTGAATTTATTTTTAAGAGACTCTGATGATACTTTGTTCTGCATTCTACTCCCTAAGTACAAAGCTATAAGTTGTGGTTAGACCTTCACTGATTTCCCCTTCTAAGGGAAAATGGCCCTTACAAGAGCAAATTGTTTTCTTTTTCACAATCTCAAACAATTGTAAGATCTTTTCTAAAGGAGAGTCTGCAAGCTTCCATTGTTCTTCTGATGAGAAAATGACATTTAATCAGATGACCTGAAAACCTTATTTTGCTTCCTGTTTATGTAACTCTATATTCTGTTTGACAGCATGATTCTGGAACAGAGTGCACTCCAGGAGAATCTAAGAATTTAGGACAAAAAGAAAATGGCAATTACATCATGTATGCAAGAGCAACATCTGGGGACAAACTTAACAACAATAAATTCTCACTCTGTAGTATTAGGAATATAAGCCAAGTTCTTGAGAAGAAGAGAAACAACTGTTTTGTTGGTATGTATATTTTCCAACATTTTATTATGAGTATTTTCAAAGTTGAAAGAATTACATAGTGAACACTTACGTATCCACTGCCTACGTTTTATGATTGTTAACACTTTGCTATATTTGCTTTATCACATATTTATCAATCTATCCATCTCTCAATCCATATTTTTGGTTGCAATTTAAAGTGGATTGCATCACTGTACTTCACCCCTAAACATTTCAGCCTACATATCATTAATTGGAGTTCAATATTGTTTGTGATTCTTTTATTTTTTTACATAAGTGACATGAACAAATCTTAAGTCCACCATTTGATGAGGTTTTATAAATAGCGTACCAGTATAACCTATCAAGATATAGAACATTTCTGTCACACCAGAAAGTTCTTTTGTTTCCCTTACCAATCAATCTCTGCTTCCAGTGCACCCACAGAGGCAGCCATTATTCTGATTTATTTCACCATAACTAAATTTTGCTCATTTTACTTCATATAAATGGAATCATACAGCCTTTTATGGAAGGCTGCTTTCACTCAGCATAATATTTTGAGATTCTTCATTAATATTTGTTCCATTTTCATGCTGAGTAATATTGCCCTATATGAGTATATCACAGTTTGCTCGCTCATCCATTCTCCTACTGATGAACACCTGGGCTTTTTAGGTTTGGACCAATACGAATAAAACTGCTATGAAATTCTTTTTTTTTCCTTCTTATTGTGGTAATATATATATAACATAAATTAGTATTTAAACTAACTTTAAGTATACAATTCAGTGGCATTAAGTATATTGACAACGTTGTATAACTAACGACTATCCATTTCCAAACTTTTTTCATCACTCCAATTAGAAATTCTGTAACCATTAAGCAATAACTCCTTTTCCCCTCTATCCCCATTTCCTGGTATCCTCTAATCTATTTTCTGTTTCAACAAATTTGCCGATTTTAGGTAGTCATATAAATGGTATCATATAATACTTGTCCTTGTGTGATTCTGGCTTATTTCACTTAGTGTAATATTTTCAATATTCATCCAAGTTGTAGCACGTGTCAGATTGCCATACCTTTTTTATGGCTGAATAATATTCTATTGTATGGATATAACACATTTTGTTTATCCAGTCATCTGTTATGCCTCTCTTGTGACATTTAATGTTCTAAATATTATACCGTGTATTATGATTTTTTTGGGTTCTTGTTCTATTTCTCAAGATTATAAGTTACTTGAGGGCAAAATCAAGGCTGCTCACCTTGCACATGAAGAACACTCAAAGATGGATTTAAACATGATAGCAAAGTGGTAGTTTTTCTAAAGCTTCTTGACGTGGAAATGCTACATAGACTGTTTATTTGTAAACCAGGTTTTCACAATAAACTTTCTGGTTGAAGTTGACTTTGAAAAATGCATATTACTTTGTAGGTATCATGGGAAGTACATTTGGTTCTTAAATTATAACGAAATGTGTGCCCATTATAATTTTTGCATTTAAACAGCACTTTTTCTCTGTGTTTAAGCTGTTAGCAATTAGCTGATTTAAAGAACTATTTCTATGTGAGATATAAATTAATGTGTAATAAATATTGCATCAAAGGTTTTCTGGTTTTATCATTTTTCCTCCTTAATTGCATGTCACGTGGATTAAAAAATGATTATTACTAGACTTTAGAAAAACTATTATTGTTTACTGTGTGCATGCATCTAGTTTTAGAGAACAAAACAGATCGTATAAAATGAAAGAGAGGGATGGAGCTTCAATTACCTCTAAGATTTCCTTTAATATTTGATGTGGTTAAAGATAAGGAATGAACTTTCTAAAGCTAGTCTTTCTAGAATAATTTTTATTCAGATATCCCTTGTGTTGAATTCCTGTGTTTGAGATTTGTTCCCTTCTACTTACTTATTTCTTAATTTCAAGTCTATACTACAGTCGTTTTCCCCATTGATTTGGTATAGAAAGAAAAGAACATGAGATTTTTAGGTCTTAAGAGACCTGGGTTTAGTCTGTGTTTTGCTCATACTGGGGCATCTGGTTTCTAGCAAGGCACAAACTCTCTGGAAGTTACTTTTCTATAAAATAAATTCATTTGATTCTTATCATTTCCCTGTAAATGCTGAAGTTCTCTGATTTTATGATCTTACAAAGAGTAGCATTCCTTTTCTAATTTTAAACCCCATTGACAAAATCAAATAACTTTAAAAGAGAGCCTAAAATTTTTTCTAAAATTATTCATTATGGTTAGACCAGACAGTCTAACCTTGATGAACCAAGATTTGACCCAATACTGATGGGCTGTTTAGGAATACAAAAAGTACATGGTTCTCCCTTAAGGAGCTTGAACTAGCTGAGGAGCAAAACTAATATAAATTAAAAAAAAAAACAGAAAACTTACCAGACTAGTATACAATCAGCCAAATAGAATGTGGGAAATTCCAAAGGACAAAATGACCCGATTTCTTTAACAAATATATAAAAATAAAAAGAAAGGAGGATATCTGTTATATAGTAAAAGAACTTAAGACACATGTCAACCAGAAGCAACCATGGGGAGAGGAGTTGGGGGAACCTTTTGTGGAACTTGATTCAAATAAACCAATTATAAAAAAACAGTTGTGATAAAACTGAACGTGAATTGGCTATTTATTAGATACTATTAAGCATATGGTTAATTTTGTTAGATATGATAATGGTATTATGGTTAGATTTAAAAAGGAAAAAACTCCTTATTTCTTAGATTCGTCCTGAAGTGTTTATAAGAACAAATGACTGGTAGGTGGAGTTGTTTACAATATATTGTTGATAGTTGTTAAAGCTAAGTGATTGGTACATGGGAGTTTATTGTACTTATTCTTTTACTACATCTATGTACGTTTGAAATTTTCTGTCTAACAAAAAAGGTTTAATTTTTTTCTGATTGATGAAACACTAACTTAATTTGTATTTATGTACTATAAATAATGCAGTCATCATTCAGTAAATCTCAGTGTAGCATGGCCTAAATAGAATGTTACCATGTCTAGAAGTGACCTTAGAAGGACAATCAGGTCAGACCCTCTCACTATACAGATGAGGAAACTGAGACCCCAAAAAAGGGAAATGAAGTGCCAGGCCACACTGCTAGTTCGTGACTGAGTGAGTGTTAGAATTAGGTCTCCTAATTTCCAGATTCCTAATTTGTTCTACTATTCTTATTCATCAGAGTTTTCCTTTCTCCCTTTGTTAGGAGGCTCTAAAGAGTTGGTGAATTTTAAATGAAATTAATGTGTGCATGCAATGCTTACTTTGTCTTGTTTATTTTTCTCAGAATCTGGCCAACCTATTTGCGGAAATGGAATGGTCGAGCAAGGTGAAGAATGTGACTGTGGCTATAGTGACCAGTGTAAAGATGAGTGCTGCTATGATGCAAACCAGCCAGAGGGGAAAAAATGCAAGCTGAAACCTGGAAAACAGTGCAGGTACCTTGCTAATACCAGTCATCCTAATGTTTCTATAAAGTCACCGGAAGGTAGTTATGATAAATTTAAAACAGATTAAGAGATGCATGTGGTTTGAAACTTTGTCTTTATTTGTTGTTGTTTTATTTAGATTTTTCCAGAAATTTTTTTTAAATTTTTAAAAAATTTCCATAGCATTGGTTGGTGCACTGTTGTTGGCAGATTGAACTACTTGTAATTTGTGTTGTGGGTGTTAAAAAAAGGACATGCAGAAGATGCTCAATGAAATATTATTTAGTTTTCAACTTTAAAAATGTGACTATCTATATTTTTAGAATCTTAATTTTGAATATTTAGGTAATAAGCATTCCATACACTCTTATAACTTGGTATCATGTAACTATTTCACTTGTCAAGTTACTTTGGTAGTAATAGATACAAGCAATACAATATTGTTTGCAATACTTTTTAAATGGCTGGTCTGTGTGTCATAGTTAGATTTTAGCATATAAATGTGAGAAAAATTGATAAATTGACTAATGTATGATGTAACTATGAAAAACACTGATAAGTTGCCTAATACTAAATCCATTTTCTAGTATAGCCTTTTAAAGGCAAATAGAGTAAGAATGCCTTGCTTATAAAAACAAGACAGTCACTTTTATATGCTTAATAGAATGTTGAAATTTAATAGCCTCTTCCACTATTTGAAGTTTTATACCAGTAACATATTTACCATTTGAAAGATGAGATTGACAATTTGAAAATTAGGACCATATCTGTGTATATAGGAAATACCCTAGTGATTTTCTTTAATCATTTAATGTTTCCTCTAGTCCAAGTCAAGGTCCCTGTTGTACAGCAAAGTGTTCATTCAGGTTAAACAATGACAAGTGTCGGGATGATTCAGACTGTGCAAAAGAAGGAAAATGTAATGGCATTACAGCTCTCTGCCCAGCATCTGACCCTAAACCAAATTTTACAGACTGTAATAGACAAACACAAGTGTGCATTAATGGGGTAAGCGTTTGATTTATATGTTTTTAATTAGTCTTATAAAACCTACTTTTGCAGAATAATTGTTGATCTTAAAGCTGCACTGTTAAAGTAAATAATCTTGGTTAGTTCAGTGTGGTTGGCAGATTGAACTTCCATATAATATTCCTATTTCCCCACAAAGACATGAGTGTATTCTATAGTCAGTACTAGATGATTAGTTACTGACTTGTCATTCATCTTTCTACTGTGTGTGTGTGTGTGTGTGTGTGTGTGTGTGTGTGTGATATTCCCTAGAGAAAAATAGTTATTCAACTAGTCATGTGACTTTGTACTGCTTTTAAGTTTTATAAATTAATATCTTTAATAACCTAAATAAAAAGTTTTTTAATAGCTTAAATAAAAGAATGTGAAGCTTTTAAAGCTTTCTTGGCTAAATAATCACTTTCTTCTACATGAGGAAAAATTCATTTTTCTCTTCTTACAAAGGAGACATGATAAATAACATAAAATTGATGCTCATCTACTCTTATTCTGTTTTTGCTTTAAGATTTTTTTAAGTTACTATTTCTTTAAAATATTTGCTATCTTATTTGCACTTACTCTTTTTCAAATGTGTTTATATGATCCATTTCTGATACTAAGCTATGCTTTTTATTTCCAACTTGTGTTTCTACTTAATTATTTTGGCACTGGAAGCTTATATCTGTTTGTCTGTTACTGTGAACAATAAGTTTGACTATATAGGGATTACATAATTTGTCTTTCATTTTTCTTTCAGCAATGTGCAGGTTCTATCTGTGAGAAATACGGCTTGGAGGAGTGTACCTGTGCCAGTTCTGATGGCAAAGATGATAAGGAATTATGCCACGTCTGCTGTATGAAGAAGAGTAAGGCTTTTAAAATACAAGAATGTAAAATCTGTTTCAAACACCTTATTTTCTCCTAAATTTTAAGTGTTAAACTTTGATATACATTTTGGACAAATAATTTCCAACTAAACTGATCCTCTTGAGAAGAATTTTAAATGTAGCATAGCATTGTGTTTCTAGTATTAAGGTCCCTACAGTGTTTTAAAAATGATAGACAAAAACCTGCCAGCTTTATGGCAATGATTAATATAAACACTGTTAGAAGGTTTTAAAGCCATTGTGGGCACTAAGTCCAAAATTGCTGGTTGTTAGTTTATATTGTAACATTTAAGGTGAATTACCAGTGATGTTATCCACCCTAACTAATGAAAGTCTATATAATATGCCATGATAATGGTTTTTAGGCCGTTTCTTCCTTCTTACCTCTCTCCCCAACTAGCCTGCTAGGAAATCTGATCTTCAACTTATATTGGGACTTCTTTTCCAGTGGACCTATCAACTTGTGCCAGCACAGGGTCTGCGCAGTGGAGCAAGCAGTTCATGGGTCGAACCATCACCCTGCAACCTGGATCTCCTTGCAATGATTTTAGAGGCTACTGTGATGTTTTCATGCGTTGCAGATTAGTAGATGCTGATGGTCCTCTAGCTAGGCTTAAAAAAGCAATTTTTAGTCCAGAGCTTTATGAAAACATTGCTGAATGGATTGTGGTAAGTATAGTTTTTATTTATAAAGAAACCATATCTTAAAATGGTTTGATCATAATTTTACTTGGCCAGAGGTTACCCATGTTATGAGAAAATCACTTCTTTCCTATTTATACTGGAATTACTTTATCTGAAGAATGCTTTTTCAAGTGACCAGAATCTCCACATGTATATCCTTCCTAGGTAGGTAGGTAGGTGATGGGAGCCATTCTCTTTTACTCTGCTTCTTAGTTCATGTCCTAGATGGGTTACTTCCTTCTTTGGTCCATATGATTAGGGCATTTCAAGGGAGTTTTTCCTCGAGTTGTTTTGGAAAACCCTATTTGCTTTTTGTTTTCTCCTTTGTCTCAGCATGACAGATAGCCAGCTGTGGGTTCTACTTTGCTGAACAGGAGAGATGAAAGAAATTGGTGATTTTATGAAGGTTTTTTTTTCTTACATTTCAGTATAATTTCTAGGTCTTCATCTTGTCTGTGATAGGAAATGTTGAACAGGGTAAGATCAGATACGGAGCCTTTTGCAGATTTGTTAATGATTATGGATTTTCATCCAACATAAATCTAAACTGTATTATTTTTAAGCCTGCATATCTCCAAGTTGTACAGATGTTAAATTACCTAAAATTTTCTTAGAAGATTGCAGAGAATTACTATATTAAGTCACTTAAATATTCAAGTTTCTAAGTGATTACATTAAAATATCAGTAGGAGGCTTGCAAGTGATGTATTTGAGAGAGTGTATTACACCTGAACTGAATGAGTTTGCATTGGAAATTAACTTAGAAGTCAGCTCTTCCCCTCAACCCTATTCCCAAATTTTTTCTTACGATTTTTTTATGTGTGTGTTCAGGACTGAGTATGCCTTAAAACACACAAAAAAGTTGCCTTTGTGGGGTGTCACCCTTTTTGGTACTCTTGTCATAACATTCTACAATAAAAATTTTGGCATTATTTCCAGCATTAAAATGGTGTTTATTGCACGTAGAAGAATATACTTTGCATGTTAGAATGTGTGGTTTTTAGATATGTAGT
Source organism: Rhinolophus sinicus (assembly GCF_036562045.2). Classification (NCBI taxonomy): domain Eukaryota; kingdom Metazoa; phylum Chordata; class Mammalia; order Chiroptera; family Rhinolophidae; genus Rhinolophus; species Rhinolophus sinicus. The sequence continues at coordinate 51,011,972 of NC_133753.1, forward strand.
AACTAGGTAGTGGGAGAATCATTGACATTGGATTTAGGAGACCTAGGTTTTATGCCAAATAATTGGGCAATTAATTTAACTTAGGTCTCTTTAAAACATGATGTGTTACTCATTTTTGTACTCCTGTGCTTGGTGCATAATAGGTGTTCAAAAATGATTTGGTAAACTTAAGGTACCGTATTTTGCCGTGTATAATGTGCAATTTTGCCCAAATTTGTGAGGGAAAAATAAGCATGCACATTATACATGGGTAGTAGTAATTCCGTATCTGTATAAATGTTTTTCTTTTATTTATGCTTATGAGTTAAAAGTGTAACTCTAGAAATCAGTAACTGTATCCATATGCAAAATAATACCCTGGAATACTATAATCAGTTTTGTTGAACTTACCACGAACTTGCAATGACTGATGAAGAGTTCTTGGCCTTCTATGATGCGTAAATATCAGAAATTTGTTACTGGTACATAAAATTTTTTGTACCTTACATCTGTTCTTGTGTTCTGTAATTATTTATTACATAAAATCTCTTGTACTACAATATGTTTAAAAAATGCTAAAATTCCTTTGTAATACAAAAAACAAGTGCCTAAATGTAAACAAGTGAAATTTTGAATTAAAAAATTAACACGGAAGATTTTTTTCCCCTGAAAGTTTGGGCCAAAAACGTTGGTGCACATTATACATAGCAAAATACGGTACTTTGTGACATTACGGTGAAGTGGAACAAGTATGAGCCTGGGCTTGGGAATTACGCAAGGACTCAGATCATCCTAGCATTTCTCAGTTCTGTGACTTAAAAGTAGCTTACATTTTTTGGCCCTTTACTTCCCCATTTTGAACTCAGATCCAGTTGTTTTTCTTTTTTATGATTCTCTCTCTTAAGAATAACTTGAGATCTGGTATACTTGTTGACTATAGAGAAAAATGTGTTCAGAAAAGAAATCTGATGTGGGGAACTCATAGTTATGTTCTGCCAGATATTTTAGGTTTTCTAGATAAGATATTATATCATTTAAAAATAGGGTTTTTTTTTATGTTTCTCCATTATCTCTGATTTTGACTTAGTTTTAATTAGAATTTCAAAAGCTCGTTTATTCCTATTAAAATATTTAATAGAAATAATCTTTTTATTTAAAGTAGTTTTCAAACCTGTTTTTCATGTTTTAGATTGAGGATTTAATGCTTCCTAACAATGAATTAACAATATGAAGTCTTTTCTTGTGCTCTGTAACTGATTAATCAGGCACTTACAGGTTTATAGAAGTTTGCCTTGAGTGTAAAATGCTTTGATTTTATATCATTGTTGCCATTCACATGCCACTCTTTCAAATATATGGTCTCTACTGCCTGAAGGGTACCAGTAAGCTGTTGCTGCATTTGTGGGCATTAACCAGGTCAACAGTAAGATGAGAAATATCCAGTTTCTTATAAGTTGTCTCATTTGTGTTACATGCAGAATTCACTTGTATAGCAGAGTTTATTTTGCTACATTACAGCTCACACTTTGCTGTTTCCTGGTGTCAGGAAACTGCCCTTTTAGTTAGTGATACAGTATAGTTTATTAGGATGCTCTGGTACAAAAAGCTATGAAAGGAAGGAGGGGTTAGTTTCATTGACTTTCCTGTCCAGTGGTGCCTAGTAGCTTTTTGTTCCTTTTCTGTTGAATGCTATTGCATCTTTTCTCTTCATGTAGGGTAGAGTCAGAAGATTCATAGCAGTTTAATACTTCAGGGCATGAGTTATTGACTGCTACTAATATAATGGAAATGATGTGATAAAGGCATTTACTTTCTTTTCTGGAAAAGTTTTTGACAAGTGTTTTGAATGTATTTTTCAAAAATACGTTTACTGTATTTGGTGAGTGCCTACTATGTATCTGGCCAGTAGATAATGTTAACCATACTTTGAATTTATCAAGGAATCATCGAGTTCTTGAAAAGCTCGAGAGCGTTCACCAGTAAATCTGCTAAAACCCTGTATCATTATCTCCTTTTCTTTAAGTGGGGTTTGAGGGCATTGGTAATTCTTTTTCAGTTTTTTCCATAGCTATTGATGTGTTCGGATTTTCCACATCTTTTGTGTTAGGTTTGACGTTGTAGAAAACCCTCTTTGACGTTGTAGAAAACCCTCTTTGACCTTGATTTTTTTTCCAAATTACTGTATTTCCCCCTCCCTTTTTAAATAATTGACTGTTATTTTGTGGCTTTTAAAATTTTAATTTGTTCAGATTTACAGGAGTTTGTCTTAATTTTTATTTTGATAATGACCAACAATATTTGTCATTATTAATTTCTGCTCTCATAGTTTGCTGTAATTCTATGTATTAAGTATCTGGTATTCTTTATGAAAGAGAGCAGTGTCTCCCAAGGGCCTCACAGAACATTAGATCCATGGGTTTAGTGGTCAAATGAATGTGGAAAACATTACATAATATACAATCCGGACCTTTTAGAGATTTATGGGAATATTGTGAGAAATCCTGCAATAAAAAATATTTTTAACTTCATTTTCAAACTTACCTGACCTCGGAAGTCTTTATTCATATAAGACCCTAAATATCCTTAGAACTACTGCTGTTGATTAAGAGCAGTAGTTCTCATTCCTGGCTGTACATGAGAAATCACCTTAGAGCTTAGACCCATCAATTCAGAATCTCTTGGGATGTGGCTTAAATATCTGGGTATTTTTAAAGTTCCCCACCTGTTTCTGATGAGGAGCCAGGTTTGACCAACCATTCATCTAGAAAAGGAGTTGTCAAGCTATGGCTCATGAGCCATACACAGCCCACTGCCTATTTTTATATGGCTCACAATTTAGAATGGGTTGACATTTTTAAGTATTTGAAAAAACAATCAAAAGATGTTATCAAAACAATATTCTTTTGAAAGTTATATGAAATTCAGGTTTTGGTGTCCATAAATAATTATTTATTGGAACATGGCCAACTCCCATTCAATTACATATGTCTCTACCTGTTTTTGCACTTTGAGTAGTTGCAAGGGAGTTCCCTGACCACCAGCAGCAACAGCACAGCAGGCACCTGGGAACTTGAAAGAAATGCAAATTTCAGGCCCCACCCTGGCCCCACTGAGTCAGTAGGCGATGATGCATGCTAAAGTTGGTGAATCTTTTTTTTTTAATTACATTGCAGAGATTACAAAAATATAATGTAATGGCTTTTTAAGACATGTAACAGAAAATTTCTATTTTGTCATTCTAATGTGTTGGAAATGGAAGATGGCTGTGAATCTCTAAAGTCCAACATTACCTAGTAGAATAGGCCACAACCCGTGTTACCCCAAAAATAAGACCCAGCCAGACAATCGGCTCTCATGCATCTTTTGGAGCAAAAATTAATATAAGACCTGGTCTTATTTTACTATAATATAAGACTGGGTATAGTATATATAATATAATGTAATATAATATAATGTAATATAATATAATATAATATATAATACTGGGTCTTATATTAATTTTTGCTCCAAAAGACGCATTAGGGCTGATTGTCTGGCTAGGTCTTATTTTCGTGGAAACAGGGTAGATATCACTTATGAAACTTGAACAACAAAGATACAATGTTGTCACAGGGCTTAGCATATGGTAAGGATTCAGTATACATTTGCTAGATTAATGAAACAGATTTCTTAAATGTCATTATTTATATGGAAAAGAATAAAAATTGTGCGTATTAACTTTGAGGCTATAATGTTTTCTGGTTTCTCTCGGTGGTATTTTATCATGCTAGCACAGGCTGAGCTTAAGTAACTAAAAGATTAGTACCCAGTTGCTTTCCGCTTGGCAGATTAGTGTGAGGGGTGCACTTGGGGTGTTGAAGGATAGAACATTTAGTCTAAGTCCAGACTATAGTATTTTCTTCTGAAGGATAAAAAGGAAGCTCTCTGCCCCTGCAGGATAGCATAATCAGTATCACCACAAGGAACTGTGGGCCCCACATGGTCTAGTGACCCACAGGAAGTGTTGAGGGCGTGCTGAGAGGGAGAATTATTAAACATGAGAACATTCACTGAGAGGATTATGTAGTTGACTTTTTCTGAGGATCTTTAAAAACAGATTACATTATGTCTGAAGAGACTTGAGTGCATGTCTTGCCTCTTTTCCCTCACAGGTTTTTTAACTGATACCTGTTTTATCATTTTGTTATCCTGTATGCCCTTTTTGTTTATTTAGATTATTAAATTAAAATTTAAAAACTATTAAAATTAGACTGGTAAATTTTGACTTTTTATTTTGTCATTTTTACTTTTTTTCTACTTTGTAGACCTATTTGTTCTTTTGGCCATATTAAATGACTATTTTGAACATTTGTCTGTTTCTTTTGTAGAATTATTTTCTCAAGCTTAATTTTTGTTTGTTAACTTCAAGGCTGTTTTTTAAAAAACTTTTAAATGTCTTCTCTATGTCTCTTTTAAGGTTCACTTAACACTCATACCTATGAAAGACAAGAGCTTGGTGCATAATTTACACTCATTAAATGTTTGTTGAATGCACGATAGTTCTCCTTTCTTTCAGAGTCTAACAAGTGGACAAATTGTGATCTTTTCTTTTGACATAAAACACGTATTTTGCATTTATTAGTCTGGTTGATATTCTTTCCCCAGATTTTATAGTACACATTAAAGAGAAAACATGATTTAGCATTTAACCCACTCTCTGATAATTCTTTTAAAAGGAACATCAAATACACCATTGTTTTGTTTAGTTTTTCTTGCTATCTTTTGTCCCCTGTGATGTTCCATTTTCCCAAACACTAGACTCTGAAAAGCTACGATTACTGTCACTAAAACACCTCAATCTTGGGCTTTTGAGATACGTAGTTACCTGGAAAAACTTGGAAGAAGGCCAGGAACACTGCTAGAAGAAACTGGAAGTTCTGAAGGATCTGGATGCCACATTTTCCTAAATATCTGTTGACTTGAACTGAAACGAGGTCTTTTTGACCTTTGTTTTCTACAGAGTTATAACCATGGTTAAACCCAGGCTTTCTCCAGTCTGCCTCTCTTATGCCATATTACTTAACATCTCTTTTTAAGACTATAGATACTGAAAAACTAGTATCAGAGGTACCAAAACCACAATTTTTTTATGCCTTATCTCTGTTGTAAGAGCCTTGTCATATTATTTGTATGTGTGGCAATCTAGAAATAATAAATGAGCTGTTAGAAGTGTTTGAAAAAGTCGGTATTTGGAATAGTGACTCGCGTGTAATAGAGTTCAACAAGTACCTTTTTGTGGGTTAGGTATTAAGTTTGTAGGATATAAATTCAAGGAGCTCTCATTCCAGTTTGGAATAGAGAAGACAAGCACATGGAAACATATTTTTAGTTCTGAATAGTGTTTTCACAGAAAATAGGAGAACCTATTTGGGGAAGGTCTCTTTAAGAAGGTGATGCCAAAGCGAACTTCTTAAGGACTAGTAGAAGCAGAGGGTACACAGGTTGAAGTTTTATGGAGAGGGAGCACCTGGAAAAGTCACGGAAGTATGAATTTTTTTAAATAAAAAAAATTATTCTACTTTTTTCCTTTTGAATAGTGTAATTATCTTTTTTTTTTTAATTGACAGAGCAATAAATGGAAAAGTATGCCTTCTTTTTACTCTGGAGCCCAGTCAGCTCAAGATGGGTTTCTTGTGTGTTCTTCAGAAGCTGTATATACCCTTATAAGAAGATATATTTTAAAAAATAAGTGGAATCATGTATATACTTGTACTTTGCTGCACCTTAGTGTGTGCTCAAGTTTTGTTTTTTTCCCCTCTCTCTCCTTATTAATGGTCTATTTTGGAGATCTTTGGAGGGAAGACTTTGAAGGGTTTTACAGAGAAGAGTGACGTAGACAATTCCAGGTGGCGGATGGTTTGAGCAGGGAAGACTGGAAGGAAGGAAATCTGTAAGAGAATATAATGAACATTAGGAAGTGCATCTCGCATAGAAGAACTAGCCCATCAGCCTGAAAATAGTAGGAAGAGCCTGGAGCCTTTGTGCCTATGGATCAGATCACATTAGAGGTGCTACTGCCTCCCCAGAGGGTATTTGGAAATGTACAGTAGTTGTCCAAGTAACTGAGGGGCTCTGTTAGCATTTGATGGTTGATGGCCAGGGATGCGAAGCTTCCTGCATTGCTCAAAATGGTCCCATACCACAGTGCCAACGTGTCTACAATGAGTATGTAGCACTGATCTGCATCCTAATCCCTGATGTGCTTGTTTAAAATGTAGTTGCTTGGGCCCTCCACCAACCAGAACAACTGAATTGGAATTTGTAGGGTTGTGGCCTGAACATGTGGAAGTGCATCTCCCATAACAGAATGAGCCCATCGGCCTGAAAATAGTAAGAAGACCCTTGACCCTTTGCATATTTTAATAAGCATAACAGATAATCTTAGATCACTCAGAAATGGGAACTGTTCCTTTACCATGTGAGTGCAGATTATTTGAGCAGGTCTTCCCAGTCATAGGATTCCTCTTTCACCAGCCAGTTAGATACTCTCAACTTCCCCCAAAACTCTCAGGCAAGTAATAGGATAGAGAGAACAAAAGGGCTAATGTTGAATGGAATCTATTTCCATGTAGTCTCCCAAACTAATGTGCTGTATGTGGGTACAGAACAGAGGTTGACAAACTATGGCCCCTGGGTCAAATCTGGTTTGCGCCCTGTTTTTGTAAATACAGTTGTCCCTCAGTATCCATGGGGGATTGGTTCCAGGACCCCCCACAGATACCAAAATTTGCCGGATGCTTAAGTCCTTTATTTAAGATGTCATAGAACAGTGCATACAGTTGGCCCTCTATATTTGCGGTTTCTCAACCATAGATCAAGAATAGCACTGTTTTTGATCTGCGGTTGATTGAATCCACAGATGAGAAACCTGTGGTTACAATGGGTCAACTGTAATGTTTTACTGGGATATAGCCCTGCTCATGTGTTTGCGTGTTGTCTCTGGCTGCTTTTGCACTGCAGTGGCAGAAAGGAGTTGTTGCGACAGAGACTACATGGCCTACAAAGCCTTAAATATGTATCGTTTGGCCCTTTATAGAAAAAGTTTGCTGATTCCTGGTAGAGACCAATAGCTCTCAATTTTAACTGCATAATGGAATAATCTGGGCAGCTTTAAAAAAATTACTGATGTTAGGACCCTACCCCATTTGAATCTGGGATTTGGTCTGAGTATCTGAGTTTTGAAAACTTTCCAGGTGACTCTAACATACAGCCAAGGTTGACATTGGTATGGAGCAAGAAGAGTACATGTAGCAGTACAAACTGGTGATTGTGGTTCCTTATGTATTTTACTAGGTCAAAGTGTCAGAAATCCAGACAGTAGAGGTAGAAAAAAGGCCCTGCCTCATTAAATGCCATATTTAAAAGGCCTCTGGATGCTAGGAACAGGACAGAAGCTGTGCATAGTTCTTCATGTAACAGTAGGCAGAAATGAAAAGAAATCAACCAGCACTTGAGTTGGCAGACTGAGGGCAGGCCTATATCCCACCTTTTGGTGAATAATGGGTTTATTGTTTGAGGATAAATAAAACAGAAAACAACAGGAGACTATAGAACGTTTATATAACAAGGGAAAGGGAATATTATCCTAAAGATAGGGAGAACAGTTCTATGAAAATTATTTTCTACAGAAACCAAAAGAAAATTTTAGAAAACTCTCTGGCAATCTCAGTAGGATACAAGAAATGGCTTCTGAAAGGTAGATTGTAAATTTGTGGTTTCCAAGCCAGATTTAGCTGTGTAAGCATGTCTCGTATGGTCTATATATTGCTTTTTGAAAATTTGAATGATTTGTCAGCATTTAAAAATGGATTTCACGTAATTCAGATTTGTAGCTTCATCAGTAAGACCGAATTACATTACGCTTTACTCTCTCCTTTCTTGAACAGTTAATACCTAAAGCCATTAGGTGAGGCCAAGCAAGGTAGGCATTCATGCCAGGTGAGGGGAGCTGTAGTGGCACAGAACAGGGTACTGGAGCCTGACCAGAGTGGGGAGGGTAAGGAAGGAGAAGAAGACCGGATGGGGTGTTGGTGCCCAAGCATGGTAGGAAGGATGCCCCACGGAGGGGCGAGGGTTTGGAATATCAGAGTACAAGTGTTGTGAGGAGGGTGTCTGCATAGGAAGGCAGTTCTAAAAGGGACCAGGGCTCCATGGAGAAGTGGCTGATTCCAGGGCTGGGGCATGGAAAGAACATGAACCTAGAAATTTTACTTTATGTCATGAAGTAAAGTGCTCAGAGAATGGTGGGGGTATATCCAGAAGACAAAATAATGATAGTAGTGGATTATATTGAATAAAATAGGAAACCACGAGGGAATAAATAAATTAATTAATTAAAAGTTTGATGAAGGACAGGATATTGACATAGTTCCAAATTATGTCCCTACAAAATACTCATTGACTGCAAAAGAGAAGAGTATCTTTATGGTAAAGTTTGGCTGCTAATACTCAATCAAGTGATCAAGTTAAGGTCATCAGTATGAGATCAAAATCGTGTGTCACTTGATAAGATGCAATGAGAAGAACCCAGCCATCACTTCTGTGATATTCTTACCAAAGATGTATGACCTGAATCTTATCATAAGGAAACATGTGAAAAACCCATATTGAGGGACATTCTTATGTTAAATAACTGACCTGTAATCTTCAAAAGTGTCAAGGTTACACAAACCAAGGAAAGACTGGAATTTGTTTTGTTTGTCCAGAGACTGAAGAAACATGGCAGTTAAGCGTAACACATGATTCTGAATTGGATGGTATTGGGACAAATGGCAAAACTTGAACAGGTTCTGAGGATTAAAATGGTAGTAATGTATCAGTGCTAATTTCCTGATTTTGATGATTATGTTGTGGTTATCTAGGAAAACACCCTTATGTTAGAGAAACCGTGTGCTAAGATGTTCAGGTGTAACAGGGCATCATGCTAGCAACTTACTCTCAGATGGTTCCAGATATTAAAAAGTTCTTTGTATTATACTTGCAACTTTTCTATGAGTTTGAGAGTCACCAAAATTAAACAAATTAAAATTTATGTGTATGTAGGAAAGGCTTTATGCGCATGTGAGAAGAGTGGCTTGGATTATTGTGGGATAAAGAGAACAGTATAGAAGGAGTAGGCTGTTTATTACGAGACCTTAGATCATAGAAAATTTTCTTAAAATAATTTTATTGGCAATGATTAGCAATTACTATATAGGTAGTATAACAATCTGTGTTGTCAATGTGAAAGTTTATTGTTTTAAAGTTGCAACTATTTTGTATGATGTTTATTAGTACATGCTATCTTAAACAAAATTTGAATATTTTGAATTGCAAAATAGACTTAGAATTTATTAAGAATGGAAACAATGATTTTTCTAGAAATAAGATTTCACCAATAATTTTTGAAGTGTTTTTTGTTTGGCTAATTGATTTGTTTAATATGGTTTAAGTTAGAAGTAAAATGTTTAGTTCCTTCTTAGACTGGGTAAAGTTTGCCCGCTTCTAAAATGTGTATATCTTTCCACTTTTTATATTTAAAAAGACTATTAACCTTTAAATAAATGAATATATGATAGATACTACAAGATATATGTATAATATAATGAAAACTAAGCTATATCATATAAAAATAATTTCCTTTAGTAGTCTGGGTCTGAAATTCCAAATGAAATAGAATAACAGGTAAAGAGGGCCTCAAAAAAGATAAGATTTTAGTCTTAACTTTGATGATTAGGAAAAAATATAGAGACTATTTTATAAAATTCTGTCCAGTAGTAAAATTTAAAGTAAGTAATATACTTTCTAAGTAAGTGGAAAATATAAAAGCAAACAAAACATAGTCTGTAAAAGTAATAGGCCAAAAAAAGAGGGAAATATTCAAACTAGAAAATATTTAATAACATGGGAAAATGCAATATAAACTATATTCAGGATGACCCCAGTTTTGCATGTATGTTTATCTAATATGTATGACAGTTATATAGAAAATAGACTGAAAAGGAAATTAGATTGAGTGGATTTTTTTACCTAGGAAGTGAAATTATGGGTGATTTTTGTTTTCTCTTTTATATTTTTTTATATTTAAAGAAATTAATATACATGTGCTTATAATGATATCTGTGTAACTCCCAACCAACAGATGTTCTTTAAAAATTAAAATGTAATGCATTCTATTCTGTATTGTATATAATATAAAATATTTTAAAGTATTTTATAGTTTTTCTCAGTAGAAAATTTTTTTATTTCCAGGCTAATTGGTGGGCAGTATTACTTATGGGAATTGCCCTTATCATGTTAATGGCTGGATTTATTAAGATATGCAGTGTTCATACTCCAAGTAGTAATCCAAAGTTGCCTCCTCCTAAACCTCTTCCAGGTAAGACAATTTGAGCAAGGTATATATATTTATAATACAGAATCATTTAGCAGGTAAAATTGAATTATAAATGAGTCTTTGGTAATTAATTTTATAGTACTTTCTCCTTGAGATTGGGATTACTGGGTGAATTGTTTAGTTGACTTTTAAGTGTGTTTTTTATGAATCCAGTCTAGCTATTAGCTGCCAATTTAATGCTAATTTGTCCTGAGTATCTAAAAATATCTAGACCTAGAAAGTTTTATTTTTGCTTGGTTCTTGTTTTTTTGTCTTTGTTGTCATATTCTAAACTCTTCCTTTTTTTATTACAATAGTTAGGATAGTTTTAAATGATTGGTTTTTCTATTTAATGGCTGCACTTCTGTTACTATTTTTAATGTTCGTGCTCATCAAATATTTTCTGGCACATAAGCTCATTTTCGCTAGGGTGGAGGCTTCATTCACCAAATAACCATTCTTGTCTCAGAAAAATCTCCTAAATTTGCTCTTCACTCTTTACTTCTCAGGGAGAGACAGCACTTCTCACGAAGCCTCTTGCCTCCGGCCAAATCCACTACCCTGCAGAAAGTAGATTAGAACTAGGAATTTCTTACAATTTTCTCCATTTTCCCTCAGTTGTTGCTCTATATTTACCTATCTTGGGGCAAGAGACCCCAGTATTCATACTGGCATTATATCTTGGTGGGAATCAGGAAATTCGATTTTTATATCATTGTTTTTTGTAAATTTACAATGTTAGCCCTCTGGAACTGATATCAGTTTTTTAGGGATTTCCAAGGGCCACATGACACTTTTTATGTACGTTACCAACCGTGGCCTCATTCAGCGAAACAACTCTTACTTGATTTCACTTTAAGCAAATTCCACCTTTAAAAACTAAAAAAAATTTACATAGCTGTCATTTATTGAACCCTCACAAAAAGTGTTAAGCACTTTTACATGTGAATTGTATAATCTTCACAATGGACTATATGAGTTAGTTATTATCCGTGTTTTATAGACAAGGAAGGCATTTGAGTTTCAGAGAGGTTACATCATTTGCTCAAAGACACTCAGTAATTTTTTTCATCATGGGTTCTGTCTTCAGAATCCATATTATTCTGATAAGCGGTGGCTGTTGAGCACTTGAAATGTGGCTAGTCTCAGTTGAGATGTGTTGTAAATATAAAAGGCATATCAAACTATATACAGAGGGTGCCAAAAAACATGTATACACATTTTAAGAAAGGAAAAAAACTATTAAAATTGTAATAATATATACCGATAACTCAAATCGTTATATTCTACAAAATAACTAGTCAGTCTTCATCAGAAGTGTCAAGGTCAATTCAACTTCAAAAAATAATACATAGATAACGCCTCTTAAAATGTATATACATTTTTTTGGCACCCCTGGGGTGTGTGTGTGTGTGTGTATTTAATTATAGTTGACATTCAGTACAGCATAGGGAATAGAGTCAATAGTATTGTAACAGCTACAAACGATGTCAGGGGTAGTAGATTGGGGGGGTATCACTTTGTGAGGGGTGTAAATGTCTAACTATTACATTGTTTTGTACACCTGAAATTAATAAAGTAAGTAAATGAATTTAAAAAATGCATATCAGATTTTGGAGACTGATATGTATACAAACAAGAATGAAGTATTTCATTAACAATTCGTTACATCTGTTACATCTTGAAATGGTAATATTTTGGCTATATTGGATTAAATGAAATAAAAAAATATTAAAATTATTTTACCTTTTTAAAAAGCTTTTTTCATTATGGCTACTGAAATTTTAAATTAAATATATGGCTCATATTACATTTCTATGGGATAGTACCAATCTGGAACCTTTCTTATTGATATGGCAACTTTTTTTCAAAGATTAAAAAGTTTACAGTAAATCTGTTTTACTTTTGTTTGTACCTCATAGGCACTTTAAAGAGGAGGAGACCTCCACAGACCATTCATCAACCCCAGCGTCAGCGGCCCCGGGAGAGTTATCAGATGGGACACATGAGACGTTAACTGCAGCTTTTGCCTTGGTTCTTCCTAGTGCCTACAATGGGAAACTTCACTCCAAAGAGATACCTATTAAATCATCCCCAAACTCAACCCTCACAAATAACAGTTGAAGAAAAAAAATGGCAAGAGATCAAGTCCTCAGACCAGGTGGAATTACTTAATTTTAAAGCCTGAAAATTCCAATTTGGGGGTGGGGGGTGGGGGGTGAAAAAGGAACCCAATTTTCTTACGAACAGGTATTTTTAACCTAATGGCACAAAGTCTTAGAATATTATTATGTGCCCCGTGTTCCCTGTTCTTTGTTGCTGCATTTTCTTCACTTGCAGGCAAACTTGGCTCTCAATAAACTTTTATCACAAATTGAAATATATATATATATATTTTTTTTTAACTGCCAATCAAGGCTAGGAGGCTCGACCACCTCAACATTGGAGACATCACTTGCCAATGTACATACCTTGTTATATGCAGACATGTATTTCTTACGTACACTGTACTTCTGTGTGCAATTGTAAACAAATTGCAATATGGATGTTTCTTTGTATTATAAAATTTTTCCGCTCTTAATGAAAAATTACTGTTTAATTGACATACTCAGGATAACAGAGAATGGTGGTATTCAGTGGTCCAGGATTCTGTAATGCTTTACACAGGCAGTTTTGAAATGAGAATCAATTTACCTTTTTCTTATGATGGAGTTGGTTCTGATTCATTTTGTCTTTATCAAATGGCTGCTAAGAGCACATGAGTGACTGCGCTGAAGAACACAGTGAAGTGTGTGCAAACTGGACAGATGCAGCGTACTACTTCAGAATTAGTTCTTTATGTCAGTGTCTGATTTCTGCTTACTAATTTTAGACTTTCTAATTCAGTTCCATTTTTGAATTGGTAGGTGAAATTTATTCATGCTTTGTTAGAAATTATGTCAATGAAATGATTCTTTTTATTTGTAACCTCTTATTTGTGTTTTCCATATATCTAAAGGATGCTAATTATGTTTTTGGTTTTTGTCTGATGTGGAAAAGAAAAGCTGTGTCTTTATCAAAATATTTGAACAGTTTTTTCTGCACATCATCACTGATCATTGGTAACCACTAAAGAAGAGTGATTTGCTCAACTAGTAGTTAAAATTTAGATAGGCCTTCTGACATTTTTTTTCCTAAATATTTTAACAGCAGTGGAGGTGAAACAGCACAATGTCCCATTCCAAATTTATTTTTTAAACAGATGTAAATGGCTTTTTAAAGAAAGAAAGCAAAAGCATTTAATGTATTAACAGACTTATTGCTATGCAGGAATGGAAGGGGGCATTACAAGAATATTTTAAGCTTGTGATATATTTATTGCTTCTGTTTTCCAACTGCATCACTTAAATTAGACATAAACAGCTATGATTTTCCTGGCCTCACGTAGGAGGCAGATTTAGGGAAAGTTGAAAAAAAATCTGTGTTTTGGTTTCTTTTTTTTTCTTTTTTTTCTTAAGAGTATAAGGTTTACACAATCATTCTCATAATGTGACGCAAGCCAGCAAGGCCAAAAATGCTAGAGAAAATAATGGGATCTCTTCCTTGTAAACTTGTACAGTATGTGGTGACTTTTTTCAAAATACAGCTTTTTGTACATGATTTAGAGACAAATTTTGTACATGAAACCCCAGATAGACTATAAATAATTCTAAACAAACAAGTAGGTAGATATGTATGTAATTGCTTTTAAATCATTTAAATGCCTTTGTTTTTGGACTGTGCAAAGGTTGGAAGTGGGTTTGCATTTCTAAAACGGTGACTTTTATTCTGCAAGAGTTCTTAGTAACTTCTTGAGTGTGGTAGACTTTGGAACTTGTACATTTTTTTGCTTGTAATGTTATCCTGTGGTAGGGTTTGGCAGGTATACACTGCCCTATTTTATTTTGAGTCTAAGTTAAATGTTTTCTGAAAAGAGATGTGCACTGAACTCTCCACAGCAAATCAAGATGTGGTAAAACAAAAGGATCAAGACAAATGAGATCTAATACTACTGTCAGTTTAATGTCCACTGTGTTTTATACAGTATCTTTTTGTTCACTTTGGAAATTTTTACTAAAAATTGCAAAAAATAAAGTATTGTGCAAAGATGTAAGGTTTTTTGAAACTTGAAATGCATTAATAAATAGACATGATGAAATCAACTTGAAGCTTCCATACTTTTTGCACTCTGAGAACTACCAAAAGAAGCTTCCCACAAGACAACTTTTCCTTACTAAATCAAAGAGATTGTTAAGCAGAAAGAGAATTGTCTTTTCCCATACAAGTACAGATATCTTTATTCTTGGTTAAGAGTCCATGTAAAACTTTATGATTAGATATCTCTCTATCTGAACATTTTAAAAACACTTAACTAATCTCAACTGCTTTATATTATTTCCAATCACTGTTCAATGTGTTTAAAAGTGTTCTTCTTGGTGGAAGAGCTGAGACATTTTGGAAATTTCGTCTTATTTATATTAAGTTCTCACTTACCATGGTCCATAGGTTCTGTGACTTGAAACGAAATGATGCCTACAGAAACCAGTTTTACTACAGATGGATATAACAAAAGTTAACATCCTACAGCCTCTCAGCAATGTGATAGTGAAATGACATTGAACAAAACAATATTCGAGGACCTTTTGTATATGTATGTGCAAAGTTTTGAATGCTAAGTACCACATTTATTTTAAAAAGTGTAGTTTAATGATAAGTATATTTAAAAATTTTGAGCCTCATTTTCCTGCTTTGTCAAATTTGTAGCAAATAAGGAGAGAATTTACATTTCAGTCTTATCTAGAAAAAGAATTATAAGCTCAATATGACGCCCTGCACAGAATAATCAGTCCCAAATTCTTTTTTTAAAACTCAAGGCCAGTTATAAATAAGTAGTATTTGTTAAATGAGTAAACATGCCATATACTTTTTGCTTTAATTTAGAAACTTAAAAGTGTATATTTAATTTTGTTCATGAAACCATCAATATTGATTAATTCAGATGATTACAGATTTGTTATTCTTACTTACATTTGAATACTTAAATTTTGTTTAGAGTTTTTTTCAGTTTTCTAAATTCAGGCAACACCGCAGAAACAAAATCAACAGTAAAATAAATTATTACAGCTTCTGGGCTTAGTAATCCCCATAGTGTCGGGCAATATCATACTCTTTGGGGAAGGACTTCTTTAAGGGAAAGACTTTATCTGACAGTCTTGTTTTCTGAGGTGTCTTCACCACTTTGTGCTTTGGGTACTTCATTTTTGTTCATATTCGAGGACCAGTGAAAACAGAAGATTTCTCCAAATTGAGCAAACTACTCTTAAATTCTTATATCTCTTCCTATGGTGTGTACATTTTAAGACGTAATGATTATTTTTCTCCAAAGATGAGATTAGTGTCCGTGGCAGCTGTGCAATTGTGGGTTCTTGTGCTTGAGGCAGCATTTAATTTCTTGTTAATTATTTCTAATCAAAAGTATAAAAGGGTCAGAGTAGTAAATGCATTACAAAACTGGATAGCCCATCTTCAGAGGATAAGAGGAAATATTCATTATCTAGATTTAAAGGGTCAAAGTCTGCCGTAACTAGAGAGCGAGTTGAGTATAGTTGTAAAGCAATTGCCAGGGACAGTTCATCTTTAGAGAAGTCACTGAAGTTGTAAGAAATTAGTTTCCTGAAAAGCATTTTTGACTTCTGCGTAACTGAACAGATGATCAGTTTGCCCTACAAGCTCAGCTTCAGTTTCAGCATTTCTGCTTTTGTCATTGATTAAAAACAACTTCCATTTCAATCTCTTTTTCCGTTTATTACTAGTTTAGTTTTGCCTTATTGTTTCTGTATCCAACCTTTATATTATTAGGATACAAGTGAGCCCTTGTGTTCTATATTGCTATGTTGTTTTTGTGTCTTGGATTATACATGTATGCACTATTTTCAGTAGAAATTTATATATTTTATAATTGGTAATCTCTTCAGAGTACCTTATTCTGTCCTATAAAAAGCAATGAAATGATAGGTAAAAAAGAAGAGTTGAGCAAAATATTTATTACCCTCGGCTTTCCTAAAATCACAGTGATTAGGGAAAGAAAAAGAGCATAATCCAAGAAGGACAAGGAATATTGAAGAGGAGATAACAAGAACAAAATACTGGAAACGAAAGCAGAAGAGTAGTATAGTATCCGACTTAGCAGGCAGACCCAGGGAAGCCAAATCCCGTGTTTCCCCAAAAATAATCCCCAGTTAAGATCTCAGCCAGACGGACACATTTAGTACATTATGACGCTGTTCCAGAAGATGACATGGCTGTAATTGAATAAATGTAGAGTGTTGTACATGAAAAAAGTAAGATATCCCCTGAAAATAAGACCTAATGGACCAAAAATTACTATAAGACCCGGTCTTATTTTCAGGGAAACATGGTCATAAGCCAGCAGAGGAAACACGAGAACAGCCCAGTTTGCACTGTTAAGATTTTGAAACATAGTCCTCAAGACTTTTTCATAGCATATGGTTAAAGGCATAATGCACACACTTCTGTAACCCACCTTTCTTATTTAACAAGACATTGATATATCTACATCATTTTAATGACTAAATATTTCATTCTATGGATGCATTGTACATTTTAAAAATTAACCAATTCCCTGGTTGTTTGGACATTTAGGTTTTCAGATTGTTCATTATTTTAAATAATCCTACAAGGAAAATCCTAAGCCTAATAATAAAAGAAATTTCTAAAAGTGGAATTGTTGGGTTAAAGGTTTTTTAAAAGTCATTGATAAAAATTGTCTTCCCAATAGATGGTGTCAAGTTTATTCCTTCCATTAATATATAAAAATACTTCCATCATTAGCGTATTATATTGATAAGTTTGAGAGCCCATGCTTAAAAGTTCATATGCATGCAGCCACATGAATTTATTAGAAACAATGGTAGAAGACTGCTTAATTGACTTTATTAGCTTTGGGCATAATTCAAATGAAAGTCAGACATAGTGCCTTGACTGTGGTCTCTAAATACCATTTTCTGCAAAGAAACCAGACTTTGTTGGATAAATGGCTAATTCCAGGTCTAGGAAAAGAAATGTACAAGAGCCTAGAAAACACTGTCATACCAGAAAACAAGGAAGCTTTTGGAGGTCTGTCAAAGAAGATTCAGGAGGAGGCACCTTTCCAGTTTCCCACTGGCCAAAGCTGAGATAATTTTAGCATCAGTAAGGATAATATCCGCAAGAGATTGAAGCTCATTATGTTGTACTCCATGAGTTAATAAGATCGTTTGCAAAATCACAGTTACCTTTGAAATATGCTCTTAAATATTCCAGCTGATCAAGAGGAATGAAAACTAGCACCATTTTACCCTCCAGTGATTAATAGATGTAGACAGTGGTCACCAGTGACTGCTACCCTCACAAAGAGATAGCAGGCAAACATTTTGTGCCTCCTAATGGAAATACACATACCACTTATGAAGCAGTCCTGCCGAAAGTCAAATCTGATCCTGATCAAGCCTCTGGATCTAACCACCTTTTTACTAGAAATGCAGGAAACAAACATGTTAAATGATAGCATGCGAGATTCAATCAGCAAAATCCAGACTGGAAAACTATTGGACAAATTACCCTGTTTCTTCAACAACTGAATTGCAAGGAAAAACGAGCTGGGTTCAAAGAGACTTCAGAGATATATCTATGAATACAATTTATGGACTTATTTGGATCCTGATTTGAGCAAACAACAAAAAATGAGACTATTGGGGAAACAGAAAAACTAAGTATTTGATGGTTTTAAGGATTTTTACAATTATTTTTGGTATTTACATTTTTAAAAGGAGCCCTTTTAGAGATGCAAATTGAAATACTTAAGAATGCAATGATACGGTATTTAAGATTTGCTGAAAAATTATTAAGGAGTTGGTGTTGGGTAATGTGTGAGAATACAGTTGAAACAAGATTGACCAATGAGTTAATAATTGTTAAAGCTGGGTGATGGGTACTTGGGGATTCATTGTACTATTTTCTCTCCCTGTGTTTATATTAGAAATTTTCTGTAAAGGTTTTTTAAAAATGTGAATCAAATTCATATAGAAACTCATTCATTACTGTTGCTATTTTAGCAATAATTCATTATAATGGCCTATATTCATAATGATTTTTAATAATGATTTTTTTAGTGGAATTAAACTTGAAGCAGTCAAGCTAACATAATTATATTCTGCTCCAGTTAAAATGAATGATTAATTGATTTCAACTGCTAGGGTGAATGCTTGAAGCTTTCAGTCATTCAACAGTCTTAGCAAGCACCATTGGATTCCTCATTGCTCACTAGTTTTTGTGGGGCTTGCTAGCTATTTAAGGAAAATGTATATTTTCTGTTAAAACATGTCAGAGAATGATCAGGTTATCCACATTTAACCTGTGTGTCCCTTATTAGAATAAATGTTAAGTAGCTCTGTATAGTAAACTAGATTCTATTCTTTCTTGTTTAAATGATAATGATCCCTAGAAGTGGAAAGATATCCTGTAATTGTTTGTTCTCAGTGTAAAAATAATTAGAATAATTTGATACAATGCAGGTTGTCTTATATAAAAAGTGCTTCCGTTGCATGAGTTTTAGAAACCATTTTGGGAAAGTGAAGGCTATTTGGTAATATTGAACAAATGAAGCAATTTTATTCTTAATTTTAAATGTATACTTTTTTCTTTTGCCTTTCGGGCATGGGAGTTAACCTTTGTATTATAAACATAAAAGGCCAGTTTTTATAAATTAAGGTGTCAATATGTTGTGATTAATTTTTCATTATTTAGTTTTATGATTGTAGTTAGTTTTAGTTAGTTTTCACTTTTCGTAAGTTCCTGTTGGTGACACCTCTGATTAAGTGAATTGTCCTGTTAAGCATTCTTCCCCCTTCTCCCTCTCCCTTGAAATTTTATCATAGGATGTTTGGAATTCTTCGGCTCCTATGGTATGTGTATGCTTATTTGCGTGCACTGGTTGCCTCAGTTATTCATTGGAGAGGTATTTCTTAATTTCCACTTGTTTGTGCCAGGTCCTCTGCTCCATTATAGGAATACAGTAGTGAACTGAACACTGTCTGGTAGGTGACACAGATACTAATCAAATAATTATGTGAATGAACACACGTGCAATTCCAACCATGGCCAGTGCAGTGCTGGGAAGGCCCTTGGTGACCCACGCAGAAATGGGGCGGAGGGAGGAGGTGGGACCAAGTCAGGAAGGTCATGAAATGCTTCCCCAGGAAAGTGATAAACTGAGCCCAAATCTGAAGGCTGAAAAGAGGTTAAATAGGTCAAATCGTTGTTTTTAATAATGTTTCATGGTTTTATTTGCTCTTGACTTATTATATGTAAACCTAGCCATTCAGATTCCTTTGTGTATTTTTTTTTAATGATTTTTCCTTTTTGCTTAGCATTGTGCTCATTTACTGAGGAGCAGGCTTCTACTTTGCCAGGTGCTACACTTTGTTGTTCTTAAGGATGTCGTCCCAGCAGTGTGGGAGCTGTGATAGGCCCTTGGCCTTTCCGACTTTCACCTCTGTGTCACGACGACCATCTACTCAGGATCAGGACATTCAACCTCCTAGTGCTGAGCGAGGCGTCCCTCTGCGCTGCTGCTCTCTAGCGCTCTGTATGTCTTTCTGTCACAGCACACACCACATTGTAATGTAATCGTGCCTCATCTAAGACAAGCTCTTGAAAGAATCACCTATACTCACTAGCCTCCTCAACTTCCATTCACTTATCAACTGCATTTTGTCCCCACGGCCCCCAGGGACTGCAATCCATGCTCTCAGGGAGCTCGTAGTTTGTGGACAGAGCCCAACAG
Source organism: Rhinolophus sinicus (assembly GCF_036562045.2). Taxonomy (NCBI): domain Eukaryota; kingdom Metazoa; phylum Chordata; class Mammalia; order Chiroptera; family Rhinolophidae; genus Rhinolophus; species Rhinolophus sinicus. The sequence continues at coordinate 51,032,206 of NC_133753.1, forward strand.
TTAAAATGCAGAGGGATCTGTGCTGTAAAATAGACAAACACAGGGTGCCTAGACTCTCAGAGGAGATGCACATGTGAGCCCAGACTTCCAAGATGAGATAGGCTTGAGCTGAGGTTTAGAGTTCCGGTAAGAGTGTGCTCTAACCAAATTCTCACTCCAGTCCAAACTCACTGTCACAGTCTTTTGGAAATGGTGTAATTGCAGGGCAGTGCCTTGACTGTTTCCGCACTGTCCTGTTTTCCGGCCGGAGGGTATGCGTTTCCCTCTCTCTGGATTGTCTGTGCCCTCTTGGTTCTCTACAGGACTGCGCTTTAGTAATCCCTGTTTTCCTTGAACTTGGTTATAGTAAGTGTTCAGTAAACATTTGTATTTTAATAAAGGGTATTTGTTTTGTAAATAAGCAATGAAGCTAATTTCACAAGATAAGCACAAAAGTTAGTCTCATTATAACACATTACTAACACCCATACTTCTAATTTTTAATGTCTCTGACTATAAATCCTCTGGTAACACAACTCCTCCCCTCACCCCCAGAGAGAAATTGTCTTTCAAAATCGAATATGCAGTTATATTTATAGAATATAAAACATACCTACCACGTTTTGCACAAATGGGAAAAGCACAGCTTAGCTTTGGAGCACAGCTTTACTCTAGAGTAAGTAACAAGGTTATAACTCTTGGCACAAGAAGAAGTGGATTCAGAAGGCTCAAATTAGGTTTAAATGTGGAGGCCTTCGCTGTATTGTGTGTGTAGACAAGTGTTTTCTTTAGCTAAATTGTGGTATTTTTTGACTATTTCATAATGAAAAGTGAAAGTTAAACATTTTTTAGATGGTATTTTACTGCAGTAAACCTACTGATCAACATTTCTCTATAAAGTTTTTCTACAAAATTCTGGTTCCGAGGGTCTTAAATATTCAGAAAAAAAGTTAGGAGTGTACATGGATTCCAGAGTCAAATGGAAATGCTGAGTTAAAATCAAACAGGTTTGTGCTTTTATTTTCATGTACTAAATTTATTTTAATGAGTTCCTTCTTAGACCCTCTACTATAGTCACACTAATTGTGATCTCTAAAAGGGTCTTACAGTATGCAGTGCTCCCAAACTAGGTAACTCTTCTGTTCGTTCTTCCCCTAGAGAGTCTGCGTTCTGCAGAAACATTTTGGGAATTGCTGCTTAGATGGTGGGTACCTTTGTGGGGTCTCCACTCAGGGACAGGTTCTCCTTGCGGAATTCTTGCTGGGCTTAGAGTTTCATGTCTGTTACAGCACAGTGCTGACAGACAATGGGTGGTAGAGATTCAGAGGATAGGTCCTTAACTTTCTCCTTCACTCTTGCGAGCAGCTCTGCTTCTGTGGTACTCATGAAAACAGCTGCTTGGGACAGTGGTCTCACTTTGTTAATCTTGTACCACATACTTAAAGGTCTTCAAGTCACACTTCTAATATGGGAATATTTATTTATGAATTATGCAAATGTATGATTGCACTATTACTACTATGTGTGTTTTAAAATATGCAAAAATTTTAAGGGATGACAAAATTAATGAAGTTGTATTTCTTCCTTCATTCCAGTGGGTGGTTTTGCACACACCTTGATGTGTACACAACCCACTTTGTGAATCTCTGGCTTTAGAGGCAGTTTACATATCTTCCAAATCCACTAGCTATCACCCTCCCCATATTCCTGATTTAACACTAGTTGTTGAAGAATGCAGGCCACCTCTAGGTATTCTAAAGCAGTTTGAAGAAATAGTAAATGGAAATGCAAATATTAATAAATATGTATGGTCTGATTTCATGTGTGTGAAATTTTTTTAAGTTTGTAAAAACATAAAAAATGTCTAGATTGATACATTAAAAACTTATTTCTGAGCATTGGAATTAAGGCTCTTGGGAGAGGAAGTGTATTTTTACTTTTTATCTTTCTGTACTGCTTGAACTTTTTATGAACTTGGATTCTTTTTATAATAAATTTTAAGAATCACTAAATACATTGCGATGTCAAATATTTACAATGCACTGTCAAGGTTGATTGTTGAAGTTGGATGATGGGAACATTGGGCTTCATTCTACTGTTTCTACTTTTATGTATATTTAAATATTTCCATAATAAAAAATAAAAATAAATGCATTGCTAAAAGATTCTGTAGAAATACACCACATAGTTAACAGTGATTATCTTCGGGGTGGGAGAAGGAGAGTGGGGGAGTAGAACTTCAGGTTCCTATCCTCTGATAAGTTCTATGTTCACAGCATGTATTGTTTTTATAATGAGAACACACACGCACATACACGTGCCCACACATGCACACTGCAGAGCCCCCTGCAAAGGGTTTCATGTGTAAACTGGAGTATAAAATACTTGTTTGACTTCCTAGATTTTCGTTATTTTCTAAGGGAATATGCAAAATGAAAGTGCAAGCGAAGAGTGTTTATAATGTGGAGTGTTTATAATGTCTGTTGTTCTGTAACATGATTTGACGATTGTTTTATAAGACGATTCTTCAGCCTGTTACATAATAAAATAAAGGTGTAACGCCAAGGCAAAGCCAAATGCACAGTCCCAGCAGCTTCAGGGAGAGCACAGCTAGCAGTCCGCCATGGACGGTTTGCACTGGGAGCGTTACCAGGCTCTGTAATGTGACAGCGTCTTAAGAGTAGAGACCTCATTAGAGCTCTCACATGGGCTCCAAGGGAACTCATAAGTAAAGGATGTTTTCTGTTGCTGGCTGACATGCTAGGCTGCATTCATAGATACATAGAATCTAGAAGGAGGGAAGTGATGGTTCATTAACTACGTGACCTTGTAAAAGTTAAGCTCTAGGTACCTCATCTGTGAATCAAGGATGATAATATTAGTCACCTCAGGACGTGATGAGGATTAAATGAGAATGTTTGCATATGGTGAGCACGCAGATGCCAACCATTCTTGTTTTCATGTGAAAGACTACTCACTGAACTGAGAACATTGAGCTTTTGAGCAGGTGTCTAATGATAAAGTGTCTTCTCAGACAAGCATGTAGTTAGGGATGATTGATGTCCGGTTTTCCCATTACCCTTGCCCAGTTTAGGAGTGGGCATGTAACTCGATCTGGCCAATAAGATACGAAGAGGTTTCTACCTGTCTTTCTCTGGATGCTGTCGTGTCTAAGTGTGCTGCCTGAAATCACAGCAGCCAACCTGCTCTCAGCCCGAGGCTGAAGCCGACATCATGGACGGCAGAGCAGAGACACTTCATCTGAGTGGCATTACTGAGCTGCTGGGTCAGCCATCCCTGAAGCCCACCCTACCTTGGGACTTCCTTTTTGTGAGATTAAAAGGCTTTGTGAGATTAAAAACAATTTTTTTAATTATTTTATTATTTTTTATTTAACAGTTTGAGTTAGCTTCCCAAAGCATCATAATTAGGAAGATTTGAGGTAAGGGTGGTGAAGATTTGAGGTCAGATTGGTGGCATTTATTCAGTCGTATTTATTGAGCACTTTGGAATGCAAAAATAAGTTCTGAGACATGTGGGACAAGGGCTTCTGGTAAGATAGCAGCTTGAACACATCCTGCCTCTTTTCTACTTGGAATTGAACCCATCTGCCTCTCCTGAGCAAAGCAGCTGCTGGGACCTCCAGAAGGCAGACGAGGCCTGGATGTGGGTGGGGCTTCAGCCTTTGCAGACTCCTGACAGCGCTGGGGCATGCCAGCCTTTGTGCCTGAGGCCTGTAACAAGGAGCCCTAAAGAGGTGGCCGGGGGAAGGTCTTTGTGAGTGTTACCTGGTAGCCCTCGTTCCGGAGGAGCTGAACAGATGGATTGAGTTCCCATCACCTTTGAGCTGGAGAGGTGAGGAGACTGGGAAGGGCTTTGTCCTAGTGCTTCACCAGACGACTGGCAATCTCTCTGCTGCTGGGCTTGGGCCAGGGGAGGTTGTTCCTGTTGCTTCTACTGCTTTGGGAATGCTGCCCCTTAAGATACCCCAGTGGCTGGAAAAGATCCCCAGTGAGGAAACAAAGGAAAGGAAGATTCATAATGTAGCCCAGCAGCCAGAGAGAAGAATTACAAGCAGAATCCTCAGTACAGAAATAACTGCTGGCATAGATAACTTGAACAAAAAAACACACACACCAAAACAGCAAAAAAGGAGATTTAAATGCACCACACACACACACACACACACTGATTTTCTGGGACCAAAAAAAAACTTTGATGTAAAAATTTCAAGAGATGAGTGTCACTGTTGATGTGTGAATTAGTGTCCTGGAAGGTAAGAGAAAGATACCCCTCAAAGCACGGAGCAAAAATAGAGACAAATCAGAAAATGGATAGAAATGGAGAAGGAGGTGGGGAAGGTGACAGAAGAGGCAACTGATAATACAAGAAAAGTTTCTGAGTGAAGAGAGCCTTGCATGTCACAGAATTCAAGTAAGAATTGATGATAAAAAGACTTAAGTATATTGTATCTCTGAGCTACAAGAATAGAGAAAAACAAGTTTTCACAGAGAAGAACAAATTACTCTTAAATGAGAATCATCCTAGCACTGGACTGTTTATCTACAGCACTGGAAGGTACAGTGTGGAAAACCCAACCACTGAGAGAAGAGGATGGTATGGAAATTGACCGAGGCAAACCTCCTGTACCTTCAGTTCACTCAGTCCTTTTGACCAAAATAACCCAAGAATATGTTCCCAGTTGCTATTACTTAGCAAATAAATTCAGTCTCCAAAACAGTAGGGAAGAATATAAAATCAAACAAATATGAAACAGAAGAATATGAAAATCTTAGAATGGGATCATCGCCCTATTCGGGGTGTAGTATCAGCCCCTGGATACTCAAAGCCCAGAGAAGCTCGTCCCTCTGACTGTGGTGTGTTGCTGGGTCCTCCACTCTGTAAAAGTCTATTTTTTTCCTGAATTGATCACATCACCATCTGCCTTAACAACTCTAAAAACTGTCTGACACTAAAAATAATAAGCAAATCAGCAAAACTGGGCATCAGAGGTGCATTGAAAGGAGGGAAGCATTCCAAAGGATTCATCTGGGCACTGGCTGTGGAACTGGTGGGGGAAGTGAAAGTATTCTAAAGTTTTCTAAAGTAGTGGCAGCAATGGATGAGTATTCTGGTGGAAGAAGTATATATCTGGCTTTCATATAATGGTAAATAAAATTTTATCTGATTATGAGCAACAGAAAATGGAAAGTACCTGGAAATGGAGTGGAAATCTACCAGAGAAGTCACAATAACAAGATGGAAAGGGAAAATAATGGCAATTTGGTCAACCTGCAAAAATAAATACAAGTAAAAAGAGGAAATAAGTGAAATAAGCCAACAAATAAGACAGTAGGAGGAGTCCAATCATGCTCAGTGTGAATGGACTAGATTTTCCCATTAAAGGAGACATTTAGATTGAGCTAAAAATACAAGTAAACCAGCTACACACTATCTAGAAGGAACATAAAAAAATTTTATGGAAATAAAGTATAAATAAAAGTTGATCATAAAGGTATTGACAAAGATATCAAGCAAATATAATGAAAATAGGCATCGCAGAATTAGTAGCCGACGAGGAATTTAAGGTTGATATACTATGAAACAACACAAGGCGCATATGCATAATTAACATTGGTAGACCTATGTGTTTTAGGAAAGCAATATGGCAACATCATATATATATGTATTTATATATATATTTATAATATATATTATATATGTTATATATATTGTGTATATATATTATATATATTTAAGATGTTGCCATATTGCTAGGTCAAATATATATATTTCTAGCAATTCCACTACTAGAAATATTTCCAATTATTGGGCATATATAGGATATAAGGATGTTACATGCAGCATTTTTCAAAGGGGCAAAAAACGAAGCAAAGTGAAGGCACATCAGTATGAGGCTAATTGAATAAGTTAAGACACAGCTCAAACGTAGAATATTATGCAGTCATGAAAAATAATGAGCTAAACCACTTGACCTGGAAAGATTTCAGGAGGTACTGTTGAGTAAGTAAATCAATTTGCTGAAAAGGATGTATAATATAATTACGTTTTTGTAAAACAGCAACAACTGCCCTCTATATGAGAATGAGAATGGGTACATATGTTACGGTCTATGACCCTAGAAAAAATTTCATTATGCCTCTACTCGTTAATGTGGCTCAGGGGACAGGACACTTGCCCAAGCAAGAAGAGTAGGGAAAAGATTGCACTAACCCCTCCAGCATGTGTATTTCTACTTATATAGAAATTAGAATAAAGATCCATCTCTCCTGACTTACAGGGATACTAATAATACATCATTAACTGAAAAATAAAAAGTAAAAGCAAGTTGCCGAGTAATCTATATACTATGGTTCTACTTTGGTGAAAACAAAAAGCTCTGAGTGTGTATAAATGCTTGTGGATGTTTGAAGGAATAAGGTAACAGGTTGTGGCTATTCTCTACCCTAAGTTACTGGGGTGGGTGGGGGGTGGATACAAAGAGATGATTAGCTTTCTCTTTGCACATCTTTGCATTGTTTCACATGTTGTTTTTATGCTTTTGTAAAACATCTTAATGAGAAATTTAAAACAACTACACAAACAAAACCCAAGAACACGTTACCGCTTCTGCCCTCCAGAGTTTCACAGTCTCATCCAGATACCTTCCCATATTTGAGGTGTTAATTTGGTCTCTATGGTCTCCAGGGAAAAAACACAGGAGCAGAAGTTACCGCCAGGCAGATTTCCTCTCTGCAAGGGCTCCCTTTACTGGAGGTGTTCAGCCACAGGTTTGATGTCCCCTGAGAGGAACGTTTTGGATTAGGTCAGTGTTGTCCCAAATTTTCTGATGAGAAGAATTACCCAGGGTACTTGTGAAAAGTAAAAATCTCTGGCATCTGTCCTTGACCCACTGAACTAGAATCTCTGGAAACTGTATTTTCATTAGTGCCCAGGTGATGTGCATCGTCCGGCAGGGTGAGAAACACTGGTCTACATTCTTGCTCCTCAGTGGGGCCTGGGACCAGTGGCAGAGGCGTCAGCAATGGCATCATCTGGGAGCTTGCTAGACATGCAGGATCTCGGGCCCCACGGCAGACCCACTGAGTCAAAGTGGCGTTTGACAAGGTCCCTTCGCCCAGTAGTTTGAGGTGCCCTGTTCTAGATGATCCTGATGGTCATTCCCAACTCTCACTTATTTGGCATGAAGGTATCTCTGATCCTAATAGAAAATCCTTTTTGTGGTAGACGTATTTGGAAAGTAAAACTTGAGTCAAGGAACACGGGTGTTTCAATGAACGGACTGAGACAGCCTTGGAGCCAGGACAAGCGGAGGCGAGTGGGCGGGAAGAGATGATGTCCTGGGGGGAGGGGAAGGCAGCCCTTACCCCAACTTGGCTTTGCTTTTGAGCGGAGTGAGGAAGCAGTGAAGTCTCTCTTGAACAGATACAGCAGTTGGAGTTCATCATTTAATTGGAAAAACAAGACCTACTTGTAAAAAGATGCCTGTCACTTGTCAATACAACACGTAGTTACCATATGTCCACTCTGTGCTGCAGTAGGCTGGGTGCTTAGGATAAAGCTGTGAACACTAGGAACTCTCCCTGACTTCACAGAGCTTCAAGTCCAGTGGGGGAGACAGACGGTAAATCAATTGCCAGGCTGTAGGGTGCCATGACTGAAGCACTCGCCTTGGGTGCACAATTTAAGGGGGCTCCAAAAACTCAGTTATTTTGATAAATAATAGTTTAATACAATATTTAAAAAAAATCAAAATTAATGCAAAAATCTATGATGAATGAACTGTCAAAATTGTATAGAAAGGCAAAATAGGTATTACTGATTTCTCATTTTGTTCATGGCTCCTCAAGTCATGGCTACAATAATTTTACCAGAAGAATGAAAAGATATTAAGAGTATGCATAGCGGGGAGAGATGATATAGATTTGTATCTGGTGGGATAATTCTGGTTAAGTTATCCTTGAGGCAGTAACACGTAATCTGGCACTGGAAGCATAGAAAGAAGCCGGGAGAAGGGGTAGGGATGTAAGCAGCAGAACAGGCGAAGGCCCAGAGGTAGGACAGACCTTCGCACTGTTGAAGGAACAGAAAGATGGCCCATGAGTCCAGACCCATGGTTCTCAAACTCTGCATGTTAGAATCAACTGGAAAGCTGTTAAGTCTCAATACCCAGGCCTTGCCCCAGACCAAATAAACTCTCTAGGGGTGGGGCTGAGACATGGGCAGGTTTTAAAGCTTCCAAGGCAGTTCTAATGTGCAGGCTGGGCTGGGACCTGGTGAACAATGAATGATGCAATGAATGAGGGACAAGTAGTGGGAGATTTGAGTGGAGACCTGGAGGCCCTGGTAATTATTTTGGACTTTTTCCAAAGAGCATTGGGAAGTCATTTGAAGGGCTTTAAGCAGGAAAATATGATCTGACTTTTTTTCCCCCCAAGATGACTCTGGCTGCTGTCATGCGAATGGGTTGAAAGAGAAGAGCTGATACAGCAGAAAGAGTTGGAAAATTGTGACAAACATCCAGGTAAGAAAGACTCGTGGCTTGGGACAGAATGGTGGCAATATGGCAATAGAGGTGGAAAGATGTAGACACAGTGAAGAAATACAGGCAGAATTCATAGGACTTGGGGATTGTTGGATTTGATGAGGGACCAAAAGAGAGGAAACATGGTGGATTCCCAAACCAGTGTCTGGCATCAGCAATTGAGGGTGGTGATGACATTCACCACTGAGCTACAGAAAATAGCATGGGAGGAGCAAGTTTGGAGGTGCAGGGAGGGTAGAGTGGGTTCAAGTTTAAATACTCTGAGTTTGTGAGACAGCAAAGGGGGAGCTCTCATGTGGGAATGGTTGCCTCACTCTAGAGTCAGCCCTGTTCTTGTGGGAATGGGAGCTCTTATTATGGGTCATAAATAAAGCCACAGGAGTGGGTGAGATTGCCTCAGAGAGAACCGGAATGAGCAGAGAAGGGGGCGAGGCCTACACTCTGGAGAGGGCCAACCTTAAAAGGTTGAGTAGAGGGCAGGGTGCAGAGAGTAGACTGAGAAGAGGGGGAAGATCAGCAGGGCATAAATAACTGAGGGCCAAGTGAACAGTAGGGAGCATCATTCAAGTTACAGCGAGGAGGCGTTCAAAGGAGAAAAACATCCTGTGGGCTGGGCTGAGCTAGGAATTAACTGGAGAAAAGAACTGGGCAAGGACAGATAAGTAAGATTCAGTTAGGCAGGGAGGAGAAAAGCCTGGAGGAAAGAGGGGAGGGAGGAGGTATAAGAAAAGGCAGAGATGAGAAGGGATGAGGTGTGTGGGGGGCCGTTTATCATGTACAGATCCCTGGGATCTGAGGAGAAGCAGGTGGTGTAAGATTACATTGGCAAGTAGATGACAGTTTTCGGGATTGACTTCTTTAGTCTTCCTCTTGCTTGTCTCTTTAAAAAAAATTTTTTAAATTTATTTTTCAATTACAGTTGACATACAATATCCTATTAGTTTCAGATGAGCAACATAGTGATGAGATACTTATATACCTCAGGAAGTGACCTCCCCGGTAAGTCTAGCACTCACCTGGCACCATGCATAGTTATTACAGTGTTATTGACTATATTCCCTATGCTGTGCTTTACATCCCCATGACTGTTTTGTAACTGCCAATTTGTACTTCTTAATCCTTCACCTTTTCCACCCATCCCCCATCTCCCCTCCCATCTGGTGACCTCTTGCTCGTCTCTTTATTTCCTATCCATCTGAGTGACTTTCCTCTAATCCAGGCTCCATGGGAGAGCAGGCATTGCACTGGGCAGCTTGGCTTCTTGCTTTGCCATCCCAGAGATGCGTAATTGCAATCAAAGCTTTCGCAATATTTACAGCAACAGTATCAAGGTGAACAGGGAAGACAAGTCAGCTTTGCTGTGGAGGAGAGAGCATTCATTTTCGTGTTGGAGAGCTTGTTTCCTTCTCTCTGACTTCGGTGCACCTCCAAGAGCCCGGCTGTGGTGTAATCAACATTCTGTTTCTTTCCTTGGGCTCTCGTATATGTAAAAGCACAAACAGGCTTTTGCCTGGAAGGCAACCTGCCAGTGTTATCTTTCCTGAGTGGGCTCGTAAATACAGATTCTTTGGAGAGAGGTGCATATAATGAGCGTATGAGCCAGCATTTTGCATGTGCAATGAACAGATGTGGCTGCGTTATTCAGTTTCCCTGTTTGACTTCCCGACTCAATGTACTTCAGAAAATGTGATCTCGATGAACACATCTTCCCAATTCAACATAATCCATGCCAAGAGGAGTTTCAAATGTTCCAGTTAACCATTTGTCATGTTGGTGGCTTATTGAGTTTTCTGCCCAAACTGTTATGACGTACTGTATCATTTCAAGTTTTCCTACTAAAGATGAAATAATTTCTATTTATATTTCGTGTGCAACTATAGTAATATCGAAATACGTCACACTATAGTAGAAAAATGTTTTTAAGTCTGCCCTTTCTTTTCTTATTATTTTTATATTGCGAAATGTGACATTCAGACCAAGAAACGAGTGCCTAACATATATATGTACAGTTTTAAAACATGGTTATAAAAATGAGCCCCTGTGCAACGACCACCTGGTGTGAGAAGTACAGTCTTGCTGGCACCTGGATCTCTGGTGTGCACTTCCTCCTTCCTGCCATTACCACAGCACCACTGCTGTGCTAGTGATTTTATTGCTTTTACTTAGAATTTGACCACCTGTTTATCCATCCCTAATGATATAGTGTAGTTTTGCTTGTCTCATACTATATATATATTTTTGTGTCTGTGCAAATGCACAAATCCATGAGTGCTTATTTAAATTTTGTACCCTGGATGCCTCCTTGCTTCACTCTAGAGTCAGCCCTGTTCTTGTTGTGTATGTAGCTTTGGTTCATCTTTTTCACTGCTGTTTAATATTCCATTAGTAAGACTACACCACAGCTCACTTATTCATGGTATTGGTGGACATTTGGGCTATTTCTGGTTGTGATGATTTCAACGCTGATAGGAATATTCCTTTACATGTCTCCTGGTACATGTGTATGGACTCTCTAGAGCAGGGGTGTCCAAACTGTGGCCCACGGGCCAACTGCGGTCCGCAATCCATTGTTAATTGGCCCGCAGCAAATTCCAAAAATATATTTAGTTTACTTAAATAAACCAGGTGAGGCAATACGTACTTCACCTCGAGTGAGTGGCCCGGCTGTTTGTGTATTTTACCGCATATGGCCCTTGGTAAAAAACATTGAAAAAAGTTTGGACACCCCTGCTCTAGAGTATATACCAAAGAGTATTTGCCAAAAGTAATACAGCAGCCCCTCCCCCCGTTATCCGCAATGCATGTATGTTCCAAGAATCCCAGTGGATGCCTGAGACCATGGATTGTACTGAAAGCTTACATACCATGTTTTTTTCCTTATATGTACAAATCTTTTCACTCAAAGGAAGCACTTTGCGGCTTCTCTTCAGCATGTCTGAATTGCCAGCATCACTAGTCTTATGCTTTGGGGTTATTATAAAGTACAATAAGGGTCACTTGAACACAAGCACTGCGATACCTTGACAGTTGATCTGATAACCGAGACAGATACTGAGTGACTAATGGCCTGGCAGTGTATGCAGCGTGGACACTGGACAAGGGGATGAATCATCTCTCGGGTGAGAGGGAGCCAGACAATGTGAGATTTCACCACGCTACTCAGAACAGCTAACGATATAAAACTTATGAATTGTTTATTTCTGGAATTTTCCATTTAATATTTTGGGACGGTGGTTAACTCAGGGTAACTGAAACTGGGAAAGTGAAATGAAGAAGAATGGGGGAGGACTACTGTATTTTAAATTCATCCTGGACAGTTAGCGATAAAACATGGAAATCCAATGCAAACACAATTTTATTGTAAATCTTAATACTTTAACCATAATGGGAAAGATTGTTCATTTTAAATCTATCATTTCTAGACACACACACACTTTACCTGAAAGTATGGTCAGATACTTTTGCAGGCAAGGTTTGCAGTGAGGACACAATGCAACATTGACCCCGCTGGTCTTCCTCTCCTTTCCTTCATATCCTGTAGTTTTGTGGGTCTTTCCAAGGGAGATAAAAGTGAACCATGCAAGGTGATCTTAAATTGATTTAAGTCAGAGGCACACATAGCTTCAGGAGTTTTGTTTTCACCAGCGCTGGTCTACCCTGCTCTGATGAAGACCATGTGAATTATGAGCTGTGTAGAGCTGAGCCTTGGCTCAGGTTAGGCTGTGAAATGTGCACTCGTGCTCCTGCTCTCTGAACTACGTGAAACACATATCCAAGTGATTACCCTACCTAGTATTTCCTTTACATGCTCTGTGATGAAATTTGCTGATCGAACATCATTAATTCATTTATTGGACAGTTTGAAATTTGACATCTAACTCTTTGAGCTATTCCAAGTTTTCCATTAGCTTTTGTTGCAATCATTAGTAAAAGAGGAAAATTTGGACAACACAACTAGTGGTTAATTGGAATTTCACTTTATTGAAGCACCAGTTTTGTGATAAAGAAGTACTTTTCCAGCGTGGTTCAATGAACTGATCAGAATAAACTAGCAAAGAAATATGGGAAATTTGACTTAATTGGAAAAGACATTTTAAATTGGAACAAAAGGTCTAAAATGGTTCTTACATTTATTCTTATTTGCATATATTACCACTTAATCAGAATAAAATTGGGAAATTTTTACTTACACTAATATTTGAGTAAAGTCACATAATGTAGTTCTTAAAAGCTTGGTGTATAATAGTGAAACATACTTCCCCTTTAAATCTAAACTTTATGCAAAATTCTTTATATAACTTTGGTTTCCCAATAAGGCAACTATTCCAAATAAGAAAGAAGATCATTTATTCTTTACACTGGGTCCTCATTAAAGCTCATGTGTTCATTCGCTTCAGTTTTCTAGAGGTTACATTACATCTCACAAAACTTTTCTCCTGGGTTGGGTGAAGTTGTAGGTCATCCATGTTTTCTAAGCAAAATGTTATTCTGAAGAGAAAACATAAAGCAAACAGCATTAAATTTTAGATGGAGCTTATTGAAGTGCTTCATCCTTTTTCAAATAATCAATTGGCGTAACACATGCTATGTTATTTAAAAAATTAGATTCTTATGTTTGCAAATATTGTCATAACTTCTGAGAAAAGCAAAATCCAAGTCAGTGAAAGCAGTCAGTGTAAGGTTTCCTGGCACTTTGCTTTGGGGGTGATTTCAGTTCTATAAAAACTAAAACTCCTAGGGGCAGTCCTCCTTAGTCCTCCCTTCTAACCGCTCATCCAAGTTTTGAGGGTAGCTATTGTTCTTTCCACTGTCTCACCCTATGTCAAGGGCAAATATTCACAGTTCCTTCAACTGTTCCTCACAGGCAGACTTCACTCCACAGCCTTTCTTCTTCCAACGTGCTCCAATTTGTCAATGACGTTCTTAAAGGTCCCTGGGCTTGAGGCCATTGTCACTCGCCTCTGTCTGGCTTAGTCATGTAAGCCCTGCCCCTTCCTCTTAGTGGTGCAGACACTGTCCAGCCAGAGAGGACATCACATTTGGTTTGGGTCTGTCTTGGAGACCAATAGATAGACTGCTTTGACTAGTAGCTTGACATGAGGTGCTATTTTTTTGTTACTTAACTTCAATTGTATCTATTAGAAAAAATTTAGCCGTAGTTACAGAGAATTCTATTTTACGGCTTCCTTTGTCTTTAAAGTGCCTCTGAGATCAAGTCTTTACCAAATCAGACTTTTTACATTAAAATAGTGGAGAAGCCAGACAAAGACAATATTGCTTGGTATTTCTTTTGTGTGAAATCTAAAAAAAAAAGTCAGACTCATAGAAAAAGTGTAGAAAAGTGGCTCCTCGGGGCTGGGTGGAGGGGGAAATAGGGAGAAGTTGGTAAAAGGGCACAAACTTTCAATTATAAAAGGAATAAAGGCTGAGGATCTAATGTCAAATGTGGTAACTATAGTTGGTAACACTATTGTAAAAATGAAATTTGTTAATAGAGTGAATTTAAATGTTGTCAATAACAAAAATGAAAAATATGTGGAGAGATGGATGTATTAATGAACTAGATGGGGGGATCCTTTCACAATGTATCTATATATCGAACCCCATGATGCACCCTTTAAATATCTTACAATGTTATTTATTAAATACACCTCAATAAAGCTGAAATAAAAAGTGGCCTCAGTAGTTTATAAATGCATTCTTGAAAAATTGAAATAGTAAAGAAATACAGTAAAATGTTAAAGATCCTCTTCTCTATCACCCTTCACCAATGTCACGTCCCTCCTTGCTTTCATGGTTTGGTTTCTGTCTTTCCAGATCTATTTCTTTACACATATATTGTTCATATATGAACATAAAGATTTTTGAGAGTATTTTTCTGAGAACTTTTCTTGTCACCAAAGAATGTACTTGGAGACTTGTCATATTAGTACGTATAAATCTATTTCTTTTTTTTTCACCTGCTGCATGACATTCCATTGTACAGATATAGCACAATGCATTTAGTCATTTTCCTATTGATGGATATTGAGATTTTTTCCCCCAATGGTTTCCTATTTACAAATAGTATTGCAACAAACATTTTGTACATATACGGAAAAGGCTCCATGTCACACATCGCTTCTGGTATGGCAATTTCTGTCAAAAAGAAAAACACATTGTGGTGTGTCCTCATCCACCTTATTCACTGGATCTGGCACTGCAAGACTTCCAGCTCTTCCCCAAAGTCAAAATGACGAAGAAAGGTAAATGTTTTGAATCAATTCAGGACATTGAGGCAGCCACAACAGTGCAACTAAAAACACTCACAAAAGAGGAATTCCAGACCTGCTTCAGAAAGTGGTAAGAACGAAGGAATAAGTGTGTTCAAAGCGAAGGGGAATATTTTGAGGGGGATTAATGGCAATGTGTCTTTTACTGTAATATATATATTTTTAATTTAAGCTTTCACCATATTTTTTGATCACACCTTGTACATCTGATGCCCACGATAAGGTAGGTGCTCACCAAATGTTAGTTGTTGAGTGAACTCCCCCCGCAGAAACTCTGTGATTTACACTCCCACTACAAGTGTATAAGAATGACCATTTCTCCACACTTTACCAACTCTGCATGTTACCCGTCTCTTAATTCCTGCCAAATTAATGGGCGACTGGAGATAATTTCATTGATTTTTGTTTTGCCTTTATATGAGTACTGTGGAAATTGAACATCTTCTCATTATGTTTAGCCAATCACTTTTTATGTCCTGCTATAGGGCTAATATTTCCTGCCCTTTCCCTTCACCCCGCAATAGATCTTCTCATCCCTGACTTCGTGCCTTTAGGAGAGAAGAATCACCTCTCACCAAGTTCTGCCTGTGGAGTCACAGAGCAAGTGAATTAACCATGTTCCCCTCTTGTAGGTAGCAGAGAGATTAAGACCACAAATTTAAGTGTTTGCGTCCTGGCTCTGGGAATTTGGTTTGCAGAAGGTAATTAAAAATTGGTAATTGTTATTAGTCTCATGAGATACATATTATAATTCCCATTCATTACTAAAGAACTAAGTCTTAGAGAGGTGCAGTTATTCTCTGAGTTATTCTACATATTTATTCTACATAGGTGGTAAGCAGTGAAGTTACAATTAGAGTTCACTTTGCTCCCTGCCTACGCCTCCTGGCCTCCCCCAAAATGTGTTACAGTACAGGCTCAACAGCATCAACCTGAACTGATTTCTCTCTCCTTAGGCTTCCCAGGCCATGCAGTACTAGACCCTCACTAGTCCCAGTGTGGTCCGTGGACCAGCAGCATCAGCAGCGGGACCAGCAGCATCAGCAGTGGGACCAGCAGCATCAGCAGCGGGACCAGCATCAGCAGAGGGACCAGCAGCATCAGCAGCGGGACAAACAGCATCAGCATCAGCAGCGGGACCAGCAGCATCAGCAGCGGGACCAGCATCAGCAGAGGGACCAGCAGCATCAGCAGCGGGACCAGCAGCATCAGCAGCGGGACCAGCAGCATCAGCAGCGGGACCAGCAGCATCAGCAGTGGGACCAACAGCATCACTAGCGGGACCAGTATCAGAAGCGGGACCAGCAGCATCAGCAGCGGGACCAGCATCAGCAGTGGGACCAGCAGCATCAGCAGCGGGACCAGCATCAGCAGTGGGACCAGCAGCATCAGCAGTGGGACCAGCAACATCAGCAGCGGGACCAGCAGCATCACTAGCGGGACCAGCAGCATCAGCAACGGGACCAGCATCAGCAGTGGGACCAGCAACATCAGCAGCGGGACCAGCAGCATCACTAGCAGGACCAGCATCAGAAGGGGGACCAGCAGCATCAGCAGCGGGACCAGCAGCATCACTAGCGGGACCAGCAGCATCAGCAGCGGGACCAGCAGCATCAGCAGCGGGACCAGCATCAGCAGCGGGACCAGCATCAGCAGCGGGACCAGCATCAGCAGTGGGACCAGCAGCATCAGCAGCGGGACCAGCAGCATCAGCCGCGGGACCAGCAGCATCAGCAGTGGGACCAGCAGCATCACTAGTGGGACCAGCATCAGCAGCGGGACCAGCAGCATCAGCAGTGGGACCAGCAGCATCACTAGCGGGACCAGCATCAGAAGTGGGACCAGCAGCTCAGCAGCGGGACCATCAGCATCAGTAGCAGGAGCAGCAGCAGCCCAGGGAGCAGGTTAGAAATGCAGAATCTCAGGCCCCACCCCAGACCTACTGAAGCGGAACTGCATTTTAACATGGTTCCCAGAGGATTTGTGTGTACATTAGAAGCTTGAGAAGTCCTGGGATGGAGCATTATTAGTAACATTAATGCATCTTGTTTTCCTAATTAGGCCCTGGAGTTTCCTTATGCAAAGAGCCACAGCTCAGCTTGTTCTGGGTATCCCCAATGGCATCTGGTACTGTGGAGACATATAGGAGGCACTGAGTACTTACAACTAAAAATAAGCTCTAGGCCTCACAGCCCTTCCCCTCTTTTCGGCATGTGCCTCCGATGAGGAAGGGTTTGGTGTGCATCTGTATTAATGTCCAGCACCACAACTCTGCTAGATCACACTAGGGAAAGGCAGATTAATAGGATAATGGAGGAAGGAGCTGCTGGCAACAGTGCACTGGCAACAAAATGGGCAAGGAATCAGCCAAACCCGAGTCAGATCTGGGCTTGGACAATTATTGGCGGTGTCCCCAACCTGTGTAACTTCTGTGAGCCTTAGTTTCCAAATCCGCACAGCCAATACTACCCATTTCAAAGGGTCATTGGGAAAATCACATGAGATCGATGCTGTAATGCCCACCATGCAGTAGGATCTCAGTAGGGGCCTTTTCCTCCTGCTCCTCTTTGCTTCTTGAGAACCATGTGGGTAAGCACCAGTGAAAACGGTAGTGTTGTCTTTTATACTACCTTTCAAGTCAAATCACCTAGAATTGTCACGAGAAACAGCCACGAGCACTGAAAAATTACTGTCTAGCTGAGAGAATGCAGGGAGAGGCGGTGCTCAGAAGAGGAGCTGATATAAAGAGCCAAAAAGTCGCGCAAGAATAGCTAAACGTATAAGAGGAGAGAAGCAGTTTAATTTTCTCAAATTGATCATGTGGAGAAATCTGTTGGCAGACTGCAGAGTATGCTTTTGGTAATTGCTAGGAAGATAAAATCTCAGAGGGTGGTTATGTAAGGTAAGGAGGGGGGGTGTGTGTAAATCTGCCCTGGGCCCCCTCCTGGCAGTGAAACCTGAGAGGCCAGGGGGGAGAGTAGTTTGGAGGTGAGAGGCCTGTTGTTTTCCGCCTCTTCTGGGGACAAACCAAAGAGACAAATGGGCTTCCCCACAAAGGAAGTTGGGAGAGGAGAGATGCGTGTCCCGAACACATGGGGAAGAGATAGGAAAGGGTCTGGGGAGGATGGGGAGGACAGAATTCTCCTTTCATGGAGACCTGCCAAACTACAGACAGCTATGGCTGCCATGGCCAAGTATGTTGGGCATCCCTGCTGAGAGGACTGAAGGGACAGCTGGACTATCCTTTCTTTCCTGTATTCCCTACCCCCTCTCTAACCCCGCACTGTCCCCAGAGGCCTTGGGGCCAAGAGAGATGTTAAATCACACAGAGTAGCATTTCTTAACGGTGATCCATTGGTCCACGTCAGAATTTCTCAGGGCTCTTAGTAACAAATGTGTGTCCTGGGTCCCTTTACAGACCACTGTGCATCAGCAGCTCTACAGGTGGGGCTGGGAATTCTGTATATTTAATAAGTTTCCCAGTGATTCTTTGGCATTTTAAGGTTTGGAAGGTGCCACCACAGAGAGAGATTTTTGAGATTGCTGTTAAAAGCAATTTTCTGGGTAAAGCAACAAAAAAGAAATGTTGCAGCTGGGTCCTTGCCACTCAAAGCGTGGTCCTTTGAACAGCAGCAGGGACGTCACCTGGCGATTCATCCATACTCTGGGATTTGAGAAGCAGTGGGCTACAGAGGTGGTTCCCAAACTGCAGAGGCAGGCGGCTATTAACCACGGGCAGCGGGCAGAGGCTAGACTGGGGCTCAGAAGACCTGGGTGCAGAGCCTGGTCCTTCCACCTTTGGCTGTGAGAACTCAGGGTGCCATTTCAACTTTCTGAGTGTCTAGACCCCATCATTAGGACACAACAGTGTCTACTTCATAAGATAAATGCAGATATTAAACTGTGAAAATTAATGCTGGCACATGTAGATGCTTAAGAGATGTTAGGAGGAGGCTGAATCGATACTCACCTTTGCTGGGTTTCTCCTGCTTTTACTCTGATGTGCTTTAGAATAAGGCCTGAGTAGAGCGGCCCTCTGCCCCACGGGATGATGGTTTGTACTGTGTTCCACACATTGGCCCATACTGCGCTGTTTTCCCGCTTGAACTTGATCATGACCAGCTCACCAATGTCCACATCCAATGTGATAAGAAGGGAATAGGTTTTATTACTAGTAATTCCTTCGCCCCTGAAGATACAATGGAAACCAGACACAGTTTATTCGTAACAGCAAAGCGATGCTTAGACACATTCAGGATGTGTGCGGTTTGCCTAAGTGACTTGGGATGGTCTTTTCTGCTGTATTTTTCAAACTGGTGTTGGACAGACTATGAATAGGGACAGCAGTAGATACATCAGGACTAAAAAGGTTTTCTAGACCAGTAATATGGGGAAAACCATACTATTTTCTATGTTAGCATATTAAAAAGGCTCCAAGAGTTCCACAATAAAAAGTCTAGTTAACTTTGTTTAGTTCAGGCCTCCTAGTTTCTAGGTTAACAAATTGGAACAACTGGCCCTGAAGAGACAGTGGGGCTTTGTCAATGGCCTCGGCACAGTTCAGCTCTTTTTGGTTTGATTACCACAGTAGAGCCACACCACACTCTTCTCTCCCCAGGGATGCTTTTCTCTTCCCAAATAAATAGAAACTTCTATTAAAACAACAGAGCATAACAGTAATAGAAAACTACATATTAAAAAGATGCACCAATTTAGAGCAAGATTTAAATGCATATTCATAGTTATCATTACCAAGTTTTCTTACTAATCTCCATGACATTGAAAATGTCCCAACATTGACAGAGCACCTAGATGCCCGTTCCACTATTTACAACAATCCCTTGGGGAGAGTTTTGGGACAAGGCAGAGGTAACACTGGATTGAGGGTGAGACGGATGGATGGAGGATTCCCTCGAGTGGCTCATCATAGCCCTTCCTGCAGAATGTTGTAAAGAATCATCAAAGAATGTCCCCGCCCCGCTTAGCCTGGGAGCATCCTAAGGACAGGGTCCTCTCTACTTCTAGTTCAGGGCCCCGACACATACTTGAATCAGTGTGATGATCCGAGACCAAAGCTTGGGGGCAATTTTCAGAAGCTGAGGACTGTCCCCGGAGTGAGTGGAGGCCTAGTGTCACTTCCCAAGGTAAGCCCCTCCTGAGAGTCAATATGCTGAGGAAAAGCAGCTAGTGGGCCTTTTCTGGCCAGTGAAGCTGGGGAACCTCTGAGGGAGGCGTGAGGCCACTGCTTGTGTTGTGAGCAGGTGTGTAACAGGACGAAGGACAGATGGGAAGGGCTGGCAGTGCAGGCTAATTGGGATGGGAAATTTGTGCCAAGTTGAATGATACTGGTTTTATTTCTGGGCGACTTTTCAGAACTCCCTGGAAAGGCACTCAAGACCTTCCTGCGGACACCTGCTCTAGCCCTCACCACTCCTCCCTGCTCGGATCTACTTCCTGCACTGTGGATACGGACTGGGCCACCTCTGGCTTCCCTGTCTGCTCAGCCCCCATTGCAGTGGGCCCATCACATACACAGGTAGTAGCAACATAAAGCAATTGGTGGGACGGGGTGAGGCGAGGAGGGAAGAGAAGGCGCGGGGCCTGGGTGGATGTCCCGTCTGACAGGGTGTTTGGGTCAGTTGTAATGGGCTGAGAAGAAGACGTTACGTCGGGCCTAACCCTTGAAAAGCACAGAGTCCGTGCAGACCCTGTGAGAACACTAAGCCTGTCGTCACCGTAGATGGGGCCATTCCTCATACTCACAGAGTGATGGGGATTTTCTGTACTTCCTCTTTCGTTCCCAGGAGCGACATGGTAAAAGTTGGTTCTACTGGTTTCTCAATTTGGTTGACGAACTGGATCTTCAACTGGTAATGATAAACTAGGGGTGGGGGTGGGGGGAGGAGAGGAAAGGGTGAGAGAAAGAGAATTTAAGCAGGGATTTTTTAAATTAAAAATCTCTCTCTTTTTTTTTTTAAATTTAAAAATGCAGAGGGAAAGTCTGGATGGATAGATACCCCATTTTTTTTTACCCTGGGTGCTGAGATTATGAATGCCTTTTATTTTCTCCTTTTTCCTTCTCTGTATTTCCTAAATGTCTACGGAGGACTTATATTGTGTTTGTAAAATAATAATAATAATAAGTATTATCCAACAAAAGGAGGCAGAATAGGAGTCTAGTGTATCTGGCATTCTCACCAATTGCTGGATGCAATCCTTTTGGACTATTCCATGTATTTGGTCGGGGTCTACTTTCATAAATCAAAGGATATATATCTTTTAGGCACCTGACAAAGGCAAGAGAACACACTGCCATTTTTTACTTTTGCCTCTGTTTGATGGGGTCAGTTTTGGGGTGGGACAGAGCTCCGGCTAAGAAATGTGCCCTAATGACCACATTTCTGTATTTTGGGACACTTCCTGGAAACTAGCTCTGGGGGGTTCAACAAGCATATTTTCCAATGGAAATGAGATAACTCTAGTTCTAGTACTTGGGCCTAAAAGCTTTCTATCTGATTAAATGTCCAGAATGTCCTTCTACTGGGAAGAAAATGATATTTTATTCTTCTTTACTTAAATACAGTCTATTTCATTAATAAAAGCAAATTGTTTACTATTAGACAGTATTGTTAAACACTTTACATTGCATCATCTCATTTACTCATAACAATTCTATGAAGTAGGTAGTGTAATTATCATCTTCATTTTATAAATCAGAAAAAGGGGGCTCAGAGAGGGGAAGTGACTTGCTCAAGGTCACATAGCAGCATCTGTGCTCTTAGCTGGGACCTATTGCCAAGGTTCCCAAGATGGCCTTGGCTTAGCCTGCATTGTCACACCGATCAGCTGTGGGACTGTTTTAGAAATTCCCCCACTTCATTCCAAGATGGCTGCTTGGACTTCTTTTTCTTGCTGCCTCCATGTTCTCTAAGTACCTGTAGTGTTTGAGCTCTAAGATTGCAAACAGATTTAATATGGCATGTCAATTTGATTGATAGGACTGCCTGGAGCCCTATGTAGAGACAGATTCTGAGACCATGTCCAGGCTCTTGAGAAGAGTGGTGTCTGCTTGGGCAAAGGACAGGGGATTTATGGTATGCTTTCTGTGTGTTTGCCTTTCCTGTTCTAGATAATGATCAATCCTCCAGTCCTGATATAGTACCTCATGCATAGTAGGTACTTAATAAACATCTGTGGGGTGAATGACCTTACAGTTTGCTTGGGAGTATCAGGATGTGTGTTAATATTTAGCCAGATGGAAATCACTTCTGAGAATTCAAGGCCTGAGTTTCGAGCTTTGTTATACGAGAATTCCTAGTGGAAAGCATAGGTCATGGCACTGGCCGCTTGGTCATCAATTCCATGTACCCAGCATGTGGAAAGTCATCATCCTTATGAATCAATCTACTAACTTCCAAATGTGCATTTCTACTGGAGGTTGGTAGCGACACACAAACCTAGCAGCTCTGGCTAATGGTATGTTGCCAACACTCCAGCTGCTGGGTGTGCCTGTGTTGCTGGGTTTCTGGGTTATTTACACAACCCGACCCTTTGGCATAAACCAATTTTCCCATCTGGGTTTTGTGGTGGATTTGCTCCAGTGCCCAGTACATAATAGGTGCTCCAATCCTCCAGCTTGGAATAGATTAGTTTGATGCTCTCAGGACCATGAAGCTGGGGGTGAGAAATAAGATAAGGGTTGTGGGTCAAGTCCCGGGTAGTGTCCCTACACCCTTGGGGGGCAGTGGTGGGACAGGGACTCTGGCCTATCATCCCAGAAATCTCTGCAGAGGTCTCACACCATTCAGGGGATGTCTAGGGAACTCTGTCAAAAGTGAACAGTGTTATAAGTTGAACTGAGGCAAAAAGGAAAGGTCCTTCGAAAGACACAGGTCATAGGCATGGGTTGGGGGGGCGTGGTGTATGATGTGGACAGGATGAGGGGGGAGGAGTGAACTCGGGCTGACTCCTAAGAAGGAGGCAGGGCATCTTCCAGAGTACCCAAGGAACACTGATAACAACCAATGTTAGCCCAGTTTAATATGTATTAGTTGGAAGTCAACTGGTGCTCAGCCCAGTGCTAAAAGCTATTAGGGATAGACAAGTAAAAAAGTGTAATTGGTAGTATGTATAATAATAATATTGGCTAATGTTTATTTTATTTAACTGTGCCAAACGTTTTGCATTTATTATCTCATTTAATCCTTACATTATGATTTTTTTTTAGAGAAGGGGTAACTGAAGCACAGAGAGGTTAAGTGACTTTTCCAGGACCACACAGCTAGTAAGTAGCATAGTTGGGATGTAAGCCCAGGCCACCCGGCTCCAGAACTTGAATTTTTAAAATGTTTATACCTGAGACCAATAGCTTTATATACCCTAAGGGAACAGTTGAAGCTTGGAAAGAGATTTAAGTTCAAAAATGTCATAACAGAATTATTAATTAAAAATAAATCAGAAATACCTTAAATATTCAAAAATAGAGAAATGACTGTGGACTAATAATGACAATTATGATAATTACCATTTAGCTCTTTACTATGTCCCCAGACACTGAGCTAATAATTGCACATAAATAAATATCTCATTTCTCTTAACAACAACTTTGTGAGATGCCTCCTTTATTCTCCCTCCCGCATGATTTTACGAGTGAGGACGCTGAAGTTAAGTCACTCGTCTATCTGTCGCAGACCCGATGAACCTGCAATTAGGTTTGTCTGCTGATTCCCAGCTCATGTTCCCAACCATTATGATTGCTCTTATGAACTCATTAAATGATACTTTTGGAATGATTTCAATGCTTACGAAAGAAGTAGGGGTGGTGGTGGGTGAGAACTAAACAACAATGAGGCTGTGAAACTGCATGTGTAATATGAGACTAACTATAAACAGAATGCATAGAAGGAGGGGCATTCAGAAAAACATTGAGTGCTTATCTCTGGAGAGGGGAAGAGAGGTACTTTTTATTCTTTTCTCTTTGCTTTTCTGCAAGTTCCACATTTTCTACAATAAGCATGTATTCTAATTAGAATCTCATTGGGAAAAGAAAAGCTTTAAAAAGTCTGAAGAAAGTAAACAAGAGAACCAGAAGCTGTGCTCTGGCCTGGGAGGAGCTTGCAGCCTGGACGGTCACTTCTATAACTCTTGACACCCTTTGCCTTGTCTTGTGGGCACCGGTGTCCATGTGCATCTCCCTGAGGGAGGTGGTGGGGTCTTATCCATGCTCATATCTCCACAGGTCACAACACACAGCAAGCATCTAAAGACTGCTTCAGGGGCTCTTTGTGTGACAATAAGGCAGGACACATACTGCAATAAAGACCCTACTTGTGAATAGAACTAAGTAGGAAATAGCTTCCGTTTGTTGCCGTCCTACTATGCAGCAGGCTACATACTAAGTGTTTTACATATGATATTTTTGTTCTCATAACAAGACTAAATAAGGACAACATGCTGGTTAGTCTCTATTTTCTACATCTACCCCTGCTATCCACTCTCCACCCAGCTCTGAACCCCAATATATGACCCCACTGCCTACGGCTCCCCAGCTGCCTTGCTGGTTGGTTTCTGGCTGAGACTGACCACTGGGGAGGCACCAGCAGGAGATCAGAGAGGTCAGGATGTCTTTTCTGTGTTCCCTCCTGCTTTGAAGCTTGACCCTGCAGTAAATGCACCCCATGATTAGCTGCGGTCAGCAGCCCCTCCTCCACAACTCCTGGTCTCCTGGGCTACTCCTTCCCTTCCTCCCTCTTTCTTGTTAGATTCAGGGTACACTGACACCCTGTACCGTTTTCCTTACTGCCCGCCCTCTGTAAGGATCCCACTTGCTGTCTTCTGCTGCCCCAGGCCAGTGGAGTCCTGCTTCCTGCGGAGACCTAAACAGATAGGGTGATAGTGAGCCTGGTGAATTATAGAAAAGGAAGCAGAGATTTGGAGCAGGGTCCAAGGTCCCCCAGATAGTTAGAACTAGAGCAGAATTGGGACCCAGGTGTCTGTCTGATTCCAAGAGACCGTTCCCACTGTCTGTTGGGGCTCTGGTTCTGCAAGCTCATTGTGCCCTTTGAACCCACGTGGTGGACACCCAGCCCCTGAAGAAAACCTGCAGTCAAAACCTGCTTGAATGAAGCCACCAAGACGAAATGCCTGCCAGCTCCCATCCATGGACATCCATCTTGGGCTATCACTGCTGCAGATTCCTCCTGCCTGTCCCCTGAATGTCTAGCCCCCCAGTTCGGGGACAAATGTTTCCCTGTCCCTGCCCTGGAGATGGGTTTTTGTCTTCCTTTGTTCTTTCACTGTGAGTAGGAGGAGATTGATTTCCATGTCTTAGACGCCATGGTTCCCCAATTCTGGGGGGAGGTGCTTGTGTAAAACCTGGGTGGCCTTAGATGGCAGGTCCCTTTAGCTCTCACATCTTATGAGTGGGAATTATCTGTCCTCTCGCAGTGTCTCCCTGAGGCAGGACCTGTGCGGGGAGTCAGAACCTCTTAAGGTGTGTGAGCCATGAGTGAGCTCACAAAAGCGTGTGGACTGTGTAGCAGGCACAGAGGTGAGGGAATGAGGGCGCGCTGTGATGGCAGGAGCACAGCACATGCATAGCACAGGGAATTCCATGTTACCTGCTCTAGGGAGTCACGTTTTTGGAGAAATCTTGAAATTATTATTATGTTCTCTAAATGAAAGGAGCTTTCATACTGAGACCTAATTATTTGTTCTTAGTTTGGATTTTTCTAAGTGTTTTTCTTGGGAAAAAAGAGACAACTTGCTTATCATCCCCCTTCCCCTCCCCACACCCTTTCCAGGACAGTGGCACTGTCACAAAGATGAAGGAAGAAAGCCTGAGTAATTTTGCTCACTTGGCTTTATGACATGCTTAATAAGGATTTTAAAAAATGATTTAGGGAAAATGCTTTTGATCTGGGGCTACAAACAGGCCAGCACAACACATTCCTCAGTTTAGGCAGGAGAAATTATTTCAGGTCTTAAAGATGAAAAGCATGAAATAGTCTATTAACCCTGAATGAGATCAGACAATCTCCACCTACAGCAGAGATGGGAAGGCCTCTGCAGATTCTCCTCACCTGAGTCCTCCTGGAGTTCAGATACCCTAAAAATCCTGGGTTCTAATCTCGTGTAGACCCCACTAGTGCCACTTAAAGAAACAAACACATGTATTTTCACAAGGCAGCCACCAATGTGAGTAGCGAGCATCGGGTTGTGGAATTTATGAAGATAGAATATTCTTTCTTTCTTTCTTTCTTTCTTTCTTTCTTTCTTTCTTTCTTTCTTTCTTTCTTTCTTTCTTTCTTTCTTTCTTGTTTTGGGTCTCATGGTAAAAATGATTCTGAATCATTGCATATTGGCTCTAGGAGATGTTATGACTATCTTTGCAAACATCAAAGAGGCCTTTGTTTCAGGGTATCAATTTTCTCTTGTAGACATGGTAGGAATGAGATCTCTTGTGTTTTCTTGCAGCACTGAGGGCTTGCTCCTGGATCTGAAACGCCTCCAATCCAGGCGGATCGTGGGGTTGAGATGCCCCCGGATGGTATGTGCAGAAGGCCACTACCTGAGGCAGCCGGGCTGGCAGGGGCTGGGTGAATTAACTTGGAGCAGGCTCAATGGGAGCAAGAAAAGGGGCGAGTGGTTTTGCTAGTCTGTGTATGTGTGCATGTATGTGCTTAGGTTGGTGACCATATACCATGTAATAGATGCCAGTGTCACGAGATTAGATGCCTGTCCCTTCTGCTAGGGGTGGGGATGGGGGAGTGTGTGTGTGTGTCCACGCGCGTGCGCCTACATGAGGAGAGGTGTGTGTGAGGGGTAGGGAGTGTTGTGCTACTCGGTGCCCCGCTGCCTGCTTTCTGTGATGGAGGATGGCAATAAGAGCCCTCAACTAAGGGATAGGAGCCCTACATTAGAGTCCAGCCCTGCCACCTACCACCACAAGGGTGTGAGTGCTCATAACCTCTCTGAAGCTCCATTTCTTCATTTTTAAAATGCGCATTAAGAACTCTCTTACAGGGTTGTTGTGAGGATGTGATGAGATGGAGTATGTAAAGTGCCTGGCTTCTAGAAGGTGTTCACCCAGTGACACCTGTTCCCTTCCTATATGCTGGACTGAACACGCACGCTTCTGAGCCCCACCCATCGGTGCCAGTTTTAGTGGTTCACCCCCGCGCTCATCTGCACGTCACTCTGTGGCCCACATAAGTTGTGTCCCTCGATTATGGTTATGTACCTAGATGGTTGGTGGTAAAACCAAATTCTGAACACTCCTTATTGCAATGCCCAGCCTGCTCGCTCTCTCTTTCCTATGCTTACTGCTTCTTCTGGAACGCTCCCTGGAAATCAGTGAAAACCTTCCAAAAAAGTAGCTGAGAAAAACCAAAGACACACAGACTCCCCAAGGCACAGTTTGGCTGGTCATGACCAATCGGAAGAAGAGAGTGTGCTCATCAGCTGGAGAAGCAATAGAAACAAGTGCCCACTGGCCGGATGAGGCCCAGAGGCAGGGAGAGTGTGTGTGGGGAGGGGCTGGCCTTGGTCCCCTCTCAGGGGCTTGGGGAGGGAAAGGAGCAAAGGCCATGGAATCAGAGACCTGGGGTCAAGAACTGCATTTGCTACTCACAGACGGAGTGACAGTGGGAAGATTTAACTTCTTTGAATCTCAATTTATTTATTGGAAAATTAATGGATCCCCATCCCCCACCTCTGTCTGACTGTCTATCTGTCTCTCTTTGGGTTGTTGTGAGGATTAAAGGATAAATGTGATCATTTGTGCAGCACATCCAGCGTGGTGCCTGGACAGAGTAAGCCCCCCTAGGGCCACTTCCCTCCCCTCTACCCACTTAACCTCATCTGACTGCTAGGAGGATTAATTAGATAAGATCTTGCTAAGCAGAATTTACTCAATACAGATTCATTTCCCTCCCTCTCTCTCTTAAAAGAACTGGCTCCCAACCTGGTAAAAGTTCCTCCTGAGAGAAGGAGGATGGAAGTGGGCGATAAATTGCCTCGTTTCACTCAGTGACTGTTTCCCAGTTCTCCTCTGCTACGGCTGTACTCTCCCCGTGTTTACCCGAGTTCTGGCGGTCAGACTGTTGTAGAAAATAGATCCTTTGATGGTTTTGTCGAAATATCTTGGAGCCAGAGGAATGAGGGCCAAGTTAGTCATCCTTTGTGAAACTACAACTGGGAAGTGATGTTTATCTTGCCCAGCCAGACCCTGCACTAGAATATATAGTACAATTAGATGTCCTTGAAAAATATGGATTGTGAGTTCTCTGTAGCCAGGGTTGGGCAAGTCTGTTCTTTTATGAATTGATACGTATTCATCAAATGCTGGATGTGGCCAATGCAACAGGCTTTGGGGGCCAAAGTCAGAGACGATCGTGGCGGTGATGGGTGGAGAAGGGTGTAGTTATGGAGCCCTAGATTAAAGACTTCATGCCGCACCATCCACAGAACTTTCTGCGGTGATGCAGATCTATTGCTGTGCTCTCCGATACAGCAGCTACGTATCTGAGCACTTGAAAGATAGCTAGTGTGAGTGAGGAATCAAATTTTTGATTAATTTAATTTAAGTAAATAGTCACATATGGTTAGTGGCGACCATATTGGATGACATAGCGTTATACAGATGGCAGCATCCCATGAACAGCCACTTCCAAACAGGTGAGTCTCACCTGAGTGTGATTCCCAGCCATTCCCGGGGCCGCTTGGTATGACCACAGGGCTGGTCCACCCCACCAGCGTGCAGATGAGAACTTTGCTCACTGGAAGGACTACGGCAGAACTGGGGAGAACCCGGAGGCTCTGAGGAGGGGAGAGAGGGTGCAGTGCAGACCACAGCACATCAGGGGCTGGAGCTGTGGGTGCTGTCCAGTTTCAGGCAGTCCTGCCTTCTAGTCCTGCCTCCATATCACCTGCCCCATAGGTCCCATCCTCATCTGATGTCCCTGGAGGAAGATGGGTAGTTGGTAATAAGGAGACCCTGGTGTTGTCTCCAAGGGGCTCATGCTCTGTCTTCCTGCGACAGCAGTGGGCATGTACTGCATGGCAGGGGTTGGTCTCCACCGAGCCCCCAGAGGTAGGGGGTCTGCCTATCCTGGCTCAGTTAGTGCTTGACAAAAAAAATGAATGGATGAGAACATTGGTTTTGGTAGCTGCTGGGTGAGCAATGCTGCCTTCATGTGATTTTTTGGTCTCCTTAATAGCAAAGGAGCTCACACTAGCAGGATGGGATGATCAGGCACCCAGCGTCCCTGGCAGAAGAGAGAAACTCAACCTGGCTTTTTCCTACTGCTTTTTCTTTACCCTCTTCCTTCTCTTGACACTCCCTTCCCTCCCCCGTCTCTAAGCCCTCAGTAGACATCCTGGGGCTGGACCAAGCCCCTGCTTCACAGGCACAGCCCAGCCCTGGAAAGCGAAAAGTGACCTTTCTTTCTAGCTGATCTCAACAAGAAAACAAACTCCTCATTCTCCTTTCTCCTCCTGCCTTTATCCCCACAGACAGACCAGGGGCAGGTTACTGAGATTCAAAAAAAAAAAAAAATCACTCAACTAGTTTTTTGGAGGTCTGGGACTAAATGCTGGCTCTGCCAAAAGTCCATTTTGTGACCCCGGACAAATGATTTCCCCATCTGGGCCTCGGTTTTCCCATCTGTGAAACTGGCGGTGTTGAACAGTCCCTTGAAATGCTAGCATTCCAGGATTAAAGTAGACCCAGTGAATTGTGATTATCTGAGAGGCTTAATCACTTCAGACGGCTTTGCCATTTCAGAGGAGCTGGTTAACCCAAATAAATGAGTGCCTAATTGGCAGCCTGTGGTGGGGGAGCTCCCTTAAGCAGGAGGCCTTCCAAACACCCTCATCTGATCCCAGATGTTACTGGCGCCTCCACCCTTAAAGCACAGAGAGTAGAGGGGGCCCTCTGGCCCCTCAGGTGGGAAAGATCCTGCCCTCACTCCAAGTGCTCTCAGAAGCTGTCTGCCACCCACAACAGATTTCTGTCATTCCTGGGCTGCCTTGGCTCATGGAAGGGAAATCTGGGTGGAGGACAAAAGTTCAGATAAACAGAGAAATCCTGTGCTTAAAAAATAAGTCACACGGGAGATTGAATTTGGGAGTGTGATAATTAAAAGGAAGAGCGGATTGGGAGTCAGGTGCACCTGGGTTCTAGGCCTCCCTCCAGGCTGCGGGCAGGTCACTTCATTGGACTTTTGCTTCTCCTCTTCTTAAAATGGGATAGTGACCAGCCCTGCCAACCTCGCTTGGCTGTTGTGGGGACTACAGGGTATCCATGGCTGCATCTAATGTTTTGTATCAAATGCTGTGCACATGCAAAGTGGCCATGATGATGCATTCATCTTCTGCAGATACAAATATTTGCACAGTAATAATCAAACAGCACAACACTGGGCTCCTCCTAGCGCCAGCGAGCACATGCTATGAAACAGTAAGATGGTAAATCACTCACGTGCTTTTTTAAGGATTCGACAGAAATGCTAATGGCAACAGATGTCGCCTTGTTCCCTTCAGGAAGATTTAGGCTTCAGTGGGGTATTTCTTGCCTGGCTTCAGTCCAAGACATGGCCGTAGCCCTTTCTCTGACCTCCTGTTCAACCCAGATCACGGCAGGGGCTTGGTTTCTGCCTGAGGTGAAGGATCTCATTGGGAAACACTGGAAGTTGAACTTCACCTTGGAAAGGCCTCAGGAGGATAGTGATATCCTGTAAGATCAGCAGATTCAAACTTTTGGGGGAATAAGGAGCTGCAAATGTAGCCTGGAGCTGTTGTATCATGGGGGTCATGAGCAGACATGAAAGTACTGGGTTCCAGTTTGGGTTTGGAGACACCTCCAGGTCCCTGTAACAATAAGACCTGGGTGGTTGACATAACGGCTCAGGGCCTCTGGATCATACATTATAGGGGACCATAAAAATGGAAGAGAGGCCAACCCAAGGATTATTCCAGAAAGTATTAAGGCTTCTCTTCTACAGTTGGCAACCAGTTGGCCACATTCTTGGGAAAAGACAGGCTGTGTCAATATCTCTGTCTGGAATCTGTGTAGTTTCAGAATCACTAAAATAGCACAACCTGAAGTCATTCCAGGAAAAGCCTTCAGGGAACTCATGAACCTTCAGACAGGTCCTCCCGAAGGCTGTGGGCCGCCTGCACTCACCTTTGAATGGGGACTGGGCTCGTGTCACCAGGAAGAGCCTCTTGCTCTTCTTGCTGCGCCACTGCTGGCTGATGTGGTAGCCCAGCTTGTTGCAGTGGCCCTTCTTGCAGCTCAGGCACAGGCCCTGGCTGAAGCTGTCCATGTCGCTGCACGTGTAGCCGATGCTCTGCGTGTCAGCGTGCAGCAAGGAGTCGATGAAGAGGTGCACCGACCGCTCGTGGGCGCATTTTATGGTCTGGGTGATGGCTGGAACACAGCGCAAGAGGGACATTAGCACCTTTAACCCAAAGTACCTTCAACTCAGAGGTCATCTTGTTTCTCAGTGCAGAGTGACAGCACGTTAGGAAGGAGGGGTGGGGTGGCTGATGTCGACCCACCGACCACCGTGCAAGTAATAACTGACCAGAAACTACAGAAGGGGTAGACCTCTCTCAGCCTCTGCGATCACAGCGTGTTACGGTAGGCGTTTTGACAGGAACCCAAGTCGCTAAGAAAATAGCGAAGTATCGAAGAAAGCAGGATAGTGTAATTCCTTTTAGAAATATTTCTCTCTCAAGTGGTTAAAAAGGCACAAGTGCTCATGGCTTCGGGGTGAGTTAGTTGGAACAGGCTTGTGCGGAATGCCTCTTTTCTTAATCCAGCCAGGGAAACGAGGGCTGAGGCACTCTCGCGGCTCCTCTGATGGTGAGAGCCGAGGCCTCTCCCAGAATGTCTACCTTCTGTCCCAAAGCAGCCATTGTGTCCCTTGGGTAACTGACCTGTAAACCTGGCATGGGGATGGACTTCTGGAAGTACACCCCCATGGCCAGGTCTGAATGGCCCTAACCCATTACTCCAGCAAGCTTAGGAGGTTTAGTTACCTTAAAAAAAAATAAACAACAACAACAAAAAAATAAACAAAAACTCTCCTAATATTAATCTAATATTTAGTAAATGATTCTCAAAGAATGTTGAGGAACCACCACAAGATAGATAAAGTACCTAAAGTGAAGGTAGAGCTCAGGTAACTGTGCCCAAAGCTCTTTCCCCAGGAGTAGTCATTTCAGGGCATTGCTGAACACCACCTATGAGGCAGGTATTCTGCTGAGTGCCTTCACTCATCCACTCCCTGCATCTTCATTCAGCTCTTTGAGGCAGCTGTTACAGCTGAGAAAACAGAACTTGAAAGATATTCACTAACTCATTCGAGCTCGCGTAGTCTCACCTACATAGTTAGGATGGTAGAAGAGTTAACAAGTGATTTTCTGTTCAGGTATGGTTCTGAGAACCACCCCAGAATGGGATCACTTTGCAACATAAGGGTAAAGAAAACTGGGAGAAAGCACACCCAGGTTGGGCAAGCTACATAGATATACTTGGTTCATCACTTTGAAGTTTAGCACAAAAGAGCAAATAACACTCATTGGTCAGAGATGCGTTAACTAGGCAACTCATTACTAAACACCACCCTACAGGTCTGTGTTGACTTTGGGAGAACATAGGTCTGAGAGGAGGGCGGGACAGTCAGCCGGGAACTGCTGGTAACTCCAGGGGCGGTGACTCCAGGGAGAGGTAAGGAATGATAAGGGGAAGTTCCCAGAAGGTTCTCTCAGGCATGGGCCGGTGGAAGGCTGGGAGTCCAGCCAAATGAGATAATGCTGAGTGTGAAGGTCATTCTGATACCGGAGAAGTGAAGGTGGTGATGTAATCACAACAGAGTGTGTTCTCAGCCTGGTTTTGGATGATTGGGGTGAGAAGGTGGTATGCGAGGGTGGGAGTCTCGAGTTGCCTTACAGTGAGTTGACTTGTTTTAATCAGGACGATCTTTCGCAATAATGAGAAATTTGGAATGACTATGGAATGTACGGGTTTCACGGACAGTTTGGTTCTGTAGTCCTGTGCATAACATGTGTGTTAATGTTTCAGTTTTAGGATTTGAGAGAGAAGTGGGATCACAACCCAGATAATGAATGCCACATTCAGTTTTTGCCCTGAGATAAAGGAAGTCACAAGGACATATCTAGAGCTGAGCTTCAAACGGAAAGCATCTCGGTATTGTCCTGGAGGATTAGCTGATCCATCCTCACAGGGGGGGACGAGCTCTTCCCACTCTCACGAGGCCAGTGATCAAGAAGCCATGATCAGTTAAGGGAACCTCATGTGGCCCAGAGTGGAAGCTGCCTGAGCGAGAAGCTTCCTGAGAAGGAAGAATAGCCACAGGCAGCAGGAGTCAACTCTCAGAAGGGCTGCTCCCCCAGGAAAGACACTGTGGGCCCTGGGGGAGGGCCACAGGTGGGGGTCCCTGGTGGTGCCCTCAGCTCATCCTCAGAGCTTGGGCTCCTCTCTCTGACAAGAGGAGGTACCTGCTGGGGGGCCACCAGCCCTTACCCACTCCCACAAGCTCTCTCTCTGAGGGGACTTGGTGACCACACACCCTGGGCCCCCACCCTTGCCAAACTCTTCCCAGAATCCACAGAGTGGATACATTCCACTGGATCCAGGGGCCCCATGCGAGTGTGGAGAATGCAGGCCCGTGCTGTCGGCCATGTCTTCTTCCTCACCATTTAGGCCGTATTTGGCAATATGTTTGTAGAGCTCTAGCAGGTGGCAGCCGGGCTGGAAGGAGCCCCCATTGGGGTAGAAGTCGTAGTGTGCTATGGGCTGTTTGATGCCCACACTCAGGCCCATGTGCTCCCGGGTAAAGGTGTGAATGGCATCCACAAAATCGGCGTCATCTGGTGAAAGACGGTCGCTGGGGGAAGTTCCTTCAAACAAAGGGCCCGCGGCATCTAGCCCTAACGGGAAAGCAAGGGTCAGCGTTAGCTGGGAGCAAGGGAAGGGGAGGAGAAATGCTCTTTTCAGCTTCTGATGTTATTACACATTCATGGGCTAGCAGAAAGAAGAAAATCCTAGGGCATAATCTTTCTCTAGAAAATCTTGCCACAACCTTTTGGCAGTAAAACCACAGTAATTCATGTACTGAAAATTGGACACAGGCTGGGCATTATCTATGAGGAAAAGAGGTTCGCAGGAATTATCGAGTGGTAGAAATAAGGTTATGAGTGAATACGTGATATATTTAAGCAAATCAATTTTAAGTACCTCTCTCCAGCTACTTACAAGAGCATCTGTTTACACACAAAAAAACCCCACTGTGTTTATGGTAAGTAGTTCTAACCTACCCATCAAAGAAAGAATTCATTTGCCTGCAGGTCCTCAATAATTTCCCTAAACAAGCTGGCTTTTCTCCCACACTAA
Organism: Rhinolophus sinicus; assembly: GCF_036562045.2. NCBI lineage: Eukaryota > Metazoa > Chordata > Mammalia > Chiroptera > Rhinolophidae > Rhinolophus > Rhinolophus sinicus. The sequence continues at coordinate 51,066,446 of NC_133753.1, forward strand.
TGTTGTTACATCATTGGAATGTCCTGAACCGCCTTGGGATGTCACTATTCTCTGGTGAAAATACTGTGAACAAATAGGTGCGCAGAACTCTGGTCCTCAAGTGACAGATGTGTTTGCATGAGACAAGTGGCAGCTCCTGGCTGATTGTAGTTGGGGAATATTTATGTACTCAAGGTTTTTCTTGCTTCCTTTACCTTCTCTGGAGGGCCATGTGATGTCCCACATCAGCCCTGGCTTTCATCCCTAGTAGAGGCAAAGTAAGTGACAGGGGGCCACAGGAGCACCTGTTCTCCAACCCTTACCCATAGTTACAAGTGAAGGATGTCTCAGTATGATTTATATTCCTCTCCTCAGGCTGGCTATAAGATGACAACAGAATAATTAGCTATCTAGCTGCCTCTGATGTGTGTGTGCCTGGCTAATAATGCCTGATATGACCCAAGACACCAGGCAGAGTGGAGAGGATCCTGGGCCCAACTCCACCTCTGTGATTCTGACTCAGCCTTCTAGCCCTGCTTTCTCAATGATGGATGGGCCGCACTGGCCTTCGGAGGAAGGCCTGCCCACGCTCAGGCTATTGAGGGTTAAATCACAGGGGTGGGAACACAGGTACGCGTCTGTGAACCACTTCCCACTCACCAGCAAGATGAAAAAAAATAAGGACAAGGAAATGAATTTTCATAATGACATATTTACTTAGTTTAAATGTCTGCCATTATCGCTATCTTTTTTCAGGTTAAAATAAATCCGTTTTTTGATGAAGTAATGATAATAGTAGATAGTAGTTGCCCAAAATGTTCTTACTTGGTAAAAATAAAAAGTCATAGCCAGGCTATTCATGTTACATTTCCTTTGAATTGTTTTAGCCTGTGAACTTCTGTCTTAGGTCCATCGGTCTTAAAGGACGAGTCGGAGTTTGGTAGGTAGGTAGACTAAGGCTGGGTGGATGAGTGGCAGTAGGATATTTCAGTCAAAGGGAACAGTATATGCAAAGGCCCAGAAGCTCAGGAGGCCGCGGAGTGTCTGTAAAGGGGAGAGAAATCTAGGGTCATGGAAGCCTAAACCTATAGGAAGGGAACAGCAGGAGGAGAAGTTGGAGAGCCTGGGCCAGTGTAGGAATCCATAGGCCGTGGAGGCTGGGCTGGAGAAGCATCTGATCAGGTGTGTTCTTCGTAATGCAACTCCAGGGCAGCATGGTGGATGAGGCTGGTGTCAGGGGCACCTGGGAGGAAAGGCCTTGCCTGTCTTCAGCTCTTCCTGGGTATCGAGGGCCCTTTCCAAGTTGGCGTAAAGCGTGGGGTGAGGTTTTGGGTGTAGAACCCCCTCCTCCAATCCAAATGGGTCCCAGAGTAACACCCACGTGTTTCACAGATGTGGAAACTGAGGCACAAATAGCAAATTTAGGGTTGTGATTCTTTAACTCACTCACATTGGGCTTTTTAAACGATAGGATGAAAAATCAACTCTTTCCTGCTACAAAAGTATATAGAAATACTTTTTTGGTTCTCGTTGGCCTGACTTTGAGAGGCATTTGTCTGAGGAAAGGCAATAGGAATGGAGGCTGTGATTTCTGAATTCTCTCGGAACAGCAGCCTTGACAGTCCTCAGGGCTGAAATAGTGCAACACACCCTTCCTTGAACACCAGTGCAGCACGAAGGAAGCTGGGGTTGTGCTCATTACCACGTTCCCCCGAAAATAAGACCTAACCGGGAAATAAGCCCTAGCATGATTTTTTTAGAACGACATCCTCTGAATATAAGCCCTAATGCGTCTTTTGGAGCAACAATTAATATAAGACCTGGTCTTTCCGGGGAAACATGGTGTGAGGCTGTTGGAAAAGCAGGTCCTGGATCCATGTCCCCTGTGCAGCTGTGGAGATTACAGTTGTTAGTTATTGGGCCTGGTTACCTGTGATTCTCCCAATCTTTTGCTTTCCGCCGATGAAACTGCCAGCGAATCCTGAGACGTGTGCACCCAGGCTGTACCCAATTAGATGAACATTGCTTCGAGAAAATTGAACAGATTCCTGGAAGACAGCGGTGAGATGGTTGCAGGAGGAGAAGAGCTGCCTGGATAAAAGCCTTTTGTGGGTCCAGCTTGTTCAGGCTCCCACCCTGCTCTTTGCGCTGATCGCAAATGAGGTGCTTCATTCCTACTCCAGACCCAAACTGGTTTCTCACCGTGTGGACTCTGTGCTCTCTCCTTGCAGGCCCAGCCGCCTCGACCCCCGCCTGGATGCTGCCTCCTGCCTGCCTGTTTTCACCTGCATATGAAGGCCCCGTGGAAATGATCCTGTTCATTTGTGTGGGGTTTGGTGGTTTACAGGGTGAGTTTAGATCCCTTAGCACGTCCAAGGGGGTGGGCATAAAAGGAACAGTGGATGGGGTGGGGGGTGTAGATGATTCCACAAAATAGGGGTGCAAGGGAGGCCGCTGAGAGAGCCCTGGGACCTGATTTCCATCCCTGGCCTTCCCATTCCTGTGAGCTTAGCAGGAGCGGTTCTCCTGTCTGGGCAGCTGTGGGAGACAAGCTTAAGTCACCTGGTCTGAGAGGAGGGGAGAGGAAGAGAGGTCAGGCAGGTCTTACCTCCAGCCACTGGAGAAGAGCCGCGACCTCTTGGCCCACAAGGCGGGTGTTACGGACCGCAATGGCATAGTGGTTTTGGGCCAGGGTAATCCAGTCTGCCAGCACCACATTCATTGGCTGGTCTAGCTGAGACTTCAGGGCCTCCACCATCTTCCAGATCCAGTCTTCCAGCAAGCCATCCATCTGAGGGTAGACACACAGGGTGGTCAGCTCCACCAGGAGGGGACGGAGGGAGCATCATACTAATTGTCTCTTTCTCCCTCTTCACCTCTTTTGCTTCTCCAACTCTCGGCTAATGCTGGATCCTTCTCTCCAAGAGAAAGAGCTTAATGTGGGCTTCCCCAACCTCAGCACAGTTGACATTTGGGACCAGATAATGTTTGTGTTGTGGGAGTTGTCCTGTGCATTGTAGGATGTTTAGCAGCATCTCTGGCCTCCATCCGTGAGGTGCTGGCAGCAAACCCCTTCCAAGTTGTGAAAACCAAAAATGTTTCCTGAATTTGCCAGATGTACCCTGGGGGTTATTCCTCCTAGCTCCCAACTGAGAACCATTGTCTTAACATTTCCCTAATGGACTTTCCAAGCCTTAAAACAAAAAATACGTCTGTGTAAATCAGGTACTGAAAGCTCACCTCTCCTTTGAGGGTCAGCTCCCACACCACCCCCTCTGGAAGGTCTGTTCTGCCACACCAGTGAATCTGACCCCTTCCCTCTCCTCTCGCCCACTGCATTCCTCTTGCTTTAGAGGGATTAGCACCATGAGCCAGAACATAGGAGGAGCTCCATAAATGTTTGTGGGGAATTGTTCTATGTATGCGAACCAATTTCCAGGGCACTTCTGATGGGTTCACAGAGCAAAGGCATTTGTGCTCTTACATGAAGAATCGCAGCTCTTTTAGAAGAATAAGGGTGGGCAGGTGAATGTGATGGTGGTGGTGGGGGTGGGGTTTAGGGCATTCCAGGCAGAAGGAAAAGCAAAATACAGAGGCACAGAATCACCAAGGGACAGTGTGGCACGTCTCTGGAAAGGAGAAAAGTCAGCTGTGGTTGAAGACTAGACTGTAGAGGTGAAACTGGAGAGCAACACTTACAGCTGGGCACGTCACCTGGGGTAAGATGCATTCATTTCATAAATGTTTACCTAGTGCCTTCTGTGTGGATGTAGCATCAAATCCAGACTCTCCCAGTTACTAGCTGAGTGACCTTGGGCAAGTTATTTAACATATCTGTGCCCCAGTTTCCTCATCTGAAAAATGGGGACAACAATAATGCCCTTCTGCCAGGATTTTTGTGAAGACAAAATCAGTTAACAGACATAAAGCACTTAGAACAGTGCACTCAGCAAATGTTAGTTATTGTAGCTGCTATTGTCATTCTTATTATTACTAGTAATAGTATAAGTATTCCAGTCTGGACAGGATTTTGAGAATAAAGAGTTCTTTCTGGCAAAAGGACCATGCTATCTTCATGTTGCATTTGTAAACAAGATAATTATTCAGTCATTAATTCAGTTAACAAATATTTTTGGAGCACCTAATATATAATGAATACTGTCCCACAGGAGAAGAGGAGAAAGGATACTCTAGGTAGAAGGCACAGCCTGAGCCAAGGCTAAGAGGAGAGAAATCACATGGTACACAGAAGGAGCAACAAGTACTTGGGTATTGCTGGAGCTTAAAGTAGGGAGTACGGAGAGTGGGGGGGGGGAGGTAGGGAGAGTGGGGGGCAGGGAGAGTGGGGGGAGTCAGGGAGAGTGGGCGGGAGGCAGGGAGAGTGGGGGGGTGGGAGAGTGGGGGAGAGGCAGGGAGAGTGGGGGAGAGGTAGGGAGGGTGGGGGGAGAGGCAGGGAGAGTGAGGATTAAATGGGCTGATGTATAGTGTAAAGGGCCTGTTCCCGAAGAACAAGGGTACTTGTATAGTCACAGGGAGGAATCCAGGACGTACAGAATTAAGCCACTCAAACAAAGCCAAGCAAGCAGTTGATTTATTAAGAGAAAGGAAATGGTACACTCCCAATATTTTGGGAGTGGGCAGGCTAGGAGGAGGGCAACTGCCCCAAAGAACAAAGAGGCTTAGGATTTTATTTGAATGAGGGTGCAAAATATTCAAGTTTTAGGGGTGGCATTGCAGGCGTTCCCAGACAGGTCCTCACTGGGTACGCCTTTCCGATGGGAGGCAGGATTCTGTTGTTCTTACTAGGCCCTTATCGAAACTGTCATGGTGACACGGGGTGAAGACTTTTCCTGCAATGCTAGTAGTGTTCTAATCCATTATAACTAGCTGTGGCTACACCTTTTCTTAAGAATGATCTTATCTCCTCTCTTTCCTTTTCTCCCTACGTTAGTAGGCCTAGCTTGAGTAGGGCTTCAATCTATGTTAGGTCCCTTCTCTAGAGGCAGGAAAGGCTCCCACCAAGTTCACTGCCAAACCCCACTTCCCTAGGGTGGGACCCCTTTAAATCCTGGGGAGAAATTGCTGGCGAGCTGCAGGAGCCTCTGTGCTTTCCCCGGATGGCAATAGTAGGCACCCCACCTCATGGCTACACCCATGTTGCGTCATGTGGCTCCCCACGACCTCCACAAGTCCAGGCATGGGGTCTGCTTTGTTCATGTGAGGCTACGAGCCTACACCTAACAGGCTGTTGGAGAATATACATTGAAAGAGCTGTATGTGGGTAGGTGGGCCTAGTTTGCTCTCTAGGGTAGAATAAATGGAGGTTTCAAGAGTATTTCCAACTAGATGGCAGGGAAAGGTTTCCAAGTCATGAAATAGAGCCTCCCCCCCCCACCCCCCCAAATCTCTGGAGGTTTCAGATTATGAACTAAGCTTCAAATCGTGGGTGGGCTGGTAACCAGGGAGTCAGGATTTCCTTTTGGAGACAAGTCCTCGCTTAGTTTGACTTCAGTGATTGTCCACAGTATTCTCTCTCCTCTTCTTCCATAGTAACAGAATTTTTAGCATCAACAAAAGGCTACACTTTCTCTAAGAGACGACATGTCTCAGCCACCTTTCCATCCAGGTATGGCCAATGGATATAATTGGAAGCATTTTGCAGATGCTTCTGGAAAGCTAACCTAAAAAACACTGTTTCATACCAAAAGCCATTGAATTGTACATTTTAAATAGATGAATTGTATGGTCTGTGGATTGCATCTCAGTAAAGCTATTTTTTTTTTTTCCAAAATCTTGCTTGGATTTATTTCCCTAAAAAGCAAGCTACTTTATAATTGCTTATCTGTTATGATAAACAAAGTACATACAGAATTATTTTGCATATCAACACATGTGTTAAACTATAGTTTAACTGAGAAACATGGGATATTTGAAATGAGAACACAAAAATCAGGCTCAATTCACCAAAAAGATGTTAATTACACTTACTTCTGCCAAGCAAGCACAGAGGCCAAATACACTATACTGTGCAAAAACACACGTTTTTATTATTCCAGTGTTACCCTACAACTTTATCAATGTAGTAAAGCTATTTTTTAAAACACTTGCTCCTTGACTCCTTTGTGTCACCCTTTCCTACACGTTGCTACCTGGAATAAAGATGTGCTGGCTCGTGCTCTAGCTGCCATCTTGGACTGCAAGGATGAGGGCCACATCTAAGGATGGCAGAGTAGTGAGCTGGAAATGAGCTGGGTCCTTCAGGACTTCATTGACCAAAGCCATTAGTTCAGTTTTGGGCTGCATATTTCTGGACTATTGCGTAATATGGAAACAAACTTCTGTCTCATTTGAGCCACTGCCAACTGGGTTTCTGTTATTTAACTGGCTAGATTTAACCCTGACAGATACAACAGTTCATTGGGAGAGTATGTCTTCTAAGACATAGAAACATACAGATTCACCTGCATGGACTGCCATCCCTATGGGCCCTCATGTGCTGTGTGACCTCTTTGCGTCACATTTTATTATCTGAGACGTGGAGATAATGATACCTTCCCCACCTTGCTTACTTATGGAATTGGAATAATCAATGAGATCATGTGTGGGGAAGCAGTTGGAAAATTAGAATGTGCTTTACAAATATTATGCGTGAAATTGGTATCTCTGGCTCTCTATTCTTTTTAGTAAAATCGAACACACTAGGGAGAAGAGAAGCAAATGTAAACGCAGAGAGAAAAATGGCATGTCAGCTGTTCCTACCGACCACCCGTGGATTATCATCACCAACGGCAGAGAAGAGTTGAAGCCACACTGTTGGAGGGTGTCTGGGTGATGGAGCTGAATCTGACAGCCGTTCTCGGTTTCCCCTTCAAACAGCAGGAATCTGGTCTCTGTATTCTGCAATGTTTTCTTTGTTTGAACATCTTGAGATCTTCTTTGAAATGGCTCTGGAATATAAGATTGGGAATGGTGTTAACCTGGCAGCTGTTCCACCTCTGCCAGCTCTGGGACAACCCAAAGCTTTCCAAGAACACCAGCCAAGGGGATGCCGGTGAGGTGAGGGAGATAGTCATGAGCCGCAGCTTTGGGGAACCCAGAAGAACATTTCCAGGAGAATGGCCATGTCTGTCTTGGAGAATGGAGGGTGACCTAGGAGGACTGAATACAGAGGTGGAGAGGGTCAACTCCTCCATCCTGCCATTCTGGGGATTAGAGGACCAGCCAGTCCGAAACTAGAGTAACTGTAGGACAGTAGGAATATGGGGGAGGCAATTTGGACAGAGGGTCAGAGAGAATAAGAATTTAACCCAAAAGTACAAATGAATAAAGCAGCTTGGTTAGATGATGCTATGCATTGTCGCATGAAGCCCAATCTGTTCTCACTTGCAGATGAATTATATCACATATCACGTAGCCTGGCATGGGCCAGTTAGGGTTGGGGTGGGGAAGCTCACCAAGGGAGTTGTGGATTCCGCTTGAAGGGGGGATGGGGGGAAATGATGCTGATCCTGGCCTTGAAGGATGAATAGGGCTTGTGTGTATGTGTGGGTGGTGGGTGGAGAGTGGGAGGGAGGAGGGCTTTCCAAGCTGAGGAAGCAGCTGAGTAAGGGCTCAGAGGCATGGGACCTCGTTCGTGGGCTTAAGGAGGCAGGAGACAAGGCTGGGCAGCCAGAGGCTGGGGGCGGGGGCTGGGATGCTGAGGAGTCTTTATACTCTGGACTCTTTCGGCTGCTGCCACGGAGTTTTTTCAGCACAAAAGGATAAATGAATATCCATTTAGAATCTTTCAGAGACTATGTGAGGGTGGGGTAGGGAGAGAAAAATTGCTTTTAAGATTTCTCCTTCTCGTGTTAGACTCTCTTTGGGGAAAGCCTTACCCTGACCCCGAGCCACTTTGGGGGTGGGGGTGGGCAGTCACCCAACTCTGCAGGGCAGCCCAACAGCTATCGAGGCCCTGGTGCTGGCTAAAGACACACACCTATGCCCAGGGGCTGGGTGGGGCCTGAGGAGGTGCCATGTTTCCAGGGCTGTGGCACCTCACGGTGGGTGACATCTTTCCTGCCAAGATTAGGACTCAGGTCAGTCACCCTCCCTTCCAGCAGAGGGTGGATTCCCCTGTGGCTGAGGGGTGAACACAAGGCCATACAAGCGTTTTTGGTCAGTGAGCTAAACTCAGTCTAATTATTCAGGACCTTGATCATTCTTTCTAAGCATAAAATCGTTCAGGCTTCTCAATAATAAGTCTTGGGCTCTTGGTTTCAGGGGACAGCAGGACCAAGAGATGATGAACCTACAAAGTGCAAGGGGAGGTATTAATGAAACCAATTTTCCTACCCAAAGGTTATTATTTCAAAAAGTTATTAATTCCCAGCAAAGGGCAATGATTTTTCACTATGATGACAGAATGAAATGTGTCATATTTTATTAAAAGAAGATGTGAGCAAGAATCTGAATAATTTCTCTGAGAGAATGAAGATTTCTGCTGCGCAGTTTGGCTTTCCTGAGCTTAGGGACTGTCTGAGCTGGTCCTCGGCCCTGCCAGCGGGCTTCCAGTCCATGTTCCCCATTTCACGCCATACATTGCCCTCCTGCAGTCTAAGTCAGAAGCTGGGGTGTCACCTTGCACTGCTGTACTTGCCTCCCAATCAGTCCAAAGCTGCTGGTTCTCAAATACCCCTAGACCCCAGTACCCTATTTCAAGCGCACACTGTTTCTTGCTTGGTTTATTGCAACACCTCTGTTTCGTCTCACCATCCTCCCTCACACTGCTGCTCAAAGAAACTTTCTAGAAGAGAAAGGACTATTAGACCCTTTAGTGACTTTAAACTTCTTAGTATTGCATCCAAGGCCACTACTCTTTCCCCCAATGCGTCACCTCTCTACATTCTCTTGCTACCCCAGATTGCCAATAGACCCCCCAAATGCCTTTTACATGCCTGCACTTTTGCACTCTCACTTCCTTTTTGGTCTCTGCTGCTCTTCAGTGAACCCTGGTCCATCCGTTAAAAGGGAACTCAAACATCACCTCCTCCAGGAAGCCTGCAAGTCTAGCCAGAGGTAATTACTTTCTCTTGCTGCCAGCACTGTGTTGGGTTCCTGATCCTAATGTCCTTGTCATGTGGCCTGGCAATTTATTTGTTTAGTGCGTGGTGTTACCTCCACCAGGCTGTAAACTCATGGGGGGCTGTGCTAGTAGGTACTCAATAAATGCTTAGTGAGTGATATGGTATCTGTGGGACCCACATATACTTGATGTTGTCCCAGAGGTCTCTTAAACTATCCTCATTATTTTGGATCTTTATTCTTTTTGCTGTTCCAATTGGGTGTTTTCTGCAAGCTTGTCTTCCAAATCATTGATTCAGTCCTCTGCTTCATCTAGTCTGCTGGTGATTCCTTCTAGTGCATTCTTCATTTCCGTTATTGTGTTCTTCAGTTATGACGTTCTTTTTTTTATGGTTTCCATGTCCTTTTTTATGCTTGCTATCTCTTTGTTGAAGTTCTCACTAAGTTCCTTGAGCATCCTTATAACCATTGTTTTGAACTTTATCTCTGGTCCATTGCTTGCCTCCATTTCATTTAGTTCTTTTTCTGAAGTTTCTCCTGTTCTTTCATTTGGGACGCATTTCATAGTTTCCTCATTTTGGCTGCCTATCTCTTTTTTCCTATGTATTAGGTAGACCTGCTAGGTCTCCTAGTAGTGGCCGGGTAGCCTTATGTAGTAGGTGCCCTTTGGGGCTCAGTGACAGTCTTCCTGGTCACCTGATCTGGGTGCTCCAGGAGTGTCCCTTGCATGGGTTGTATGTGCCCTCCTTTTACAATTGAGCTTCAATTGCTATTGGCACATCAGTGGGTGGGTTGCCCTTCAGGCTGATTGGCTGTGGGGTTTGGCCACATTTGCAGCTTATAGGCTGCTGTGTGGGGGCCTTACCCCACTAAGTGGGATTCGCCCCAGTGGGTTCTAGTGCCTGTTGAGACTGCACTTTGGGTGTGTTGTTTGTGGAGCTAATTGGGTGGTGCTCTGCTGTGATCTGAAACCAACCTCCAAGTTGGTTCCTGTGCAGGCCCAGGTCACTCACTGCCTGTGACCAGCCAGGGACTACCTGGTAGGAGTTACAAAGCGATCTGTGATTCTTTTCTGCCTGTGCTAACCGTGGAGGCATGTGGGAGAGGCCACACTGTGACCTGAGGACATTTGCCACCTGAATCAGGCCTGGGGGAGCTCCACAAAAAGCTAGGACACCTTGAGTCCTGCTGCCATCGGCAAGCTCCCTTAAGGTTCAGACACTGATAAAACCTCATGCAAGTGGTGTGAGGCAGGGTCTCAAGGAGTCACTAGAGTGGGAAGAGTTGTGGTCACCAGGTTAATGGAAATTCTGGTTTGGTGACAGTGCTGAGCCTGAAGCTACTCAGCAAAAGTCTCAGAGCACACTGAGGCCAACTACCACCCACCTGGGGTCTGTGAGACTCTGATAGTTTTCCAAGAAAGAGTGCAATGTGGGTGGGGCTGGCTGCTCTTGGAGAAAGTGCCTCCAGTGTTGAGGGAGTTGGGTGGGGTTGGGTCCCAGTGAGTCAGAAGAGCAGCGCTCCGGAGCTCACCAGACCAATCAGATTCAGATTTGCCTGGAAGCATAGGGGGCGGGCTCAACACATTAAAGATGGCTGCTGCCTGCCTGCTGCACGGGAGAAGGACCGCTCACAGGGAAAATGCCGACTTTTTTCCACCCCTCGTCTGGAAGTCACACAACTCTGTCTGCCCCTCATATATCTCCGACTCTCCCCGAGTTGCTGTCCCTTCGCTGGAGCCCAAGGTGAGTGCCTGGGAGTGAGAGCGTCTGTGCGCGGGCCCTTTAAGAGGTCGCCTGGCTTTTCCACCATCTTCCGTCCCACCTGGATTGTTGGAATCCCCACTGTTTTTCACAGCCAGATGTTGTGGGGGCTCCTCTTCCCGGTACCAGCACTCTGTGGGGCTGGGGTCCGTCGCTCCTCTAGGAGGAACCTCTGTGGCTGAGATATCCCTCCTGGTTGTCAACTGCCACAGAGGTTTGGAGTTAGCCAGTTCTGCGTCTCCGCCCCTCCTACCAGTCTCGTTGTAGTTTCTTCTTTATATCCTTAGTTATAAAACTTCTGTTCAGCCAGACTTCAGATGGTTCTCCAGGTTGATTGTTCCATAATTTAGTTGTACTTTTAATTTGTTAACAAAAGGAAGCAGGCACAGTGTTTATCTACTGCACCATCTTGGATCCCAGCATCTTGCGTTTTTTGATCTGTGAAATCCTTTCTGTGAAAATTGATCCCAATTGCCCTCACAGGTTCAACTCTGTCTTCTGTGTATTTACTGTGGATTCAGCTGGGAGAATTAGCTGGGGCCTCAGTGCCTATGGCCTCAAGGTTGTTGAGGAGAGTCCTAAAAAAAAGCAATTATCAGGTGGAAAGGCCCATGAACAGCTGTGTTCTTCCTTTTCTTCCTGTGGTTGTGGTTTTCTTTAAACATGTATGTGAGTGAGGAAGTTGTGTATATAAATTCATTTATTCGTTTGCTCAACAAAACCTTATTAAGCATATATTATTATACTATGCCCTGGGCCCTGGTTAGGTACAGTGGGAGGCAAATAGGGCATGACCTCTGTTTTTCAGGAGTTCTCAGTCCAGTGGGAGAGGCAAGCATAAGAAGCAGCCACTGCATATGGTTTCTGTACGTAGAGGGATGCCCTGAGTAAGGGCTTTAGAGAAGACACAACGAAAAGATGAGGCAGCATGTGAGTCTAGAAGGATGAAAGATTCTTTAGGAGCTCATATCTAGGAGAAATTGTTGAAGAAAATGGGGCTATTGTGCTAAAAAAAAAAAAAAAAAAAAAGAATTCATGGAGGACCTTAATGTTGAAGGGCAATTGCAGGGAAGAGGGTCAAGAATTCTTTTGTGTAACTCCAGGAGGTAAAAAGAGAATCAATGGGTGGGCATGACAGGGACAAAAAATTTTGACTTTAAGTAGTTCACAAAAATTCATGGTAGAAGAAATAGGGACAAAGAGAAAATAAAGGCAGTAAAACAACAAAGACAGAAGTGTTAATAGATTAGCACCCTAACATGAGCACTACATGATCCTATAAGGCTGCTGGAGATGGGCTGCAGATTTTGTTCTGAGTTTCCTATTGGCCAAATCAAAAAGGGAAACCAGAGATAGTTTCCCTATGGGTTATTGTAAAAAGGGGTCACTGGGTGATGTCTTGAACATCATTCCTACATAGTAGCAAGTTTCATGTGGTTGACTCTGAGAGTGGTTTGCAATCCTCAGTGGAAGCAGCGACCGTAGTGCCAAACAGCATATTAGTCACAGTGAGTCTCTGCAAGGCTCTTCACTATAATCTAGCAGCAGTCCTGTGACTGAGGGAGGCAGAGGCCACTTCAAGTCACATTTTGGGTGGAAAGAGTGAAGCTCTAGAGCCCAAGTGTCTGAGCCTCCGTAACAGTGTGATTGTCCCCTTCACAGAACACACAGACTCCTGGAACATGACTTTAAGTACTTCACCCTAACATGCACACTATGTGATCCTGAAAGGCTGCCGGAGATGGCCTACAGATTTTGTTCTGAGCTTCCTATTGGCCAAAGCAAAAGGGGAAACAGGAGCTGTTAGAGGATTCATGGTGTCTAGTTGCTCACACTGAGCCGTGGCTTCAAGGACTCACTGCTGTTACACATACCCACACTGAAATCTCCTTCCCAAGCATTAGCCCTGCACAGATCCAGTTCTTGACTGGACATCTTTACCTGGGGAATCTTTTGGCACTGCAAATGCAGTGAGGCCAAACTAGACTTATTTTCTTTCTTCCCAACTCATTCTTCTTCCTTCTTTCTACATTTCCTATTGTGGTTCATAATACTATCATTTGTCCATGCCATTTCTCAAGCTAGAAAGCTTAGAGCTGTCCTGGAATGCCCTCTCTGTCCCCTTGATAACCCACTAGAGTCGTCAAATATTGAGGACTCTGACTCAGAATTATCTTCTCTGCCCCCTGCTGCTGGCTTAGGTCTAGGACCTTATCCTCCCCCATCGCCCCTCCCCCCCTGCTGTTTTTACTTGTGGTATTGTAATAGACTTAAATGTTTTATATTTCATTTGTCTATTTGTAGAATTAATACATGCTAATTGTATGTATACAGTCTGAAAAATGCTGAAGTGAATAAAGACTCTCACTATGCAGAAAAAAACACACCCATGAGTAATATTTGGAGTACTTCCTTCAAATCTTTTCTTATGGAGATATTTGTTCCATGGATATTTATTTGGAGTGTCTATAATTTAGATCATGTTATGTGAATGGTTTTATATCACTCTTCACCTGTCATGATAATTTCTTACAGCATTAAAATTCTTTAAAAACATGCTTTTGAAAAATGGCATAGTTTGCTTACCTGTTCCATTGTTGGATATTTAGGTTGTTTCCAGATGACTTTTTTTTCCTTTTCTATTACTAACAATGCTCTGATAACGATCTTTATACATAAATCTTTATCTGAATCTGAGTATTTTCTTAGTATAGATTCCCAAAAGTAGAGTCATTAGCTCCTTAGGTGTGGTCGTATTCATATCTCTTTTTGTATGCCTATATATCCAAATTGATTTTCAGCACTTTTAAACTAATATTTATTGAGTGCTCACTCTGTGCCAGGTACTATTCTAATGGTCGTATTTGTATTAACTCATTTAAACCTCACGTCTACTCTGAGAATAAGCTGTGAGGAAACCTAAGGATTCCATTATGAGTGAGGACATTTGTTCAAGTTGTGTTTGAAAGGAACAGCTGCTTCTCCAGGCATGTATTTGAAACTGTCATTTTCTCATGTCTTTAGAAGAGATAAAGACACATCAATCATAAGAATCTAGGGATGAGGCAGTAATTTTGAGAAGGAGAATATTACCTAAAGTAAGCGGTCAGATCCTTCGAGGATATCATCCCCTGTAACCTGGAAAGCGAGTTGATGGTCTGGAAAGACTCGGGGTTCCCTCCGCATGGTGATAAGATCCTAAGGCAGCAAAGCTTCCTCAAAATCAGTCAGAAGAAGCTGGGTTCAGCTACTATTTTTCTAATATTAGATTCCTTGCCGCAATGGTCTCTCTATTCCTAAGTCAGCCCTCAGGTTTGAGGGTTCCTAATATTTCAAACAAGAACAAATTATTCCATGATCTAAGGACATCATTAGGTGGGTGACTGCAGGCAATGAGCTGGCATAGGAGAGAGCCAAGGATTCTGAGAGAATCAGGCCCTGTCTTCTGCCTGTGATACCTGAGCTGAGTGCTTCTCCTTAGTTCAGTGTTTGTCGAGCACCACCCATGCACTGGTCAGTGCAACAGCAGCCGTAGGTATTAATATACCTCTTACAGAGTGGTTTGTGAAATGTCTTCACATTCATGATATAAATTGCTAACACACACACGTGTGTGTGTGTGTGTGTGTGTGTGTGTGTGTGTGGTTTTCCTTTGTTAACCTGAACTACTGAACATATTCCCAGGCCTGGGACTAGTGGGAAGGGTCCTCTGGAAGACCCTAATTTTATGATTGCCCCGGACACCATCCAGGCCATGTTGTCTGCTTAGGATGGAACAAACCTGTGAGACAAGTATAGCCATAGCTCGGACCTGGCTCCTATGGTCAGGCCCATGATCTGTACATAGGCTACGGTGACTTCAGAATTCCTAGGGCTATGCATTCCTTCTTTCTACCGGCACTTCCTGAGTACCTGCTCTGTGCCAGGCATTTTCCCACAAATGAAACTTGCCTTCAGCTGAATTGTTTCTGGAGCAAGTATCAGATTTTCTTCCTTATTTTTAAAAAAATGTATTTGGTGCACAAAAGCAAACAGCAGAAAACAAAATGTTAAAAAATATATTTGCATTCTCATCCTCGTAATCGACCGACTTTTTATTTTCCTGTGTTTCTTTTCCGTATCCAGAAGCAAATATATTTTTCATGTAACTGTGCAGATATAAGCGCTTTTTGCTTTTTGCATTTCACATTATATAATAAATATCTCTCCATATTTCTACAGTGTTCCTACTCGTTATTTTTAAAGGCTGAGTAATATTCCACTAAGGGAATGCTTTGTAAGTTATGTATCCATTTCCCTCTCTGGGACAAGCAGTATAATTCCAATTTTTCACCTTCAAGAACAGAGCTACAATGAACGTCATGCAGAGAACTTTTCCTCTCTGAGAAATGTTTCCACTAGGATGAATTACCTGGTATGAAATTACTTGGTTAACTGGTGAGATCATGTTGCTGACATGGGAGTTGAAGCAATTACAAGTAAGTCCCCCACAGGATGTCAGCCACAATTACTACCAACCCAGAAAACCCGTAAGACCCCAAAGTTCTCATTAAAAGACACAATCGGGCGCTGGGGAGCAGGTGGAATTGGCAAGGCAGGTTCAAGGGCTGTTTATGTGGCTATCACTTACTCTTTGCTAGTAACTCAGAATTTTTACTTTATGCAATCCTCCTAATACCCTTATGAGGAGGTTATCCCTAAAGGAAACTGGGTCTTGGAGAGGATAAGTGTCGACCACAGTCACAGGAAGTAGCCGAGTTGAGCCTCATGCCAAGAGCCGCTACTTTGCAATCCAGGGAGTTAAAGTCGCCCATGGGGATAGACCTATAAAGCTCTGTTGCCAGGCCTTCCGCACCCCACAGGAGGCTTGCTGACCATGAGGTCATTGAAATCGGTCTTTACAATTGCACCCATGGACTAGAGAAAGTATGGCTGTGTTGAATTGCATTTATGTGGTGACTTAGAGGAGAACTCAGCCTGAAGTGAAGGCGTGTCACAAGAGACAAGCAGCTGCATATGTGCTTGTTTGGGTCTGCTGCTATTTGCTTGTAGAGAAAATGTGGCTTTAGACATTCGAACTATTTAGGAACTATTTCACTCATATTTAGCTATTGGTGGACTATGTGTAATTGTGTGTTGGCAGTTTTCCATGAGTTTTCCATCTGTTTCTTGTTAACAGATCCTGGTTGACCTTGTACAAGTCATTTAACTTTCTAGGCCTCAGTTTCCTCATCTGGAAAATGAGGAGTGTGGACCAGCTGGCTTTGAGGTCCTCATGGAGGTGCAGTGAGATGTCCTTGGCTTCTTGAAGCAGCTGGACCAGGGGTCTTAGAGCTGGTTTTTTCTCCAAACCAGCTGGGGCTCAGTTTTCACCCCTGGAAAACCAAGAGGTAGGGAGTAGATTCCAGGGTCCCTTCAGGTCTCAGATGTGTGAATCCTAAGACTATCTTAGCTCTGATTTTCAGTAATAAAAGATGCCAGACAGACACGTTTTTTTAGGCCAGAGTTAATCAGGCCAAAAAGGAAAAAAGTGAGAGAGCAGTGATGACCCGGGGACTCCTGGCTCTGTTCCCACAGGAATGCGCCCTTCTCCTGTGCTGGAATCTGAGCTTGAGCTTTGCAAAGATAAACACTTGCAGCATGAGGAAAGCATTTAGCATTAATTTGGTCAAACAGCCCCAAGGTTATTCTTTAAGGAAAAAGCAAACCATGGGTGGAGAATACGAACTGAATGCATAGGATATACTCTCTAGGGCAGGGGTTTGGGGGCCTCCTGATGAGGAAATATTCCTGACCCACCAATCCCTGAGCATTTCTGGGACTTCCCTATGTTTCAGCCTCGGGCAGAGAGGGTAGGTCATTGGGCCCTATTGGATCTTACATCTTAGAGACTGAGGGCCCACCATGATTCCATTCATTCATGTGTTCATTCCCTACATGTTTAGTGAATACCTCCTATGTGGTAAGGACTGTGCTTAAACTGTGGATACAACAGTAAATAAGACAGACTGTGCTTTCAAGAAGTTCATGGCCATATGGTAGAGGCAAGTAAATAGGTAATTGTTACACAGCTTGGTGTGTTTTTTGATGGCTGAAGAACAGGAGAGACATCTATTCAGCCATGGGGTGGCTGGTGTAAAGGCAGCCAGAATAGCTAGGGGTGAGTAATGTCACCAGTTTCCCAGATAATCTTGGGTATTCCAAGTCAAAGGCTGGTCCTGAGGGGAGAGAAGGACTATGGAATGTGGGAGGAAGACAAGTTCATGTGTGATCAGTATGTCACCTCAAGACTCATAGAGCTCGAGGGCATGGTTGTAGCTTATTTCCTGTGACCCTCATCTCCTTTGAGACTCCCCAGGCCCTGGGGTCTGCAGCACAGCTGTTCCCATTCTCCGCATGTTCATTTACTGATGAAGAAATAAGGAGGGGTTCAGTGTCTGGCCTGAAGCCAACAGCTGGTTAAAAATATCAAACCAGGGCCAGAATCCCGTTTCTCTATCTCACTCTCCATACATCTAGGTTAAGACTGCAAAACTTTTCTGGCCATGTGCTTTTATCCTTGTTCCACTTTCCCTAAGCTAGTCTTTTGAACCCATGTCCTCCCCTCACTGCCTGTATCTGGAGGCACCGCTGACTGCTGCTTTACGCCTTCAGATCACAGAGGTGTACCCTAACTGTTTCTGTGGCACCATGGGAAGCAATGGCCGAGGCAGGATAGTGTAGTGGAAAGGGCCCTGGCTTTAAAGCCAGTCAGCACTGTATTTGATCTATCTGTGATTGATTAATAACTCTATCAGTTATTAGTTTTGTGCCCTCGGGAAGCTCACTTAACCTGTGGAAGCTTCAGTTTCCTTTTCTTAAATTGCAAATATGAAATTCCATCTCATAGGGTCATTGTGAGAACTGACTGAAACTTGGTGAAAAATGTCTGACACAGAGGTTGGCCATTAATATTTCACTTCTCTTTCCTGTTAAAAATTACCTAAGATCTCATATCTTTTTTAAAAAAATTTTTATTGGGGAATAGTGTGCTTTTCCAGAGCCCATCAGCTCCAAGTCATTGTCCTTCAATCTAGTTGTGGAGGGTGCAGCTCAACTCTAAGTCCAGTTGCCGTTTTCAATCTTAGTTGCAGGGGGTGCAGCCCACCATCCCACGTGGGAATTGAACCGGAAACCTTGCTGTTAAGAGCTCACACTCTAATCAACTGAGTCATCCAGTCGCCCCTCCAGCAGCTCCATTGTCTTCAATCTAGTTGTGGAGGGCACAGCTCACTGGCCCATGGGGGAATTGAACTGGCAACCCTGTTGTTCAGAGCTCGTGCTCTAACCAACTGAGCCATCGGCTGCCCCAAGATCTCATATCTTGACCCAATATAGTTTCTTTCAGATACTTTTTGGTACTTATCCACCAAGGTCTTTGCCAGCCTATTTAGCACCTTTCTGTGAATTCTGTGTACTTCCTTCAGGTAGCACATTGTATGTTTTGACAAGAGCACCATGCATTTTTGCCAAGAAAAGGAGGCTTCTCTTTAGAGTGAGGATTTCAGCCTCCCCTCTCCCATTTTCCCAGGCTCTTTTGGACAGTAGAAGTCTATTGACCTGATGTGGCAGCTCTGGAGATTACTAGGGTGTATCTCTGCTTCTACCAGTTGGTTGCTCCAGCCATGCCATTCAAATTAGGCATCTTCAGGAGCCAAACCAAGCTACGGGTCCATGGGGAAACAAAGCTCTGACTGCAAAACTCACCTAACCCATGTTCTGCACTTAAACCACTGCTAAATGAAACTTCCCTTTCAGGACCCCTTATGTTTTACCTAATTTACATTTGAGGGCAGTGGTTCCACATATCCATGTGCTTAAGATTCAGACTCCTGGGCAGAATCCCCAGAGAACTGATTTAGTACCTCTATGGAAGCCTGAGAATATATATTATCCCAAGTTGGCAAATCATTCTGAGAATAACTTGCCTAGAATATAAGCTTTGGATATCCCTAATGAATATGAGCAAAGATTCTCACCCAAATAGTAGCAAACCAAATTCAACAGCACATTAAAAGGAGTATACACCATGATCAAGTGGGATTTATTCCCTGGGATGCAAGTATGGCTCAATATATGCAATTCAATTAATATACCACATTAACAGAAAGAAAGACAAAAATCATGATTATTTCAATAGACACAGAACAAGCATTTAACAAAATTCAACATGGCGTCATAACACTCTCAATGGATTGACTATAGAAGGAGCATACCGTGTTTCCCTGAAAATAAGACCTAGCCGGAGCATCAGCTGTAATGTGTCTTTTGGAGCAAAAATTAATATAAGTCCTGGTATTATATATTATATTATGTTATATTATATTATATTATAGACCTGGTCTTATAGTAAAATAAGATCAGGTCTTATATTAATTTTTGCTCCAAAAGACGCTTTAGAGCTGATTGACCGGCTAGGTCTTATTTTCGGGAAAACATGGTACCTTAACATAACAAAGGTGATGTGTTACAACACACAGTTGACATCATACTCAATGGTGAAAGGCTGAACGCTTTTTTTCTCAGCACTCTTATTCAACACAGTACTGGAAGTCCAACCAGAGCAAGCAGGCAAAAAAGAAAAACAAAAAGGCATCCACATCAAAAAGGAAGGAAAATTGTCTCTGTTTGCTTATGACATGATTTTGTATATAGAAAATCTTAAAGACTCCTCCAAAAGAATTGTTAAATCTAATAAATGAATTTAGTAAAGTTTGAGGCTACAAAATCAACATACAAAATTTAGCTGCATTTCTATACATTATCAATGAACTATCTGTAAAAGGAATAAAGAAAAACAATCTCGTTGTTCAATGCAATCCCTATCAAAACTCCAATGACATTTTTTACAGAAATAGAAAAAACAATCCTAAGTTTGTATGAAATCAAAAAAGACCCTGAATAGCCAAAGCAATCTTGAGAAAGAACAAAGCGGCAGGCATCACACTTCCTGATTTCAAAATATATTACAAAACTATAGTCATCAAAACAGTATGGTGCTGGCATAAAAC
The DNA here is from genome assembly GCF_036562045.2 of Rhinolophus sinicus. Classification (NCBI taxonomy): domain Eukaryota; kingdom Metazoa; phylum Chordata; class Mammalia; order Chiroptera; family Rhinolophidae; genus Rhinolophus; species Rhinolophus sinicus. The sequence continues at coordinate 51,086,301 of NC_133753.1, forward strand.
AGACACACAGACAATGGGAACAGAATTAAGAGCCCAGCAGTAAACCCGTGTATATATGCCTTTACTGACCTTAGCCCCAGGGGCCCTTGGCTTCAGCTGTTGAATATGTAAGGGAGTCAAGCTCCTTCCCATGGGGTCCTCAGTGACCTGAAAGAGTAAAGGTGACCTACACAGGGAACTTCCCAAGTAGGCAGCTTTCTCTCAGGCAGAAATGGGCCTAGGGGATGGAAAAGTGCTTGGAGCCATGGAGAGCCAAGGTGTGAGGAATTCTATGGAAGGAAGCTGCCTTAGAGTTTGGAACCCGGGCAGGCGTGTGCTGGGACCCAAGGTGCCCCTTGGCTGGTTTAGCTTTGGAATGGGTGTGGAGGAGACGAGAGGAAAGCACGTGCTTCTCAGTCAGGAAGCGTCTGTCCAGGGCCTCTCAGAGGCCTTTCAGAGACGGAAGCTTCCCCAGCAGCTAGTCCATCTGGCCTGGTGCTTACAGAGTGCTGGGAGTGAGGATATTTTAGATGTGTCAAAAAAAGGCAAATGTTGGAAAGTGCCATCGACATCTTGGGAACTCACAGTTCACATTGGCAGCTCAGATGTGCCAGGCTCTTGGGAAAAACTTGAACTTTGGAGGAAATTGGGAAGTCATTAAAACAGGCAGCCCTGGCTCGCCCTCCCAGAGGTGTGTGGCCAGAGGCGGTCTCTGCACTAGACAAAAAACCATCAGATAAGTGAAAATGGGGCTGGGATGGGCTAATGTCTGAGGTCTTGCCAGAAAGAAGGGGCATTCTGAGAAGCCAGCAGGAAGGAGCAGGAGCGTATCTAAACAGAAGCGGGCAAGCGGGGCCTGAGGTTGGAGTTAGCAGAGCTCACTGCCTGCAGCACTGGGGCTACAAGACTGGCTTGTTAAGTGCTGCTCGCCAGATCTGAGCAGGGGCAGCAGCCAGAGCCAGCCAGAGGCTGGAGGTGAGCCCAGGCCTTGGCCCAGAGCGAGGCTGGAACAAGGCTCCAGTGTGTCTGGATTTGAAAACACTGCAGGGAATGTGTTACTAGAATTCAACATCTACGCTAAAGATAATGCATCCTAAGAGGAGGGTGCCTTAGTATTCAGTTTTCAGCATGGGCTTGTTCTGAATGTAGTGTTGTTCTCTGCTTCTGCAGGGAGATGGCTCACCTCAGGCTACTGAGAAGCTGAGGGTGGGGGAGCTGAGGTGGTGGCCACCGTGGACAATGAGCTGCCAGAAAAAGGAGGGTGTAATCACGCCACAGGGCCTGGGCAGGGCCAGTCTTAGGTGAGTCGGGGGAGGGAGAAGAGTAGTGAGAAGCGATCCTGATTATGGACCACTGGGGTTCTGGCCGTGGTGGTCGTGCAGGACTCGCTGGACCAGCCCAATCTGTCTTCTGTAGAAGGATGAATGGACGGAGGGCGTCAGAGATGGATGGAGAAGTTTGCATCAGCTCTACCTGCCCCCGGGTGCTCTCTAGAGAAACAGCTCTTCTGATCTTTGTTCTGCCCCTCCCCCCCCCACCCCCAGCTCTTACAGCCAGGAGCGGGAGAGGGAGGAAAGAGTTCATTGTCACATCATCACCACCACTAACGTCATCATTAGTGCTCAGACTTCTAATATAACCTGTTTAACTTGTCGAGGACGAAACTGGTCTTTCCACTTCGTTCCTCCAACCAGATTGACTGACTTCCTCAGTCTGCTCCCACATCTCTCTTCTTCACAGTCCTGAGTCATTGCCTACACCTCCCTCCTCTTTCTTCCCTTTCTCCTCATCAGTAACTGCAACTCATGGTAGCAGTAACCAGCTCTACTGCTTCTGGGCAGGATCTGTTCCGCCCTTCTCTGTGCACACCCTCCCGAGCCTGCCAAACACTGTGCTCCAGCCAGAGCCACTCGGAGGTCTCTGGCAGCCCCACTCTCTCCTGCCGCCATGACTTTGCTCTTACAGTTCCCTCTGCCAGGAGTTCTCTCTGTCCTTCCTACGCCTCAGCACTCAACCTGGAAGGAACGAAAATCTGTGCTTTAAGATGAGGACACTTCTGAAAACTCAGACCAGGGGCCCCTCTGTTTGCTCCCTGGCCCCTGTGCACACAGGGCGAGGGGCTTGTTGTGCCTTGCTGACTCACCACTGGGCTCTAAGCTGGATGTGGCTTATGCATCCACATGGTGCCAGCACTTAGCATAAGGCTGGCACAGAGGTGGGTTATGCGCTGTGTTAACAGTATCATTTCCGGTTTCTGCTCTTCCTAGGGACAGATGTGTCACAGTGAGCCAGTATTGAGAGGAAGAGGAGGGCAGAGGCAAGGAACTTGCAGTGTCACTTCTAATATCCACAGTCCCCTTTGGGAGGTCACGAACTGTTGAACCACTAACACAGCAATCCCAGCCTCTGCCTACTTTCTAGGAATGAGCTAGAAAGAAAAGCGCTAACAGATATGAAGAAAGTTCTGGGCATTCTGTGGAATCCTGGGTGGTCCTTTGTTTCGTCCTGTCTCAAAGTCCTCCAGACTCCACACCAATCTCCTTCCCTCTCTTCCTTTCCTCTTCTGTAATTCCTCATTAATTTCAAGCCTTATAATTCAGTTTTTAAGAATTGCCTTCATGAAGGCTTTCCTGATCCTGAACTGTGTGTTGAGATATTCATAGGGGTTATGGGGAGAAAAGCATTTTGTGGTCAAATAAATTTGGGAAAATTTGTATTAAGCAACATTAATTAGGCTTCCTGGTGGCTAGAGATGTTAAGACACTACTTACCGTGCATTTGATGTCTAGCAGGGGCAAATGATATGCAGTGCTCTCAAACTCAATTACTCTGGCGTAGGCTCCCCTGCCCCTCATTCCTATTTGTGGCCAAGCATTTCTGGGACTGATACCTCATGGGACACACTTGAGGAAATCCTGTTTGAGGACAGTTTTCCGCCGTGCTTGTATCCTGTAGAGCTGCCGTCACCCTGTCTCTGTGTGCTGGTGTCTCGAAGGCCGGTGCTAGCTGCTCCAATGAAGGCACAGTTTTATGTGTGGGACACAGGCCTGGGCACGTGGAGAGGTGTCAGGATCTTCTTAGAGCTTTGTTATAGTTGGTAATGCAGGGAAATGAGAGCCACACAACCATCGGCTGCAATCATTGTTGTGGTATTCCCATCACCTGGAGGACCACTCTTTTGTTTGTGTGTTTCCTTTCAGTCTTTTCTCATGCAGATATAGGCCATATAGGATTTTACTTATGGGTTTTCTTAAGGCCCTGAGAGTCTGTTGATGAAAATTTATGAAATGACTAAAGATGGAAGCACGTTAAAGCAGTATTTTACCTGGCTGGGAGATAGTTTTTTGTTTTTTTTTAAATAGGTGAATTTAATGATTTTCAAATTGTGCTCCTAGGTCTGAAGCCCCAGAGCCCTGCACAGGTATTAGGGGCTGGTGTGGGGGTGGGGTGGGACACAGAAGTGGAGAGGGCTGCCTTCAGGTTTTAACGTTTTCTGCTTGAGAGTCTGTTTGTAGAAGGGCTTCAATGGCTCATGTACATTCAAAAACCACAAATCTAGACCAATCATTCATTTAACAGATTAAAACAAAACAAAACAAAACAAAACTCTGGTGCCAACAAGTTAAAACACATGTTAATCAGTTACACCTGGATGCTGGACCTAGAACCCGGATTTTTTGACGCACCATCAAATGCTCTTTCGAGACACTCTTGCATTAGTTTCCTTGACTCAGCCAGTTTCCAAAGAGAAGAATAAGAGATAGTGAGGAACAAATAGCAGCGAAGATACCATGGTAAATCTACCGAGAAACAGTTAGGGGAAAGGTATGGAGTAATCCCATCTGTTCCTTATTTCATCTGTTTCACTGCAGTTCTTCTGCGTGGCCTTGAAATGTAAAGATGCATATTCTAAGAGCAAGGGCCGCTTCTGCCAAGAATAACTCATAAGGAGACGCAGTGCAATACCTCAGTCTCCAATGAAACGAACTATTTAATCCCAACTGCCGTGTCCTGTCAATATTTAGCCTATATTCATGAAGCGCTCTGCAAATAGGGGCAGCTCCTCAGCAAGCCTCCTGAGGGAAAGTGGAAGGAACTAAAGAAGAGCGAGAAGAAGGGAGACATGCCTGTTGTGATGGTTGGGGTCGGGATACCTACAGAGGAGGGGGCTAGGTTGAATCCTCATGTATCTACCATCTGCATACTATGTTCAGTGAAGTGGCCGGGTGGCATGGAGAGAACAACAGACGGGTTCAGAAACACCTCTCTTAATCCTTCACTTTGCCTGGCTGTGTAGAAGTGTGGTCCTTTAATTATAATGATGCTAATTTTCATTGTGCCCTGCCTGTGCCCTGTGGTGTTCACTAACTTCTCATAAAACAGAGACATCCTCAAACCCAGGCAGTTTGGTTCCAGAGTTGGCATTCTTTATTTTTTTTAAGGTGATGAAGCTTATTCATTTATATGAAGTATAATTCATGCACAGGAAAGTACACAAATCCTAAGTGTATAGCTCCAACAGTTCCTACGTATGTTTACAACCAAGGTAGCCACCACCCGAGCAAGACAGAGAACATTTCCATTCCCACATGGTGCCTTCCAACCTGTCTCCAGGCAATGCCACCAAAGACATAACCACTATGCTGACCAGACTTCGCTTTTGCCTGTTCTTGAACTTCATGTAAGTGGACTCACACAGCACACACACTTCTGTGCCTGGCTTCTCTCACTCCACAGCATATGAGGTGCATCCATGTTGCTGCATGGACAGAGCCTGCATCTTAACAACCAAGCCATTCTGCCTCTTCTCAGGTTAACTAGCTCCGCGTTACCTTCTGGAGCTGCCTCTTTGGGAAGTGGTTTGGGCTATGCAGAGTTGGCTGACCCTGAAGGGTTGGAGTGAGAACATAAAAGGTTATGTTCAGCGGACGGCCAAGAAGAGACACTTGTAGAGAACTGTCAGGTGCTGTAGAGTTTTCAGTCCTTCACTGATGAGTCCCACAGTATCAGATTTATCAGCATAAACACAAGTTCCTCTTTTGCATTTGTGTTTCTCCTTTTACAGAACAAATTTTGTCACTGCCACCTCCTCAAACACGTGGGCGGCGTTCTCAGGCATTATTTAGGGCAGTGGTTTTCAACTGAGGGGCAATTTTGTCCTCCCCTTCCAACCTCCCCCACTGGGGGCACTTGACAATATGGTAGCATTTAGAGACATTTTTGGTTGTCAAGATTGGGGGAGGAGGTGCGACTGGCATCTTGTAGGTGGAGGCCAGGGATGCTGCTGAACGTCCTACATTGCACAGGACAGCCCTTCCCACACCCCAAAGAATTATCCTGCCCCAAATGCCCTGGGTCTAAGTTAAGCATGGAATCTAGAGGTTGTTCTCTTTTCTGATACGAGAAGAGAAGAAGCAGGGCGGAATGGCAAGGGCTCTTGACTTAGAGTTAGAAGACCCTTAGAAGTTCAAAGCCCCTCTTTGTCACTAACTAGCCATCTGACCTTGTTCAAATCGCTTCACCTCTGCAAGGTTCGCTTCCCTCATCTTTTGCTGGGAATCTGTGCTGCCTGCTTCTCCTACTTACAAGGCTTGTTGTCAGGATCAAGTGAGAATGTCAATGGAATCACTTTGAAATGTTTACATGCTATTATTTTATTTGACTGTGACAGCAAATCAGGGTTATATGGGTGTTTTTGTATCTAATGTTAGTGCAAGAATATTTTCAGCAGGGGTTGTTTCCTTGTGTTCAATTTCCAGGGTCAGAGCCTCACTCTCACATTTGTGTGGGAAAGGAGCTCATATACAAAGGGTGTTTCCTGGAACTGTGGGCCGGACTTCAAACATCCCAGCCATTCTCTAAGGCTGCAGTTTTCAACGCTGGAACTTGCAGTCCAGAAATTCTCATTTAAATTCTTGTGAGAACTCCAAAGGGGTTTGCTTCATAAAAGCAAGGTATTTTTAGTACTGAATCTTGGATTTGATTTTGTCATGTGCGAGGCTGAGGGCTCTAGGCCCTCCTGGGAGAGGATATGGAGTGTTACGATAACGTTCATCTGATAGAATATTGTTCTGCTTAGTGTGCTGTGCCATGTAGTGTACAGAGGTAAGAGGCCTGGTGCTGTGCAAAGCTCATGCCACAGAAATGTTAGGTATTTATGAAAACCGTGGAGACTTTGCCATGTGATAAGAGAATGAGGTGGGGCAGGGAACAGTTCTATTTGAACACGATGTTGAAGGGGGACTTAGTGTGGAAATGGGTAGTGTGGGACATGGATATTTTGATACTGTATTTTACTTATGAATAACATAAGCAGTGTTTTTTAATTTTTTTTTATTCTCAATACAGGATTGAGGTAGGTTGATTTCTTTCAAGCAAGATACCCCACATTCTAGGGTTAAAAAGTGTATAGCAAAAAACTCCTGCTTCCAGCCAACATGGAATAAAAATATTTAGATTTATCTTCTTACCTTAAACAACCTGACAGAATACTTGAAACAACAGTTTTCTAACATTGGGCAATTAGTGGCATAGGACAGTGAAATTGAGAGGGGTGGAAATGCAGAGAGCTCTACCATTGCCCCAGTTTGCAATGCGGGGAATTTCCAGCCCACAGGTCCTTCCCAATGGAGGGGGAGACAGAGCTGAGGGTCAACCCCAAGACAGCCTGAGCTTACAGAGAAGAGTGTTAGTGAGGAGAGTGCTCCAGAGATCTGCAGAAGATCCCCTTGAGTTTTCAGCTGATACAGATTAGCACAGACATGTGAGGAATCTACACAAGGCTGGGGAAAGAATAACCAGAGAGGAGCAAAGGGAACAATCCCCTGGTATCACATGGGGATGGGAAGAGTTTGTATTCCCGCCCACAGAGTGAAAACACCTTGTAAACATAGGGCACTGGCTAGAGTAAGCCAAAGGTTATCGCCTCAGGAGTGGGGCACAGTAATCTTAGACTAAATGTTGCTCTGGTCCCACCTAATAAAGTTTTAAAGTAAGCCTCAGACAGATCAAACTGTTCTCCAGTAGCTTAACTGCATCCTAGAATAAAGCTAAATAATATTTAAGATAATATAAGACTATCCAGTAAAGAGATAAAATTCACACTGTCTTATATCTAATTGAAAATTATCAGGCATATAAAGAAGCAAGGAAATGCAACCCGAAATGAGAAGAAAAATCAATCAATCTAGAAATGATACAGATGACAAAATTAGTAGACAAGAATATTAAAACAGTTGTTATAACTATATTCCATATGTTTAAGAAGGTAGAAGAAAATGTAAGCATGGTAAGAATAAGGAAGATACTAAAAAATAGAAACTGAACTTCTAGAGACTGAAAAAACTTTGTTCTGAGATGAACGATACATTGTGTGGGATTAACAACAGATTAGACTTTGCCGAAGAAAAGATTAGTAAACTTGAAGGCACAGCAATAGAAACTATCCAAAATGAAACAGAAAGAAAAAAGACTGAAAATAAATGAACAGAGCATTAGGCAGCTGTGGCGATATTTTAAGTGGCCTCATATTTGTGTAATTGTGGATTCCAAAGGAGAAAAAAGAGGGAGGGAAGAGAAAAATAACTTGAAAATATAATGGCAGAAAAAGGTCTAAATTTGATGGAAACTATAAACACATAGATCCAAAAAGTTCAATGAACCTCAAGCATAAGAGGCATGGAAAAAAATTACACTAAACCATAGCATAATCAAATTGCTTAAAACCAGCAATAAAGAGAAAAATTTAAAAGCAACCAGAGTTAAAAGCTACATTACATACAAAGGAACACAGAGAAGAATTTAACAGACATCTCCCTGGAAAGTATGCAAGCCGAGGACAGTGAAGCAACATCTTTAAAGTCCAAACAGAGGTGTGCAGTCAATCCCATTGCTTTTGGGTGAAATGTATGTTGGTAGGTGTTGGAACAAAATCTCATCCCCAAGGCCTAGACCAGGGTCAGTAGGAAAGTGAAAACACTGACAACAAAACTATGGCAACAGTAGAAAGATCAGTGGTTGCCATGGTCTGGGGGAAGGGAAGAATAAGTAGGCAGAGGAATTGAAGGGCAGTGAAACTACTCTGTATGACACTATAGTGGTGGATATATGTCATTATACATTTGTCCAAAGCTACAGAATGTACAACACTAAGAGTGAACCCTAATGTCAAGCATGGACTTTGTGTGACAATGATGTATCAATGTAGGTTCATCAGTGGTAACAAATGTCCTACTCTGGTGGGGGTATTGATAGTGCGGGAGGCGGTGCGTTTGTGGGGACAGGGAATATGTGGGTACTCTTTGTCCTTTCTGCTCAATTTTGCTGTAACCTAAGAGTGCTATAAAAATAAAGTTTATTATTATTATTTTTTACAAAGCACTGATGTGTGGTGGTCAGATGAAAATATAGCTCCATGTCCACACTTGTGAGAGATTATGAAGAGAGAAGAGAAAAGAGTAATGGACATTTCACAATGATGCTAACTAAGCCAGACCCACAAAAAGGGGTCCACGTTCCAGAACACATTAAATACATTATTTTCCCTAGAAAACGTGCTTCCTGTGTTCTATAGCCTGGGTTCAGTCAATTACACCCTGCAAGCTCTGAACTTCAGGCAGCTTGAATCCTCCATCTCTTTGATCCCATCTCCAGCTGGGTACCAAATCCCACTGATTTTGTCTACAAAATACATCTCTGTTTGCTTTTCTTCTTCCAATTCTAATTCAGGTCCTCATCATCTCTCACAAAGTCACTATCTAACAATGGGGATGTCATATTACCCCTGGGTCAGAGTTTTTGCCTCTTTATAAAATAAGGATATTGGCTAATGGTTTCCCAATGTCCTTTTCACTTTTAAAGTCTGGGTTTCAGGGATGTTTTAGGATATATATGTGCCGACTTCTTTTATTTCTCACTAATGAAGTTTGATTCTGATGTGGTTATATCTAGAGAGGAGCAGGTTATAAATTATACATGTGCTCTACACAAAGTATTTGCTGAATAAATAAATGAGAGTTTAAAGTGAAACAAAAACAAAAGCAAAAGCAAAAGCAAGCAGGGGCCGGCCCGGTGGCTCAGGCGGTTGGAGCTCCATGCTCCTAACTCCGAAGGCTGCCGGTTCGATTCCCACATGGGCCAGTGGGCTCTCAACCACAAGGTTGCGGTTCAACTCCTCGAGTCCCGCAAGGGATGGTGGACTCCGTCCCCTGCAACTAAGATTGAACACGGCACCTTGAGCTCAGATGCCGCTGAGCTCCCAAATGGCTCAGTTGGTTGGAGTGTGTCCTCTCAACCACAAGGTTGCTGTTTCCACTCCCCAAAGGGATGGTGAGCTGTGCCCCCTGCAACTAGAAAACAGCAACTGAACCTGGAGATGAGCTGCATCCTCCACAACTAAGATTGAAAGGACAACAACTTGACTTGGAAAAAAGGCTTGGAAGTACACACTGTTCCCCAATAAAGTCCTGTTCCCCTTCCCCCCCTCCAAAAAAAAAGTTGAGACATTAAAAAACAAAAAACAAAAGCAAAAGCAAGCAAACAAAAAAACCAACCCAAACCCAAATAGTTATATGCTACAGAACAGGGTTCAGCCTCAGACCTCATCCTAAATTGTCCACATCCTAATCCCCACAACCTGTGAATATGTTTTTTACCTTATATGCCCAAAAGGATTTTGCAGATGTGATTAAGTGAAGTAAGGATTTTGAGATGGGGTAATTATCCTGGATTCTCTGGATGGGCCCAATGTCCTTATAAGACAGAGGCAGTAGAGTTAGAATCAGAGAGTGAGATGGGACAATGCTACACTGCTGGCTTTGAAGGCATAGAAAGGGGCCATGAATCAAGGAATGAGGGCAGCCTCTCAAAACTGAAAGAGGCAAGAAAATGGATTCTCTCTTCAGAGTCTCCAGAGGGAACAAAGCCCTTTTAATGCCTTGATTTGGGGACATTTGACTTCCAGAATTATAAGGTAATGATTTCTGTCATTTGAAGCCATTAAATTTGTGGTAAGTTATTACAGAAGCAATAGGAAAGTAATACACAGCCTTTGTTCCCCATGAAGTTCTTGTGTTTACTGGAAAAGACATTTAACCTTTCTGGGTCTCTGTTTTACTTTCAACCAAATAGGGTTAAAACTCTCCGAAAAGGTAAAGGTAAAATGAAATAGTACATAATACTAGTTGAATCATAGAAAATACTACGTATAATACCAACACTACTAGCATTACCTCTAATGTGCAAATGCCTTACAGACATGATTTCATGCAAACCTCTAAACAGTCTTATGAAGTAGGGATCATTCCCTCCCTCTAATAGATGGAACACTGAGGCTCAGAAAGGTCCGGCAACTTCCTCAGGGTCACACCAGTAGAAAGCGGAGGAGCTGGAATTCTGTCCCAGGTCTGTCTGTACGAACAGGTGTGCTTGCTCATTTTGTGATCTTGGCAAATATAAATTTTATGTAAATGGGGGCCATCATGATGGTTATCATTACTGTACCATTCTGTGGTTATTCTCTCCTCATGCCTCTTTCCTGTAACAGCATCTGATTGCTCCACTCTTCATATTCCAGCCTGTCACTGACTCGTCACAGAAGTGATTGAAATGCTACTAATTCAGCGTTATGACTTTCTGGCTGGGCGAAGTTGGCACAGGCTGAGGAGATGTTTGTTTATGTGACAGCAAACGACTCGGAGGTTTGGAAATGGAAACACCAGTCCTACCACACCCGAGAGAGCGGCAGTTGCTTTTGGTGAGACCAGTACTCTGCCATTTGGGAGCAGAGGCAGGACACAGAAGCTGCTGCCTGGGGGTCTCTCCAGGCTTTTTAGTTGTACAAGAGTGCACTAAGGGGCTGTGCCCTTTTTCTTTTTATAAAAAAATAAAATGAGGCACATGCTAATTGCAGCCAGTTTCCAACCCCTCCTCCCCTTCTTTCATTTACCTGCTTCCTCTTCCCTTTCCTTTCCTCACCTTTGATTTCCCCCCATTGTTCTGAGGTCTGTTTTGTTTTTGAGGGGTTGGCCTGGCTCATGGGAATCAGGGCCAAAGGGGCTGACTCTGCCTGCCTGAGTTGTGCTTCCTGGAGCCCAGAGGAGTGGTTTACTTTGAAGGCTGTTGTGACTTTTTGGATTAATCACATTCGCTCTAATATTTTCCCTTGTTTCTGATCATCAAAGGGAGGGCTCAGAAAGTTTTGAGCTGGTGCAGTTTCTTCTAGCTCGTCCTTGGAAGCAAGTGTCTGGAACGGGGTTGATCTAAAACTGTTTTCTGAGTGGAGCCTCGTTAATGGGGCAGGCTGCAAATTCACATCAAGGGAGTGTCATCTTTCAAAACAGCCTCTTGGCAGAAAGGGATGTGGAATTTTAGAGAAATCTGAATCTGCTAAGCTTCCATTAAATGAACTCCTTGATTCCAGACTGTGCAGAGAGGAATTTGGGGGCCATGGGCCATGAAAAATTGACTTCTCCTAGTGGCAGAATGCCTCAGAAAGGTCGGGTGTCCTTTGTGATGAAAGAAATCAGTTTGGAGGATTTTTTTTTTTTTTTTTGCTTTTCTGTGTTCCTCTGTGTCTCCTTTTCTATGTACTTTTTTTTTTTTTTCTGTTGTGGGGGGGTTTCTCTTTTTTTTGTGTGTGTGTGTGTTGCTTAGTTTAATGGAAGTGAAAGACCGAACTTTGACACTGGGGTCTGGAGCATGTTTGTGGAATGAGCCTCATTGTGCTAGGCTGTCTTTTAGACTGCAAGCACCTTGAGGATGGGGGCCATGATTTAACCTTTCAGCCCTGCCCTCCCCTTTAGATTGTACCGTTTCCCCGAAAGTAAGACCTAGCCGGACAATCAGCTCTAATGCGTCTTTTGGAGCAAAAATTAACATAAGACCTGGTCTTGTTTTAATAGAAGATTGGGTATAATATAATATCTTATACAATATAATAAAATATAAGACAGGGTCTTACATTAATTTTTGCTCCAAAAGACGCATTAGAACTGATTGTCTTGCTAGGTCTTATTTTCGGGGAAACATGGTATTTGTTAACTGAGTCTAGGTCACATGAATCTGCTAAGACTTTGACTCCATGATCAGGCCATTTTAAGAAGGGGTGAAACATGTCCAAGACTCCATCTGGTTTCTTAAAAGATGGTTGAATCTGGAGAAGTCGCCCTGTGGCCTACAATCCCGGTGTCTTTTCCAAGCAGTCTGGCTGACTCAGCCTCCTCAGCTCACTCACCTTCCTTCCTGACATCTTACCTGGCTCAAAGGCCCCATCTTTATTTTTCACATCCATCCCTGCCTCTGACTTGGATGGCCTTTCCTCTCTTCAAAAGCAAAATAAAAGAAACCAAAGCACCTAAACCAAACTCTTGCTGAATTTTAGGACAGCCGCACATGGGCCTTTGGGCCTTGGAGTTGGGACCTGCCTGGTACAGGACATCAGAAACTGGACCAAAGGGCATAAATGAGGATATCCATTTGTCCTACAGATGCTTTTAGCATAGTGATTGCTACAGACTTTGGGGTTTCTAATTAAGGAGACATGGTCCTAGGCCTCGTCATCCAGTGGCCTTGTGATCTTTGCCAAATCCTGTCACCTCCTCAGAGCCTCAACTTGCTCATGTATGAAGTGAGTGATCACACCAACGTGAACAGGGTCCTTGCATTCTGTAGGGTGTGAACAGGTGTCCTGCTGAGGCAGGGTCAAGTCGGAAAACAGAAAAACAATGGCAAAAGCTACTATTTATTGAGTGCCACCTATGTGCCAAGCATTTTATTAATGTCATCTCCAATCATTCATTGATTCATATACATAAAATATTTCTTTCTCTTTTTTAAAGAACTTACTCTCTGCTAGGCTAGATGTTAGGAATGAAACAGGAAATAAAGGGGACAAAGTTAGTGCTCACGGCTTTAGAACAGTGCTCTATATTAAATAAAAAGTCTGTAAAATCCTTAGCACAGTGCCTGGCATATGAAAGTTTCAGTTTTCTATTCTTTTGTATTCTTGTAGATTAAAGAAGCTAATGTAAGTTTTCTACAGTTGGGACAGTGAGGAGATTCAGGGAAATGTGTGAGAATTCCATCCTTCTGTATGCGAATGCTGCTGGGAAAGAGACACTCTCTCTTATGAAAGCTGTTTACCTCTGCTATGAAAAAGCCTGCCCAAGCCACAGAGAGGCGTGGGCGGGTCTGCGGAGGGGATGTGTGATGATGGTTCAAAGGGAGGCTCCTGTTCTGCTCCCCAAATGTCTCTCACAGCTTGGGTTGGTACTCACACGCTGTGGGCACATCTTTGTGTTGTTTGGCTAGGAGGAGAATTAAAGGTGCCAGCAAAGCCTCTGGTTAGGAAGCTGCAGAAGGCTGTGAGCCAAAGAGAACTCTGTGCCTGTCCTCCATACGGTGTGTCGTGTTTCTCACCCAGGCAGGCCCAGGTTAGAAGACAGAGGTAGAATAAAGCATCCATTCAGTGGGGGCCACTGAGAGCCAGGCACTTGGCAAAGTCCTTCCATTCAGTCCCCCTACATGAAGATTGAATGGGAGGCATTAACACCCCACTTTAACAACCGGAGATGTAGAGACTCAGAGATTGGCTCATTGTCCCATGACCAGTTAGTGGGAGAACAAAGATTTGAACTCAGGCCTGTCTGATTCCAGTAGAGTCCTAGAAGGGCAATCTAGGTGTCTGAATGCAAGTAAACCCATGGAGTCGGTCAGTTTGCTATGGGAAATTAACTAGTTTATTCATCAGTATATTGGTGATTTTGAGGTTAATTGACTTCTAAACTTTTGTAAATTTCCTGACCCAGGCCATCTATTGGTTTGAAGGAGTTTATGTATGGCATTACTGCAAAATACGTGGTTGTGAAGGGCACAAAAATAAGCACACAGGAGAATGAAGCGCTCAAGCTAAAGCGGGCAGAGAAGTGGGGTTCGCCTTATTTGAGCTGGGTATTCATTTCCTCCCATGGTTATTTACTGTTGAATTTCTTTGTGGGTGGTGCAGCCAATGGGCATCGCCTTTATCAGGATAACTAGACTACATTAGACTCCACACATTCCTTAGGATGCAGTGTGATAAACATTTTTTAAATTTTCAAATTATTTTTATTATAATGTTTGCTATGTGTCAGATTAGCTGTGTGTTGGACTGGCTTGTGGCCACATAATACTGTCATGACTTCTAAGTAGGCCAGGACTTTATAACCAGTGATGAAATCCTTCCAGAATACAGGCACTCTTTCCCATCTCGGGGCCCTTTCCTGGAATGTTCTGCTGGTTCTTTGCAGGGCTGGCTTCTCCTAAACTTTACTTCCTCAGGAAGGCCTTTCTTGACCTTTCTATATAAATTACGTTGTTCTGTTCCTATTACAGCTTAATGTTTCATAACACTTTCAGGACCTATAATGATTTTATGTTTTGCTCACTGGCTTATTATAGCATTTCATTGAATCTAACATGCCACAGCGAATACGATACACCATTGTTTTATATACCACTAAAAAGGAAAAAAGAACACTACAAATTAAACTGTGACATGGTGCCTTAATGATATAGTCCTGTGCCATGCAGAAATTGGTCACCACAGCCTCTCATTGCTTTGAGATTTCTTTCATCTATTTTAAGGGTTTGGCAGTTTCTCCTACTGTTGGTTGCTTTGCTTAGAATGTGATGGACAGTCCTTACAGTAAAGCATGACTTCATATATTGTGATTATATTTCTATAAACACTTGTTTGTTACTTTGTAAGAAATTATGGGGTGGTAGTCATTTTCCAATGATAAATATAAAATTTATGCCTTACCACCATCTCCATGCCTTTTTGCATGCCTATCATAGGTTAGTTGTTTTGGAAACACTTTCACCAGCAATGAAGCTTGACCCATGTAGTCTCAACAATGCATATGACTCAATGGAAGTATATGAGCACTTCTGAGCAGCCTTACAACATGGCCTAGCCCGTAGCATTTATAAGATATATTCCAATTTCAAAGGTATTTTAAATATGAAGAAATGTGTGCCTTAGAATTGATGAAATAAAGTATTCGTTTCGTCTACCCGGGAACTGAGTTTGTCACTTTTGTCTGCCACGATGTACCCAGCACCTACACAGTGTAGGCATACAGAAGGTAGTCAATTAATATGTATCAAATGAATGGAGGACGTAATGTAACTGTGTACTTGTACATTTTTCTTAACTATGAAACTGATTGAAATCTTATGGAAAGAAAATAGTACATAAATAGCTTCTTCTATTTTTAAAAACTCCTTTGTTATGGTAATACCAATTACAAGGACTAAAGTTTTGACTGGTAGATATAAATGGTAGATGCCCACTGGTAGAATTCTCAACATCTTTTGATTTCCAACACTCATCCATTTCCAAACTTAGACATGCTATCATTGGTAATAGTGACAGGAGTGATTCTTAGTCACCAAACAGTGTAAGTTGGGGAGTAGAGGAGATAGTTGTAGCCATGTAAATGCTATGGTAAAGCATTCAGAATACATGGAGAGTCCTAGCTTGTTGAAGAACTGGCAAGCAGTAGTATGCTTTAATGCTCAGAAAGGCATACAAGAACAAGGGCCATGCCAGTAATGATGGGAAATGAGTTTTGAAGAAGAATATATGTATTTACTGAACATCTGTTAGGCTAGCCTGTGCTTATTTAATCCTCACACAAACACTTGCATTGCTTCATTTTGAAAATGTGGAAACTGAGACTCAAAGAGAGTAACCTGCCCATAGCTAGCGTGTGGCTTCTGTAGGATTCTGATCTGAGTCTTCTTGATTCTACAGCCATTGCTTTTCCAACCACTCCACTCTGACTCAGTGGGATTTATGGAATGTCTAATAGGTGTTCATGAATGTTCAGGAAGACTTGAGCCAGCACTGGAATTACAGAGGGAATATGGCTCATCATCTGGAGACAAGTCGAGGTGTTGCAGTTGATGGATTCTATTCTATCTCAACCATTGGCAGTGGACTGACGTATTTCCCAGACAGCACTGAGGAGCACTGTGGGTTTGAGTACAATAACAAAGGATTCTAATAATGTGGCCCCACCATTCCCCACATATCCTCTTCGTTGTACTTCTTTTAGCTTGTTTTTGTTCTTTGGTCCTTTTAGTTGTTGACAAGAGTTACCGCACAATGTCTGCTTTGATATAGGATCAGACGCAAATGCGTTGGGATATTGTCAATGAAAGAGTATGGACTATGCTTGCACTCAAAAGAGAGGTGGGGGAGAGGCTAGAAGAGAGGGAAGGAAGATACAAAGAAGGATGGTGAGAAAAAGTAGCAAGGAGTAAAGGGTTAAAAAATCCCCATGGTCCTTTCACCAAGGTCAGGACACACTAGGTGGTTCTTGACACATGGGGCTGGACAGGGTACCAGAAAGAATGGGGAGAAACAGGTGTCACAGGAGGTGGGACTAACGAGAACCTCGTGGGAGACAACTTCGGCCTTAAAGACGCTCCCTCAGCCCTCAGCACTGCATTTGGGAATGAATGCAGCTTTATTTCAGAGCAAAGTTGATGCACTCCAATGTTCCCCTGTTAAGAAATGTGTTAATAAAGGGGGTGGGGATGGGCCTGTAGGAAGGGCAAAGAGCTGGGAAAGGCATTTTCTATTTTATCAAAGAGTGAGTGTGGAGAATCTCGTCACTCCCGCAATGAGCACTGAGCGTGAGTGAAATGCTGACATCTGTGCTCAGGTCACTTGTCATGAAAGGAATTGGGCTGGACTAATTGCTTAGGGGTGATCAGCGGTGCCTGGCAGAGCCTGGGTCTTCAAGTTGCTGGCAAATTGCTCTTTCTGCATTCCAGAATTCCAGAGGCTAAAGTTTGTCCTACGGACCACTCTCTATTTTCTTTTTCTTTCTTTCTTTTTGGCGGAGGGTACTTTAGTGAACTCTTTTAGTTATCCAAATAAGGCAAGTACCCCTACTTTTGGGGGGGGGTTATGAAGGAGCCCTGATTCAAAGAAGTAATTCAAACATAGATATGTCAGATGATCTTCATGCAAATAAATGATCACATTCATTTATATGCTCCATTAATGAGCTAAGTCAAGTCACTTTGGTTTATATTGGTTTCATTTTTCTTTTAAAGAGAGAGAAAAAAGAAAGACGTGTTTTTCTCTTTTAGTTAGAAAGGCACCTGAGTGGATAAGAGAAAGGAAGAAGCAATTTCAGACAGCCTAGCCATTGTAAAAACCAATCTCACTTCTGGCTGATCAGTGCGGTAAACATGCTGGTGTTTGCCTGCTTGGACCTGCGCACCTGTAGCCTCTTCCCTCAGCAGGGCTGGGGGGTGGCGGGAGCCAGCAGGGCTTGGGAGGCAGGAAACAGAGCCAGCTTTGAGCAGAGCACAATTTGAGCCTGTGTCTCCAGAGAGAACACTAGTGCTTTATTGGAGGGGCCTCTCAGCAGTTGGTATCATCTGGAGAAAGATAATATTGACGCCCACATGGGTTTTTCAGAAGCTGGGGGTCTGGATTTAGAACTGTGGGCAGAGTAAACTGGGAATGAAGGCGGAATGGGCACAGGTGCCTGGGCCGTCTTTGCTGTGCCTTCTCCGCAGCCCCTACCCTGCAGAAGGGCCTATCCCTCTAGCTATGGCTGTCCCTGAAACAGCTGGTCAACTGCCTTCTGTGGAAGCGTGCCCTGCCAGTAGTGGCGGGAGAACTGATGCCGACATGTCACTCCAAAGCAGGCTGGGTATGGCTTCTATTTCTGGGATCCAGCATAGCTGTGGTTTTAGAGATGTGTGAAGGCCCCCAAACAACCCCCTGTGATGCCATGGGCAGTATGGCTATCTTCTTTCAGGCTGGTCTTTTCTCTCCTGGGTAAGGAGAGACCACTTGTAAGGAACAGTTGCCGGGCGAGGGGTCCCCACAGGTATTTGTGTGAGACCAGAGCAGGGCAGACAGATGCTATAGAGGGGTCCAACTGTAGGCTCAGCAGGGCACACGCCAAAAGGACAGGGTCAAGGGAGAAAGACTGCGGCCAAGGCAACTGCCATCCCCTCTAAGGAAGTCCTTACAGGTTGACTGGATAAGAAGCAGACTCCCAGCAGTTGGATTCCTCCATTAGAGGCCCGGGAGGGCTGGCCAAGGAGGCAACAGCCCTCTCTGTGAGTAAAGAGCTCAAGGGGCTGTGTGCTGCTGGCTCCCCCAGAGCTGACCCGTGTCCTGCAGCCCTGAGAATGTAATGCAAAGTCCCAGGAATGGAAGTGGATAGTTAGCGATGGAGCTGATGGTTTTGGCCTTGGAATGCTGGTTTGGGTGGGAACTAACTGTCTTTTAGAGGTGGCTATTTAGCAACTTGAGCTTGTTCCAAAGAGAGTGACCTAAAGGTGAGGGGACTGGAAATCGTGTTACCTGAGGACCAGTTGAAGGGATATTTAGCCAAAGATGAGAAAGGCTGGTGTGGGGCTGGGTGGAGTATGAAGGAAATAGACCTTGGTACAATGAAGGGAGGAACGTTCTAACAGCAGTCAGTTACATCGTCTGAACAGCTTCTCCTTATACCCACGAAACGCTTGTGCAAGCTCATGGCGGTCACGACCCCCTGGCCTGACTGTCCAGCAAGAACATTAACTATTGAGCGCTTACTATGTGTTGAGCCCTGTTCTAAACACTTTTTAAAAAGTGATTCAATCATTTCATCCTCACAACAACCCTGTGAAATACAACAAGCTTTTATTATTCCACCTTTTAAAGATGAGGAAACTGAGGCTCAGGGAGGATATAACATACCTGAGGCCACATGGCTAGTGAGTGGTGGGGCTGGGACACATGTAGCAGCTGCTCCTGTCACTTCCTGGGCCTATATATCTGCTCCCTCCAGCCCCACTTCTAGTCCAGCACCCAGATAGTTTCATGGCTCCCTAGCATCTTCGGTTTATTCATGGACTGTTGGCCTCTTTCAGTGCTGTCACATCAAGTTTCAAATGCTCCAGAAAAGTGGGGACCTCTGATCCCCAGGGTCCAGGGAATTTTTATTCTCTTTGCCTTGTTGGTTACCCCAGCTTCTTTGTGACTCGGGCTTTGAAGTCTAATATGACGGAAAATATTTGACCATGTGAGTTCTATTCTTTCTCTGGCTGTGCTTGGTGTCCTCAGGCACATACGAACTGGGAAATCATTTCTTTGCTACCCAAAGCACAGAAGGCCTTCTAAACCAGAGTACAGCTTGCCTAACTCTCTGGCATTGAGATACTGGCCACCCGAATGTATGTGCCCTGTACAGTACTTAGAGATCTGCTACTCTCGGTGTGTTGCTTTCTGCTTGAAAACACTGGTGTTTGATGGTGGCACATTATTTTAGTCTCCTTTCTGATGATAATGGTAGACATTTCTTTTTTTGGACATAGTTGAGATTACTGGGAGAAGGAGAAAAAGAGGAACAGAGATCCAAATCTGTTCTTAATAGAGAACTAGAAAATGAGTTGTTAAACGTGCCGAGGAGACCAGGCCGCCCAGGGCCTCTGGTGGATGGACAGAACAGTGCATTGCTCAGCCTAGGCTCTGATGCGCCTGCCCTGACCACCCGAAAGCCCCCTCTGCATGTGGGTGAGGTGGGGGGAGTGTTGACCTCCAGAGACAGAAACGGATAAAATTGGAATTTCTTTGCAGCTTTGGCTTGAGGAATTGTCTGCTGGAGACCCAGACATCATCTCTTTTCTGAAAGGCCCAAAGGTGACCACAAGCTATAAAAAAGAAAACTTTAGAAGGGGCAGCTCTCACTTCTGCCCCAGAGTCTGACTATAGCATATTTATTTTCTTCTGCTCTGGGGGGTTACTTCCCAATGAGGCTGGAATAACCCCACTATAAAGGAGATGTTTGTGTGGGGGCCTGAGCTTTCAGTGGAGTTTGGATGGAGCTCATTCACTCCCGCTAGGACACCACATGGCCCTGCACTCTGGCCTGGTCTGTCGGGAAAATGGTTTTAAACTGGGGTACAGAGTACTGCAGTAAACAGGGTTTTCTGAAAATTTCTTTTCTTCTTTCCACTTGGAAATTATGTCCGGTCAGATATTGAAATAAATCATGGGCTTGGTAGTCTGGTTTCCTTATGAAAATGCACACCCGAGGAAACAGGCCTGGGGAAATGTGTGTACGTGTGTGTGTTGTGTGTATGTGTGTGAAGTCTACCCTGGCTTTTCCTGATGGTGTGGGTCCTAGTGCCTGGAGAGTCACAGGCTGGGGAAACTCTGTCTGACCTGCCAGCTCACCATGGTTTCTGCCTCTGCTCTCTCTGCTCAGGTGACTTGCTCTCAGATGCTTGCTTTTTGTGCTTGGTCCTTGGCAGGTGCGAAGTCTCCTAGAGGCAGGTGTTGACAGCAGCTCACATGGATGGAGCTGTATTGTCTTTCCAGGAGCTGTATAATCAGTGAGGCTCATGCCCTCTGCCCTTGGTGGGCACGTAGGGGCTGAGCCCTGCTTCACACGCTGCTGTTGATTGAGCAGGTGGATGGGAAGCCTGACTTGCTGGTGACAAGAAACATACAAGGTGGAGCTGGTGTGAATGGCAGGCAGATGTGTGCCGGGACTGGATGCGGCGCTCTGCCCACGCAAACAAAGCCCTCACCTCCTGGCGTCCTGCCAAAGATGTGTCCCGAGGGCCCTGGCTGCCCCGAAAGTCCTAACACAAACCGCCTCTCCCAATTCCTCCTTCTAGTCTCTGACCTCGGCCTTTGCCTTCCTCCTCTAACCTCCGAATTGATAGCAGGCAAATCTGGTGACAGATTCTGAGCAGGTATAAGGCACACACTGAGGTCTCTTGGAGTAAAATATACCCTGATTCTACTACTTAATAGGTGGACTCGTTCACTTTTCTGAGCCTTAGTTTCCTCATTTTTGTCACAGGACTAGTAATATTGTTCTTATTCAATTGTGAGGATTGAAAGAGATTACCTACCCATATTAATAGATAATTAATTGTCTGTACCTCATAGAGTTGTTATAAAGATATTAGTTAATGTTTATGAAGTGCCTATATAAATGATTTATAATGTTTATACACCATCTTCAATGATGCCTGGCACATATGACGGAAGTGTTTGTTTAAAAGAAAGGCGAGTGGAGTGTTTCAGCATCTCATGGGCTCATTAAATGCTTCTTGAATGATCAGGAAATGATTAGGCCTAGAGACGGCGCCTTTCTCAGGGTGGCGGTAACCAGGGCTTATCCATCTTTAGGACCCCAAAGCCCCGTGTGCTGTCTGGCACATGGGAATACCACAAAAGTTGCTTTTTGAATACATAATGATGAATGAATATGGCCTACTTATTTTATACCTTCTCTTCAGCATCGAAAGTCTTAGTTTTAGAAAATTGTCTTCTGATTTTGGAACATTATACCCTATTGCCCACACATTAGTGACTTGGAGCTAACTACTTTGACATTTGTCACCCCCAAAGCAAGAGTGATGGCACGCTAAATGACAATGCTTTTGCAAAAGAGGAAAAGATTTACATAGACCTGGCCACAAAATTTACAAACCCAAGGCCAGGAACTGAGTCATAATACACCACAAACATTTCTTTCTTTTAATGGAATATGTACTTGGCACCTATTACGTGTCAGTTCCTGTTCAGTATACATCGATGAGTAAGTCATACGCTTATCACGCAGGTGCATACATTCTGGTGGGGAGGGTGGGCCCTGTGTGTAAAAAGCAATGTAGGAATGCAGAAACGCTACAGGAGAGGTGCAGAAGTGCTGTGGGCCTTTCGAGGAAGGAAGGGCGATGAATTTCTGAATGGGTGGGGCATCAAAGGATTAGCAGAGAAAGAGAGAATGAGAAGATGTTGTGGCCTGTCAGCCTCTTCTTGCTGCATTCCAGGAGCTTGGTCACTAAGGTCCATGCCAGGTTCCAGCTCACTGACCTTGCCCTGCAGTTACTGAGCCAGGCCTTAGGTTCAGCCTCGAGCATCTTCAGGTACTGCCTCTCTCTTGGGCCACACATCTCAAGAGTCCCATTAAATTTTAGCCCACACAGGAGTGTAGCTGAGTTGGCATTTTCCAGCCACCCTCTAACATCAAGTAACATAACCGATGTCTGGTTTGCCATTTCATCCTTGGGTTCTCCTACCTAAATTCAGGCTACAGAAAATTCCTGAAGGGTAGCAATCCAGAGGCTGCAAGATGGCACTGATATCTACTCAGAATCATGGTGCTGGAACGAGACAAATTGATTTAAGCTAAGAAAGAAATATTGGGTTTGCTTATTCTAAAAAATCTTGGAAGGTAGTTTTCTCATGAGGAAAATGGCTTCTGCAGAGAGTTTTTAAAATGGTATTGTAAAACCTGGTGAGGGTATCCGTGGCAATTTAACGTACCCTTTCTTCTTGTGATTACACCCAATCAGATGTCACATCCCAGTTCAACCAGCACAGATGAAAGTTCCTATAAAAGCTGAAGCTAATTAAGTTCCCTTCTCCCTACCTCTTTACCCCGTCACCAGCTATGATGACTTTGTTCACTGACACAGATGTTAAAAATAAATTGAAAATATTTCTAAATTCTTTGTCATTTTGGGAGAAGATCTGTCATTACCAAAGAAATACTAGAGTGTAGAATTAAAAAAAAAATTTAAACATTTAAGACATAAAAAATAGTGAGGGTGCCTTCCAGGTAATGATTCCACGGGGACAAGGTGGATGTGTTTAAATACACATATGCTGAGCTACCTCAAGTCTTTTCTAGAAAGATTCCAGGTGTATAGTGAGAAGACCCATTAGGAAGCTACTGCAGAGGTCTTGAGGGAGCTGGGAAAGACCCTGATGAGGTTGTGCCTGTGGAAACATACAGGAGGGAGATCTGTAGGAGACATTTGAGGTGGAATCAACAGGACGCAGAGGCTGATAAGTGAGGGGTGAAGGATGGAAAAGGACGGAAGGCCCTGAGTGGCATCTTTGATAAGGTTTCTCAGTATCCTTGTGGAAATATAGGAGAAATATGGACTGGCTACAAGAATGGTTAGGTTGAGGGATAACTAATTGGACCAGTGTACCCAAAGTACCACTGAATGAGCTGCTGGGTCTCTGGAGGGAAGGTTCCTGTGCTTTGACTTAGGGCCCAGTCCTTGGCTTTGTCTTAGCAATTTTATCCTTGATTTGTATAATAATATAGAGTATAAATTCATCACATTTCTGATGTCCAGAAGGTAGAAGTGATACCAGAAACAAAACCCAAAATTTCCCAGACAAAGGGGGAGGGGGGACTGAAATAAAAGATAAAATTAAACAACAGGGTTACACTTGGAACCTAAACCCAACTGCTCCAGAAAAGGACAGTGAGCTGTGGCTTAGCCGCGCACGTGGAAAGATCCACAGGTTTATTTGATTCTAAGTTTCAACAAGAGTAAGTACTGTACGGTGTGTTCTTCTCATGGGATCGTAGACTGCATGGTGGGGAGCTTGTGTTTCAGAAAACGGAGGTGACAGTGTTGTTCAATTCTGTGCTGGTTAAATGACAATGGGGCATCACTTCTGGCTGTGACACTTAATCTAAGAGTGTCACGGAGCAGCCAGAGCATGCTCAGAGGACAGTAAGCACGATGGTGAAGGGACCAGAACTAGTTCCCCCTCCCCACATCACCAGCACTACCATCTGCTAGTGCTTATGTCTCACTCAGCCATCGCCACAGCCCAGGAAGCACAGAGACCCATCACCTCCATTGCACATAGGAGGAAACTAGCCACAATATGCATGAGGGAGAACTGAAAGCCCAAACCCACGCTCTTTCCACTCTTTTTCACTGCCTGAGGGACTTCTGGGGGATCTAGGGATCCCCATGTTTCGGTTGGAACAAAAGCTGGCTTCCTGCCCTGTCCCTGAGATCCAATCACCTTGTCTCTGCAATACTCCCCTTTCCCTGCTCCAGCGGGATCTCACTTCTGCCTCTCTGGTACCGAATCAGATCTCCTTGGTCCATGACCCTGACATCTCCCTCAGTGGAGAAGGGCCACTGCCTAGAAGACCTTTAGCTACATCCTATTCACCCCGGAACATAGTTGACCTGGAACGTATCTGTTACTCATCCTCGCTCTGGCAAAGGTTGTGCAGTTATGACAACCCAATCTGTCCAACAGGGAGACAGCTTTGGGGCCAGGGTGGCTTGTGGGCTGGGCAGCCAGAGCTGGAGCATAAATGAGAAGTGGAAGCTCCTGGGAGAGGCACAGAGGACCAGCATCCCCTGGAAGGCTGGTGAAACACAGCCGCTGGGCCCCGCCCCGCAAGACGGAGGACGTGCACGTCTATCAAGTTCCCAGGTGCTGCAGCTCCTGGTCTGAGGCCCCCACTGTGAGAACCGCTTCCAGTCCATGCATCCTCCATGTCACACGGTGACATTCCCCGAAGGGGGCTGAAAAGTGGTTCTGGGGAGGGGAAGGGACAAAAAATCTTATTCTTTTTGTTATAAAGCAAATATGCGTGCAGTGTATACAAGTAAAACAAGGGCATGGCTGAGTAATAAGAGATGGAGTTTGAGAACCACTGGACTAGCTGATAGAACTGTTGGTTCTTTGTGGTTCGATGATAGAAGAATGATTAAAGCCTGCCTGAGGGAAACACAGCCCTTCCCTGTCCTTTTACCCACTGATTTCTAGTTAATCGTCATCGTAGTCAGGGTCCATTCTTGTCAATCCTCCGCACCTTACTGAGCACCTACTATGTGCAAGGCATGAAGGGCTCTGTGGCAATGACTGTGGGCAGGAAGAGCCGGGTTCTGTGGGCCCTGAATTATAGATACAATGTGGGGTTCTCTGTAAGGAAAGGAATACACAATCGTGAGCACACAATTAGGGAGGGGGCTTTGGAAAGGGCTCGTGCAGGTGAGGGGTCATGTAACCTAAGCTCTACCAGCTCCATGGCAGGTCAGCACAGTGGAGGCCCCAGTGGGTGGTGACGGCACTGCAGGTGGCAGAACAAAGACTGTAGCCAGGCAGGGTTGCGCTACTGCCAGTCAGGGGCATGGAGGGGCGGGGTGTGCAAGCAGCCGAGATGGAGGCACTTGTGCAGACAGGGCAAGGAGTGGAGAGAGCGTCGCCCTCATGAGGAGCCTGGAGAAAGCATCCTGTGGGGAGTGTCATTTGGGTTTGGGAAGAGGTGCACCTATGGCCAAGAAGGGCAGGGCTCCTGCGACGTGTGCGGCTTTGGGGGCTGGGGAATTCACGGAGCCAGGGAGGGAGCAACGGGCAAGGACATTTCCTGCTGATGGTTTTAAGGTATTTTCTGGCTGTCCACGGAGACTTATTTGCCACAAAGGTCAGATGCTGTATTTCTCAAGAAGGTCTCTGAGCTCAGAGACTCTTCTCCTTGCCCCGCAACCACAGGCTGACTCCGCCTCCCCCATCCATTCCTGAGAATTAGCAGCTGGGTGCAGTTTATGACAGATTGTCCCACAGTGGCGGGTGTGGTGGGAGGAGTTGTGTATCACCTTATCACCTGCCAGCTCTGTCAGGGGAGCCATTTGTCATTTGGTGGGGGGCTGAAGCATGAACAGTACTGGGATATTTGGATTTACAGCCCACTGGCCAGCCCTCCTCTGTGGCTCAGCTGCCTTGGAATGAGAGCTGTCTATTATGTGTTCCCCAGTGGTAGCTGTAATGACTGCAATTTTCCCAATAGACACTACTAAGGAACCTGTTATTTGTAAAAGGGCAGTGCATTTGTACCTCACTGGCTCCATCACATCCACCCATCATGGCTTACTTTAATGCGGGGAAATTTCTGCAGCAGGGCTGGGTTCTCTCTTTAATCCACTTGGTTAGTATTGGTCTAAATGATGCTGAAGCATAATTAAGATAGTCAGAGTTAGTCTTCTCTTTGGAAAAATATTCAAGAACTGATTTCAAACAGTCCATAGTCTTCTGTTTCATGAACAGAGGTCTTGAATTGTAGCATTTGACTTTCTTTGCCCACCAGGAAAGCCTGATATCTTTTTCTGTCATACTCTCTCTTCCTTCCTTTCTCCGCCTCTCCCTTTCTCCCTCCCTCCCCTGTCCTTTCCTCCCTCTCCTTCAATGAGCATTTACTCCATGCCCACTCCTTTGCTGGGCACTGGAACCAAGTGTGAATAAGACAAGGTGTCCAATCGTAGATGACTACATGTAAATAAACAGGAGCAAAGAGCCTCATAGGGAATTGGCGAGTCCCACAGAGAGGGTTTCTTAGCCTCAAAATTGTTTACATTTGGGGACAGATAATTCTTCGTTGGGGGACTGTCTTATGAACTGTTGGAGGTCAAGCAGCATCCTTGGCCTTTGGCCACTAGATGCAAATAGCACCTTCTTCCCCAGTTGTGACAACCAAAAACGTGCTCAGACAATGCCAAGTGTTCTGGAGGGTGAAGGGGCAAAATCACCGCACCTGAGGACCACGGAGAACCAGTGCCCTAGACTGAACTGGCAGCAGAGGACTCCTTGTCCTGGCTCTGCCGTGGTGGGCTGTGATCAGAAGCAGCTCACTTAATTTCTTTAGGCGTCTCTTTTCTTATTTGCAAAATGAGAGTTGGGAAAACACTCCTAAATCCTCTGAGTCTATGAAAAGTTTGGATTTGTCTGTTATAACACATTGGATCATATGCTCTGGAAAGGGAGAGATACGTGTTTACGCTTTGCCATACGCTTATAGTGCCTAGGACAGATGCCTGCAATCAGTCAGCAAATACTTACAGATACCGAATGCGTGTAAAAGAAATAGGGCCTGTGATCAAGAAGTTTACATTCTCTGTGGAGAAAAGAAGCCAGTCTCAAGAGAGCCCACCCTGGTCCCAGACTGCCTGTGTTTGAATCCCGGCTCTGCCTCACACATGCTGGATGACTTTCAATAAGTTACTTCCCTTCTCTAAACATCAGTTTCCTCATCGGTAAAATTGAGGTGATGATAGTTATGACTTCCTGGCTGTTGTGAAGGTTCAACGAGGTAGAACAGCACCTGGCACATAATGAGCACTCAGTAAGTGTTCGCTATGCTGGTCGTGAGGATGAGGCTGAACTATCAGCACAAAGTCATGGTGGTTCCACGCCCAGTGCGTGACTCACACAGGTGAGTCTTGCCCGTGTTCAGAAGGAAAGAAAAGTCCACAGAGAGAGAACTAGAACTATGAGGGATACCTCAGAAAGTTGCATGTACTTTGTTTTTGGTGGGCGGCTGCAGGGCAAGCAAGGGAGGGGGACTTTGGAAAAGGCTCAGAAGTGCTCAGTGAATAACTAGAAGAATGACAAGCTTTTGATGACCAGATCTGAACGGCTCATAGCAGTGAAGTGACCTGCCCAAGGCCACACCATAGACAAGGATCAGAGCCAGGATTAGCACCCTAAATTCTTGACCCCTATGCATTGCTATTGTTGTCTGACCAGCACTGTGAGGGTTCCAGAAAGAAGTATTTTCTAATGAGAAAGTTCTTGGTGTCCTAAATGCCCAGAGTTCAACCAGATCTTGTCTTGAGAGCCCTTAGGGCACGGCAAGGGGCAAGGGAGGGGAGGATGGTTGGATGGGTCCCAGTTGGGATCCAGGACACCAAAGCTGGGTGGTATCCTATAAATTCAGAGTGTTAGGCCAATGCTTACTTTCATTTTCCCATTAAATAGAAAAACCAGGGTTGCTAAGTAAATGGGATGAGGGAGGACATTTAAACAAAGAGAACAGATCATTTCTAAGCAAGAACCAGCAAGAACTTCAGGCTCCGTGTTTGCATTCAGGTGAAAGGCTAATTATAAATCAGCTCTAACAGATCATTAGCGGTCCTGCCCAAGCTCTATTTTGCAACACTTCATTATCTGACATTCAGTATTGGCAATCTGAAATGCACACTGGCACTGATTTATACCTGTGGGGCGGACCTGAGAGCTCAACAGAGTAAGAATCCCCAGAAGTGTGTCACAGCTCCTGCTAAAAACCATGGCAATAATGCCACCGTACAGAACACGTCACTCTGTTCAGTGTGCTTTCATAGACATTGTTGATCCCTGGCAACTCTCTTACTCTCATTTTATAAAGTGCAAACTGAGGCTGAGTGAGGTTCACTGACCTGCCCGAGGGCTTGCGGCTGCTATCCAGATACCTCCAGCTGTGAACCTCACCATGCTCTGTACCCTCCTGGGGTAGCCAGCCTAAGGTCCCTACCTTACACTCTTGTGTGGCCCCCCTCCCACAGGGTACCAGGCTTAGTCTGTGTGACCAGTCACATACAGCAGGCATGATGCTATGTCACTGCTGGGATTAGACTGCAAAACACTGGGTCTTCTGTCTTGGACTCTTTCTCTCTCTCTCTGACTTCTCACTTCGGGGGGAAGCCAGCTGCCATGTGATGGAGAGGAACCCAAGGCAGCAAACTGAAACTTCTGCTGAATAGCCAGCAAGGCACTGAGGCCTGCCAATAACCCTTGTTATGTGATTCTTGAGTCTTGAAGTGACGTCAACGCCTGCTGACTTGCAACCTCATAAAAGGCCCTGAGTTAGAACCACCTGGCTGAGCTATTATCACGTGTCTGACCCTTAGTAAGTGTGAGATAGTAAATGTTAGTTGTGTGAAGCTGCTAGATTTGGAGGTAATTTGTTACATGGCAACAGATAACTGATACACCCTGTGTACTGGGAGGTAAGATGACCTCCAGAGTCTCTCCCCTCAAATCTCAAAACCTTTTCTATCCTGGGTTGTTAGAAACGTTTCAACCCTTTTCTTTTCAACCCTTTTCTTCACTGGGTTGTTCCAGTGAACAAAATTCTACTACAGGTGATTCATCCCTTCGGGTTGGCCAGGAGCATCTTCACAGGCCTCGGATAAGGAAGATGCCTCTGGGGGATGAGGTCACTGCCTTCAGGAGCATCCTTTTAAAAAAGTATCTTTATTTATTTATTTATTTATTCATTTATTTATTTAATAGTGAGCCATTTACATGTGACCCTGTGTTTTTGAAAATTGAGAACCATAGGGCCTAATGTACTCATACCGGGCAAGACTCAACTATGGGTCAAATATATATGGGTCTTCATTGTTTGTCTGTTTTCCTTAGACAATGCCCCCACTTTGTGGCATAATTTTAGTGGAATTAAAGTTGAGCAGCTCAGAATGATACACTGGATCCTATAACTGCAGATGGTCGTCCAAGCGAGCTGGGGTGGAGAGTCAGGAGAGGAGATGCCTTGCTACTCATGTGAGCTTCCAAATCATGTCAAGTTTATTCTCCAAAAAACAAATCTCTGATGTGGTTGGGGGTGATTTGGGTCTGATGATGATGTGGGCCAGACCATAGCACGGGGGATGGGAAGAATCCTTAGTCTGAGTTTATTATTTAACTCCATTTTTTTTTTTTATGACAGCATGAAAGGTCTGGATCATTGGGAGAATAAAAAAGCATAAGAAATGAGAGGCACATGAGGGGGAAAATAAACTTTGATGTGAAATTGCTGTTTGCTAAGGGTCCCTCTCTCCTGCTCTCGGCTAGCAGCAAGCTGTCTGGAGGAAAAGCCCTCATAAATAAGTCCTAGGAAGGCATCTGATTGTGGATTTTGATCCTGTCCAAAGATATATTTGCATTTAAGAAGGGGAGAAAGCTTTAAAACAAAGGAACACACAAGTCGAGGAATTTCAGGCACCAAGTGAAGATGAAGTGGAGTGATATTTGTGGGACAGAGAAGATTTCCTACACCCTTTGATTTGGCCTTCAGAACTCTGCCGCCAGCACACTCACAGCCTGTGCCACATTTCCAGAGCTGAGTGGCACAGGACTGAGGTCAGATTGCCTGAGCGGGAATTTGGGCTCTTAATGGATTGTGTGGTCTTGGGCAAGGAATTTAGCCTCTCTGGATGGTCTTTATCCCTAAATTGGGATGGAATGGTAGTTCCTACCTCAAACATTTGTGTGGGGACAGAGCCAGAAGAGCAGTTTCCAGGCTCTAGACCTCATGTGGAAAGGTGCTGGCTTGGGTAGTAGATGGCCATCTGCTGTGACTAGTTGGCCATCAGCTATAACCAGTTAGCCATTAGCCACTAATATAACTGCCGCGGCTACGCTAGTTGGTTGGTTGGTTGGCAGAGAAGCAGACAGCGGATTGCGGATCATGGGGCTCCTGCTTCCTGTGTCTCCAACCCAGCCGCCACGGAGAACACAGTGGTATGACTCCCCTACCTATGGCTCCGTGGGTGTTCCTTTTTGGCTTCACCATGTCCCGCGTTCTTGTGCGGGGAGCGGGAGCTGAGACCCTGCATGACGATTTGTGGGAGGTTTAGAATGAGATAATGCTTAACACAGACCTGCCATATAGTAAGAATAAATGTTAGCTATTACAGCTACATTATATGTTTATATTATAGATATGTAATAGCAATATTAATTCTAGTAATATTAGTTAATTACAGTAATATTAGTATATTACAGCTATATAATAATAATGCTTAGAAAGCCTTTCTGGTCGTGAGTAGAGAGCACACTTAGGTTTCACCCACTTGCCTGACCCCTTTACATGCCTTTCACAAATAACTGAGCAGATAGACGGGTGGACCTTGTAGGAACCGAGCGCCCAGTGGGCCCCAGGCCATGTGGGTGAGGGTGGTTGTGCTTCTGGGCAGAAGGGTTGGGGAGTCTCTCTCTGCTGCCAGAATCTGGGTGGTAGCTCTGAGCTTGGCAGGCACAGCTCCTCTCTGGGGCTGGGAAGGCTGAACAATGGGTGCTCTGTTACTTGCTGGGACCATGTCAAGGTATCCAGCTTGGTCCGAAATGGAGCTACAGAAACTGGGCTTCTGGGTCCAGGTTATGTGTGACAGTGCGAACAGAGAGGTCTCCCAGTCTCAGGTCTAGGGGCACCCCAAAAGGGTCAAACTGGAATCGTGTGGCAGACAGCATTTCTGGCACCGCTGAGCTCTTGCTGGGATCAACAGTCCTGGGGTGTCCCAACCCTCTGGTGAGGACAGTGTGTAGTCAGTCCCAGGATGAGGGGGAGGGAAAGTGCTGTGTGTTGTCCCTTGTCAGGCAATGTCAGGTTTCCGCTAAAGCCTGGAACTCTGATTCTTGTCTCTGAAGCTGTGCCACACACTGATTGATGGGGCAAAGAGGGCACGACTGTGGAATTGTGGCTGCCTGATGACTGGTTACAGAACTGAAACCAGTATTTAGTAGAAATAGCACTTAGAAATCCATCAGGAATTTCCTCTCTGGTGTATAGGGGTGGGGTAAAGAGAAACAGACTAAACTAACCCTGGCGGCTGTTATGCTGTAGGTAGTCTGCCAGGAACTCCACACTTATTTTGTCTCTTAGACTTCACAACCAAGGTAGTAGTATAATTGTTCCCACTTTACAGGCCAGGAAACTGAGGCTTGGAGAAGTTGAGCAACTTACTCAAGATGACACCGCTAGTAAGAGGTAGAGTGAGGATTAGAACCTGAGACTGTCTGCTGCCTCAAACCCCGTATGCTCTAACCACCCTACAGCGGTGCCTTGCTGTACTACGCCACTATTATTTCTCCCGTGTGTTTGGAGGGAGGGCACTGTCATCTCTTGAAATGCCAGCTTCTAAGCTTCCAGCTTTGGGGCTTTCTTGGGCTATCGGGTGCGGGGAGGGTTGTGGAGACAGGATGTCTGTCCTCTTGTGGCCACGCTGTCAGTATCTAAGGATTGGGCGGCCCTTCCTTCCAACAGGGCTCCCTTTACAGGTTCTTAAAGGGCGCTTTTGTTTCTTCACCTTCAGATTTTAGGGGATGAATTTGAGACTGACTTCGAGACTGCAATCTAGAAATCCAATCCCCTGTGAACTCCATTCCTTCCTGGCTATTTAACTGGATCACTCTTTCCTTAGCAGGTGAGCTGTGGTCAGGCTTCCACCTGGGTGTAATTATAATCCTCTACACTTCCCAGCTCTGGGCTCTTAGAGACCTGAAGTTTTTGCAAGTGCCTCTCTCCTTCTTAATAACTGGTTGGCAGCCATTCGTCAGAGCCGGAAGCCACCAGGTACCACTTCTCCTGGCTGCCTTCCTCTCCCCGTTGCTTTGGAGACAAATCAGGGACTCCACCCACTCCTGGCCCTGGGTTCAGAGAGCTGGAGATTAGGATGGGAGAAAATATTTCTCCATAGTTCATTGTGGTGTTTTGTTTTATATTGATCTGGAGAGTGGCAGATTAGAGGTTGTGAAGCTATCAGGGAAAAACAGCTTCTAAAAATACAGGTGTTGCTAGCATGATGGGCCAGGTTTGGGGAAAAGGGCGTCTTGCATTTTCTCCGGAGGTGAGAAGACAACAGAGTAATTATCCAATGAGCGGTGCCAGCTCTCACAGGAGCAATAGTGCCAAATATTCATGATGCTTATCCAACCACTCAGCTACAGGGGGGCATTGGAAAGCCCTGTAAATAATATTTCCAGATCAGTTGGAAGGGATATACTGTTTCAGAAAATAAACGGCATCAACTTTCCTTCTTTCTTTCTTGGTGGACACTCTTGTTCTCTTCGTGGAGATGATCTGGGCATCTGGGGGCGACAAGCTGGTGAAGTGGGCTCAACATTGCGGGCACCAGTGCATGTCTCCTGCAGGCTTTGCTCCCCTGGCAGCTGTCCTGCATGTTCCCCTGAGCCTGCCCCCTCCCCAACCTACCCGTGTCTGAGTCCTGAGTCTATCACTCACCCAGGCCATCAGCCTGTTTTCCTAAACTCTCCGAGGCTCAGTGTCCCATTTAAAAAGTATGCATTAAGTAATAATCCCTTTCTTGCTATTGGTTTAGGGTTAAAAAAACAGAATGAAGTATTGCAAAGGGCCTGGACATGGCAAGGTCCCAGTCAATAGAATTTTTCTTCACAATATAAGCAGGTAGGTCACAGCTGGCAAAACTGTTTCATAGGGTGCTTGAATGAATCCCAAATAAGTGAATTTCAGGCCACAGGGAAGATAGTTTTGGACAGGTGAAACTTTCTGGTGTCCTTCAAATTCTCTGGAGCTGAGCATCTCTTTGGCTTATCTGTATGGTCAACTCTGTGCTGTCATGAAGTGGAAGAAGGCCAAGAGGGACCACAGTCATTGTTGGTATAGTTTACAGTGCACTGGCCATTAATGCCACACGCCTTTTGCACATGAGACAACTGGAAGTCAAGATTAAGTCCTTTTCTCAAGTGGGTGAGCTAGGACTCCTGCATCCTGGTTTCCTCCCCCAGTAAGATGCAATGAGGAATTGATCCCCAGGTTGACAGAAGACACTGGGCTGTAGCTCTCACAGAGGGGTCCCAGGTATTGCCAAACGGAATTATTAGGGGGAAGAGGCTTGCTCATCTGTAGACTCACTGGATAATAAGAGGTGTTTTGAGAGGCAATCCAGGAACCTAACTAGGGTGACTCACTGTCCTGGTTGATACAGGCCTGCCTCACTGAGCACCCAAAGTCCCACAAACCAGGAAATCCTTCAGTCCAGGAAAAGTGGAACAGCTGGTTGCCCTGCACCCAGCCTAAGCTGGTTTTCCCCTCCCCCCCCCCCCCAAAAAAAAAAACAACCCTCAGGATTTCTTACGTCCTGGAACTTCCTCCTCTCCTAAGACTGGGTCCCTTTGTGCTAAAGGCGCCAAGTCTGGGCTTTACTCCTCTGACATGTTTCAGAGAATGGGGCCGGTCAGAGAGGCAGCCCCTGATGATTCCAGGCAGAGACCTGAAGGCAACAGAACTTAGAATGTTTCCCTTCCAAGGAGCCTAACTGAAAATGAAGACGTTCTTACAGGTTGCTGAAATAGGATGGATATGAGGGTGATTGTTCCAAACACCTAACACAGTGCCCAGCACCTACCCTGTTTCCCCGGAAATAACACCTAGCTGGACCATCAGCTCTAATGCATCTTTTGGAGCAAAAATTAACATAAGACCCGGTCTTATTTTATTATAAGACTGGATATAATATAATGTAATATAATATAATGTAATATAATATAATGTAATGTAATGTAATATAATATAATATAATATAATATAATATAATATAATATAATATAAATACCGGGTCTTAATGTAATATAATATAATATAATACCGGGTCTTATATTAATTTTTGCTCCAAAAGATGCATTAGAGCTGATTGTCCAGCTAGGTCTTATTTTCGGGGAAACATGGTAGTAGGGACTTGTTAAATAGCTGTTGGATGCATGGCAGAGATAAAAAACAAAACTGAGGCATAGGATAGCTATGTGTAATTCAGTAGCAAACCCAACTGTGGGCACTGGTCTCTGAGAACTGTCTAATTCCTGAGTTTGAAGGAGTCTTAGGGATCAAGCAGACTAACTTCCTTAGTTTGCTGATGAGGAAACTGAGGCTCAGAGTTTTGGAACGACATGCCTCAGGCCACGCCACTCTTTGGAGGCAGAGCTTGACTTTCCTGACCTCCTAGCCTCCCTGTCACCCCTCATGATTTTCCTGGCAGCAGCATTTCATGACATATCCATGGCAGACACAAGTTTACCTCAAACCCCCCAAATACCTCAGCAGAATTTCCTTAAAATAACTGTTGTGATCAACTTAATGTGTTAGAGGTACTGGGGGTGTGGTAGGGGAAAGAAAAATCCTGTTAAATCTGCTAATTGCCCATGTATTTCAGTCCCAGCTCCTGAGAAAGCTGCTTCTGAATGATCGTATGTGCTCTAAAAATGCTATAGTTAGTCAGCCTGTTTGGGCCACACTGTTCTGGAACAAGAACCATTAGGTAGAAAATAGTAAGACTGATAACTGAGAAATAAAAATGCAGTCAGTTTTAAATGACATATGGTCTGGAAGCTATTTATTAAAAGACTGTCTTTTGCTTCAGGAACGTGGTGGAAAGCCTAGATTGACTATACTGTTTTTTCATTTTTAAAAGTTTTAAATGCCAGATAAAAGCCATACTGTTACCACTATTAAAAGCAATAGCTGCTGCCTGTCGAGCACTTACAATGTCCCAGGCACTCTGTGAAGTGTTGTGTGTGCCTTCTCTTCATGTCATTTGCACAGCAAGCCTGTGAGGTGGAGCTATTACCCTCAGCCCCATTTACGCAAGAGGGGAATTGGAGTTCTGCAGGTTAAGTCATTTACTGACTTAAGGTCACTTAGTTACTAAGTATTATAGTACAACTGGGACTCAAACCCAGGGATGTTTGACTCTAAGCCCCAGAGTGTCACTCAAGAGGGTTCTAAAGTCAGCATGTGTGTGCAGTCAGAACTACCCTTGAAAAGCTCTTCATCAATCATAAAGTATGGGATTCAGCCATATTTTTCCGAGTTGGTCATCAGATGAAGGCATTTCCATAAGTTAGGGGCCAGGTTGTGGGACCTGTGTCTTTGTATGCTAGTGTCATACCCAGCACAGCGAGATGCTTACATGATGAGGGTGGAAAATGCTCGTCTCCCACCTCACACCCACTTCGGGCACGTACTCACCAAGTGGCCCGGAGAGTATAACCATCCCCCGGTTTATTATGTATCGTTATTTCCCTCTCTCTTGTGTTTGCTCACTGGTTGTTTGCCAAGGACCTATAGTTGAATTCTTCCAAGTTAAATGCATCTAGGAAAGAATTCCATTAAATTCTCTCCCAAGCTTCCAGCTGGCAAATGAAATAAAACACAAAGCAAAACAAGTTCTTTGGCTTCCATGGGCCAGGGTTCCGTCTTTCTCCGGCCGTGGATTTTGGTCATGTGCTTCTCTGACTGCTGGGCCGTAGCAGCCATCCTCTACCACGCTCCCTCTGAGCCTTTGCTCATACCATGCATTCCTTCCACGGCACTGACTGTCCATAACGCCCAGGTGTAAGGGATGGGGGTGCATGAGGCACAGGACCTTATCTTGAGTCACATCTACTTTAGAAGAGAGAACCAATGAGTACCAGACAGCTTGGACATTTGCTGGGTTTGTAGCCAGCTGAGGCAATCCAGGTACCTCACTAGGGTGACTCACTGTCCTGGTTGACACAGGCCTGCCTCACTGAGCACCCAAAGTCCCACAAACCAGGAAATCCCTCACTCCAGGCAAAGTGGAACAGCTGGTTACCCTGCACCCAGCCTAAGGAAAGGTGGACAGGATGCTCCAGGTGAGACTCATCCACAGAGTAGGACCTGTCCAGGCACATAAACGGGAAAGAAAGGAGGAGCCAGGCAGAGGGACAGATGTTAAGTCTCCTTTAATCCAGGTTTACCCACCCCCACTCCATCCAAGGTCACCACCAGCTCTCTCCCGGCTGCTGCCTTCCCATGGGTCTCCTGGCTTCCACTCTTGCCTTTTCCAGTCTATTCTACACACTAGCAACTGGAGTGGTCATTGGATGATGCAAAGCTGATGCTGTCATTCCCCTACCTCACACATTGATAGATTCCTATTACTCTTGGAGAACCCAGGTGTAAGACAACCGTTGGCCTGCAGGGACGGTGCTGACTGATATGGTTCCTGCCCCATTTTCAGTCTCCCTTTGAGCTGCTTCCCTCCTTCCTCTCCACCCCTTCCTGCCATGGTGGCTTTGCTCAGTTCCTAGAACATATCTCCTTCCCCAGCTGGAACCTGGACTTGAAACCCACTTCCTCCCTGTTAGTCCAGTTAACTCCTTTTCATCATTCAGGTTTTAGTGTAAATGTTATTTCCTTTTTGCATTCTGTAGCATTCTCAGTCAGTGTACTCCATTTGCAGCTGCTTTTAGTTAAGTATCTTTGAATTAGGAGGAGAATGTGTTTTGAGAGGCAGTGTTGCCCAATGGTGGGAGCATAAGCTCGAGAGGCAGAGTACCGGGGTCAGAACGTGGTGCAGACTCTTCCTGGCTGTGTGAACTTGGGCAAGTTATTTACCCTTCCCGTGCCTCAGTTTCCCCATCAGTACAAAGGGACAATAGCATACATCTCAGTTGTTGTGAGGCTTATATGAATTAATATTGCTAAAGCCCTTACTAGCACCATGCCTGGCCGGCCCATAATAAGTGCTACATAAACATTAGCTGCATAAGTAAAATGAACTGCCCCCCAGCATTTTGCTCATACCCCAGGAGAGGCATCTGACATGTTGCATTTAGTCAGATGTGCTTGTCCCCAGTTCCCCTTGACTGTAAGTTCCTTTTGAGGACAGGGACTAGAGCTTCGGCATTTCTCTGTGTGTTGGTGCCCAGAAAGGTGCCCAGTGCACAGAAATGATCAAAACAGAGCTGGAGAGGAATAACACATGATGAGGGAGAGTTGAGCTGCCACGGACAGAGCCAGATACTACAGGCAGGCCTGCATACAGAACTGCCTGTGCCCATTAGAATGCCAGGCAACAGACAGGGTCAGAGGGAATGATCTTTCAGGGTTTCAGCGGCCTGCCCTCTGAGTGGTGTAGATGCAACACCACTGCTAGATTCACCTGAAATTTCCACCGACATTTCCTCAAATAGCGCTGTCCTCAAGAAGAGAACCCATGTAGGACATAAATTTTAAAACAGACACTGAGACTCAAGAAGTGATCTGGAATGGCTGAAAACGTCACTTAAAAATGCCCTTTTAAGTATGGAGGGAGTTAAGATATTTGATTAACAGATAAATCTCCCAGAGAATAAATTAGAAAATACTCAGTGTTCTTGCTTTAATAGCACTGTTTGCAGAGCTATTAAATTATCAATACTAAGTAGGAAAAAGAGAGGACTCATTAGAAAAACTGATTTGGGACAACTTGCTAAAAGATACTTTTGTTCAATGACCGTGGTATTATGGGAGGCAGTTTTCCCCATTAACTCCCCAAATTTACTTAAAAAATGGATGGAGAACTGTCTTTCTGCTTTATATCTGTGGTTTATTTTGGGCAATGGAGGCAATGCTGAATGGTGATGTGGCAGTGAAAGAGACATGGAGAAAGGACACAGGTTACCCTCTTCTACCCTGAAAACGGCCCTCTCACACTTCCATCCATGTCACTAGTGGTGTGTGTGTTTCTGGGAAATCTCGGCTAGGTACAAAATCCTCTTCTACCTTTAGGATCATTGAAGTCTCTCTAAATTACAGCACCAAAGAGTCAATTGCTTGCTTACTTGTCAAATATCAAATCAGAGCCCTCTGGAGTTGAAAGGAATCTTAGAATAGCTCTCTACAACTGCCACTTTGTGGTCTGCAAAATTTTGTTACTAATGGTCACCTCATAATTTTCAGTAACCTGACATTGGACAGAGGGGGTGTTATATCCGAACTTCTACATAGTCCACATGATTTGCATTTCACTCCAGAATTACTTTAAAATATTTGCTCCCCTTTTGAAGAATTTAGTTGGTTAGCTTTGAAGCATTTAGGAAGGGCTTGTTCTATACCGATACCCTTTTGTAAGTAAGGAGATCATAGCTTTGGTTGGAAATCACCCTAGAGACCCACCCAGCTACCATCCCATGGAGTGAAGGGCTTCCCTAACACATCCCCAAAGGGGGGTTATAGGCTGGCCAGGGTCTGAGAAATATCCACCCAATCTGTGCAAGGCTCCAGTGAGAAGTGAATCACTCAAGGAGGCCCATTTAGTGGTAGAGAAAAGTAGGTTTCCTGATTTCTAACCCTGAAACCTTTCAAACACCCCCAAACCAGGGTTGAGGGACTGTTGCTGACCATTAGCATAGCACCCACTACAAGGTTTTCCACTTGCTATAGATGTTTGCCATAGAATGTCCCCTTAGAACCACAACCTATATTTATCAGAGGGATGGAGGGGACGTCCATCTAAGTAACTGCCTGCTTTTCATGAACTGTTTCTTACACTTACAACCTAAGAGGTAGGTATTACTTGCCCATTTTACAGATGAAGCAATGAGGCCCAGAGAGGGTAGGTAAGTGACTGAAGACTCGGGCCTACCTGACTCTAAAGCCTGAGGAAGCTCTTCCTAGGATTCCCCACAAGCACACAAGCCTGTCCAACAGTTCACTTGACTCTGTGGGGAAGAGTAGGGTAGAGCATGAGCTGGAGGGGGAGAGGTGAGGTTAATGGTAGCTTTTCCCCACTTCGCTTTATTATGATTATTTTTAAAGAGCACATCTGCAGTGTATAGACTGCCTCTAAAAGGGGACAGAAGAAAGGACTCCCATTAATTGCTTCTGGGGCAGACAATGGGAGGCCTGAGGCTGGGTACACCATTTTGTACGTTTGCAAGTTTACATGTGAATGCATTACTTTATTA
This sequence comes from Rhinolophus sinicus, assembly GCF_036562045.2. Taxonomy (NCBI): domain Eukaryota; kingdom Metazoa; phylum Chordata; class Mammalia; order Chiroptera; family Rhinolophidae; genus Rhinolophus; species Rhinolophus sinicus. The sequence goes on from NC_133753.1 coordinate 51,125,392, forward strand.
AAAATAAATAAATCAAATTTTACAAAGGAAAAGAAGAGAAAGATAATGTATGCACTTGCTAAAGAATTTAGTCTGTACAAATGGGAACACAGAAGCAACAAGTCTTCTCCTGGTTCTCACCTCCAGGCCCTCCTGCCACCCCCACCCCCACCATCAGCCATTGCTATTGTTCTAGAGACACTTTCTGCCCGTACAAGCACACATGTGCACGTGTCCTCTTTTTACATAAGTTACATTAGGCCATACACACTGGGTGGCACCTTTATTTTTCACTTAATATATCTTGGAGGATATTCCACATCAGTACATATAGGTCTACTTGATTCATTTTTAAGGCTGCATAGTGTTCTTGTGTGGATGTCCCATGACTTATTTATCCAGTTCCCTGTTACTAGACATTTAAATTATTTCCAGTCTTTGCTACTATAGATAACCCAACAGTGAATATTCTTAATATGTGTTTCCATACACGTGCAAGTTGATCTGTAGGATAAACATTTAGAAGTGCAATTGCTGCCTCAAAGGATATTTGTGTGTCTTTAATATTTAAAAATTGTATATGCAGTTTAAAATTTGAGAGCGTGCCCTACTGTTTTCCTGAAGAGGTCATACAATTACCCTTCCAGCACAAGGCAGAAGGATATCGGTTCCTCACAAACAGGAAAGGTTTTTGCGAAGTGAAACAAACATTCTGTGGAAGAGAAATCTTTAGAGACACAGTGTGTTCAGAGGAGAGCTGTAAGGATTGGTAGTAAGGCCTCTCCAGGGCAGGAGCAGGAACCTAGGAACTCCATGGGCATTTGTCTCTTTCTGTGAGGACTGGACTTTCCCCTCATTAGTCAATCTGTAAATATGTATGGAAGAGCCATGGTGTGCTATGCACTTCACCAGGAGCTATAGGGATCCTCAGGACTCAAGGACTCTGGACCTGCCCTCAGGAAGCTTGTGGGAAGCTAAGAAATCCCTTATGAAAAGAGAAGCAACAGCATAAGTCTCCGAGCTCAAGTTCTACGTGAGGCTTATGGACCACAAATGTCTTAGGAGTTTGAGGGCATCAGCTCATTTTTTAGCTGGTGTGGTCTTAGGAAGACTTCTCAGAGGAAGCAGAATTTGATGCCATCCTTGAAGAATAGGCAAGATTTTGCTGGGCCAAGAGGAAGAAGGTGGGTTAGAGGTGGGGGGTGGTTTCTTAATTTTTAAACAATAATTAATTTGTGCTGACCACATGTCAGATGCTGTGTGAGATATTCATTCATTTGCTCAAGCAAAATATTTTGCATCTTACTGTGGGCTAGGCACTGTCCCAGGAGCTGGGGGGACTTAGATTCTAGGCATTTCCATATGTGTATGCCTCATTTTACCGATAAGCAAACTGAGACCCTTGGAGGTTAAATGACTTGCCCAAGGTCACCCAGCTAGTGAGTGGCCAAGCTGGATATTTAACATTGGTCTTTTGATCCTAATTATGATGCTTTTTCCCTTACTAACTGGTGGAGAGTAAATGTACAAAAGGAGAAATGCAGAAGACACATTTAGGAGACAAAATATAGGTCATTCTATAAAAGACAAATTGGGCACCAGACCTGAGGTCTATTTTAGTTGTCCAAGCCACATACCCTTGTAATAAAACAATGCTGTAAGAAAAGATGACATTTCTGTGGTCTGAAATTTCATGCCTCATGCAAGGGGTATTTATTTTTTCCTGCAAAGTACCATCTGCATTGACATTATTAAGGAAATCACATGGACCCAGCAGAAAATGAAGAATTTAATTGATTATTTTTATTGCTGTAGAAGTCCTTTGTAGGCGGGCTGGGCAGAGGCCCAATTTCATTTGCTTGTAATATTGCAAACGCTGCTAATTATCTATCTTTAGTAAAGGATAGAGACAAAGGAACAATCAAAGGTATTTATTAGCAATTCTGTTTGGACAAATTAGCTTCACATTTCAGTGGCCATCATCTCAGTGCCAAACACCAAACTCCATGCTTTAATAAATGACAATCATGACATCACCTTTCCTACTGTTTGTACAGTTGTTTCCAGCCATGGCTCTAAAGTACCATTGAATTGATCATTTTCTGGCTGATTTCTTTTTTCTGCAGAGGTTAAACTATCAGTGGATTGCCATTCAATTCAATTTAGTAGTTATGACAGTTGGAATGACTACATTGCATCTTAATATGTGTGTCTCATGCATAAGTCACATTGTTTGCCAAGCGATAATGAGCAGAGAAGCTGTTAGGAGACTGAAAATCAGTTCTCAATAGACAAATGGGTCTCACAGGTTGGAAAATGGGAATTCATGGAATACCTGAGAGTCCAATGGACCCTCGCTTCAACTCTGGGGCCAGGGCCCATCAGAATATAGGCCACATGGTTGGTGCTTAATGAATCTTTATTGAAATGACATCTTTTTAATGCTTATAAAGGTTACCTCAAGTCTCTAATCTGATGTACATTTTCTCCATTCATTCATTCATTCATTCATTCATTCATTCATTCATTCATTCATTCCTGAGAGCTCGGTGCTGTTGGAAGTATGAGGAATCATGCATGGTCTTTGCCCACTGAATTATAAAGGTTATAAACAGTGTAAAGGTTTAAACCTGTAAAGGTTATAAAACAGTGCCTAGTAATTTTAGTAGAGCAAGGTGGAAAGTGGTCTGGGCATGGAAACAATGTTCTTGGGAGAGGCAGCATGCCATGGGCTTAGAAACAGACTCTGAGTTTAACTCTTGGCACCTACACTTATCGACTGTATGACTGGGCAATTTGCATAACCTCCCCAAGTCCTAGTTTCCTCATCTGCAAGATGGGGATAAATCACAGTAATGCCTGCATGATGGGGTTGTTGGAGGAGTAAAGGAACAAGAACTTGTAAAATGCCTGGCACTCAGCTCAAGAGACGCAAGCTATAATAATAATAACAACAACAACAATAATAATAATATAATAAGTATAAATATAATAATAATTATTATTTTTTCTTGGAGTGCAGTTGTTACTTTTAGCTTGTAGTCAAGGCAGGTGGTGGTGGCAGTTATTGAAGATGGCTTTAGGAAGATGGCTTTTGGGTACACTGAGCTACAGGGAGGAGGTGGACCTTTTGGGGGCAGAAGCTAAAAGCCAGAACCTGGGCAAGTATGTATGGGTGTGTGCAGGGCACGGTTCCCTCTGGCTGGAGCCAGGGGAAATGAAATGAGCCTGGAAAGGTAGGTGGATCGGCTCAGGGAGGAACTTCAGGCCCCTTGCAGACTGTCACGTGGTTCATATTTTCCCAAAGAATCAGGCCAGTCCTCATAGGTCGAGGGGAAGTGATATGATGAAAATCAGTTGCTTGAGGCCTGGCTCCCCTGAAGATCAAGTGCTTTATCCTAAAAATAAAATTCAATCACTACGTAGCCAGGTAATTCCCTAAGATAAAGCTACCAGGAAACCCAGGCTTTCTAACTTTCACATCATCCATCTCTAAGATTCTCTGGGAGCTTCCAACAGGAGCAAAGTAAATGGAGAAAAGTCTTCTACAGGCTTAAAGGGAGAAGCATTAGTAATGATGTTCAAATCCTTTAATTTTCCTCTGGGTGGAGTTTTGTGCCTTTAAGGTGGCACAGGGAATATTTTCTCCCCAAATTATTAGATGTCAAAAGCTCTTTGGCCCATAACGTGTCTGCAAGCCCCATCCCCATCTCCTCTCTCTCAGCCCTTTCTGGTCCATTATGGATGAGCCATAGCATTGTCTCACCCCTGCTTCCTTCTTTTTCACTTCTTTCATTAGCCATAATGGGGCTCACAGAGACTCAGAAGCACCTTACCCCATCCAAAGATACAGCTGAGAAGAGAAAATCAAGGCAGATTTTGTTTACAAAGGTAGGAGATGGCCGAGCCCCTTACCTCCCTGGAAGAAATTGTACAGACAACCTGCTGGCTTCATCAGCTGACGCCTGTGGACTACAGTTGAAGGGAATATATCTTTAAAAGGAAAACGTGAAGGAGCAGGAGGTGGGTGAGGGGGAAGCCCCCACTCAGAGCGCAGCAAACCCTGGCTGACCAGGAACTCAGCGTGAGGCTGTGGGGGTGAGGACTACGATTCTGAATCAGTGGCCGTCTCAGCTGGCTCAGACTGAGTTAGAACGAGCCTGATCATTGTGGGTGCAGGAAGAACCCTGGGTGTAGTGTAATCAAACAAAAATAGAGAGACTATGGAGTTCAAGGCCATATGAACTCTCCTCTGAGTTAACTGCTAACAGGCAGTAATTGTAGAACATTTATAGCCCCACAGACATGGGATACACACCATCCATCTGATTCTGACCGCAGCCCTGTGAGGAAGGTCTCAGCCTTGTTTCATAGGTGAGGACACCGAGACTCAGAGAGGCTAAACGACTTATCCAAGATACCACAAAGCGAGCCCCTGGCAGAACGGTGCTTCCGAGAGTCCGACGCAAACCCCGTGCTCCTCCTACAGCACCAAGGGCACCAAGCCCCTGTCATTTGGTGCGCAGCCAGCAGAATGGGGCCCAGACCGGCTGGCTGATGGACTGACCCTGTGTCTTAGCTCTGTGAATCACTATAACTATTTGGGCCTCAGTTTACCCAGCCACATGAAGGAGGGGATTGACTCCAATTTACATTATGATGCTAGCCCAGAAGGAAGGCATAATGACTTGGCACATAGAAGGGCTTGAGAGCAACCAGTCTACATCCCTTCCTGTGCACTGTCCCTTAGAGGATGGTACGTAAAACGTGAAATCGGATTAAACGGAACAGAAAAGGAAGCCTCCCAGTACCACATGCTTCCCCTTACTCTCTCATTAAGGAACCTGGTACGCCTTCTTCCCAAATGAGCTCTGGGAACCAGCTGGCACTTGGCTGTACTAGAGACACAGAGACCCTGGGTCCCAGAGCAGACGGATCTGGATGGGAAGCCCAAGTTCATGACTTCTGTCTGATCACTTAGCCCATCTGAGACTCAGTATCTATCTGTAAAATGGAGACAAATAGGAATATTTTCTTCCCGGCTTGTTGTGAGAAGCGAGAATGCATGGAATGTGCCTGATATGAGAACTGTCTCCAAAGTGATCAGTCACTTTTTTGGTTAACATTTGTTCAGTGCTCACCTAATGTCAGGTACTATGTTAATCACTGCATATAAATTAACTCACTCAATCCTTTAAAATGACATCATGTAGGTAAAGAGCTTTACATCGTTCCTGGCACCTGGAAAGTGCTCAGTGTAGTACCTATTGCTAATATAATGTCTTGCACAGTTTGACCCGCCCTGGCCTGGGCCCTGTCCTGGGCTGCTGCTTCAATGGGGACCAAATGCCATGACTTAGCTCTTGTAGTCCTTCAATGTCTCCCTTCGTTGTTCAAGGAACAGCGGAGAAGCCACCGCCTCACACTTCAGTGGTTTACTGGTGGAGAGATGTGTGAACCAGCAGTTACAATGTAGCTCCAGGAATGCGTCAGTGGGGTGAGTGTGAGGTGTGGTCGTGGGAAACAGGAGGGAAACACCCACCTCCGATTTGAAGGCAGGAGGTCAGGGAGGGTGTGAGGAAGAAAAGATAGTTGAGTTGGGTTTTGGAGGAAGAACAGGAGGTTGGTAGGCAGAGGAGAGGAAGGACGATATATTCAGGAAGCCATTGGTCACTGGGATGGCCAGCAAGCAGGCAGGGGCAGATGGTGGGGGGCCTTGGTGTCCAGGCTAAGTTGCGTTTTCTTTGGAGACCATGAGGGGTTATTGACAGATTTTAAGCAGGGAGGAAGCATGCTTACATCTGTCCCTTGGGAAGATCACTAGGATTGCAGGGTGAAGGATAGAAGGGAGGGGGTGACCAGCTAAGGGCCCAGAGCAGGAGCGCAAGGATGTGACGGGGACAGCATCAATGGAGATGCAGGGGAGGGGTGAAGTGAGAGATGAGGGTCAGCTGGACTAGTGACTGGCCGAATGTGGTGGGTGAGGGAGAGAGGGAAGTCCATAGTGAGTTCCAGCGCTCTGATTGAGGAAGGTCAACAAAGGGAAGGGTTGAGAAAGGGCCATTGGAGGTGGCCTTGGAGAAAGCATTAGTTTCCTTAGCAAGGGCAGGTCGGTAAATGGAGATGGATGCCCCTCGGTTTTGGCCGCTAGACTGAGGCCCTGAGTCCCCTTGGGGGTGGCCAGGAGACTCACTAGCCAGCTCTGGCCGCGCCAGTGTGGGAGTGACTTTGGGTCCATGAGGGGGGAGGCCTGTGTGCTGAGAGGGGAGCTGAGGGACGTGAGGGTGTTTAGCCTGTGTGGAAGGGACCGAGAGGGTCCGAGAAAGCTGTCACCCTCACAGCAACACTTCACATCTTCATGGAGGATGCCACTAGACCATTGGGTTCCCAAAGGCTGAACTCTGGCATGTGAGTGACAGTCAAAGGAGCTAGAACTGGGCTCAATATAAGGGAGGCTTTGTTTCCTCTTCTACAAAATGGTGACAAATTACCCACGTCAGGGTTGGAGGCGGGTGGAATAAGAAATGCATGTAAAGTGCTCTTCACTTCTCACTAATGGTCAGAATGCACCAGAAGGGATTGTCCCTTCTCCCCCTTCACTTAAGGTCCCCATGCCCCCCTGCCCCAATTCCTGGAACTCTCAGCAGAGGAAGGATAGGTGTTTCACAATTGATGTAGAAGGACTTTGGATCAAGTGGCTTAGATGTTGCCTTCCTACTCCAAGACTGTACCATTCCTGGGCAAGTAGATGGATCTGGGGTGGCTGCAACATGTTTCCGCTGACAATGAGTCATTAATAAAACAGACTGTGTTTCCTTAACCAGATTCGCTTCAACACAAGGTAAGATGTAAAACTGCTGTAGTCCACCAGGAAAATTAGCGTGACTGGTCCTGACTTGTATAGATTGTGGATGGTCAGGACACTTGATCTTATCAGAGGCAGCTTGGTACATTGGAAAGAGTGAGAGATTTGGGGTCAGGCAACCTGAGATGGAGCCCTACCTTTGTCCCTTACCAGCTCTGTGACCTTGGACAGGTCATTTCACTTCTAACAGCACTGAGAAAAAGACTCATGTTCCTTTTTCTCAGTGTGGTTTAAAGGATTACAGGAGATGATGTATGTATGCAGAGCCCCTTACTGTGCCAGGTATATAGTAAGTACACAGGAAATTTTAGCCAAATCTGTAGCTGAACCAGCCTGCGACACAAGAAAAATATTATTAACTACAACAGTTTCGTTTCCTCCTACCTCCCGGCTGTATCTTGGATGCTGTCTCCTGGCGTTCTGTCTGTGGGCTGTCGTTTTGTCTGCTTGCCTTTCATCCTCCTAAACTCTCCCTAATCGCACAGGAAGTGGGTGGGTAATGGGCTTCTCTGTTGTTCCACGGGCCTCCCAATGAGTCTTACTGTTTTGCTTTCCTCACCATGGGGGCTTCTCACACCCTCTAATGACTGTTTTCCTTTCAGAAATGGCATATTTTTAGACAAAAGCATTTCCTGTGGCTCATCTCTGACTCTCTGGCAGATCTCTGATTTGTCATCAGTTTTCCCTGCCTCTCTCTGGTCACATAATACTCCCTCCAGCAGTCTGAGTGCAGGAGATGCGGGAACCACAGGCTCCCAGCAGCCTCCTCGGTTCTGAGCTTACACCCAGCTCAGGGTTGCCTGGGGCAGGGGCGATCCTTGGTTGAGGCCTTGGGTCTGAGTAGTCAGGACTTTGGACGGTATTTCTTCTGGATGCTGTCCTGCTCCTCCTGGTCTATCCAGCTCCCCTCTGCCCATGTTGGAGGGGGGTGGTGGTTTCAAAGTTACCAAAAACAGGCACTTTTCTTAAACCCAAGAACACCCAACTGAAGTGATCCCCTTCCTCTCGTATAAACAACATAGTCAGACATACCTGGCTGGGTTTGAATCAAAGCTTCTCCATTGCCTAATTCCGTGAGTGATTGAAATGCTCTAAGCCTCCATTTCTTTGTTTGTAAAATGGAGATAATAGTAGTAAACCTCACGGGGGCCTTGTAAGGATGATAGGAAATACAGTACATAAGTAAGATACTTAGTACCATACCTGGCACTTTCAGTTGCTCTTGTTATTTCTGATTTAAATAATTATAATGATTTAACTATAATTGCATTTTAAATCGATAACATTTGTAGTTTTATAATTTCTCACTTAAATACAGTGATGTATGTGCTTTACTCCTCTCGCAGACTATGAGACCCTTGAGGGAATGGGCCAGACCTTCTCCATGTCTGAATACAAAGGGCAGAGCACATTCCCAGTAAATGTCTGGGGAGTGAGGAGTGTGGCCCAACACCTGTAGGACCCATAAGAGCTTAATTACATTTGGCCAAATGGAAGGCTCACAGCCTGTACGTGGACAGATACTGTGCAAGGAAGGCACGGGGGAAGGTAACGAGAGGAAGGACATGATAGTGTCCTACCCTCAGGGAGCTTCCGTGGGGAGACCACGAGAGCCAGAATGACAGGATCCCAGGGGATATTCAGAAGAGGGGAAGGGCATTTGTCTGGACTGTCCAGGAGCGATAACCGGGTGAGACGGGGAGGAGGGCAGAGGACCTCCAGGTACCTCCCTTTTTCTAAGTCTCTCTCTACATGAGGCTTGGATAGTCATTCATTTCTGTTTGGTTTAATTCATTCATTTAATTGATTCACATTTTTGGAATACTGACTCTAACTGGTTCTTGTAGACAAATCTCCATTCGCTATTCATCCAACTCCTCAATCACTACGACTGTCTCTCTTCCTCCTGTGACCATGACAGACATGGCTAATGGATCACAGCCTTCTTCTACACGAGCCCAGTGTCATCTTGCGGTCTTCCCTACAGCAGTCATCCCTAATGGGATGGAATTGTTACTTGAGCTGAAAGCCACTTACCATCTTTGGCCCAGACTCTGAGATCACTGGGTACATCTTGATGCCTTCATAAATGTCTAAGGCTTAGGATTTCCCCCACAAAATGTTACCATGCTTCAATTCTTTCCACCTTTATTTATGGAAGTCCATTTCTCACCCATTGCTTGAAATAATAGAGTGGTGTTAGGTATCAGGAAGATGAAAGGCAGGCAGACAAAAGGGCAAACCTCCACCTTTATCTACTCATATTTGGAAAGTATTTGGAAAGATCTTAAGTTGCGGCTTTGGGTGACAGGGTTAAATGGATTCTTTCTATATTTTTGGTTTTTAAAATTCTGTATTCAACAAGTATTGCTTTCTCAATAGAAAAAAATGCATTTTGTAAACATGCATTTTATTTAAAAAGTTTATACAAGTTACTCAGACATATCGCTAAATACCCTTTTGTACCTTTTGAACAATGGACCAGATGAATATACTACCTAATAAAAAATAAAGTAAGTAGATGAAAAGCTGGTCTTTGTGTTTATACATGGGAAATACCCTTTTTTGTGAACACACTTCAAAGAATTTCATCCACAAAGATAAGGAGAATGATGGAAAGTTACGTAACATTGGGAAGGGTGTTCTCCTGTGGATGATCAATTTTTAAGAAAAATCCAGAACAGTTTTATAAAGATAGAGTCTAGGGAAAGGTGAATTTACCCTGCAGCAAATGAAATTTAAACTTAAGCCCTCACCTGCAAGGAGGCCCCTTTCGTACTTTCATACCCAATTTTGTATCTGTAATTTTGTATTCTTTTTCTTAAAGTGAGCCTCTTGTCCCCATCCCAAACTATATGGGACTTCAGACCCCATAAAACCTGGCTATGCTCACGCACAGAGGAAAGTTCTTCTCCTTGGTCTGTACAGGATTCAATGTCCACCAACTACTCTGTCCTCTTCAGGAAGTGCTGGGGAAGGAACAGCTGCCTTTTTCTTTATTCTTTTCTTGCTTCTTCCCCAGGAGCCTTATTTGTTAGTAATTACAATCCATGGGCCATGTTTTCCTAGAGGGCGAGATAATGTCTATAGATGGAGTTCTGAAAAGGCTGGGGGCTGCCTCTGCTCTGGGCTGTAAACATGGTAGCCAGGCCTCCAGGGGTGAGTGAGACACCCTCAACCTTCTCAGCCTCCTTACCTGAGTCAGGTGGGCAAGTTGGGGTGGCCTTTTTGGGAAGCTGCTGATTTTAATCAAGAGGCAACGGAGCAGAAGGCCTCATTATGGCCTCTGGCCCAAGTCCGATGCTCCTGTCCATCAAAAGGCTGACACTGTGCTCTTCCTTTGGCCACCAGTACCCTGTGTGTGTCCGTGACCCTGGTGGGCCAGAGAATGAGCTTAGGATCCTCAATACTCCAACATGCTCGTGAAACTATTTTCCCTTACTCCTTCTAAGTTATTACAAGAAAAATAAAAACTATAGTGAGTCAATGTTTAATGTTGATCACACCTTGTCATTACCTTTTTAGATCAAGCAGGGTAATTCCGGGTGTGGACAGCAAAGCTGAGATACATTAAGTCAATCCCTGTACAAATGCTAGCTGCTGTGCAAATAAGTGGGTGGTAGAGGACTTGACTGGGCAGAGGATTCAAGGTTCAAAGAAAGGAAAGAAACCAATTTATGGGACGTGGTTTATAAAGCACACAAACCTTAACAGGGCAAAAATATTCCCAGCCTCGTTGAGGTCCATGGAGTCTGTATAGGGCAGCCTGTAGTTCCAGTCCAGGCTGTCTTTACAACGGAATGATAACTAATCTGGGGTGGGCCTTTGTGTAAGTTTTAAAGTTTCTTAGGTGATTCTAATGTGTATCCAGGGGTGAGAACTACTCCACAATTCAGTGGTATCAATAGGTATTAATCACAGATTCCTGGTGAGGATAATGTCACAGGGTCGGAAGGCTTAACTCATGGCTATCTCACGCTCACAGGATTTGTGGACCGCCCATCTCAGGAATGAGATCAAGAGACAAATGATTAGCAGTGATTCTCAAACCTGAGGGTGACTCAGAGATCCTTGGAGGGCTTGCTGAAAACTGGATCTCTGGGCTCCATCCCAGAGTCCTGATTCATTAGGTCTGGGACCCCAGAACGGACATGTCTAACACGTTCACAGATGATGCTGATGCTGTGTGTGGGTCTGGGGAGCACACTTTGGAAACCACTGTCACAGGAGTCACAGGTCTTGGCTCTGAGAGGTGCTGCTGGGGAAGAGGAAAGAGCTAGAGTCTAGGAGACAGAGGACCTGGATTCAGGTCCTGGCTTTGCCGTGGCTCAGGCACATGCTGTGTGGCTTAGGGTGAGCCATGTGACCTTTCTGAGCCCAGTGTCTTCATAACTTGGGATAAGGTGAGCTTCTCTGCCTATCCCCAAGGCTGAGTGGGATAATCAGTAATAACTCGCATTGGATCCTTACCAGTTACCAAGCATTTCCATGCATTATTTCAATTAATTTCCTCAATAGTTCTGTGAAGGAGGTCCTATTATTCTTATTTTATAGGCTCCGGGACTGAAGTTTAGGAAGCTTCAGTACCTTGTCAAGAGCATTGTGTCCGCGGCAGTTCCAGCTGACCCACTGCTGAGCTGTCCCTTGCCCTCGGTGGGAAAGGCTGTGAACACCGAGCCTGGCCAAACAACCTTTAGCTGTGGTTTTTCTAAGTGATGAGCAGGATTTGAGGTTAGGGATACCTGGTGGGCGAATCACTTTGCAACAGTGAGCAAACCCCAATTAAATCGAGTCTGGGCAGATCGGGAGGGTTCTAAGACAACATACAACAAAACACATCAATCGCTCAGTTACTCTGAGAACAGGCCACTCTTGATAAGACATAGGCATTAATTAGGAGGAAAAGGGAGCAGAACAAACAGCCAGCAGAAGACCAGAGGGCTCTTTCACAGCCTGACGGAAGATCAGGAAACTTCCTCCCAGAAAACCTGGCAGCAGATCACAAATGCTGCCACGGATTCCTTAAGCCAAAGTGGCCATCTTGGGGAAAGGGCAGCTTTGAAGCAAGGAAACAAGTGCTCGGGAGAGGAGACCAGAAAAAGCTACCCAGTGGGACCCAATATGTGCAAATCAGAAAGTGTGAGCTCAGGAGCAACTCAGGGGAGCTTATAGAGAAAAGCATCCATAATCAAAGGTTCTCCACCTCAGACTAGGAAGTCCCTGAGAGATGAGAATGTTTAGTCACTGGGAAGAAGATCCCATATCCAGGGATATGTGGGACAGATGACCACTGAAGACCATTTCAGCTCTTAGTTCCAATGAACTTTTGTAAGTTACTTTCTTGCTTCACTGGCTTACCAGATTTCTTTTCCCAGGTAAGCAAACATTTAGGTAGGAATACAATGAATGAAAAAAAAATTAACTGCCAGAAAGAATTTGATGAAATTTTGTGCCAAAGTTTATTAGGAAGAAAAGTTGTTACAACTATTACACATGGGTAGGAATGTTGTGTTGTAAATTGCTTTATTTAAAAAATGAGATTCTTGTGAGGAGTCAGACAGGGCAATTGATGTCTGAAAAGTTCTTTGAAAAATGGAATTGTTGTTCGCTAGAATAAAGGCACACACAAAAATTGGGACACTTTTCTAAATGAAGAGATGTGAAAAGTGACTTTACTTAGTAATTGCAATGACGACTATACAAGAGTTTTATAAGATATGGAAAGAGAAGATAAAAAAATCCATATGAATTCCAAGAAGTACAATGCTTAGCTGATGACGATGATGAAATGGGGCCTTGTGAATAGGCAGAAAAATAAAAGATGACCTTCAGTGTGAACAAAGTCATGACATGTTTAGAGACAAGTAAACCCAAACAATATATAAAGTGGTTGGCTTTGACCTAATGGGTATACACCAGAGAAGAATTTTGGTCTTCACAGACTGTTTCTCATCTGTGACACTAGTTTCATCCAGATAGCTAACAAAGTATTTAAAGTAACTCTAGATTCTTAGAACTTAAAGAAGTCATGGAGATAATGTAGTTTGTTGATTAATTTTATAAGTGAGAGAACTGAGGCCCAGAGAGGCTAAGAAGCTTGTCCAAGGTCCTATAACTAACTAGAGAATGCATTGTATACGAGATGGAAAACGTTAGTCTATCTTTCTGAGACCAGGTATCTGAGTAAGGCCACCTTAAACAGTGTGGGCGATTTCTAGGACCTTTTTAAATTGATGAAGTGTAAGCCTGACCAAATGCTTCTTCAGAATGCCCCATTGCATTGCTGTAAAAGACACATCATGGAGATGAATAGATAGATGCCACATGACTAGTAAGGTTTTCCAAATAATCTTATACAAGTGATTCCTAATAAATCACACAGACAGAATGTCACGGTAAAATCACAAGTGAGTTTAGAATAGGCATAATGATGACAGCCCAAACATCTGTTGGTTTTGGGAGTTAGTCTTCCTATTTTAGAACTGGCATTTAATCATCAGGAGAGGAGCTCGATAGAACAACAGAGGATTCTTAGATATCCAGCAGAAGATCTAACTCCTCTTCCTGTGTTAATTAGAAGCAGCAGACATGGGGGGCTGTGGTTCTCCCTCTAGCTTCTTATTTACCTATACCTAGTTCGATCACACAGCTCAGAGAATAGAGAAGATGGCAGAGGACAGAGAGCTTTGGTACTCTTTGGATGTGTTATTGGTGGTGATTGCACTCTGTGACGCTAACTTCCCAGTCCCTGGACCACTGGGACTTGTCTGAGCCTTCTTGCTCTAGCTGATTTCCTAGGCACACACCTGACCTAAACTCTTCACCGTGTCCCTCCAGCTTACTGTGTCTTCTTTGAACTTCACCCATGAGGGTGTCTGATCTGTGATCCTGCCCGACTCATACCGCACTCCCACTCGTAGTTGGACTTTCCATCTTTGTCTCTTGTCCAGCCCAGCTCTGCATGTCAGTAATTTCCTATATTTATTTACTTGATCACTTTAACCTCCCATTTAAAACCTTTCCTGTTGTTCCTGTGGGACTTGATGGAATTCTCTCTAAATGTGATGTTTTAAGTCTTACATTTTCATTAGGACTGTGTAAGAGCACTGTGTAAGAGTCTGTGTCAGAAGCCGGAGGGACAAACTGTTGGCATTCATAAGTACCAACTATAAGTAAATATAACCGAGCAATAAACACATCCTGCTCAGTAAAGTGCGGGAAACAGCCTCGCCTGATTGGAAGCACAGGAGTGACACAGGCAAATGTAGGCCGTATGTGACAGGAGCTTCTTCCTCTAGTCCCTGGCAGGATAAGATACCGAAACTCCAAAAGCCCAGAGAAGTGATAAATCTGCCATAACAAGGCTTTTCTTTATTCCAGTGCAAACCACAGATAGTAATATTCTTTTATGTAGACTCTAAAGGTAAGTAGAAGAAAGGCCCCACCTGTTTTGATGCCTGGTAAAGCCACTGAACGTTTCAGAAAAACAGGAAGCATGGGAGGGACTGACCCAAAGAAGGTTAGGGGTGAGTTAGAAAATTACATTCTGCTCAAATTGGGAGGATTCAATGACTGACTTAGGCTGTGGTAAATAACTAAAGAACGGTGGTTCAGATGCGTCATGTTCATATGTCTTTAAACCTTGCTCTAAATAAAATGCTTTATTGGTACTAGGTAAGTGTTTGCCATTATGAGCTCTTTCAGTGAAAGCCGTCTTGAGCTCTAGTTGTGTGGGAAAGCAAATTGGTATTTGGCTTGGCTCACCTTGTGGCTGGGGAGTTAGGCTCTTTGGAGCCTAGTTCTGTCAGTCATGTGGCACCACCCATCCACAGGTGTCCACAGCACTTACCTTATTAGCATCATCAGCCTAGGAATACTAAGTCACAACCAAGGCTAAGGTGCTTAAAGACGGCAAGGGACGCCTATCTCGGGGGATAAAATCTCAGTAGGTGGCAAGTGCGTGTTCCTTTCATCATGATCTGTTCTAACACAAAATAATGCTTTTGGCAATTTCCACCTCCCAAAAATGAAAGCTTTGGATTTCAAATAGGGTTATATGCCTTTCATCTGTGTTTTCGCTACTGTTCTATTTTCTGATCCATTACTTTCATCTTTGAAGCCTGTCATTATGACTCTAGTATCAATGTAACTATCACTCAAAAAGCTTTTCACTCTCTGGGTCAGAAGTGTTTAATATCAGACGTTTGAAATGATTTTATTTGAATTGACCTCATATTTGAGAGTCATGTAAGATGTACTGTGAAATCAAATGTTCAAACATAATCAGTACCTTTATTTGATTTTTTTTCCCCCAGATGAGCACAACAGTTGAGGGTTCCCCAGGGAATGATGTAACACTGGAAAAGCTGGTTAATACCCAATGCTGGGGCTGAGGGAGAGGGCAGGAGGGGTCTGGAGAGATGGAACTGGAAAAGATGAATATAGGCTCAATGTCAAGGTAGAGTGGAGACTTGACAGAGTTTTCTCTCTCATTCCTGGTGAGAGGAGGAGCCTGGCTGACCCAGGGAGAAAAGGACTTTGGGATGGAAGTCAGTTCCTTGGGACGTTGTGTGTGTGTGTGTGTGTGTGTGTGTGTGTGTGTGTGTGTGTAATTGTAATAAGCGTACGGGGGGAGGGTGGGGTAGGTGAGGAGATGATGTTTCTGGGCCAGTCCTATGATGCTATCACTGGGTTAGAAACTGTAATTACCAATTTTCCTTACTCTCCTCTCTCTCTCGCACACAGAACAGACCAGCACCCAGCCGGACCAGACATATTAAAAGATTAGATCACTGCTACAACCCCCCACCCATCACCTGGCTTTGTTTGTTTCGGTTGTGAGGTGGTGCCAGCCTAAGATGCTTGGCACTTCCCTTCTCTCCTTCACTTGGTTCTCCAAGCCCTATCTGTGAAGACCCAGTGGTGGCACCTGCTCAGGGCCCAGGGAGAACCACAGTCCAAGGGTCTGTCCTCTGCCCTGTGTCTTTCATGGTTAAAGCACGCAGCAGAGAAGGAATCAGCTCTTTGGCGCTGTCCTGACAATCTGTTTTGGGGGGGAGAGGATCTGGCTTATGTCCCTCTCTCCAAACTGTCTGCAGAAGTGTAGTGAGAGCTTTCTGTGACCCCCTGTGTCACACTGACATGCTTCTTTATACTTCAGAGTTCACTACATATGTGATCACAGCTCTGTCCACTAAGGAGGCAGGACAGGTACTAGAGATGAGTGTTCAGAGGCGCTGAGCCCCTTTCTCAAGGTCACAGAGCCCATTGAAATGGGAACCCAGACTGCAGGCCCCACCAACATTCTTTGTTCTGTGCAAGCAGCTGTCAGGACCCTGGAGTAAATGACGCATGATTTCCCTCCCACCCTAGTGGTCCCCTGAAGACAAGAACAAAGCAGCCAGGCAGGGAGGCCCTTTGCCAGTATGTCTCATCTAATTCCTGGAAACTGGCCCCTGGCTTCCAGTCTGTATAACAGCCAGAGGCCCCCAGCGCCGTTCTAGCAGGGTCCCTGCTAGGAAGGAAGAGTTGGAATCAACACATTGGATACTCCTACAAGGACTTGAAAAGCAAGGATGAGTCTGCAGTGTTCTGGGGGCCCCTTAGCCATATAGGAGTGATTCAAGAACTTGTGCAAGGGCTGATGAGTACCCAGAATATCCCCACTGACCTGTCTCAGCAGGCAATGCCCCGTGGAGGAGCAGAGCTGGGCTGGTCCTTGGAGGGGTTCCGCAGGCCTGCTCCCATTGTCTGGGCCTGCAGAGGCCAGAGCTCAGCCAGTGGGACTGCCTGGGAGGGGAGGGTAATCTGGAGTGGCCTCTGAGCCAGGGCTATGCCCCTCCCACATAGGAGGAAGAAGCCAAGAGCTGCTGTGCAGCTGAGAAAACCAAACAGGCAATGACTCTGGTTTGTAGAGCCTCACTTCTAAGGTGCTGCCTTCTGTTCCGCTAGCCCACCCCTGCCTGGCCCGGGTTCACTCCTGCTGTGCTTAGAATTAATTGTCTAAGAGCAAAAAGAGCAGGGGAGGGACATTTATTTCTTTGGCTTTGATCTGAGGGCCAGTCAAGGAAGAAGTGTGTGTGTGTGTGTGTGTCAGTGTGAGTGTGTCTAAACCAACGGGACAGAGCAATTACAGAGAAGGCAGAAAGTTGAGCAGTGGTACCAAGAAGGACACGAAGCCTGTATGATAAACACTAAACATGATCCTGTTTAGTGAGATGGGGCTGGGGCCAGAAGGACATCTCTCCTGGAACCAGAGTCTTTCCTTCATTCAAGCCATCAATCATGTTAATTCACTCATCCATATTTATCCGACACCCACGATATGCCATGCACTGTGCACAGATTGGATAAGACCCAGCCTCTTTCTGCCTTCAAAGCACTCGCAATCCTATAGGGAAGGTGAAAAGATGAATAAGCAGGTAAAAAATACATAATAAATATAGTGTGATACCTCCAAGAAACAGTAAACAGGTGATAGCAGTAAAGAGGAGGGTGGGCCTCGCTCTTGGGACAGAGGGACGACATTTGGCTGTGGCTTGGGTGAGGTGTGGATTCCAGACGGGTGGCAGAGGGGGCGAGTCAGCATGACACATTCAAGGACTTCCAGGAGCTGGCCTGGACAATGGGGAAAACAGTGGCAGGTGGGTGTGGAGGGACAGGCAGAGCAGGGCATGAAAGTTTGAAGAAGGAGCTGGAATCTGGAATTAGAAGGGAATGTGAACCAGGAAGAGGAGGAGGCATCTTGAGAAGGTCAATGTGAATGAAAGGCAGAGTGTTATTTGTTCCTTTGGCACAGAGGCAGCAGGCAGTATTGGGTGGGGATTTAGAACATAGGCTCTGCACTGAGATGGCTTGAGTTCAAATCCCCACTCTGTCATCTGCCAGCTCTGTGACCTGGGCCAAGTTCCTTTGCTTCTCTAAGTGTTAGTTTCCTCACCATCGGGGATGATGGCGATTACGACCGTGGACCATTGTCAGGACTGGTAGTCGAACATGTGGTGGGATAACTGGCATAGACCTCAGAACATGTTTGCTTTTATTATAGTTATGATTCCAGTCTGTCTCTGAACGCTCTGTTTTTCCTCTCAGGAGTTCTGTGTCTTGCTTTGACTTCTCTTTGCTGCAGAGACCACCTGACACTCTGCATCTGAGCACTGCCCGCGTCACCTCACATCTGGAGTTTTGCACATCTGCAGAGCCGGCCTTGCTGGCTTCCTTTCTTCCCTTGCACCCACCTGTGGACCCGCCCCAAACAGAGCTCCCTTAGTGTCATGTTCCAGTCACTTCTTTGCTCAAAGCCTTGATGCTCCCTGTGTCAGAGACGCACCAATCTGGCCTATTATCTCCTTACAGATGAGAAAACTGAGGGCCAAGGAGGATAAACAACCAGGCCATACTCCAAAGCCGCGTGGCCCAGGGTCCGGGCTCTCCTACTCCTGCTTCTGACCCTTTCCCCTCTGACAGGCTGCCCCCTGTTTTCCCCAGCTCCCTATTCTGGTGTCCTATTATTTCCCAGCTCCAGAGCTTCTCTAAACTCTCCCTCAGTGACATGGTGTCAGGGCAGAAATGGACCAGCATGAGCCATGCAGTAAGTCACTTTGAGTCTGCAGCCTGGCCCTGCCCTGTACTAGCTGAGTGACCTGAACGAGAAGGGTAACTGTTTTGAGTTTCCCAATCACTGAGATGTTATAAGAGCTCCTGCAGGGTGGGAGTGAGGGTGGCACATGGGATACTAACCTAAGTGAAGGGCTTGGCAGGGTGTCTGGCACACAGTACAGGGCTTAGGAATGTTGAAGCCTCGTCTCTCTGGTCAGGTGGGCCCGGGAGCCCACCATGACACCACACTGCCTCCCATCCGGCCCTTCCTCCCCTTCCCATTTACACATCCCCAGTCACCCTGACAGCTCAGCAACTTCTTCCCTGTGACCTGTTCTCTGCCTCCTGCACTCCCCAAAGCCCTTAGCTCACTGCTTCACGTACAGAGTTAGAACTCCAGGAATAGGCCCAAACCTTACTTCAGAACTATGTTTTAAATGGCCTTAAAGACGGGAGCAGCCAGACTGTTTGAGGACTGAGGCTCCAGGAGCTGAGGGGTTTCGGATATTTTGGAGTAGGCTTGAGAGGTGTTCATCGGAGCTGAAAGGGCTTCCAAAGCAGACTCCCACAGACCTGTTTAGATATCCACCGGCGGGCTTGGAAGCACAGAGGCAGGGACCCACGAAGCCCTGCATGGGAGCCCAAGAGTTCTTAGGAAAGAGGGAGAGGTCGGTTCTCGGCAGGTGTGGGCCAGCTACACCTACATCTGACTGTTGTTCTAATTTCCGAGGAAGCCAGGGGCCCGCCCCGGAGGAAGCTGCGAGGCTGTCCGATAACTGTGTCCCTCCCTAAAGGGAGAGCAGAGCCAGAACCAGGCATCCTCGGGAAGGGGGTGTGGATTATTCAGTTCCTTCCTGGGACAGCTGCTTGGTACACAGAGTCCAGGGCTGGTTTGCTACTTCACTGTGGGCCAAGCCCAATTTGGAGGAATGTTTGTTTTTTCATAAACATAAAAATTTTACTTATGTGACTCAAGGGAATACAAAACACCTGTTTGCTGGTGGACTCTCGGACTCTCGTTTACTTTTTCCATCTTTAGGCATGCATAAGGTTTCCTCCAGAAATGGCTGCTTTCCAGAAAACCTGGACCAAGCCTGGAACTTGTCATGTCATTTTAGCTTTTATTTGATTTATATACGCCTGTGTTTATTGGTAGTTCTCTAAAAGGAGCCCCCAAAGGAAAAACAAAACAATGAAGCAGTTCTCCAAAAATCTTTGAAAAGATAGTTTCACTGAGACTTAGGAAAGGACAAAAATACCACCTCACCAGCAAACATTTATCTCCTCAGTGAGCACTTCCAAAGCAGGTTCTCTAAGAAGACACTGTTTGTGTCACTTCCTGCTCACTGGGAAAGGTCAAAGGTTGGGCACTAGATTTAGACTAGACTTCCCAGCGGTCTTCTAGTGGTAAGAGAGGCCAGCCCCACCTCATGTCCACCAGGTCATTGGCTTTCAATGACTAAATGCTGTTTTTGTCCCACCAGAACTAGAAAATATGCATCTCACCTAAAAAATATAAAGTGAGTTCCCCATCTCTCCCTCCTAGGACATATCGCTTCCATAGCCAAAGGGAAATTTATAGCCTTCTCAGCATTCTATAATCTATTACGTTTTCCTCTCAAATATTCTTTAGAAAAATAATAAAGCCATGGATGTAAGAACCTCAGTGGTATTATTGTTGGCAGGTAGGGTTTGAGGTTGACTTAATGTACAGCTTAAACCATCTCCTGAAGACCAGAGACATGGTTGGCCAGGGGCCCTTTGCAGAAAGTGCCATAATCCTCTTTATCCCCATTCTGTTGAAACACTGGGGTCAAGGACAAGGGACAAGAGTGGTCCTGGGACAGAGATAGGTGGTACTTGGTGGTACTTGGTAATTCCCAGGGCAGAGGGTGACCCAGATTCTACTGGGAAGAGCTTGGACACAGGGAGTTGTTTGGTTTCTGAGCTTTTCTCATGGGGAAAGGAACCAAGAGTGTTATTTGGCTCTGGTGGGAAGCTGTTCTACAGGCTGAAAACATCCAAGACACAGGGTTTAGAGGTGGGAAAGCTCATGTGAGACTTCTTCTTTGGAAGGTACCATCCTAGATGTTTTGACTTGGAGGAAAGAGCCAGGGATGAGGACCATCTCTCTGCTACGCATGATAACAGCAACATGTACATCAATGCAAAGAGCAATCCAAGCTGTCCTTGTTTGTTTCCATTTGCCCGGGTCACGCTATAATTGCACAAGGTGGAGGGATGTGGTGGGGAAGGAAGCGCAGCTGCTGGTGTGGCCATAGCGTATGCCGACCTTGCTCATGGAAGTTCATTTCCCAACTTCAAAGGTCAGTTTGTGAGCATCACATTTAGTAAGCTCTTCCTGATGACCCCATTGAAAGTTTTATTTTTCTTTTAAGAGGCATGGCACAAGATATATGAGCACATATTTTTCTCCAGAATTTCCCATCTCTATAGCAGTAAAAAACTGAAATAAGTCCTTGTTTAGTTTTTTAAAGCTCTCCAGCTGCTGGGGACAGCAAGGACTTTTGCCATTTAATTTGTGTTATTATCCAGCCCATGAAAATGTATTTCTTAATCCTCTAGACACAGGTGCTCCTGATCAGCAAAAGCATAAACCAATATGTCCCCCGTACTCCAGGAGCCTATACGTTAAGACTAACAACATGGCATATACGCAGGAGACGTGCAGAAAATACCCAAAAAGCCGGCATCAGTGGTAGGATGGAGACATGGTCTTTGGCTGAGGAGGGAGAGGAAAGGAATTATATGGGTCAGAGAAGCTGCTAAGTAGTTGGTGCAAGATGAAAACCCTCACCTTATATCCAGTTTGGTCAAATTGATATGGAGAAAATGACTAAGCCAGTGTTTTTAGCCCTTTTGATTACCTGGCTGATTTGATGAATAAAGATAATAACAATGAAGGCGTCTGATCATAAAATTACATGGCCTTTGTCATAGAAAGACTTTAAGGAGAAGTCAGCTTTGAAGGTCTCATCCAACATGGCAGGGAGGAAGTGGCCCAATGTACCGAGGGAAATATTCCCGGTGTGTGGTGTACAGAGGGGAAAATGCACTAGTGCTGTTGCTCTGCCCTGGAAAAACAAGTGGCATATAAAAAAGCTGGATGACTTCTAGGCATTTCTGCTTTCCATGGGTAAGCCTGAGGAAGGATTAGAATCTTCCATGCTCTGATGCTTGGGGCTGCTCAGCCCACATCACCTGGTGATGCACCCCTGGGCTCAATCGACAGGACTTGGGTGCTGAGAACTGAGGTGCCCTGGGTGTCATCTCTTCTGGAGACGAGTTTCCACCTTGCTCTGTGCCCTTGGTTATGCCACTTGACTATTTCCTTATTAGTAAAAGAAATGAGTTGGATTAGATGTTCTCTAGAATCCCATCCAATTTTCCAATTCTATGAATCAGGTGCACTTTTAAAAAAGTATACTTCTTCTTTTGGGAAGATAACAATGGTGAGGTCCTGAAAAGACAGAGGATCTCTTGTTTTCCCCAATTTTTCCTGCCTTTGTGAGTGTGGAGGGGGCAACCTTTGCAAACTAGTACTGAGAGGAGAAAAGAGAGGGAAGAAATCCACCTGAGGCTAAGGGTGGGGGCAGATCTCCTGTGTGGACAAGGCTACTGGAGGCCCACGGGGCTGGGGGGCATCAATGGCGGTTGCTCATCTGTTCTTGCTGTCCTTCCAGGAGAGGGGCATCACCCCCTATTCTCAACTACACCCCTCCTCAAGACCTCTCTCCAGGGGCCTCTGGGCTGTATCAGGCTAGATGTACCCTGTCCCTGGCTATGGCTTCAGGTTTACCCTAGTGCTCTGGGACTGCCTGCTTTTTGCCCTTCATACCGGAAAATCATACTTTTGGTTCATAATTGTCAAAGTAATACACACTTCAGAAAAATAGGAAGGTATAGAAAAGTATTAACCACAAAAACAAAATCAGCTATAATCCTATCACCCAGAGCTATTTACATTTGAGTGCATTTTCTTCTAATTTATTTTTTTTATGCTTAGCACGAATGCACAAATTCTGTGACCTCCTTTTTTTTTCCTCAACTTCATAGCATGTTTACATGTCATTAAATGTATGTGGCCCTACTTCATCTCCCACTGCTTCCCAGGGCTGAGCCTCTTCTCTTGGCAGCGCTGACCAAGTCAGGGCACTGTAACCTCCACTCCTTTGCCTATGTTATTTATCTGCCTGACGTGCAGCCCGCTCTCCATTCGTTTTTAGTTCTGTGATTCTTTAGGGCCTTATGTCCTCCATGAAGTCTTCCAGGACACCCTGGAGGGCTTTCCTGACTGTCTCTCCATTCCTGACACCGTGCTTTGGACTGTGCCTCTGTTCCTTAATGTGTGCTGCTCTGGACAGGGAGGTCTCTATGTAGATGTCCCTCAAGCAGTGGTGTGATGGGAAATATTTAACAACTGGCTGCTTGCGGGGAGGGGAGGAGTATATATATATATATATATATATATATATATATATATATATGCCAAAAAAATGTATACAAGTGGACACTTTGGTCAATGTTGCTCAAGCAATAGTTTGCCATAATCAGAACTGTCTGGATGCTGATGGTAACCACTTTGAGCACCTCTTGTAATGACAGAAGTCAAACGTGACTTGTATTCATCTTTTCTTATCGGTATATATTATTACAATTTTAATACAGGTTTCCTTTCTTAAAATGTGTGTACATTTTTTGGCACCCTTTGCATATATATATATATATATATATATATATATATATATATGCAAAGGGTGCCAAAAAATGTACACACATATATATATATATACACACACGTAAGTATGTTGTATATTTTATTAATATAAAAATGTGTATTATAGAATTTACAAATAATAACAAAATATCCAGTACTCTTTATGGTGAATTCTACATAGCCAATTGGTCCTCATAGAATGGTGTCAGTGATTTTTGCTGAACTTTTTTATCCTTAGCCATCCCATGGTCACAAATGATGAGCATGTGTGATTCTGATATGAATGTTGGTGTTTTCATTTACATTAAGACAAACATGAAACAACAAAGATGTGTATTGGACCCTCAATCATTCCACAATGACACGAGCTACTTCTTTGCTATATCAGATAATAGATTTTGAATCCTGGAAGAAGAATTCATTTTGTGGGTGCTATTTACAATTGGAACAACTACAGACACAATACACTTTTGAGGTTACTTTTCATTATTAACATTGTCTCCATGGCTTTCTTAAGTCTGGGCCACGGCAATTTATGGCCTGCCAAATCTGGCCCACCACCTGTTTCTGTAAATAAAGTTTTATTGGAACATGGCCATGTTGATTTATTTATCTATTGTCTGTAGCTGCTTTTGTGCTTCAATGGCAGGGTCGAATAGTTGCAACAGAGAACATATAACCTACAAAGGGAAAAGTATTTACTATGTGGCTTTTTATAGAAAATGATTGCTGATCTTTGCTCTACACAGTCAACAAAACAATAAATCCAAACCTGATTAATTGTATTTATGTCTTTATATATTTATGTATTAATAAAATACATTTGTAGAGTATAACAATGTCCCTATGTAAATACAATCATCATAGCTGCTGTTAAGCTACCAGGGTGATGTTACTAACGGAAATTGGGAAGAGATACACTGTCGCTCCTCATTATGTAGTATTTCCACCATGAATGTTAAAGACTGTCAATCACCTTAAAAACAGAGACAATAGTACAATGTAGTAAAATAATTAGGAACAGAGGAGTTTTGAATATTTGCTGCTGTTTTTAACATCAATTTAATTGTAAGTTTTGTGTAATTTAATTTTTAATGGCTGTAAACAATCAGCTTGCAAAATTTTTGAAAATGTAACAACTGGCTGTGTCACGGGTGAAGGCTTTAATCTTTGGTGAGGAAATATGATCCCAGCCCATCTGGGTGGCTCCCACGGAACCCCAGCCCTGGGGGAAAACTCTGCCTCGGACAAGGGCATGGGAGTGTCTCATGCTAGTCATAAGTCTTTACTTAAAGAAAGAAGCCTCTTGTGTATGGCAGAGATGCCAACCCATCTGTTGACTAGAAAATTGCCATGCACTCTGGTCGCTATGGGGAGTATAACCATGACCTTCCACCCACCGTGTGCGGAAATGAGTCATTCTGGGCAGAGTCATCTAGATGGCCCAGATGGTGCCCTGACCCCATGTGACCTGGGCTGGGTATTCCATGGGGCTAGAGCACAGGGTCTGTCAGCCAGTTAGCACTGCCAGCTCATGCCTAGCTTTCTGCTTTGAAATGACTAAATTATACCCTCTCCCAATCCCCGGAAAGGGGCTGGCTGACTAAAGCCAACTCAATGTTCTCTGGGGATCATGTGGCATTGGCTTGAGAAGAAAATGGTCAGGACCTATGATCTGAACCAGTTGGTGTTTTCTCTAAGGAAATCTCATGTCCTAAGCCTTCCACTGTCAGCTGCTCAGTAGCCTTGGAAACTAGGTATTTTTCTGGCTAGTTGCTTGAAGTATGCCTAGAGCTGCTGTAAGACAAGTGTTGCTGAGACATCTGCACAAAACAGCAGGGAGAGAACAGGTGCCCAGGAGCTGCAGGGCTGGGTTCCTATCTACCATTCCTACTAGGCTGTGTGACCTTGGGCTTGTCACTTTACCCCTCTGGGCCTGTTTCCTTGTAGGCTAAATGCCTCACAGGATCATTGTGAGGTCAATTGAGATTATCTATGTAAAAACATGTTGCAAAAAGTGTGCACAAGTGAACAAGTTGAGCAGGACTGGCACCAGAACCTGTGCTGGAAACACGTTGTGCTAAGTAGCCCATATTCTCTAAAGAGAGTTGTCAGCAAATGAGGCCAGATTCCCCCCAACTGCAGGAGTCCCAAGGAAGCAGGCCCAATTACCATCACCACCCTTCCCCTGCCATGTAGGGGAATGAGCAGAAGGGAGGTGGGAGAACGTGGGAAAACAATTGACTCTGTCCCTCCCATTGTGACTGTCACCTTGAGGTCAAGTTGGCTGCACCTATCAGAATCACTGATGGAGATTCCTGGAGGAGGGTGCCTGCAGGAGACAGCTATTGTCTTGTGCTCTAGGCTGGACACTTGCTGAGATGTTGAGACTCTTGGCCCCATCTGGTGGTGGGGGTATGGTGATGGAGGTTTGGGGAGAATGTGACCTGTGTCCATAGGAGTTTGTGTGAATGTGTAGACAGGATGTTCAGCCACGGGTGAGAAGGGACTGGGGGGCAGTGTGTCTGAGGGGCTGTAATTCTCCCTCACCTCAGTTCCCTTTAATTCTCAGAGGGTGGGAAAAGACCCCAGTGGTTTCTGAGCCTATGTAAAGGAGGACAGAGTGGGAAGGACATGGACCACTGGAGAAGCCAAAGGTAGCTACAGCTGTCCTTCCTGGTGACAGATGGGTTTAGGTCACACTGAGAGGTGTTCAGAAAGCCATGCACATGTGACCAGCATGCAGCCAAGGCCACCAACAGCAGATGGGCCCAGAGTGAGACCAGACAGCCAACATGCAGTTAGGATCTCTCTACACTGCCAACCCCACCTCCTCCCTGAAACTACTCATGAATAAGACAAGGAAGGATGTCAAATCAGATGCAAGACTGCGGCTTTAGAATTAAATAAGATAAACAGACTTTTAATAATAGAACTGACCAAAAGTTAAGAAATCTGCCCAAGATGCTATTAAGGCATAGAAAAGTGTGGCTTGATCATACACGGTTGAAGGCAGGGATGCTCATTCAACCATGTCACACTTATACCCCTCTACATTGGACTGATCAATACACCTGTCACCTAAGTCTTAGTTTTTATAGTTGGTGGTCCATTTGAACTTGGCGAATTGAGTCCAATAGATGTACAAACATTGGTTCTCACACTTGAGCATGCATCAGAAGCATCCAGAGGGCCCGTTAAAGCAGACAGTCGGCACCATACCCAGTTTCTGCTTCAGTAGGTCTGGGGTATGATAGAGAACCTGCACTATTAGCAAGGTCTCAGGTGATGTTCATGCTGCTGACCTGGGGACTACAATTTGAGAACCACGTGGTACAGATGAGGGCATCAGTGGCGTGTGTCTTTAACACAGCCTTGAAAATAAGCCCCTGAGCTTCCTTGGAATCCAATAACAATGCTGATTTTATTCATTTCACCCATCTACTTTCCCTTGAAAGTGGCACTGGCGTTCCTGTGTGCTCAAGAACTCATTGAAATGCATTGTTCTGAGTCTGTAAGGTCTCCGGGATTTCCTCCAGGCTCATGAGGCCAGCTCTGCCCAGGTATTAGGTTAGCTGCTAGCACATCTTTGAGCAGGAGCCCAGTGTGAAGTTAGGGGTGTGTAAGCCGGGACAGGGAAAGCATTCTGCTTGCTCCTGTGGAAGTAGGAGCCATCCTTGCTTCCCCTGCCATCCTCATGCCTCTGAGCCTCTTGGCCTGGCAGGTATCTCCCCCTCAGAGGAAACACCTCTCATGTGGGTCCTGCTCAGCCGGGTTTGGGTAGAGCACATCCTACCCAAGGGGTAGGCGTGGTCCCCAAACCAGGCCAATCAGAGATCCCATCCTCCTGGCATTGCCATCTATGTAGGGGTGAGCACCTGGCCAAGCAGAGTTCTTTCTGGATCATTTGCTGGAGGGTATGTGATAAAGTATTATAATCTCTATGGAATTTTAGGCTCTGAGGACCAAGGAAATCTGGGACTCTCAAGTGTCATTGTGGAGGGCAGGAGAGAGAGGAAGAGAGAGAAAATATGGGAAGCAAAAGGAGGAGAGAATTTAAAGACATGGTGATTTTATTAGCGGCATAGATCCAGTTGTATCTGAAGCCTAAGTTTTGGACATCCCTGTTATGTGAGTAAATAAATTCCCTTTTTTGCTGAAGTTATTTTCAGTTGGATTTCTGTCCTATGACCCAAAGTCCCAACTAATACAATCATTGGGAATTCTTTTTTTAAAAAGATATTTATTAAAAAGATATAGCTAACATACAATGTCATATGAGTTTCAGGGGTACACCATAGTTCAACATTTATATACCTAAAGAAGTGATCACCATGATAAGTCCAGCAGCCATCTGACACTGTACCACACTCTCACAATATTATTGACTACATTCCCCATGCTGCACATTACATCCCCATCACTTACTTGTTTTATACCTGGAAATTTGGACCACCTATTGCCCTTCACCTTTCCCCTCATCCCCTTTATAATTTTTCAATTACAGTTGACATTCAATATTATTTTATATTAATTTAAAGTGTACAACATAGTGGTTAGATATTCATATAATTTAAGAAATTATTCTCCTGACTAGTCTAGTACCCATGTGGCATTTCATGTAGTTATTGCCATATCATTGACTATATTCCCTATGTTTTTACTTTACATCCCCATGACTATTTTGTAACTACCAATTTGTACTTCTTAATCCCTTTACTTTTTCACACTGCCCCCCAACCCCTCCCATCTATCATCCCAAAAAATCTAGTACCCATCTGACATTATACATAGTTATTACATTACTGACTATATTCCTTATGCTGTACCCTACATCCCCATGACTGCTTTGTAACAACAAATTTGTACTTAATTCCTTTTCCTTTTTTTACACACACTCCCAATCCCCCTCCCATCTGGTGAATATCAAAATGTTCTCTGTATCTATGAGTTTGTTTCTGATTTGTTTGTTTATTTAGTTCTTTAGATTCTACATATAGCGAACTCACATTGCATCTGTCTTTCTCTGTCTGACACACTCCACTCAGCACAATACACTCCAGATCCACCCATGCCGCTACAGATGGTGAGAACCCATTCCCTTCCAGGGCAGAACAACATTCTATTGTATATATGTACCACCCCCTCTTTATCCATTCTTCCGTTGACAGACACCCAGGCTGCCTCCACATCATTGCAGTAAACAATGCTGCAATGAACATATGGGTGCATACATCCCCTTGAAGTAGCGTTTTGAATTTCTTTGGACATATACCCTGAAGTGGGATTATTGGGTCCTTCTTTGTCTCTGGTTATAGCCTTTGTTTCAGAGTCTTTTTTGTCTGGTATAAGTATGGCTACCCAGCTTTTTTTTTTTTTTTTTTTTTTTCCATTTTTATTAAATATCGTTTTCCATCTCTTTACTTTCTGTCTTTTTTTGTGTCAATCTGAAGTGATACACTTGTAGGCAGCATATGTAAGGGTTTTGTTTTCTTATCCATTCAGCTCTCCTATGTCTTTTTATTGGAGCACTTAATCCATTTACACTGAAAGTAATTGTTGATAGATATGTAGCTATTGCCATTTTCTTATTAATAATTTTGATCCCCCCTACCCCCATCTTAAAGAAGTTCCTTTAACATTCCTTGTAATACAGTTTGGTGGTGATGAACTCCTTTAGCTTTTTCTTGTCTGGAAAGCACTTCGATTTTAAATGATAGTCTTGCTGGGTAGAGCACCCTTGGTTGTAGGTCCTTGCTTTTCATTACATTGAATATTTTGTGCCAGTCCCTTCTGGCCTGCAATGTTGCTGCTGATAAATCAGCTGACAATCTTATGGGAGTTATAAGTTACTAGTTGATTTTCTCTTGCTGCTTTTAGGATTCTCTCTTTGTCTTTAACCTTTGCCATTTTAATTATAATGTGCCTTGGTGTGGGCCTGTTTGGGTTCATCTTGTTTGGGACTCTCTGTGCTTTCTGGGCTTGTATGTCTGTTTCCTTCACCAGGTTAGGAAAGTTTTCAGTCATTAATTCTTCAAATATATTCTCAATCCCTTGCTTTCTCTCTTCTCCTTCTGGTACCCCTATGATGTGAATGTTGTTATGCTTGATGTTGTCCCAGAGGTCTCTTAAACTATCCTCATTTTTATGAATTGTATTTTCCTTTTGCTGTTTTGATTGGGTGTTTTATTCTACCTTGTCTTCTAAATCGCTGATTTGATCCTCTGCTTCCTCTAGTCTGCTGGTGATTCCTTCTAGTGCATTCTTCATTTCAGTTATTGTATTCTTCACTTTTGACTAGTTCTTTTTTATGCTTTCTATCTCTTTGTTAAGTTCTCACTAAGTTCCTTGAGGATCTTCATAACCATTGTTTTGAACCCTGTCTCTGGTAGGTTGCCTGTCTCCATTTTGTTTAGTTCTTTTTCTCTAGTTTTCTTCTGTTCTTTTATTTGGGACATATTTCTTCATTGCCTCATTTTGGCTGCCTGCCTGTTTGTTTCTATGTATTAGGTAGATCTGCTATGTCCCTCAGTCTTGGCCGGGTGGCCTTATGTAGTAGGCGCCCTGTGGGGCCCTGGCACAGTCCCTCTGGTCACTTGCTCTGGAACCTCTGTGGCTGAGATATTCCTCCCAGTTTTCATCTACCACATGGAGGTTTGGGACCAGACTGTTTGCATCTCTGCCCCTCCTACCAGTCTTGATGTAGCTTCTTCTTTATATCCTTAGTTATAAAACTCTGTTCAGCCAGACTTCAGATGGTTCTCCAGGTTGATTGCTCTATAAGTTAGTTGTGATTTTAGTGTGTTCGCAGAAGGTAGCAGGCACAGTGTTTATATGCTCTGCCATCTTGGGTCTCCTCATTGGGAATTCTTAGCTACCTTTTTCACATCTCCAAATATGTTGGTTTTTCCTCCATCCCCACTGCAGTATCTGTCTTAGTAACAGCCTCCCAATCCTGTGAAAATCAGGGCATTTGATTGCTCTGGGGTGCCCACCTCCAAATAATGAATCATGAGAGATGACTTGCCCAGTTCAGTGGCCTTTGATGGGGAGGGCTGTGGCAGCTGAGCTTTAGTATACAATGACTCTTTCTAGCACATTTCTTGGGGCAATTGTAGCCTTATGACTTATAATGTAAGGTCCCTGATGCAAAGAAAAAGCTATCATCTTCCTCCAGCGACCTTCTGGTATTCAACCTGGAGCTCCCAGAGTCATTAGACTGTGCTCTTTCATTGCCCTGGGCCCTGGTTCACCTGCCAATCCTGACTACGATGGGGAAAATCTCTTAGGCGTGATTGTGCGTAAACCAGCACCACAGGCTCTATTGTCAACACCAGAAACTCCTTCTAACTGTGACCCAATAAAGTTATCAAACATCCCAGGCCCTGACCTTCCTAGTAATCTAGGTATAGCAGACCACCACTGATGGATGGGTGTCTTGGGTGGTCGCAGACCCATTAGTATTTCAATGTGTTTCTAAAGTTGATCCACATTTATAGCTTATTAATGGAGAGTGACCTTTAATGATTTCATTAAAAAAGATTTAAACCATATATCGTCCAGCAAAACTTAATAAAAATTCTCCTTTAGATGTTGCTATTCTTATTCCAGAGTGCCAAACACTGCCAACAGCCTCATGACCTCTAATACTTCCCCCTCATCACCTGTGTTGCCTGTAATACTTCCCACTCTTGTTCTAAGATGATTCATTAGGTGGGCCCCAGAACCAGCACCAGTATTAACATTACCTGGGACCAAGTTAGAAATGCAATTTCCTGGGCTCTATCCTAGGTCTACTGAGTCACGAAGTCTGGAGTGAGGCCCAGAAATCTATTTTAATAAACTCCCCTGGAGGTTCTGATGCAGACTCAAGTTTGAGAACCACTGTCAAAACCACTGATCCAAGTGACTCAGCTCCTGCCTCACTTTTCACACCTTGCCCAGCAACACAAAAGGCCAGAAATGTTCAAGAGGGGCCCACTGAATGCTCCTCAAGAAAGCTCTCTGATGGTTTCCACTCTGGCCCCAGATCATGTATCAGTGGCTTTGGCCCATAAGACAGGCACTTTTGCTGCTAAGGTGCTAAGTCTCTCTGTATTGTCACACTGGCACCTGAACTGAGGACAGATGACTCCTCGTGTTTCTGTTTCAGAGCCTCAGAGACGTCAGTGTCCAAGAGGTGGGGGCAAGGTGGGGCTGACACCACCAGACAAAACAGAATGAAGTAGAATAAAGCAGTCACCAAGGGAAGAAACAAATGCACTTAAAAATCCCTCCCTCCCAGCAACCTGTGTGGATTATAAAGCCACATTTATCTTTCAAAGTAAATAGCAATTAGTCCTGAGGAGCAAGGAGACTTTCAAGTAATGGCCAACATGTGTTGATATTGACAGTGACCCATAAATCTCAATTTCTTTGAGGGAAAATGTTGGGCACATTTTAATTCCAAGCCATCAGATGTGAAGGAGTGAGATTTACCTCTGCTGTGGATCTGAGTGGAGCATCCTTGGAAATACAACCCAATGAATACGGAGTTAAGCACTAATTGATGGCCTCCCGCATGCTTCATAACACTCCATTACCCAGATGGGGAGCATGACAGCTGAAACAGGGAGCAGCTGAGGCTGGAGTGAGCAGCCATCTAGGAAGGACAAAAAGCCCTGGGGCTGCCATGCCACCCTAGGCTGCCCAGTATGACTAATTGTTGGCATCTCTGTCAGAGCTTGCACTGCCCTTCCCACGGGCTCTGGGCACATTGGAGCCTGCCAAACCTTTTCACGAGGGTTCTTTTGCTTCTTTCCCCAGCAGTTTTCTCATCATGCATGACCAGTCCCAAATCTAGACTTTGTCCTCCACGAGAGACAAGAGGCCTTTCTCTGACTTGTCAGTTTGTTGTGACTGAGAGTGAGGATGACCAACTCTTACTGACATTTAAAAAGGCGTTTTAGTTACCATTTATTTACTACTTGCTGGATACTCCGCTGAGTGTTTTTACATGTGTCATCTCATTTAATACTAACTGTGTGGCTTTGGACCAGTTACTTGACCTCTGTAAGCCTCGATATCCTCATCTTTAAAATGGGGACAATAGTAGTACTCACCCTTTAGGGTTGCTGGGGGATGAAGTGGAATATTCTAGGGAAGCTCTGGCACTTGGGGAAGCTGCCCATAGCCCTGCCTGCCCAGCCCCCGCTGAGTGAGGTGCTCACGCCACAGCCTTGGGGCTGGGGCCAGGGCCATACGTCTCAACACCTTCCATCTATGTTGGGTCTCCTCCCTGAGCGAGGGAATGCATCTTACTGCCTTTGCAGCCCCAGCATAGGGTCTGGGGCAGCGTATGTGCCCAGTAAACACATGTGAAATGAGGACAGAAAGCAGGAAGATGGCAGAGTGAGTGCCAGGAACTCCTGGTCCTGAGCTAAGAAGTTGGGGCTGGAGGACCCCAAGTGGGGACCTAACCAAAGGCTTTCATCCTGGCTCGAGGGGAAAACTGGGAGAGAGTTTTGTCAGAGAGGAAAGGACTTAAAGAGCTCCCAACTCTGAGTCCAGGTGAGGGCAGTGATTTATCCAAATTCACACAGCTATTTGGTGACAATAAGTCATGGCTGAAGATTTTTAGTGTGGGCAGTGTTTGATCCACCATGTTAGGGAAACATATTACCTGAAACAGGCAGAGGACCCTAAGGAAGGCAGCCTTGAGTAACCTGCTAGGTCCTAATTCCTCTCTCTGGTGGTTACTTAGAACCTCCCACCTGGTCCCACCCCACTGCCTCCCCACAGTGCCCCTGCTAGGTCTGCCTGCAGGGCTCGCCCTGCCCTTCCTCCCTCAAGTCTGAGGACCTGACGAGAAGCACATCAAGACCAGGTGTTAGAAAGGTGCGTGGGGGAAAAACACAGGCCTTGGAGTCAAATAGACCTCAATTCAGATTTCATTGCATCCTTTTACTAGTTTACACAAGACGGGCTGTACATGCCTGTTTCCTCACATGTGCAATGAGATTAACAGTATACACTTTACAGGTTGTAGAGTTAAGCCTACTTAAGCATGCTAGACGTAGTAATTAGGCATATCCAGTTGGATTTGAGGCAAAGGACTGTGTCTCATTTGTATATTTTTTCCCATTTTCCTGTTCCTCCAGTGCTAACATGTTGTCTTATCTTCAGTAGTAGTAGCAGCATTGAGTAAATGAGGAGTTATTTTTGGATTCTTTAGAACTCTGCTTCTCAAAGTCTGTTTCGGGGACCAGCTGCATGGGCATGACCTGGATGCTTGTTAGAAATGCAAGATCTTGGAGTCCGTCCCAGATGTACTGAAACAGAACATTCATTTTACCAAGTTCCCTGGGTGAGGCATACACACGTTAAAGTTTGAGAAGCTCTGCTTTAGAAAGCATCGAAGCTGGGGAAGCTTAAACTCCTATTAAGGTAGTGAGCATTGCGGGGAATTTATGGGCAAGAAACAACACAAGCATGATATACATTTCCTCTTCCGATTCTCGCCGGTTGGAAGTGGTTTCCTGGTTCCATGGAAACCCCAAAGAGCCAGAAGCACTTCTATAAGATCCACAAGGGGAACTGAGCCAGCGCCTAT
The DNA here is from genome assembly GCF_036562045.2 of Rhinolophus sinicus. Lineage (NCBI taxonomy): Eukaryota > Metazoa > Chordata > Mammalia > Chiroptera > Rhinolophidae > Rhinolophus > Rhinolophus sinicus. The sequence goes on from NC_133753.1 coordinate 51,159,163, forward strand.
GTGCAGCTATGTGTGTGTGTGTTTTCCAGAGTAGACTGTGGCAGGGAGAGCATTGCTCCCTTGCAGATTGATAGCTATATCACAGATGTTGCGTGCAGCCTCTAAGCAGGAGCCCTAATTGACTTCAGAGTCCCCATGGTTTTAGATGGGGAAGTCAGGCAGGACCTGAGCTGGTTCTCCTGTACCTCTGGGATGTGTTCCATTATTTCCAGCAGGGGTGTGGAATTTGCCAGATGAAATGACTTAAAACTCATTTGCTTTTAAAAAAGTGTATGTCACTTAGCCCTATGGTGAGGAGGCGTATAGTCAACGGACATTTGCCATGTGCTTATTCCATGCCAGGCCTGTGTGGGTCCTGGGGATAAAATAGTGACTGAGACTTGCCCCTGCCCTGGAGATGCACATAGTTCAGTGGGGAGAGAGTGTGCTGGCAGGTAATTAAGAGCAATGAGCCAAGTGCTATGGGCAAGAGGTCCCCAAGGGACATAAGGCAGTGGAGATGTATATACAGTCATGAGCCACATATTGACATTTTGGTCAACAACGGTTATATGTAGTGCAATGCATTGCTCACATATTTGCGGTGATGCTGGTGTAACCAAACCTACTGAGCTGCCAGTTCTATAAAACTATAGCACATGCAGTTATGTACAACGCGTAATAACTGTTGATAATGATAATAAACGACTATGCTACTGCTACTGGTTTATGTATTTACTAGACTATACTTTTAATCATTACTTTAGAGTGTTCCCTTTTTACTTATAAAAAAGTTTGCTGTAACAATATGCCATATTACACCACCAGCAGCCTCATACATCTTATTTTTACTGTGTCTCTTGATTCTATTATTTTCTCTTGTGCTTGATTTAACCTTGTGTTGTTTTACACAGTAACATGCTGTATAGATTTATGGCCTAGGAGCAATAGGCTAGACCAAGTAGCCTAGGTGTGTAGCAGGCTGGACCATCCAGGTTTGGTTAAGTGCACTCTGTGATGTTTCCACAATGATGAAATTGCCTCATGACTCATTTCTCAAAATTTATCCTCATTGTGAAGCAGTACATGACTATACTTATATTCATATATGAGAGAGTGAGAGAGAGAAAAAGGAGAAGAAGAGATAGAGAAATCAAACGGTTCTGCACACAAATAGATGTGCATATACTGGGGGTGCCAAAAAATGTGTACACATGACTTGTATTCATCTTTTGTTATTGGTATATATTGAGTATTACAATTTTAATACAGTTTTCCTTTTTAAAATGTGTATACATTTTTTGACACCCGAGAGAGAGAGAGAGAGAGAGAGAGAGAGAGAGAGAGAGAGAGAGAGAGCACAAATATACCAAAATGTTAACAATTGTTGAGTCCATCTAGAGGGAATACAATAACTCATTGTATTATCCTTTCGACTTTGTACTTCAACACTTTTGTAATTGAAAGTGGGGAAAACATTGGGAGTAGTACATGAAAGAGGTGAATATTATACTATTGGGATGACTTAGTAAATAGTCGATATTTACAAATGTTTGTTTGATGGCCAGCAGTGCATAGTTGCAAAGTGCTTCCAAATACGTGATCTCCTTTCATCCTCAGCACAACCCTGTGGGGTCTCTAATAATCACCCGTTCACTAGCGTTTGTCTGGAGACCACTTGCTTATAAGTGATGTAGCTGGGACTGAGACTCAGGTTTTGTGACCCCAAATCCAGTCCTCTTTTGTCATCCAGAGCCTCCCTCAGGAGTCCGCAGTGTATATTCTGCTTGGGCCAGGAACGGAGAGCTTAGACAAGCAGGGGACCCTCCTTGTCTCTCTGCCCAGTCCTACTCATCCTTGGGCACGGGCCACCACCCACTTCTCCTTTTGGTCTCTGCAAGGGGTTAAGTGAGGGGAGGTAGGCCCCAAGAGAGGATGGCAGCTGACCTGGGGCCCTTTTCTCCTTGGCTGGGGATGGGGTGCGTCCAGGCAATGGTCCGGCGAAAGACAGCCTGCATGGGAAGATGGCCTCGCAAGGCCAGAGAGCATCGCAGCGTGGGCTCACCAGGGGCACCTGCCTGGGGAGAGGATCATTCCTTCAGGCACCCTGCCCAGAGGGCGTTTTATCACTTACTGCAACATGAGCCAGAGAATGGCTCCTTCTTGGTGCCCTGCCAGGTGTTGCTTGTGCTGCCAGAAAGTCTTAATCACGCTATTGAAAGGGGCCAACCCCTCCCCCACTAGCTGCCAGTTGGCTCCTGTGCCCCTTGGCTGGGCCGTAGCTTCCTGCACCCCCACAGCAAAGGTCCCCTGTTTGGGCCTGGTTCGGAGCATGCATACTTACTACTCACTGTCCTGCCTCAATTATATTTATAAGCCTCTTTTCCTAGCTCTGAAGCCCCTAGGGAGTTGCTGAAGCTCAAACGGAACAATGATACCCCTACGTGTCCAGTGTCCCCAGTGCCTGGCCCAGGACCCGGGTCAGAGTAGGGTCTCGGAAGTCTTTGCTGGATGTTATGGGCTGAATTGTGCCCCCCACCCAACCCCACTCCTGTGTTGAAGTCCTAACCCTCAGTCCATCAGAATGTGAGTGTCTTTGGAGACAAGGTCTATGAACAGTACTAATAGTTAAATGAAGTCATTGGGGTGGGCCCCAATCCCATGTGACTGGTGTCCTTATAAGCAGAGAAGGTTAGGACACAGCCTGGCACAGAAAGATCCTGTGAAGATAAAGAGAAGAAAATGGCCATCTACAAGCCAGGGAGATAAGCCTCAGAGGAAATCAACCCCGCCAACACCTTGATCTTGGACTTCTAACCTCCAGAATTGTGAGAAAACAAATTTCTGAGCCACGCTGTGGTCCTTGGTGATGGCAACACTAACAAACTAATACAATGGATGAACGTTGCATGTGTTGGAGTCTGACCATAAGACCTGGCACAGAGCTGGTGTGTGGCTAAATCTGAGAGGAAATCCACGCCCCAGACACCACCCTCTGAGTGTGGACTTCCATGCTTGAACTGGCCGCGTGGATGTGTCCCCTGTGAGCGGGTGGGCTGATCCCCACCCTCCCTCGTGACTGTCTTCTCCAGCTCTTCCTGCTGCAACTCAGCCATCCTGAGCATGTCTCAGGGACAGGAGCCCCCCAGTGTGGCAGGAGGTGGTGGAGAGGGCATGAGCAACACACCAAGAGGACCGAGTCACGGAATAATTGCAACAACTGCATCACAGGCAGCAGAGAGTCTCCTGAAGGGAGATTTCTCAGGTGTTGTCTTCATGACATCACCAAGCCACAGAGATGCCAGGGAGGGTCCAACTCAGTGTATGAAAACAACCCAGTCACTACAGGAGAGTTTCTTGGGTAAAGAAAACATGTTAGCCTTTTCCAAGCTCCCTCGGTTACGTCAAATTGGCCCAGAATTTTCAGGCTTGACATCATGGGGCCACTTTTTGATTTGGGCTGGGCTGCCTGGGTTTGTATTCACACAGTGTCACTGAGCTTGACTTTCTAGAAGCAGAGACTGTGATGGAGGCTGACATGTAAGGGGGCCAGGACTTTGTCCAGGGATGGGTTTCCTCCAGGGCCACTGAGGAGGTGGCCATCACTCATGGTGGGGAAGGTGAGTGAAAACTTCTAGTTAGAAGTGGCCAGGCCCACAGAGGTTCCGAGTATGTCCCAGGCTCTGCTGGCAGTGACATCAACAGTGGGGATACCTCTGAAGGCCAAGGGACCTAATTTCTCTGGCTTTTTGGGGAGCTGGGGGCTTAGAGTCAGACAGGCCTGGGTGTGAATCTTACCTTGCCACTCACTAGTTGAGTCGTTTAGGCTAGTTGCTTCATCTCTCTGAGCCATCATTTCCCCATTTATAAAATAGAGATAATGATATTTAGCTCACAGAGTGTTTGCATGGATCAAGTAAAGCAGGCAAAACATTTGACACATTTAAATGTTCTTTAAGATAATAGTTGCTATTATTTCATACATCTTGGTTCTACTCAATTAAAGCATCAAATGTATGCTTTTTCCAAAAAGCATAACATGTATGTTTTCATTGTTAGTAGCTGATCAAACACTGATGTGCCTGACCCTTTCTAAAGCAGCATTGGGGGGAAAAAAGGTCACTTACTTCTTGGATGATTCTTACAGAACTGCAAACAGAATGATGCCTCTGTCCTGGTGTCTTGAGACCATTTGAGTCGCTCAAAGCGATTGAGCCACACACACCAGGGTTCAGGCAAAGGGGCTGTGTCTTGTGGGTAAAGTGGACAGAACTATGCTTTGGAATTTCTCTCCTGTTAACATTTAAATAGCTGATGAGGCAGCCACTGAAAGTCTCAGGGCTCTGTGATGAGCTCCCAGTGAGCCTTGCTGATACCCAGGATGGCAGTGCTAAAAGGGACTCCCACATACTACTCATGGGACCTCAGAGGCCCAGGAAGTGAAGGCAGCCACCCGAGGCTGTGCCGCCAGCACCAAGGTATAGAGACATCAAAGATGTTACCAGAGTTTCTTGGTGTGTGAGAAAATGAAAACACAACACAACAAAACCCAGCCCTGCTGGCCACCAGACCATCATGTACCCAACTGAACACAGACAATATCCATGGAATAGAAACGATGTGCTGCAAGGACCGTTCACGTCCATGTTTGCAGTAAGACAGAGAGGAGGCCACTCTGAAACTGAAAACATGATGAAACAGTCCTTTTGTGGACTAACAGGAGTGGCGGTTTACCTCTCTCAATGCTTGCTGTAGTCCCACCTTCGTCTTCCTACCCATTAGATCACTAGGGATTAAACTAAGCAATAATTGTAGACAATAATGAATTAATTACTAAGTTATGAAGATGCTCGATCATTGAATTGCCCACAGGCCCCTTTGACAGACTCCAATCCAGAACTGCTTCTCAACCCTTTCTTAGTCCTGCCAGCACAAGCCCAAATCTTTGAAGAAGCCCCTCTCCACTCCTGGTACTGGGATGCCCCTGGATTTCTTTGGAGTGTGTCCTCCTTACTGCAGGGAGCCAAATAAACCCAACTTTTATTTGACTTCAAGTGTTTTCCTGGTGGTCTTCAGTTGGTGAACTTTCACCTCTATAAGATGGTCGTAATAATACCTGCCCAATATACTTTACAGAGACATTACAAGAAGCAAACGGTATCATGCAGGTGGGAAGGAGTTTTTAAAGTTGAAATTGCTGTAGGTCTAGAAGCTAGTACAATGCGGATTTTCCAAATGGTTCTCTTTTCAGACTTAAAGTAAGGTACTTTTTAAATGGAAGGTTCCTATTCAAGCATCTGTTATGTGTTCCTGCCTCCGTTTTCTTGGTGTAAATCCCTCGTAGGATTTAGTGTTAGGACTAGCAACAAGAAAACTTCAAAGAAACTTGCTCATGGCTGGGGCCTATCTGGAAGACCTGAGGGTTTGTGGGTACCAGCCAGGTGAGGTTGCAGAGCTGGTGACTTCTGAGCCCACCTCTGCCTTTTCCGGTTGATAACATTACTTTCTATCTGGGAGTGGCTGGGTTTCAGCCAGGCTGGGAGATAAATTCATCCACCCATCAGGACAGGCAGCCAGCAATTGTGTCTCTCTCTCTTTTTCAAACACCAATCTCAGTGGTGGCCCCACTGCTCCAGGGTGAGGGCCAAACTCCTTAGTGGAGCCTAGGAGGCCCTAACCTGCAGCCACTTCTTTTTTGTGTTCCACACTGGGCCACAGCAAACGTCTCAGGGATTCCCAATTTCATGATCTGTTTTTCAAGCCTCCAAGATGGGTTCCTGCTTTTCCTTCTGTTTGCAACATCCTTCTACTTCTTTTCCTTCAAGACTCAACTCGAATAGCACATCCTCTATAAAAGCTTTTCAGCGAACCTTTCCTGACTTATTGAGTTGAAATTATGCCTCTCCTAATCTCTAATCTACACACACACACACACACACACACACACACACACACACACACACAGGTGTAGGAGGCCGGACACCCCAGAAGTTGGGAAGCTTCTTTATAAATAGAAGCATGCTTTTTCATTTTTGTATCCTCAAGGGTACATTTTTGTACTGACGATGGGGCCTGGTACACAGTAGGTAGTTAATAAATGCTGTAATTCACTGCTGATAATCTTGCTATGTTTCAGTATAAAGCAGGATATTGTTTCCACTGTTTCGGTTTCTCTTGGGACAAGGAAGCAGGAACATTTGTCACTGGGAAGTCTTTGTAATCAAAGAAAGGCCAGTCTTGGTCCACTGAGAATCACAGGCTCTGCCCAGATTTTGGTAATGCCCAGCTCATAAGAAAAAAATTTCCTTGATCCTATTTTCAGGTCTCCCAAGGAGTGGTTGAGTATGCATGGATGGTTAATTAGTTATTGCAATAAGTATTTTTCCACCAATTACAAGTAACCCTCAGTTTGGGAATTTTTTTCATTTTAAGAATCACTTTCTTTTCAGCATGATGATATTTATTTTGGAAGAATAAATTGTAATGAATATCTTGGGGTTTTATATTCTATGGCTACGCCTGAGGGAGGTCAGTATGGAGGTCAACATCCATCCATTGAGAAGTTCATATTCCTCTCACGCCCCCACCACGAGACTCAGGAATGAAGCCAGGTTTGCCCAGGAGGCTTACATTGTTTCCCCTGGAAGGGCACTAAGCCTGGAAGTCAGAAGACCTGAGTTCAAGTCCAGTTAAAATCTTGCCACTCACTAGCTAGTTTCCTTTCTCTCGTGATTCTCAAGGTATAGTCCTCATAACTCCAGCAGCACTTGGAAACTTGTTAGAAATGCAAATTCCCAGATCCACCCCTGGCCCACTGAATTAAAAACTCTACATGCACACTGGGCCCAGAAATCATACTTGAATAAGACTATATTTATTTAACAAATTTAATAAAATGTATTTATTTTATAAATAAATACAATTTAGTAAGATCTTATTTTAATAAACTTCTGATATACACTAAAGTTTAAGAACCTCTGATCTAGTCAAATCCCTTTGTTTTATCATTTTCTAAGAAAATATATTTTTAATTATTCAAATCATTACATATACTATATATGTACTATAATACTACATAACATTTGGAGGAGAAATACTTAGATATAAACTCAATTGAAATATCAACATTTTTGTACATTTTCTTCCAGTCTCTTTTTCTTAAACATTTGTATTTTCAGAGTGTAATCCCAGGGCCCACCCAATCAGGTATACGGCTTTTGTCCCACTTAGCATTAGAATGTAAATTCTATTCAGTGTTTCCACCTTTATATCTTCAAAAGGACTCTTTTTAATGGGCCCATACAATTTCACCAGGTCCCTGAATGTGAATTTGTATATGTGGAGGTGAGGTGAAAATGCCTTAGATAGATAAGGAGGCCCCCTTTCAATGCACTTGATCTTTTTATTCTCCCCTACTCTAATCTCATTGTGGAAAAATGGAAATTATAAGTGTTTCTGGAAATAGAGTCATGAACAAGAGGAAAGTGAGGTTAGCCAGTAGCCCTGAGTTTTCCAGAGTCATCCAGAAACTCCAGAAACCCTGATTCTCCCAAACCTGAAATCCTCTCCTAAAACTCTGAAGCCGCTGGGGCATCAATGTGCTACCTTGTGGCAAAGTCTAAGAATTACACCTTTGTTCGAGAAGCATGGCTGGCAGCCTGAATCCTCCAGTGTGGAAACAAGTGGAGTTTGTCTCCTTGCCCTAAGCTGGGTGCCTGAGCATGAGCTCCAGGCACACGCTGACCACCTTACCATAGCAACCCCACTCCCTGCAGGACGGGCTGGGCTCTGACCCATTGTTCTGGTTTTTACATTGGTGCTGAAGTCTGGCAGGGGTCCAGATGACCTGCCTGCCAACCTGGCCAGCCCTTTCCTCCCTGGGCTAAACGCAAATCCCTGGCGGAGAATGCCCTACTCTACAATTGATACACATCTTGGAACCAGCACACAGCCACCTTTCTGGCTATGAAAACTGTGGTGCCTCATGCCCTGCTTAGATCCCATGGAAGTCAGGGGCACCCCAGGCTGAGGTCAGGGTAGTCACATCCCCTTGGAGAATGTAACTGAGACTGCTCAGCCCTGTCTTGTGGACCAGGCCTTGCAGCATTGTAGCAGCGGGTATGGAAAACAGGGCAGGGAGAAGGTGTGAGGGGAGATCTTGGTACTGGACAGTTAACTTCTGGTTGGGTCATTTGGTGATTCATGTGTTTGGGTCAGTTTACAGGCCCAATTCTTTCGGCAATCAGCCCTCTTGATTACTCTCTGAAAAATGGACCATACACCTGGCCCAGAATTAAAGAATATGGATTCAAAACCTGGGTCCCTTGTGAATGGCAAGCAGGGTGGAGGACAGGCTGCTGTCTTCTCACTTCAGGCTTGTGTTCTCCGGGAGGGTCTCAGTAGGACTCCAGACCGGCTCAGTGGTAGGGCCAGGAGGTCCAGTAGAGGGCAGATAGATTTTCACTGCAATGTTGGGGGCTGGCCTTCTGCTGATTCCCTTTCATGTACACTCCCAGGTGAGTGAGCTCCATGTCTGGATGCCACATCCAGTATTACTCATGAATGATGTTCCCTGCAAATGTGGAGGCCTGTCAAAAATTTGCAGGCCCTACTGGGGGACTAATTCTGGGCCTGACTGAGGATGGGTGGAGGTGGCAGGTCTTAAGGGATAGTACAGGTCTCTTTCCCAGTGGCCCTCTAGGGACAACAAATCCAGGACCAACTTAATTGCAGATAATCAGAGTCTTTCTTTTGTAATTTTATTTTTTTCTTTTACATTTAAAAATTTAACAAAAAACTCCATTCATGGCTTTAAAACTCTTCATATAGCTTTAAATGTGCTTCAAATACCTAGCAATATACAGGGATACAGTTTTTTCTGTCATGATTCAATATGTAGGTTATTTTGTCCTGTTTCTTCCCCATCTTATCACATACAAAATATCCTCATGGTTATTTCTAAAGCCACAGGCCCAATTGTTATTCAACTTTTTAAAGGTCACAGGTCGCTCTGATAATTTACCAAAAGTTTTCACCCGTCTCCTTCACTCAAATTGCACATACACGCAGCCTTGGGTGCCATCCAGGAGGTATCCAGACTCTCTGCAACCCATCCCTGTGCTGGGTTAAGATCCCCAGCCTTTAACTACCATGTTTCCCCGAAAATAAGACCTAGCTGGACCATCAGCTCTAACACATCTTTTGGAGCGATAATTAATATAAGACCCGGTATTATTATATTATTATATTATATTATATTATATTATATTATATTATATTATATTATATTATATTATATTATATTATATTATATTATATTATATTATATACCTGGTCTTACATTAAAATTAGACCGGGTCTTATATTAATTTTTGCTCCAAAAGACACATTAGAGCTGATGGTCTGGCTAGGTCTTATTTTCGGGGAAACACAGTATGAGTGTCTAATGAATCCCATCATTATCACCCCCAAAAGTTCTTAGAATGTTTAGTAGTAGGTATTTGAAACAATGCTTGTTTAAAGACGGACTTAGCAATAATTGGACCCTCTATCATTGATGGTTTATTGTTGGGCATTCAAGCGGTTTCCAGTTTGTTGCAGTTGTGACTCAATGTTGCTGTCAACACCGTCCTGTGTTTTGTTTTTGTTTTTTTTAATTTCTTCTTCCCAGAAGACCTCGTTTTAGAAAGTGTTTGGGCTTGGAAAACACATGCACCTTATCAGCTCTGTACCTTTGCTTATGCACAAGGAAAGCCTCGTTCTCTTTTGTACAGATTCCATCTTGCAAGACCCTGCTCAAAAGCTACCCCCCAGAAGCCTGTACCACACTTGGAAGTAAAGTCTTCTGCATTTGTACCTGCTGTTTGTCTTAGTCCATTTGGCTGCTATAACAAAGCACTATAGACGTGGTGGCTTGTAACCAACACAAATTTATTTCTCACAGTTCAGGAGCCTGGAACTCTGAGATCAGGGTGCCAGCATGGTCAGGTTTAGGTGACGACCCTCTTCCTGGTTTCCTTACATGGCGGAGAGAGAGTGAACTCTCTGGGGTCCCTTTTATAAGGGCACTAATCCCATTCACAAGGGCTCCATCCTCACGAATGAACCACCTCCCAAAGTCTCCACCTCCTAATACCATCACATTGGGGTTAGAATTTCAACCTGAATTTTGGTGTGTGGGGAACAGAAATAGTCAATCCATTGCACTCATCTCTAGTGATACTCATCACATTCCAGGCTCTAGTTGAGAAAATTTTATATACATGTCTTGTCTTCTTTATTAGACTCAGTGGTATACGCTATGTATTTGAAACCCAGAGTAGATCGTTTTAATATCCCTCTTCTTTGTAAGACAAAATTATGTACAGTAATATTCATGTAAAAATCAGTAATAAAATCACTATTTTCTTGATTTGTTTTTTAATTTGAGAGCAACGAACAATTTTAAAAAGAAGACATTTGAATTTTAAAGATACTCAAATGCATTAAAAGTACTTCCTGTAAGAACCAAAATTTTTACTTCCCAAACAAAATATTACACCTCACAGTTCACTGTAAAATCTGTTTTACTGCTTTAAATTTTAAACACAAAAATTCTTAAGTGATCACATAGGTTAATAGAATTGAAGTTCTCAGGTTCTATTTCTTGTCTTTACGATCACTATAGTATTATTTTTTACTTTGACTCTGTTGAAATGCAGGAACATGCAGTAAGGAGCACAGAGTTGGAGACATGCGATGACCAAAGTGAGTTGGAAGGACTCTGAATCGTTACGCACTTCCTCTTGCAGTGAGCACGTGTCGTTGAACCTGTGAGTGTCAGGGGCCAACTACATAACTGGGAGTTCTGTGATCAAAGTTTATATGTATATTAATAAAACTCAACAGTAACCACGGCAGTTGTTTACAATTTTGACCAGAAAACTATTTTTTTGGGGAAGAGCTTTGTGTTTTATCACTGGCATTATTTAGAATTGTGATAATGAGAGGAAGACCAATTTTTAGTAGGTTCTAGTGTTGTATTTCATTTTCTATATACGGCTTTCAGGGCAGGTGTCTCCCACCTTCTAAGCCCTGATTTGACACTGAATCCCGAGAGGGCAGGGGTCCAGTGTCTGTACAGCGTCTATTGCTTGAATGCAGTGGTTCTGAGTGTGGGTGAGGCCCCTGCAGAATCTCGGAGGATGTCCTCCCTGATCCTATATGTGAGGCCAATTTTCTTCAAACAAAGCGACATATTACAATAGATTGAATACAGAAACAGATGAAAGAATCCAGCTGCCTTCTGTGAAGCCAGACATTAAAGAAATTAGCAAAATCTCTTTGCAAACCATTGTCACTCTTTTGACTCACTTTCGTTGTGGTTGTTTTGGAAAATTCAAGTTATTTCTCATAATATCATGTTATACATGTTAACATGTGATAAATTTGTTATTTTTAAAGGCATTAAAAATTTTTAAATGTCTCGGTTTTAGTCCCTACTATGGAAAATATTGATAGCTGTATTCCATATAAAAAAGCTCTTTGGAGTTAGTTCTAAATAATTTTTAAGAATGTACTGGTGTCCTGAGACAAGAAAGTTTGAGAATCGTGGTCGTACTGCACTGCTTGTATAGAGCCGATGCGGCGCACATGTGTTAGATGAATGAATGACTGAATGGATGCGCTTCAGCTGCTTTTAGGATTTGGAAGCTGTGGCTGGAATTGGCAGGAAGGGGCAGGCCCCTGTGGGCGGTAGGGCTGGACACCTGGGAGGGGGCAGGGGCAACAGCTTCCCTTAGAAGTGGTGTTGGCCCTGATGGCAACACTGGTGGGGTGGGCCTGGGCCTCTGGCAGTGAGGTGGGGATGAGGGTGATTGTAGCTCTGTGTCCTGGGGGCTTCAGGAGGTTTACCACATCCTGTTCCCTTTGGAGCTGATGGGCAGGAACACCTCCCCGAATCTGCCTCCTGGGAGAGGAACTGAGCAGAATGGTTTTCTAGGGACCACGGGCTGTCATAACACTGGGTGTGAACACAATGAAGACAGAGGCCTGTAGCCTCCATCAAACAGATTAACCTCTAGGTTCCTCTCCCTGCTTTGCTCTAAATAGCCACGGAACCTCTGGCAAGTCCCTTAACTGCTGGCTTATCACCCACATAGTGAGGGTGGGGCAGAATGTCTGTGCAGCTCTGGCACATAGTGGGTGCACAGTCCATTAGTAATGTCATTAATAATAATGAAAAGAAGTAGGTTGGGAGGGGTGGGGTTAAGAAAGAAGGGTCCCGGAGAGAGTTCTTCCTGGCCCATGACTAGTGATAGCTGAAGCTTAGTGTATAAAGCAGGCTTTCTCAACCCTGGTACTACTGACAACATTTTGCCCTGGATAATTCATTGTTGTGGAGGCTGTCGTGTGCATTGCAGGATGCTTAGCCCATCCCTGGCCTCCAATCACCACGCGCCAATAGCACTCTCTCCCTAGTTGTAACCACTGGAAATGTCTCCGAACCTTGCCCCAGGTCCCCTGGGGGGCAGGAGGGCCGTTTTGCCCAGAGTTGGGAACCACCCATCTAGATCCTCATCTGACAAGGGCTCCATGTTGGGATGCTTACTTCCTGGCAGTGCCCAGGAAGGTGGGCACAGCCCCATGCACACAGATCTGACTCATTCCTTGCAGAAAGAATTCTGCCAAGAGATTCTGCTTTCAAAGGAACAAGAGGCCTCCTGACTCTGATCCTTTCTCCTGAGGAGCCCTCCTGCTAATTGTGGCCACTTCCCTCGGCTTTTGGACAAACCAGGACCGGGGAAAGCAGCAGCTGACTAGCACGGGTTTGTTGAAGGAAATCTGGAGAAAACCCAGCAGCCCAGGGGAGGCTGTCCAGCCCTTTGACCTCCACCTCAGCACTGATGGTTTCCAGCCCCCAAGTCTCCACTGAAAACCAGTCTGGGCCAATCAACAGCAGAATAAACAGAGGGTGGTTTTTCACGCAACGGAATGCTCAGCAACTCGAATGAACAAACCACCAGCACACACAGCCTCAAGGTCGAACGTCACCAATGTAATGTTGGTGAAAAAAACGAGAAGCAAAGAGCACGCACTGTATGCTTCCACTAACGAAAAGTTCCCCCTAAAAGGCAAAATGATCTATGGTAAGGCTCCAGGGGTGCACAAGGGAGGCTTCTGGGATGCGGTTTCAGATTGTGAAAATGTACTAAGCACTTATGATATAGGCACTTTCCTATGTATGTTTCAATAAAAAAAATAAACAAAACAGCATTCTGAACCAAAGTTCAGGACAGGCCCTTAAAGCAAACTCCCTATGAACCCAGTAATAAAAATCATCAGCAATTTTGCCTGTATGGCTCTAAATTATTATCATCACTTTTGGAAATGGCTTTGTAAATAACATGATATATGCAAAATAATTGGCATAGTGGTTGGCACTCAGAATGCCCAGTGGATGATAATAATGAATACTGCTAATAAGTTATTAACTGACCTAGGATACAAAATAGTAATTGAATACAAAGAACAGTCCTTTTTCTTAAGGAGAAAAGAAATTTCTGGAATTTTCAAGTACATTCTGGTTAGTAAATTCCTGATTCTTAAAGTTTTTCGAGCTCCCTCTAAGCATAGTCTTTGAGGAAAGAAAAATCTAAGCCTCTGCCTTAGAATTACTAGCTCCTGACCACTAACCAGCACAAAAAGAAAGTCCAAAATGCCAGTCTTAGTTGGCCAAACTGTTCAGTTTACTTCATGTCTATCATTTATTGATCCTGTACACTATTTAGCCAGGAATCTGGAATCCACTTACCTGGTCAAGCATTTGGATCTCTGGCCATCAATCTAGTTTCTGAATTTATAGACCAAACAGACATGACTGCTGTTAGATTTCTCAGACTCAGAGTAAAACTTTGAAATCTAGAAAATGTGCAGTGATATCTCTTTAGACCTGGCTGGAAACAGGACTCTACAAATTCCTTTCTTCTGAGAGAGCTAGCAATTAGGCAACCTCAGCAAGACAAAGCATTTCATTGCAGCCTGTGCTTTCCGATTGAAAATTAGATGCCAAAGTAACTCTCAGGAAGACTGGAAACCCAGATTATTCTCCACCGAAGAAGTCTTAGCATGATTATTTCTGAATCAGATATGCAAGAAACTTCAATGCCAACAGCAAGCATGTTGAGAAGACTTCTATTCCCAAAGTGGTTTCCTAAAATTTCAGTCCTGTTACAAATGGCTACCTATCCCTGTGATCTGTGATGCCACTAACGGAACCACCTGTGAAGCAAGCTCTCACATAGTCAACAATTGCACTCTTTGTGACATACATTCAAAACGAAAAAAAGAAAAATCCATGCCCATCTCCGGAGAAAAGGCAGGCTCTTACCTAGTCCTAGGCTTTGTCCATAGGCACTTGATTGGATAAAGATGCTCAAAACCAAGAAAATGGAGACACACAGGGAACTTCCCATTTCTCCTGTCTCACCCGAGGTCCGAGGTCTTCTCGCTAATTTCTGAAGCTAAAGACCAGATTGCCTATTGATACTTTGTTAGGAAAGGCTGCCCATTAATAATTAACCTTTAAACATGTTATTTAGTGTTCAGACTTTTCCTTGCTACCCCCAAACCCAAATCTAAGCATATCTGTTACAAAAAAGGTTGATTTACAAAAGTGATTTTTATCCTGATACATTTTGAAAATAAAACATCTTGTCACGTGTTCTTACCTTCTTAGGCCAAGGTCACAGTTCCAAATTAATCAATTTAAAGTTAATGTGTTGTGTTTGGAAATTCTGTCAAAGGTCACGGTAGGTGACTCCCACACGGTTGCCTAAGTCCCCCTCTGACAGCACTGCAAAGGGTATTCAGGCTCATGGCAGTGGTGTTTTAAATTGCAGGTTAAGTCCAAAGGAAAAGCAAAGGGCTCTGCTATATGGAGAGCTCCCAGAGGGTCTGTTTTCTGTGGAGTTCTGCAAAATTGCCGGTGCCTGTGGTCAAAGAGTGGTGGGGCAATGTTTCTAAAACTGAAAGGGGCAGAAAACCTCTAACCTCAGTGGAAAAAGGGGCAAAGATGCAGAACTGGATGCTTTTGCTGGGACCTCATGGAGAGATGACCCTACAATAAACACAAGCTTTACTTCTCTGTGTTAATTAAGGCTGTGAGGAAGCTTGGTAAGGACACTTGGCAAAACCAGGCAGGAGAAATGCCACTGTGTATGACTCTTATAATATTCCTTGAGTCTCTAGTTTTATTTAAACTTTATTGACTTGTTCAATTTTCTTTTTTTTTTTTGAGTGGGGGGCATACCTCCTATATGCCAGGCACTGTTCTAGGCACTTGGGATATACAAGTGAACAAAACAGACCAAGATTCCAGTCCTTGTTAAGCTTATGGAAGGAGTCAGATAATACACAATAGACATAATAAATAAGAGATTTACCTAAATCTGTAGAATGCAATGAGAACACTGGAAAAAGGAAAAGTAAAGCAGAGTTAAGGAGGTAGGAGAAAGTAGGGATTTTAAATAGAACGGTCAGGGAGAGCCCTGTTGGGAAATTGAATTTTGAGCAAAAGTTTTAGTTAGTTGCCGCTGTGGACATTTTGGGGAGGAGAGCTCAGACAGCCAGAACAGTCAGTGCAGCCAGTGCAAAGGTCCTGAGGTAGGAACATGCCTAGTATGTTCCAGGAAGAGCCAGGATACCAGTGATTAGGGAGATGTCATTGTAAGGACTTTGGCTTTTACACTATGAGACAAGGGGAACCATTCTGAGCAGAAGCATGACATGATTTGCGTTATATTTTAAAACGATCATTCTGGTTTGCAAGGCTAGAAACAAATTATTAGTGAGCAAGGCTGCAAATGGTGGCTTCATTCAGCATGGTAGCAGTGGAACTGGGAATGGTGGATGGGTACTGGATATATTTTAAAGGTAAATATACTAGGATTTCCTGACTACTGGGATGTGGCGTGTGAAAGAAAGACAGGAGGTGAGGAAGACTTCAAGGATTTGGCTTGAGTAATGGGACAGTGGAGTTGAAATCAGCTGAGATGGGGACAGTTTTGAGGGGAAGATTAGGAATTAGTTTTGACCACTTGGAGTTTGAGATGTCTCTCAGATATCCAGGTGGAAATGTGGGGTAGGCAGTTACATAACTGCCCAGAGGATCACTGCCCCTGGGAAACTGGCAGATAGGATCTCCTGAGGACACCAGCAGATTTGGACAGATGGACCCTAGGCCAAAGCCTGGCACTGTGCTGTCCTCTGGCTGCACCTCCTTCCAGAGGGCTGTAGTTTGGGGACCGTCACTCAGATGCATGATTTCTGAGCAGAGACTTCTGCCCTGACTCTCTGGCTGGTTTTGTTCTACCCTACACCGTTAAGTAGTATCTGCAGGTTCCACTTCACTTTTTATTTCCCGGAAAGGCGGACCTAAAACCAGCTAGTTATGCACTTTGAGCTCCTCTCCCCGGGGCTCACCTCATCTTTTGTCCTCTGGGTACTGTCAGGAAACCTTCCCCCCACACTGTAGATTAACTCACCAACACCAGTGTAGCTGAGTGCCCCCGGGATCTTGGGTCTACTTCCCACTATCTGTGCAAAATGTTACTTAACTTTAATGAGGCCCATCTCTTCACCTGTAAAATGGGATAACATGAGCTGGAAACATTATTTTAAGATATCAACTGAATATTATTTTTCTCCCAACTTCTTCACCTTGCTCTCCCTCCCACTTAAAAAGGGCAAAGTAGAGAAAAGTCTACGAATCTTTTGTCTTCCCAAAGCGTAGGACCTAGGGCAAGCAAATTTAACCAACAAAGGCAAACAGAAGGCTAAAAATGTTTTAAAGGGATGTGAAGGGAGGAGCACTCCCACCTTCCCATCACTAGAAAGAGTCTCTAGAGCTTTGCAAGTGGGTGGGGGAGGGTGAGATTTGTCTATGAGGGCAGAGGGGACAACCCCTTGTTTCCCAGGAGCTCTGCTAGGAGGTGGTACGAGTCCAGAGAAGAAATGGCTGCGTTGGCAAGTGGGCAAAAGATGCCCCTGTGCCTGGCACGGGGTGGGAGCAGCAGTGAGCCTCCAGTGCCAATAGGTCATGTAGATGGGGAGGACAAGCCACACAGTGGCCACCTATGTGGACTGATGACAGAGGACCAGCCGCTCACTCCCAACCCCAGGCCTGTCTGATCCAGAACTATGGCGTAACTAGGGGTGGGGGATGGAGAGAAGGAATCTAGGAGGTCCTGAAAAATAAGAGTTTGGAGTTGTAGTTCAGATGGGTTACAGAACATAAAGACATTTCTTGCACCGCAGAATTTGTGGACTGAGATTCACACCGCTATAAACATAGGCATGTCCTGAGTAGAATTTGCACGTGAAGTGCCCAGCCATACGCCTGGTTCATAGTCGAGGTTCAGTAAATTACAATGACTTCTTTTGGAGGCAATATGCTCAGGGATCAAGAATCCAGGCTTTGGAATTAGACAGGTCTAGATTCAAATCCCAGGCCTATCACTTACTAACTGGGTGACCTAGGGCAAGATACTCATGTTTTGAACTTGACTTTTCTCCAGCTATATTATGGGACTAATGATACCTACCTGAGTGGATATAAGGAGGTAATTTAAAGAGACAAAGCCCTTAACTACCCTAGCAAGTAGGAAATAATAAACGGCAGCTACTATTATTTTTATTGTTTTTAATTGACCTTGAGATCAAGAGGCTGTCCAGGAAGTAGATTATAGCAGGGCCACAGTATTCGAATTTTAGCAGAAAATGCAAATGACAGGAACACAGAAGGGTCTGTACTAGTGGTTGAGCTTTGGAATGGGAGTCAGCCCGAGAGCTTGGGAAAAGGACAAGCTACAGGCCTATCCCAAGAAAACTGAATCAGAACTTCTAGGGCTGGGCCTGGAGAACCTTCACTGAAAACAGGTTCTCCAGGTTGTTCTTGGTCACCTGAAGTTTGAGGACCATGGCCTCAGAGTGGTGCTTGAGAGACAGACTGGGGGTATGAGAACAAAATAACAGGCCTTTCAGATTTTTCTTATATCACCTGGTATAGGCTGATGTTTGTGTTTCCCCCAAATTCGTATGTTAAATCCTAATCCCCAAGGTGATGGTACTTGGAGGGGGGGCCTTGGGAGGTGATTAGGTCATGAGGATAGAGTCCTTATGAATGAGATTAGTTCCCTTACAGAAAGGACCCCAGGCAGATCCCCTGCCTTTTCCTCCATGTGCAGTTACAATGAGAACACAGCCATCTCGGAGACCCTCATCAGATACCAACTAGGCCAGTGTCTTGATTTTGAGCTTCCCAGCCTCCATAGCTGTGAGAAATAAATTTGCTGTTTATAAGCCACCCAGTCTGTGCTATGCTATTATAGCAGGCCAAACAGACTAAGATATCGCCTTAGAAAAATTTGTGTATTTATATTTATAATATATTCATATATAGTGAGTGCTATGTAACATATTAGTGCTATATAATTTATAAGCAAATAAATATCCATATGTTTTGGGGGGCACTAAAATTTTTTTTCCCTTTTATTTATTTATTTATTTTAAATTAAAGTTTATTGGGGTGACAATTGTTAGTAAAGTTACATAGATTTCAGGTATACAATTCTGTAATACATCATCTATATATTACATTATGTGTTCACCACCCAAAGTCAGTTCTCCTTCCATCACCATATATTTGATCCCCTTTACCCTCATCTCCCACTCCCCTCCCCCCTTACCCTCTGGTAACCACTAAACTATTGTCTGTGTCTATGAGTTTTTGTTTCTCATTTGTTTGTCTTGTTCTTTTGTTGTTTTAAACTGATAAAGGCACTCCATTAAAAATGTGTGAGGACTCTGCCATAGAGGAATAGAATGGCCACCAGGCCTTCATGACCTCTGACTGTAATGTGGTTGACTCCATTAATACATCGGAATAGTCAATAGATCCATTAGTGGGCTCTTTAGTCATTTCCACCCCCAAGAAAGCCCAGCAGTTAATGGAGGACCCTTCATTTCTCATGAGTTGAAAAGGAAGCAGGCGTAAGCCCCATGGAAACTGGAGCCTCCTCCAGTAGAGTTATCAGCATTACCCATGGGATTACTGCCCAGTGGTTTCTTTCATCTGCAATCCTCAGTCCAAAATAATTATGGCTTTATAATTCAATTCTTAAAAATTGTCCAGTTTTTGTTCTTATTTAATTTGAAGAGCTTCTTGAAGAAATAGAGATTTCGAGAGACTGGCATTTGGTGACCTGAATGTAACCTTTTCTTTAGTGTAATGGTGATAAGAAAGTTAATCAGGAGAAAAGAAATAAATATTTTACAGAGATAAAGAGAGCAAGTCCCGGGAAGAGAGAAGCCAGGGGATCAAGGTGAAGTTCACTGATGAGAGAAACAAGGTTTTATATTTAGAATCAGATTTCTTTGCTTTCGTCTACAGAAATTGGGGATACCTGAGAATGGCAGCCTGAGGCTGGAGTTCTAAGAAAAAGAGTAACTGAAACAGTAACTTTTGGATTGGTACTATTATTTTCCTAATTTTACAGTTGAGATTTTAGAGATTAAGAACTGAGACCCAAAAAAACCCAAAACAAGACAAAAACAAAAAACAAAACGTAAAAAGTTGAGAGAGGGGAAATCGGGGCCATCTGAGTCCAGGGTAAGTTTTCTTAACCATAAACCCTTGTTCCCTGCATATCTGGCTTTCCCAGGATTGCACCGGGCTTTCTTTCCTATACCTCAAACCTCTTCCACTCCCACGATGAAATTAATGAAGTTTCCAGGACCATGTTATTAGAAAAATGATGACCCTCTCTTATTCTTGCTTGGGGCCAGACTGCCACTGGGAAAGTGACCAAGTTTTTATTGAGTCACCAATCGACCTATGTGGACATTCTTTTACCATGTGGGGATATGGCAAAACAAGTAGGGACACTTCCTTAGTTTCAATTGGAACATGTCCTCATTTGGGAAGCGGTTGGCCTGGAATTTAATCTTTTCCTTATGTATTTTTTTTAAAGACCCGTAAACAAATGAAAGGTGAAAACAAGATTGCAGATGTTTTAGACGGAAAGAATGAAGTGTTTTAAACCTTTCAAGCAGGTTTTCATTCACCCAAGATCATCACACCTCACGGAATAACCTTTGCCAATTGACCTTTGTATCAGCTCTGCCTCTGACTCACTGTGTGAACTTGGGCAAATCATGTAACCTCTGTCCACCTCGGTTTTCTCATCTGTGAAGTGGAATTGTGAGGATTAAATGTCATCACATGGAAAACGCTTATAACAACTTTTGGCACAATCAGAGCTCATTTGATTTTTGTAACAAATGAGGTAGGAATTACTTCTTCTATTTTACAGGTGAGAAAACTGAGGCTCTGAGAATTCTTGTTCAGGGTCACATGTTTAATCAATGTAGATGGGATATAAGGACTTCTAGGCCCCTGTAAACTCTATTGCTTTCTTATTCCCCAAGTCTAAAGTGAGGAGCTGAGTACCTACGGAGCAAAGAGCTGAGATCTCTTTCTACACTTATTTTTACGTTTCCTGCTCTGTCCTGGGCCATTTATTCTCCCCATCAGAATTTCAGTTGCTGGTTTGTGGAACGATTTAAAAAGCCAAACCAACAACAATAACAGCAACAACAACAAAAAACCCCACAAAAACCAGAGCAGTCTGTTTTTATGACTAGATACTTTGAAACCAATAACAAATTTTATGATTTAATAGTACCAGTAGAATGGAAAACCTTTTTTCTCTGTTTGCATTATGTTTGAATGCAAAAGGAAATAAAGATTTAAGTTGGTTTTGAACAGCCAGATAGACATTAAACATTGCTCCATTCTTCAAGTTTTCCAAAGGTTTTTTTCTCCTTGGTGGGAAAGAGGGCAGGCATAGACTAGACTGTGCCTGCACCCTCCAGCTGCTTGGGTGTTGGTTAGGCTTGTTGAGAGGTGATTACGATGGGGTCCTCAGAGACAGCAATCAAGCTGCGAACTGAATTGGAGAATTGCAGCAAACCAAGGGCACAGTTTGAGAAGGTGGGCCATCAGCATGCTGCCCCTTTTTTAGGTCCCAGTATTTCTAATTATGGGATACCCAAGGGCACAGTCTCCATCCTGGGTGTTAGGCAAAGCTGGGGCAGTGCTAAGATTGAAATGGCCCAAGTCTCTCTGCAGCAGCTGGTATTCGAACCATATCACATACTCATCTTACAAAGGCTTTCTGGGCTTAGAACATGAAGACTTTGGCTGCAAGAAATCAGAAACCAGTCCCAGTGATCGGCTTCCACTGCTGCTGCTGACTCATCATTTTCCCCACTGACAGCATATCTTGCTGACGTGATTACTCATTGATTCCTAGACAGGCCTACAAGTCAGGGATTAACAGTTTAGGGGCCAACTCCCAAAGATGCCATAGTCTCTATGTGATCTGATTGAAACCTCAGGAACAATCCTATGAGTCAACTATGACAATTCCCTATGTAGAGAGAAGAAAACTGAGGCTTAGGGAGGTTACTGAGTTGCCTAAATCCACACCCTGGTAAGTGGTGGAATGGGAAGCTCACACAACAAAATTAGTTGTGCCAAGGAAGGTAGGAATTGGCTGTGAGATCCTCATGTGCCTAAATTGAAAAAAACAAAAACGAAAACGCAATTGTGTTGTGCTCTTGCACTGCAGATAATGACATAGATCATGTTTTATTTTTATTATTATTATTACTTTCAAAACAAAAGTTCTCAAGCCCCTTTTCAGCTATTTAATAGAGATAGCCTGAAATCGCCCATGAGACATAGCAAAAGATCCAATCCAAGATAAGGGCACTAGAGCCTTTGCTCATGAAGCTTTGTCATGAACCAAACAGAGTGCTTGGCAGGAAATTGTCAGGGTGAGATGGCTATGAAAGATCCAATTTACACACCACCATCAGTCATCCAGTTACTCTTGAAACCATTTGGATTAGATCATGCCTAGGGGCCTCCAGAAAGCAACAATGAGATGCTTTGATAATTCTGTTCAGAGATAATTTTTTTAAAAAAGGTAAAATTGCGACTCTCATTCAGATATAAAAATGAACAGGTGGTATTTTTTTAGCTCATTGGTGAGAAAGCTGGTAAGGGCGTTATAACCAATTCCAAGGAGAACCCAAAAGCCTCCACATATTTATATGGATAGAGGAATGCTGAAATGAATGTGCAAATGGAAGCAAAAATATTTCTTCCACAGTGTGGGAGGGAAGTCAGTGGAACCTTGACAGGACAGGACATAATTTGCATTTTGTCTTGCTATTGTTACCTGTAATGTACAGTGTTGTAAAATGCCTCAAGGGCAACGAACACTAGAATCAGATAACCCAGGAGGCCGTGCTATGTGTAGACAATGCTGGTTTTCCATTGAGGCACCAAATTTCTCCCTGTAATTCCTATTGTTAAGAAATGATAAAGAAACAGTACTTAGCTACAGAATACTAAAGATAACTGGATAGGATTCCTTCCCGAGGAAAGGCTGCCTCTTTTTATATCTTTGTCTCCTGAGTGGAGGCTTTGTGATAATAGAGAACTGGATTTCTAGGCTGGCTTCTCTCTTTTTGGCCCCATAGTGGGCAAATTATTTAAAATCTTTGTGTCTCAGTTTCCCCACTCTAAAACAGGGGCATTTACCTCACAGGGTTTGAAGGAAGCCTGAATGAGAAAATCCATGAACTGTACTTAGCACAGTGCCCAGTACAACACATATCAGCTGTTATTATTTTTATTGATTACAGTCTTTTGTCGTGCTTTTTATTTTTCCTGCTCATATACATTCCTTCCCTTTCTCTTTCTCTACCCATTTAACTGACTATAATAAAGAATAGAACTATTTATAGTGATGGGGTTCAGGGCAGGCTGTCCCAGAATCTTCTACTGTGGCACGTGGATTATTTGGAGATGAAGACAATCAAGGCCCAACAGACTAAAGAAGAGCTTTTTACCTCCCCCTTAACTGCCTAAAAGAATTTAGATAGGGGGCCTGTACCAGGAGGAGAGCTGTTACCTGAGGTGACTGTTTACATCAAAAAGACCTCTCTGCACACATGGCAAACACTTGTTTACCAAACATTTGCTCTTTCTGTGAATTGTTTTCCTTCCCCTTTGACATCCCAGACCCCTAACCCCTTCTTACTCAGGATGGCATATAAGCCTCAATCTCCGACTGCCTGGGAGTCTTTTATGTCTTTGTTGTGAGGCTCCTATGCATATGAAATTAAATGTGTTTTTT
Source organism: Rhinolophus sinicus (assembly GCF_036562045.2). Taxonomy (NCBI): domain Eukaryota; kingdom Metazoa; phylum Chordata; class Mammalia; order Chiroptera; family Rhinolophidae; genus Rhinolophus; species Rhinolophus sinicus. Next base: position 51,182,391 of record NC_133753.1, read on the forward strand.
CTCCTGTTAGTCTGTCTTATGTCAATTTAATTATTCAGCCAGCTAAGGAAACTAGAAAGGAAGAAAAGTTTTTCTCCCCTACAATAAGGTTTTGAAAAAATATATAGAGGTAAGGTGTATGTTTCCTGTTGTTGATTTTGAAATTAACTATATAAATTGTTATATATTCCTTTCTACTTAAAAAATAACATACACACCCCCCTCCAAAAAAATTTTTTTTTTTTTGCTTTCTTCTTTTTTGAGTAATTCCCATCACCTGTCTTGGACCAGCTAACCCTGAATTTAAATGTAAAATTTGGTTCCTTTTCTCAGGTTAATGTCCAAAGAAAACAGGCTCTAAAGTGGGATAGCCTGGAGAGGTAACCACCAGTCAGGACTAGGAACTGGTGGTGAGTCTATCCCCAGCCTGATGCTCCTGAGAATCCAGGGCCCACGACCAGGGGCCAGAGGGTCCGTGTGCCCCTGGGGGCAGTGTGTACTGGGCACCAGAGAACATCTTCCACACAGGCCTGCCCAGGGTAGAGATGGTGCAAACCCACCTTCAGGAGGTCTGTTTTTTCCCTTTGGGTCTGGTGAGGGGAGGTCCCCTCAACCCCCAAAAGGAACTCCTTCATGTCTCTGGGTCAGGATGCCTGTGAGGATTTGACCTCATCGTTCCCAATTTCAGTTCTACTGCTTTGAGAAACGGTCAGATTATTCAGGTGAGTCCCGCAGGCACACTTCCCCTATCCTTAGCTACCTGCTTGCCTGCTGCGGGGAGGAGAAGGTGTTTGCTCTGACTGAGGCATGCTGGGGAAGGAGCTTTATTTACCTCGAGGCCAAGTTTGGGGAGGGGAGGATGAAACTACTGCTGGGTTTAGGCTTCCTTTAAATTTATGGCCACTGGAGTGATACCCTGGAGATAACCATTTTTCACTCCATACTTCCATTCCAATCACCTCATCTGGCTTGGCTGTCAGGCTACACGAAGGACTCTTGGGGGAAAAAATCGTCCTTTTGATGCCTTAGGAAACAAGAGTGATTAGATGTCAGAGGTCAGCCAGTGTGTAATTGGGATCTTGGAACTGCGAGAACACAATCATATTTACAGAGGGCTCCCTGCCTTCAGAGACTCTTTCTTTTTGCTATCATATCTCTAAAGCAAAACTGCTTTTCTTAGCTCTTGATTAAACAAACAAACAAACAAACAAACAAACAAACAAACAAACTTCCCTTGTTCATTTTTCACAGGCAATATAAAACAAGCAAATGGTAGGCTGTTAATGGTAGGTTGAAATGGTAGCAAGACCCAACCTTGGCCAAACTTGGTGCCATGCAGAGAGACATGGATTTAAGGGTAGATGGTATGGGTTTGAGCCCAGCTCTGCCTTGGGTAAATCTTAAACTTCTAGACAATGGGGATAATGAAACGTGTGATACCTACCTCACGAGAATGAAGGATGGTCAAAAATGACACATGGGACGACACATGGGAGGTCGTGTGGATCAATATGTTAGTGGATCAAAGAGATCCTGTGAGACTTGGGGGCCCTAGCAGTCCTGGCCTCAGAGCAGAACGTGCTTTGTCCCCACAGGGACCCAAGTGGCCACCAGCAGAGGGAAACGCCTCAGGGCCCAGCAGGGCAGGGTTCTCCTCAAAGGGATGGAGGGAGTGCTGAGGTGTCCACATTAGGTGGTTTACAGGCTTCAGGGAGGAGGCTGATACATGAGTGGACAATCTCACAAAATAATTCCCTTAGGCTTTGGAGGAGAGGGTCAAGGGCAGTGTGATTTGGTGGCATGCAGGCGAGCCCAGGGCTACTGCAATTAGGAAATTCCTGGGGACCTCACCCTAACACATAAAGGCTGGGATGTTTGATTCATATAAGGGATTAATTTTACGATAAAGCTCACTTTAGGTGTCTCTCTGACTTCCTTTGTTGGTCCCTCTTGTCTTCACTGCCCCTTTTAATGAGTTCAGAGTTTTGAACTGTCCTCAGATTCCACGTCACACCCATCCTCACCCCTGAGCACAGGAAACATCTCTGCTCTGGTCTTGCTTTCTCCCTGGAGACTCATGAGGAGAGAGGTCTGAGTATGAGTTCTGACAATTAAGTTCGCGAACTCATCCTAGAAAAATTGCTACACACCTCATGGCTGAATATCAATACAGTCACCTTTGAAGTACTCCCCTTGGGAAGCTATGCACTGATGCCAGAGCCTAGTCCAGCCTTCAAAGCCATTTTGGAACTCTTTTTTTGGAAAGGACATCAGAGCTGTTGTATTACCCTTGATGTCCTGAATGTTATCAAAATGTCTTCCCTTCGAAGAAGTCATTGGGGGCCAGATCAGGTGAATAGGGAGGGTGTTCCAATAGTTATCTATTTACTGGCTAAAAACTCCCTCATAGACAGTGAGTGCCATGTGAGCTGGTGCATTGTTGTGATGCAAGAGCCATGAATTGTTGGTGAAAAGTTCAGGTCATCTAACTTTTTCATGCAGCCTTTTCAGCACTTCCAAATAGTAAACTTGGTTAAATGTTTGTTCATTTGGTACAAATTCATAATGAATAATCCCTCTACTATCAAAAAAGGCTAGCAACATCATTGCAACAAGTTCAGACAATGCGAACTTCATTGTCTGACCCCATATATAGGTGACATCTTTCAAACAGTGAGTCTGGATGGAAAAGGGAAGGGGCCAAAGAGCTGAAACGTGGGAGTTCCAACATTTAGAAGTCAGGAGATGAGGAGAGACCATTTTGTTTTTGCCAAAAATGGTAATGGTAATAAATAAATTTCTTAATGGTAATAAAAACATCTATTTATTTAGCCAAATAAAATTGTAATGGTAACATTCTACCTAAAGGGTGGGAGTGAAAGGGTTGTAAATGAATGTATGAATCAATTTCTGGGCAGCTTCACCAGCATTGGATATTGACATTCAACTTTTTTTGGGGGGGCAGGGTTCTTTCAGAATATGTAGATTGTCATCTTAGGACTGCTTTCATTTACATTTCTTTGATTTCTAGAGATAATTAACTCTTTCCCACTGTTTGTCTACTAATTGTATTTCCCTTGTGGGAATGGTCCTGTCTTTTACCTATTTATCTTTTGGAATCTTGACATTTGTTTTACAAATTTGAATTAGCTATTTATGATAGATCTTAATTCTTTGTAATGTTTGATAGAAATAGTCTCCCTCTTAAAAAAATCTTTAGTAATGCTATTTTTTATAGTGCAATGACTTAAGTTGCTTCAAAGCCAAGAAAGTTAAAATTCCCTCAGAGAGGTGATAAACATTTTTTTCAATGTTTTGCAAATTCTTCCATAATTAGATTTTATATTTAAGCTTTTAATCAACCAAAAGTTATTTTGGTGAATGTTTTATTTTTAAAACCTTTTTCTATTGTAAAATCAATAACTGTTTATCACAATAAGAAAATGAAGAGTAAACCCCTCCCACATTATTAACCAATGTTAACCCAATAAATTTAATTTTAAAAATACATGATGAGGACGGTCTATAATTTCACCATCCAGAGGTAACCACTGTTGACATTTTGATGTGGATGCATCCAAATTATTTTTCCTGTCTATATATTTATTTTAAAAAATGTAGCTGCAAACATACTGTACCAACTCTTAAAAGCCTGTCTTAACAACATATTAATGACGTTTCAGTGGCATTAAATATTCTTTTAAAATATTATTCAAAGTAGCTATAAATTACATTTATAGATGTACCATAATTGACTTAATTCCCTATTGTTTTTCTATTAACTTTAATGGATCTAAGATATCATTATTATGAATAACGCTGCTATAAACATAATTAAACATAAATCTTGGTCCACATTTCTGATCACCTGCTGTGCTTAAATTTCTTAAAGTAGAATTGCTGAGGCAAAGGTTATAAATATATGTGTGTGTGTATTTTTATTTGCTTTTTCACATATACTGCTAAATTAAGTAAATTTATATTATTTTAAGGTCCCATCAACAGTGAATGGATGTGCTTTCCCACTCACTCCACCCTTTCTCCTTGTTAACTTTAGCTATTAACACTTTTGCAATTTCATGCTGAATTGATAAGCCAAAATGGTACATGCATATTTTGTTTTTTCAATGGTGAGTTAAAGTTGAATTTACTACTACCCCCATTTTTATTGGACATTTTCTTTCTTTATGAATTACCAATTAATGATATTTATATGTCATGTATACTAGTGTATATGTCTTTGTATTTATTATATATTTTAAAATTGAGGTGCTCATTTAAAATTTTTTAAATGATTTCAAGTACACAGTGTAGTGGATATTTATGGATATCACCTTGGTACTTAAATTAATCAACTCCTAACATTTTCCACATATGCTTACTATCTTTGTTAAGAAGAATACCTGTATAGCTATGTAACTCTTTCCAATCTAATCTCATTTTCCCCCTCTTCAAAGGTAACGCTATCCTGAGTTTGGTGCCTATGATTCTCACCTTTGTATATGTTTACACCATATGTATGTAGCTATAAAATATATGGCATTATTTTCTATATTTACACATTTTGATACTCTTGTTTATCTGCAACTTCTTTTTACACTCAGCCTTACATTTTTGAGATTTACCTCTATTGATAAAACTGCTATAAATGGCCCCTTTGCGTGAACGTATCACAATTTGTCCTATTGATGGATATTTGTGTGGTTTACTTTTTGTTTGTTTGTTTTTTACTATTACAATGTTGCAATGGACTTGCATAGTCCACAAGTGAGAGCTTCCAGAGTTTACTCTTAGAAGTGAAATTGCTGGGTTGTAAGATAATGGATCTCTTCAGTGTTGCATGATGTTGACAATTTAGTCTCCAAAATGGTTACATCAATGAACACATCATCAGCAAAATGTGAATGTTTCTCCAATTCTTCTACATCATCACCAATGTACAATGTTAACTCATTGTCTTAATTTTCATCTCTCTAATTACTGGTAAGGATGAGCATCTTTTTATGTGTGCCATTGGTTATTTAAATTTCCTCTGCTATGAATTGTTTGTTCATATATTTTGCCTATCTTTTTTTTTTTAATTTATTGGGATGACAATTGTTAGTAAAATTACATAGATTTCAGGTGTACAATTCTGTATTGCATCATCTATAAATCCCATTGTGTGTTCACCACCCAGAGTCAGTTCTCCTTCCATCACCATATATTTGATCCCCCTTACCCTCATCTCTCACCCCCCAGCCCCTTACCCTCTGGTAACTACTAAACTATTGTCTGTGTCTACGAGTTTTTGTTTCTCATTTGTTTGTCTTGTTCTTTTGTTGTTTTTGGTTTATATACCACATATCAGTGAAATCACATGGTTCTCTGCTTTTTCTGTCTGACTTATTTCACTTAGCATTATACTCTCAAGATCCATCCATGTTGTCACAAATGTTCCTATATCATCTTTTCTTACCGCTGAATAGTATTCCATTGTGTATATATACCACAACTTCTTTATCCATTCATCTATCGAAGGACATTTTGGTTGTTCCCATGTCTTGGCCATCATAAACAGAGCTGCAATGAACATTGGAGCACACGAGTCGTTATGTATAAATGTTTTCAGATTTTTTGGGTAGATATCCAGGAGAGGGATTGCTGGGTCATATGGTATTTCTATTTGTAATTTTTTGAGGAATCTCCACACTGCCTTCCATAATGGCCGCACCAGTCTGCATTCCCACCAACAGTGTATGAGGGTTCCTTTTTCTCCACAGCCTCTCCAACACTTGTTACTCTTTGTCTTGTTGATGATAGCCATTCTGACTGGGGTGAGGTGATATCTCATTGTGGTTTTGATTTGCATTTCTCTGATGATTAGTGATGTTGAGCATTTTTTCATATGTCTATTTGCCATTTGTATGTCCTGTTTGGAGAAATGTCTCTTCAGGTCCTCTGCCCATTTTTCAATTGGGTTGTTTGTTTTTTTGCTGTTGAGTTGCTTGTATATTTTGGATATTAGCCCCTTATTGGAGGCACTGTTTGCAAAAATCTTCTCCCATTCAGTTGGTTGCCTCTTTATTTTGTCGATGGTTTCTTTTGTTGTGCAGAAGGTTTTAAGTTTCATATAGTCCCATTCATTTATTTTAGCTTTTACTTCCATTGCCTTTGGAGTCAAATTCATAAAATGCTCTTTGAACCCAAGGTCCATAAGTTTAGTACCTATGTTTTCTTCTATGCAGTTTATTGTGTCAGGTCTTATGCTTAAGTCTTTGATCCATTTTGAATTAATTTTGGTACATGGTGACAGATAGCAGTACAGTTTCATTCTTTTGCACGTGGCTTTCCAATTCTCCCAGCACCATTTATTGAAGAGGCTGTCTTTCCTCCATTGTATGTTTTAGCTTCTTTGTCAAAAATTATCTGTCCATATTTATGTGGTTTTATTTCTGGGTTCTCAATTCTATTCCATTGGTTTATGTGTCTGGTTTTCTGCCAATACCATGCTGTTTTGATTGTTGTAGCCCTGTAGTACAAGCCAAAGTCAGGAAGTGTGATACCTCCATTATTATTCTTTTTTCTTAAGATTGCTTTGGCCATTCGGGTCTTTGTGGTTCCAAACAAATCTGATGATTTTTTGTTCTATTTCTTTAAAAAATGCCATTGGGATTTTGATGGGGATTGCATTAAATCTGTATATTGCTTTGGGTAATATGGCCATTTTAACTATGTTGATTCTTCCAATCCATGAGCAACGAATGTCTTTCCATTTCTTTGTGTCTTCAATTTCTTTCAAAAATGTCTTCTAGTTTTCAGCATATAGGTCTTTCACATCCTTGGTTAAGTTTATTCCTAGGTATTTTATTCTTTTTGCTGCAATTGCAAAAGGAATTGTTTTTTGTATTTCTTTTTCTGAGATTTCATTGTTAGTATATAGGAAAGCAATGGACTTTTGTACGTTGATTTTGTTGCCAGCAACTTTACTGTATTTGTTGATTATTTCTAATAGCTTTTTGGTGGAGTCTTTAGGGTTTTCTATATATAGCATCATGTCATCTGCAAAGAGTGATAATTTAACTTCTTCATTCCCAATTTGGATGCCTTTTATTTCTTTCTCTTGCCTGATTGCTCTGGCAAGGACTTCCAACACTATGTTGAAAAGCAGAGGTGATAGGGGACAGCCCTGTCGTGTTCCTGAACGTAGAGCAAAGGGCTTCAGTTTTTCACCATTAATTATGAGATTAGCTGAGGGCTTGTCATATATGGCCTTTATTATGTTAAGGTATTTTCCTTCTATACCTATTTTATTAAGTGTTTTAATCATAAATGGATGTTGTATCTTGTCAAATGCTTTTTCTGCATCAATTGATATAATCATATGATTTTTGTCCTTTATTTTGTTTATGTGATGTATCACATTGATGGATTTGATGTTGAACCATCCTTGTGCCCGGGATGAACCCCACTTGGTCGTGATGAATAATCTTATTAATGCATTGTTGTATTCGATTTGCTAGAATTTTATTTAGGATTTTTGCATCGGTATTCATCAGAGATATTGGTCTGTAGTTTTCTTTTTTTGTGCTGTCCTTACCAGGTTTTGGTATCAGGGTAATGTTGGCCTCATAAAATGAGTTAGGGAGTACTGTCTCTTCTTCAAAATTTTTGGAAGAGTTTGTGCAGAATTGGTATTAGATCCTCTTTGAAGGTTTGGTAGAATTCACTAGTGAAGCCATCTGGTCCCGGACTTTTGCTTTTGGGAAGGTTTTGGATGACTGATTCAATTTTACTGGTGATCGGTCTGTTTAGATTTTCCAGTTCTTCATGGTTCAGCCTTGGAAGGCTATATGTTTCTAAGAACTTGTCCATTTCTTCTAGGTTGTTGAATTTGGTGACATATAGTCCTTCATAGTATTCTTGGATGATCCTTTGTATTTCTGTGGTGTCCGTGATAACTTCCCCTTTTACGTTTCTGATTTTGTTAATCAGTGTCTTATCTTTTTATCTTAGTAAGTCTAGCCAAGGGTTTGTCAATTTTGTTAATCTTTTCAAAGAACCAGCTCTTTGTCACATTAATTTTTTCTATTGTCTTTTTGTTCTCTATTTCATTTAGTTCTGCTCTAATTTTTGTTATTTCCTTTCTTCTGCTGACCTTGGGTTTTACTTGTTCTTCTTTTTCTAGTTCTTTAAGGTGTAACATGAGGTTATTTATTTGGGAGTTTTCTTGTTTCTTGAGATAGGCCTGTAATGAGATAAATTTCCCTCTTAAAACTGCTTTCGCTGCATCCCAAAAATTTTGGTAGGATGTATTTTCATTGTCATTTGTTTCTATGTATCTTTTGATCTCTCCTCTAATTTCTTCTTTGACCCAGTCCTTCTTTAAAAGTATGTTGTTTAATCTCCATGTATTTGTGTTTTTTCCGCTTTCTTTTTACAGTTGATACCCAATTTCAAAGCCTTGTGATCAGAGAATATGCATGGTATGATTTCAATCTTCTTAAATTTGTTGAGACTGATTTTATGTCCCAATATATGGTCTATCCTTGAGAATGTTCCATGTACACTAGAAAAGAATGTATAGTCTGATGTTTTAGGATGAAGTGCTCTATAAATGTCAATTATGTCCATTTCATCTAATGTGTCATTTAGGGCTACTATTTCGTTATTTATTTTCTGTTTGGATGATCTATCCATAGCTGTCAATGGTGTATTTAAGTCTCCTAGAATAATTGTGTTTTGGTCAATTTCTCCCTTTAGTTCTGTTAGTAGTTGCTTGGTGTATTTCGGTGCTCCCTGATTGGGGGCATAAATATTGATGACTGTTATGTCTTCTTGTTGTACAGTCCCCTTCACCATTATGAAATGTCCATCTTTGTCTCTTGTTATCTTTTTCACCTTGAAGTCTGTTTCATCTGATATCATTATGGCTACACCTGATTTTCTCTGGGTACCATTTGCTTGGAGTGTCAATTTCCACCCTTTCACTTTGAGTCTATGCTTGTCCTTGTAGCTGAGATGTGTCTCTTGGAGACAGCATATGGTTGGGTTTAGTTTTTGATCCAATCTGCTACTCTGTGCCTTTTATTGGTGAGTTCAGTCCATTTACATTTAGGGTGATTATTGATATGTGAGGATTTCCTGTCATTCTATCTTTAGTTTTCTGGTAAGGCTGTGTCTCCATTGTTTCTTTGCCTTTTGTTGTTGTCTATTATTTCTGTGTGGTGGTATTCTATGATGTTTCCCTCTGTTTCTTCTTTTATTACAGTATATATTTCAGTTCTGGATTTTTTTTTGAGTGGTTACCCTTAAGTTTATGTAAAAGAAAGTTTGATATTTAGAGTATTCCATTTTCTTCAGTATGCTTACTTTCTCCATTCCCATATTCCGGTTCAGGCCTTTACTCTCCCCCTTTTTATGTTTTGGTTGCCACAAATTGTCCCTGTTGATGGTGGTTGAATAGCCTCCTTTAGTATTTCTTGTAGTGCAGGTCGTGTATTAGAAAATTCCCTCAGCTTCTGTATGTCTGGAAAGGTCTTTATTCCTCCTTCATATCTAAAGGATATCTTTGCTGGATATATTATTCTTGGCTCATATTTCTCTCTTTCAATAGTTTGAATATTTGGTTCCACTCCCTCCTGCCTTGTAGAGTTTCTGCTGAAAAATCTGATGATAATCTAATGGGCTTTCCTTTGTAAGTTACCCTCTTCTTTTCACTGGCTGCCTTGAGGATTCTTTCTTTTTTGCTGATTTTAGACAGCTTCAATACAATGTGCCTTGGAGAAGGCCTATTGGTATTTAGGTAATTAGGTGTTCTATTTGCTTCTTGGATTCAAGGGTCCAGTTCTGTCCACAAGTTTGGGAAGTTCTCGTCGACAATTTGTTTGAATATATTCTCTGTTCCCTTCTCTCTTTCTTCTCCTTCTGGTATGCCCATTATTCTTATATTGCTCTTTCTGATGGAGTCAGAAAGTTCTTGTAGAGTTCTTTCATTTCTTTTAAGTCTCAAGTCTCTTTCTTCTTCCATCTGTGTAATTTCCCGGTTTCTATCTTCGATGTCACTGATTCTTTCCTCCATCTGGTCAACTCTACTACCTGCGCTGGTTATTTCATTCTTAATTTCTTCCATTGAGTTCTTAATCTCCAGAAATTCTATTTGGTTCTTTTTTAAAATTTCAATCTCTTTTGTAAAATGCTCATGCTGTTCTTTGATTGTGTTTCTGAGTTCATTTAACTGCCTTTCTGTGTTTTCTTGCATCTCATTGAGTTTTTTCAGAACTGCAATCTTGAATTCTCTGTCATTTAAGTCACATATTTCCATGCCTTTAAGTTCCTCTTCTGGAGACTTTTCACTTTCTTTCTGAGCTGTCTTGTTGCCTTGGTTATTCGTGGCAATTACTGATTTACTATTTCTCTTTCTAGACATCTACAGGAGTGGCTTCTGCAACAGGTTGATAGGAAGAGGTCTTTCTTTTGTTTTCCAGTACTTGTTGGTAGAATGTTTTATTTTTTCTCCTACCGCAGCCTTTTTTTTCTCTGTCACACGGTGGTTCTATGTTTTCTCTGCACTATTCCAACTTCTCACACAATGGGGGGATTCCCTGGGAGACAGGCTTCTCCTCTGTTAATAGTTCACCTAGGTCACAGGGCGCAGTGTCCTGATGGGTATGCGGAGAGCTTTTGAAGTTCCAAATCTCTTCCTGCACCAGATTCAGAGCCCTTATGTTTCAGCAGTTCTGTTTACTCCTGCAGGGATCCGCCCAGATATGTGGGGCCAGGGGCGGGATGAGTTGTGAGAGGTGGCCCAGAGCAATGGCGGAGACCACCACCACAGCTGGTCCTGCTTCCACAGCTCCCTCCCCTTTGCCAGAACTAGTTGGGCTGTGAATCTGTGTCTGCGGTCCACAGTTCTCAGAACAGCAAATATTTTGTTCTTTTGATCTGACACTGCTACTGTTCTGCTCCTAGCACCAGGCAGGTGGGGGCGGGGCGAGCTCTGGGAGGGTAGGGAGGGGGCGGCTAGTCTCAGTGCCTAAGGCTCCGTTCTCTGCTCGGCAGTGCGGGCTTAAACCACCGTTTTCAGCCTTTTTCCCTCAGTCTTTTCTCCGAGGTCTCTGCCGTGAGCGTTGGGTTCAGCCGTGTTATATGCTGCCCCCTCAGCCCTGTGGGCCATAAGCAGAGCCCTAGCAGTCTGAGTTCTTCCCTCTCCTGCAGCTGCGGTAGTTCCGGGAAGCAGCGAGCTCGGAGCACTGAGCTAGGTCTGCGTCCTGCGCCCGCGCGGCTCCGTCTCTGCACTTCTCCCTTCCCTCTTCCCCCGCTCGCGCGATTCGCCCACCTGTAGGTAAATTCAGTAGTGGGCCTCTTTGTCTTGCCTGTCTGCTGTGCAGGGAGTCCTTTGTGGAATTATTGTTGTTCGATTAGTTGTAAATTCCAGGGGAGCTTTACAGAGGCTCACCTCACGCCGCCATTTTGATGACGTCTCCTTTTGCCTATCTTTCTACTATTTCATTAGTGTTTTTCTTACTGATTGTAATTTTCTACGGTTGTATTACATGTTTTGCAAATATCCTCTCTCAGTTTGCATTTTGTCTTTTCACATTGCCTGTGGAGTTTTTGGTTGAACAGAGTTTTAAATTTTCATGTAGTCAGATTCATCAGTCTTTTCTGTCCAGAACAATCCTGTAGAGAAGACAAAATCTTGCCTTACCCTCTTAGGGAGCTTTTGGCTGTGCCCTGAGAATGAAACTGACATAAGACAGACTAACAGGAGAAAAGCATACACTTTGGTAGTATGTTTTACATGACACAGGAGCCTTCATAAGGAAATGAAGACCCAAAGAAATGGCAAAATCTACATGCTTTTATACTGGGTTGAACAAAAAGGGAAAGTAAACTATATAGGAAGGCTAAAGGAAGATCAGAATTATTGTAACAATGTCTATTTGTACAGTATTTTCTCGGCTCTTTTCCTTATTGAAGCACGTTCCTTTCCCCCTCCTTCCCCCACCCCCTGTACTGGGAGGGCATCTTTCACAGGGGAATTTTCGGAAGAAAACGGGAGATTAGGATACCCTTCTTGAATCTCTTTTTTTCCAAATGCTTTTAGCTCAAAATAATCCTTATGCCAAATTGACATATTTTGGGATGGTATATTCTCTCACTCTCAAATCCTTAGTGTCTTCATTTCTTCAATTTTTCTTTTAAGTCTCATCACCCCCAAAATTAGCAATTCTTTTATAAAAGATGTTCTGTAATTTGTTGTAATCGTTCAGCTTTCCTAGAATTTACTTTTATTGGTCACCATGCACTCTTGTTACGGCTGCAGTCTGTGAGCGCATTTATAATAAAAATGATTTTTCTGCCTATGTTTACTGGGCCTGACATGGATGAAGTGATTAATAAGAGTTAGCAAATAGATGGTATGCACATGCCATTCCTGCTTCTCATCCCTTAGTAGACATTGCTAATTGACCGCATTAATCTCTTCATTCATGTACCCATATATTCATTTATTTACTTATCCAACAATTATTTTTAGAAAATCTACTATGTGCCTGAGCCAGGTTCTAATCTTTTCCAACCAGTTTTATTGGAATTGGCACTGGTGCACATTTGTCATCCTAAGACGTATTTGTGCGTGTGTGTGTGTGTGTGTGTGTGTGTGTGTGGTATTTTTCACAGGGTTGTGGATGAGTATGATACTTATCTCCTAGGATGAATTGGGTATCAGATCTTGTTTATCCATGATTTGGAACTGATTACATAATATGGAAAAATTTGTTTCTTGATTGTGTGGAAATATTTCTCAGTAAATTCGTTTAGGTCATATTTCTATTGGTGGATGAGGTATTTCTTTAATAACTTTCTCAATTTCCTTCTCCTTCATCATTATTTTCATGTTTTCTACATCTTGTTTTGCCAATTTTATAGTTTATATTTTGTATTGTCCGTTTGGCTAAATATTTTGAATTGATTATGATAAACTGTGCATTGCAGTCATTTATATTTTAAAATCCTTTATGTCAATTGTTAAATTACCAGTCTTGTTTTTTTTATTTTGTTGATATATACCTTTTCTTTTATTTACTATATTTCCAAGGGGTTTAATCTATTTTATAATCTTTTCAGAGAATGAGCATTTAAATTTATTTATATCCACTGGTTTTCTGTTTTTCAGTTTTTTCCTGTCCTTCATCTTCATTATTTTCTTTTTATTTTCCCTTATGTTGATTCTCTTCTTTTTATAAAATTTTAAATCAAGTGCTTAGTTCACTTATTTTATATTTCTAAAATGCATCTCCATCTTTACCTTTGGGCCCTGATTTGTTCATAACCCCCTCACTTTTGATAGATGGTGTTTTCAGTTTTATAATACTCCAAAGTTATTACCATGTTCTTAATTTCCTACTTAACTTTGTTGCTTAGGAGAACTTTTGTTGCTGTTGTTAGAAGTTGTCACCCATTTGTTTGCTTTTGTGGTAAATGGTTCTTTTTATGTAATTTTAAACTTACAAAAATATTAAAAGATTAGCATGAAGAACTCCTGTACACCCTTTACCCAGATTGACCATTTGTTTATGTTTTGTTTGTTTATATTTTCCCTGAGTATTTTATCATTCATTCTCTCTATATGAGTTTTTTTCTGCACCATTCGAGAATTAGTTGCAGATGTACATACATACCCACCGACCTAAATACTTCAATTACATTTACTGAGACAATTTCTCTAATAAAAATCAAGACATTTAACAGTTAAGAAAATCAAGAGATTTCATATTGATACAACATGATCATCTAATTTCATAGTCCATATTCAAGCTGTCAGTTATCCCAATATACATGTAATTTATATTTAAATAAATAAATTTATATAATCTATATTTACATTTATAATTAACCCTTTTGCTGCCAGTCGGATACATCTGAATAAATATATCCGATATTTTTATGCATAAAATAATGTCATTTATATACAAAGTAGCTTAAATTGTTATTATTGAATGCATAAAACAGTCAAAATATCAACTTTTTGTTTTTTTGTGGATTTCTGACACATTTTGAAACAAAAGTTGAACTCAACGTTGTGAAAGAATTAATAGTTATTTAAATTGAATTAATTTAAATTTACACTTTATTTTAAATATATTGTATATATTCTGTGTATATATGTATACATATGTACACATATGTATACATATATATATATAGAGAGAGAGAGAGAGAGATTGAGAGTATTTTAAAATTTACAATAAAGATGATGACAGTGGTAACAACTGAAATGGCTACTTGGTTACAGCAACTACCACATATAGGGCACTAAATGTACTAATATTTATTTTCTTCTTGTACTATGTTCTAAAGAAGTACATATTTATTTTCATATTTATTATTTTATTGTACACTTATATATTTGTAGTAGAAAAATAAAGCAAAATAATAAAAATCGCCAGGCATCTCAGAGGATAGAGATAACCACTGTTAGTATTTAGGTGCATATTTTTCAGACTTTTGCTTTCAATCAACAAAAATCTGGACCTTTTTTCTGGTTAAATGAAATGTGAGTATATTAAAAATATGGCATCATACTGTATAATGTTTGGTTTTAGCCGCTTTCTTTTAAGTCTTAGTATCATGTTATTTTACAAACTTTATAACTAATATTCGTAACAACTTTGCAAAGTCGAGCTACATTTTTAGATGAAGAATCCAAGGTTCAGAGAGGTTTAATAAATTGCCTAAGTCACACAGCCGTAAGGGATGGGATTATAATCCAAACTCTGGACTGTTTGCTTACAAGCCTGTGGATTAGATCACTGTTTTGCCCAAGGCTCCTTTCATTGTTTTTATTTATATTGTTAACATTTAGTGTTATTGCATTGTGTTCAGAAAATATATTTATATAATTTTCCTCTTGTTTCATTTTTGGGGACTTATTTGAGAGATAGTTTGTGTGTACCAACGCGCTATACATTGAAAAAAATATAGAGTCTATATTATTATTAAGTTCAATATATATCTACTGGTTCTAACTTATTAATTGTATAGTATTCATAGCCTGTATGTTACTTTTCAAATTTATATCTATTTTTGTCACATTTTCAATGTCTTCTAAATCTTCGTCTCTTTAAATTTGTCTATTTAATTTTAAGGTTGTCTAATTTTTGTCTTAGCTTGATGAGTTAACACCTCCCATAACAATTTTGTTTTAAAATTCTATTTCTCTTTGCATTTCTAACTTTGGTAATCCATACCTTCACTGTTGATTTTATATCTTTCGTTATAATCAGAAGCCTCTTTCCACCCTCCCTCCACCTTTTGACTTCAAAATCTTTTTATGTGATATCAACTTTACCAATTTTATCAACTTTTTTTGGTAGGAGTTTCCTCGATAAAACTTCATTATTTTTAGCATTTCTGCATCTTTTTGTTATAGATACCTATTTTTAAGCAACAAACATTTTTTGGGATCTTATGTTTTAACCCAGTATGGGAATCTGTCTTTTGAGAAATGACTGGCCTAAAAATATGGACTCCTTTGGGATGCTGAAAGTGTAGTCATATGAAATGAGCTCTCAGCTACCGGCTGTGGACTTTCTGTAAGTTAGTTAATTCCTGTGTGAGGAAGTTATCCATTTCTTCATCTGTAAAATCGTGTTAATGGGAGTACCAACCTCACACAGAGTTGTGGCGAAGACTAAATGAGATCAAGAACACTCAGGAATAAAAGCATATTAAACTATTATTTGTAAAATATAATTGTCATTCTTTGCTGTTCTAGACATCATGCCTGGAAATATCATTCAAAACAAGTTTCTTGGCAATAGTATATAAAGCAAATTCCTTAAACCAAAGATCCATGCTCAAAATGGGGGTAATCGGCTCCATATTTTTCTCTAACTGTATCTCAAATTTCTCTTTGAGATCATGGGAATAACTTACAATAAAATTGCTGAGAAGCAGTGCTCCAGTGCCCCTTAGTTTCAGTTCAACTGGTCCGTCTTCACTTCTGGCTGCACTGTGTAGTTTCACAGCTTGACTTAAATTCAGCCATGTCAGGAATCAGAGCCTTGCTTTCCATTTAATTCATTAACTGTTTAGGTTGTACAAATAAGTTGTTTTCTCTCGTGATGTGTATTGAAGCTGTAGGCGTGGTTGGCTTCGGCTCTTCTCAGCAGGCGTGGATAAACTGAAACTAAGAAAAACAAACCAAGCAATGATGGATTTTCTACTTCCTGGATCATGTAACTTGCTCATCCAAGGAAAGCCATCTGGTGGGCAACCAGACATGAGGACTAATTCTCAGCCTGTGGTTCTCCCTCCAGCAGTTCTCCAGCCTCTGCACAACTGAACCCTCTGCTCAATTAAAGTTGCTAGGAATAGAAAGGGAATTCTTATTCACTTCTGCTCCAGAGAACCAAGAGGGACAGAGTGGAAACCTAAAAAAGTCTGAGGTTTAAACTACAGCCCAGTTTTAACTTTCTAAAATGGTATTGGTATTTTAGGATCTAGACAATGCTATATTACCACACTGAAGAATAAATATTCTGTAATATTATAATCTGATAAACTCTAGAATAACATGATTTATTTTTGTGTTGGCGTCCAATCTCTTTTGGCTTCTGTTTGATCACTCAGTGGGAGATAAGGGTCTCTTTCTCACCTGATGCAATAGATTAGTTTTCTTAAACCTCTCTAATAATAATCATTATTTTGTGTCTTGTTAAACCTACATTTCTAACTCCCTCCCTGGAGATTCAGATACACTGGGTCTGGGACCTCAGATTAGAGTTCTTAACATTAGAAAAGCTTGGGAAATATTGGAGGAGAATAAAGGAATAGTGTATTTTTAGAATCAGACAGCTCCAGCCTAAGTCCTGGGTCATTCACTTACTACTTATGTAGTCTTGCACAAATTACTTAACCTTTTATAACTTCATCTGAAAAAAAGTGGAGATAGAAACATCTACCTCAAAGTATTGTTGAGAGGATTAAAAGGACTAACGCCCTTTATGGCATCCACTTTTCTGGCTGCTGCTAAACTGTTTCTACTTGGATTAATTTGAAGATTATCTGTGAACTTATTTAGCACCCAGATATAATTTTTTTACTTACCTTTCCATGTATTCAGCATGTATTTGTAGAGCTTTTACTGTGTGCAAGAAATGGGTTCCAAGCACCTCCCTTATGGTCAGCACGTCCACATCTCCCACCTGAGGCGTCTGAAGGGACTGCCCAGATATCCCATGTGAGCGAGTTCATGTAGCAGGCCCCTACTTATTCAGGGGGCTTCTCGAGTTTAGGACTACCCTGTTCTTATCTCTCTCTTATGCCATAAATTCCAGTTTTCATATAACATATATAAAGCTTAACATGTACAATGTGATGATTTGACACATGTATATATTGCAAAATGATTATCACAATAAAGTTGGTTAACATCTTCATACCTGCACATAAACAATTTTTTGTGTGTATATGGTAATAATATTTAAGATTTACTCTCTTAAAACTTTCGAGTATATAGTATAGTATTGCAAATTATAGTTACCGTGCTATACGTTAGATTCCCAAGTCCTATTTATCTTTTAAAATGGTTTTTATTAAAATGTAGCTAACATATAATACCATATTAGTTTCAGGTGTACACCACAGTTGTTCAACATTTATATACCTAAAGAAGTGATCACCATGGTAAGTCCAGCAACCATCTGATACCGTACCTGCTATCACAATATTATTCACTATATTCCCTATGCTGTACATTACATCCCCATGACTATATTGTAACTGCCAATTTGTACTTCTTAATCCCTTCATCTTTTCACCCTGCCCACCGGCCCACTCCCATCTACCACCCCCACAAATCCAGTACCCATTTGAAACCATACGTAGTTATTACAATATTACTGACTATATCCCTTATGCTATACCCTACATCCCCATAACTACTTTGTAACAACAAATTTGTACTTCTTTTTTTTTTAATTAAAGTTTACTGGGGTGAAAATTGTTAGTAAAGTTACATAGATTTCAGGTGTACAATTCTGTATTACATCATCTATAAATCACATTGTGTGTTCACCACCAGGGTCAGTTCTCCTTCCATCTGCATATATTTGAAAAATTTGTACTTCTTAATTCCTTCCCCTTTTTCACTCACTCCCAACACCCCTCCCATCTGGCAATTGTCAATATGTTCTCTGTATCTATGAGTTTGTTTCTGTTTTGTTTGTTAATTTTGTTCTTTAGAGTCCACATATAAGCTAAATCACATTGCATTTGTCTTTCTCTTACACTCCACTCAGCACAATACCCTCCAGGTCCATCCATGTCACTGAAGATGACAAGAACCCATTCCCTTTCATGGCCAATCAATATTCCATTATATATATGTACCACCCCCTCTTTATCCATTCTTCCGTTGAGGGAACCCAGGCTGCTTCCACATCTTGGTCACTGTAAACAATGCTACAATGAACATACGGATGCACATGACCCTCAAAGTAGCATTTGGGTTTCTTCAGATAAACACCCAGAAGTGGGATTACTGGGTCCTTCTTTGTCTTTTGTTACAGCCATTTTTTAAAGTCTATTTTGTCTGGTATAAGTGTTGTTATCCCAGCTTCCTTCCTTCCTTTCTTTCTTTTCTTCTCTCTCTCTCTCCTTCCTTCCTTCCTTCCTTCCTTCCTTTCTTCCTTCCTTCCTTCCTTCCTTCCTTCCTTTCTTTCTTTCTTTCTTTCTGTTAGTTTCCATTTTCATGAAATAACTTTTTCCATCCCTTTACTTTCCGTCTGTGTGAGTCTCAATCTGAAGCGATTCTCTTGTAGGCAGCATATGTAAGGGTTTTGTTTTCTTATCCATTCAGCCCTCCTATATCTTTTGATTGGAGCATTTAATCCATGTACATTGAAAATATTTGATGATAGATTTGTAGCTATTACCATTTTATTATTCATAATTTTAATCTCTTTTTCCTTTATCTTAAAGAAATCTCTCTACCATTTCTTATAATACTGGTGGTGATGAACTCCTTTAGCTTTTTCTTGTCTGGGAAGCTCTTGATCTGTCCTTTGATTTTTATTTATTTATTTAATTATTTTTGTCCTTTGATTTTAAATGATAGCTTTGCTGGGTAGAGTAATCTTGTTGTAAGTCTTTGCTTTTCATCACAATGAATAGTTTTATGCCAATCCCTTCTGGCCTGCAAAGTTTTTGTTGAGAAATCAGCTGACAATCTATGGAAGCTCCCTTATACGTTACTACCAGACTTTCTCTTGCTGCTCTTAGGATTCTCTCTTTGTCTTTAACCTTTGCCATTTTAATTATACTGTGTCTTGGTGTGGGACTATTTGGGTTCTTCTTGTTTGGGACTCTCTGCACTTCCTAGACTCATATGTCTATTTCCTTCAGCAAGTTAGGGAAGTTTTGAGGTATTATTTCTTCAAATAGATTCCCAATCCCTTGCTTTCTCTCATCTCCTTCTGGTACCCTTATGATGAGAATATTCTTATGCTTGATGTTGTCCCAGAAGTCTCTTAAACTATCCTCATTTTTTAAAATTCTTTTTTCTTTCTGCTGTTCCAATTGGCTATTTTCTGCTACCATGTCTTCTAAATTGCTGATTCAATTCTCTGCTTCATCTAGTCTGCTGGTGATTCCTTCTAGTACATTCTTCATTTCAGTTATTGTATTCACTTTTGACTGGTTCTTTTTTATGGTTGCTATTTCCTTTCTTTATGCCTACTATCTCTTTGTTACTGTTCTCGCTAAATTCCTTGAGCATCCTTATAACCATTGTTTTGAACTCTGTCGCTGATAGGTTGCTTTCCTCCATTTCGTTTAGTTCTTTTTCTGGATTTTTCTCCTGTACTTTCATTTGGGATGTATTTCTTTGTGTTTTTTTTTTTTTTTTTTTTTGATACCTGCCTGTTTGTTTCTGTGTATTAGGTAGATCTGCTATGTCTCCTAGTAGTGGCCGAGTGGCCTTATGTAATAGTTGCCTGTGGCGCCCTGGCACAGTTTCCTTCATCACCTGCTCTGGTTGCTCCAGGAGTGTCCCTTGTGTGGGTTGTATGTGCCCTCCTGTTATAGTTGAGCTTTTATTGCTATTGGCACATCAGTGGGTGGTATTGACCCTCAGGCTGATTGGCTGTGGGGATTGGCCATATCTACAGTTTATAGGCTGCTGTGTGGGGAGTTTACCCCACTCAGTAGGATTTGCCCCAATGGCCCCTCATGCCTGTTGAGACCATCTTTGGGTGCACCACTTGTGGGGCCAATTGGTTGTTGCTTTGCAGTGGTCTGAAGCCAACCTCCAAGTATATTGCTTCTGGGGCCTCTTGTGAGGGTCTCCAGTGCAGGCCCAGGTCACCCACTGACTGTGACTAGCCAGGGACTACCTGGTAGGAGCTATTGGGTTGGTGCAAAAGTAATTGTGGTTTAAAAGATGAAAAACAATTGCAAAAACCACAACTACTTTTGCACCAACCTAATACAAAGCGATCCACAGTTGTTCATTGCCTGTGCCAATCCTGGAGGCACGTGGGAGAGGCCACACTTCGATCTCAGGATGGCTGCCACCAGTAGTAGGCCTGGGGTACCTCCACAAAAAGCCAGGACACTCCAAGGCCTGCTGCCACCTGCTGGCTCCCTTAAGGCTCAGCCCCTGATAAAGCCTCATGTGGTACTTGAGTTGGGTGAGACAGCATCTTAGGGAGTCACTAGAGTGGGAAGAGTTGTGGTTACCCAGTTATGTAGACTCTTGTTTGGTGCCAGTGCTGAGCCTGGAGTGACTCAGCAAAAATCTCAGAGCACATTGAAGCCAGCTGCTGCCTGCCTGGGTTTTGTGGATTCTGATAGTTTTTCAAGAAAGTGTGCAATGCAGGCAGGGCTAGCTGCTCTGGGAGAAAGTGCCTGTGGTGTTGGGGGAGTTGGGTGGGGCGGGGTCTCAGTGAGTCAGCAGAGTGGAGTGGCAGAGCTCACCAGGCCAATCAGATTCAGATTTGGCCTGTGGGGGAGGGCTCAACACAGGAAAGATGGCTTTCTGCCTGCTGGCAGCACAGGCCCCATGCAGGGAAAATGGCAACTGCCCTCCATCCTCATCTGGAAGCCACACACCTCAGTATGCCCCCCGTTTTCCTTCAATGTGTCCCGAGTTACTGTCTGTCTGCCGGAGCCCAAGGTGAGTACTTGTGAGTGAGAGAGTCTTTGCGCGAGCTGTTTAGGAGGACGTCTGGGCTTCCCCACAGCCTTCTGTCCCACCCGGATGGTTGGAATCCCCACTGTTTTTCACAACCAGATGTTGTGGGGACTCCTTTTGCCAGCACCCGTACTCTGGACTGGGGAGGCTGGTGTGGGGCTGGCGTCTTGCGCTCCTCTGGGGAGAACCTCCGTGGCTGAGATATCCCTCTCAGTTCTCAAACACCACCACACAGAGGTTTGGGGCCAGCCTGTTTCGCGTCTCCACCCCTCCTACTAGTCTTGATGTGGCTTCTTCTTTATATTCTTAGTTATAAAACTTCTATTCAGGCAGGCTTCAGATGGTTTTCCAGGTTGATTGTTGTACAATTTAGTCGTAATTTTAATGTGTTCATGGAAGGAAGCAGGCACAGTGTTTTTTCTACTCCGCCATCTTGGATCTCCAGAAACAACTCCCTGTGTATCTTACATCTGGGAGTTTGTACTCTTGACCAACATCTAAAATTATGGAATGCTTTGTGAATTCGTTTGTCATCCTTCAAGAGGGACAGTGCTAATCTCTGTATAGTTCCAGTTTTAGTATATGTGTTGCTGAAGCATGGGCCATGTACATATTTTTTGGAACAGAAAATATACATTTGCATTATTCCATTTGAGTTTCACACAGAATATGTTCTATGTGCTTTGCATTATGCTGTTTTTCCTTCCTGGACAGAAAGTCCTTTGTTTTCAGAAAGGCTTTTTATCTTCTATCCTAATAGCAAGAATGTAATGGATTCCTGAGTAATATACTTATACTTTCTATTTATCCTTGCTGCAAAAGGATTTAAGGCACTTTTTAAAGATACAAACAATGCAAGACATGTTAAAAAGAAATATAGTTAGGGAAAATAGGGTGGGAAAAAGAAGATGAATTGATGAATGAGGCGACACACCAAATACATGTTTTACTGTCCTTTTCACAGCCATCATGGGCCAGATATTTGGCTCTGAACTCTCAAGCCATCATTGCAAACACTCTGCAGACAAAAGATGAAGGTGATTATCCTCAAGCCGTTTACTAGGGTGGTCATCTCTGTGAGTCCTGAACATTGTTTTAACTTTTCCACTAGCCCAAGGCTTTAGGCCCTAATCAACATTAGGGTCATTAAGAATTTATGGAAGGTTTTATAGAAGAGACTGAAGTACCACAGAAAACTATGTGCTCTCCAGCATTCTAGCCAAATACTAAATGGATCAGGGAAGAAAGAGGCCTCTTGCTGCAGAGGAGATGGTAGCTGGGTGGAAGAGCTAGGCCAAGGTTCAGCCAGTCCCTGGGTCCAGAAGCCATAACCATGGCAACAGGAGTGATGACAGCTCTACTCATCCCTGAAATAACACCCTTAAGAGGCACCAGCAAAGACAGGAGCCTGTCTTACTTCTGGGCTGGGCTCTTGGTGAGGGAAGTTTAGGTACTTTTATGTATAATTACTGAGTGAAAATAAACAGCCTCTTTCACATTAACCTTGCAAACCCAAATCTACAAAGTAAAAGCATGTGTCCAGCCACACAGAACTGGCTGAGGCCAGGTGTGAGTCTATTGTATAGGAAACCAGTAGCCCGCCTCAACTTGGCCTTTTATTCTCTTTACTTTCTAATAACAGAGCTGCACAGGACTTTCAACAAGAAAAGCCCAGGGGAGGATAGTTGCTTTTGAAGCCACTCCTCTTGTCTGCCTCATTCATTTCAAACAGAGGTACTTCTCAAAGAGATGAAGGCCTGTGTACAAACAACAATGCCCAGTGCATTCTCTTGCCATCAGCTGTGATGTGGTGGCTTTTGATTCTGCACAGAAGCTGCCTTGTTTTAGAAACTGATTGATGGTTCTTCTGAATGAGGGAGGCAACAAGAACAAACAAGCATGGCTCCTAGTAAGGCAAGTTACTTCAAGAGAATGGGCTTGAAAGCAGTTAAAATAAAAGGTAAATACAAGCCTCAATGAAAGTAAAGAATTCTGAAAGACACTGAGCTGTTCCTGGCTGATAATTTGTAGTTCCTAAGGATCCCCACGTGTTTGTGCAGACACATATAAGCTCCTTGGAGACATCTGACGGGATTTTGGACTTTTTGATGGAAGAAAAAAAAGTGAAATCCAAATAGATGTCCTAAAGCAGGGAAATCTAATTGAAATTAAAAACACAGGTGTCTGAGTTGGGGAACAGAAAACAATGCATTGAAAGAGCTGGTAATCAGGCATCTCTGTATAGGAGCGAGCATGTGATTTCTTGTTAGAAAGACATGGAAAGCCCTGCAAAGGCTCATTATAAACCCAGTGGGCAGTGTTAGTACCTGCTCTGTGTAAGCTCTGGGAGATGGGCACCCTCTTCCTATAAACCCGTGTCCTTCCCTTTTGCCTAATAGAAATAGACCAGTTAAAAATCAGCAGTACAAATCTAGCCATATTAAATACTTTTTAAAAATTCAAGTATTGTTGGTAGACAATATTAGTAGAGTTGTACAATAGAGTGATTTGACATTTATCCACCTGACAATGTGATTGCCACACTCAGTCTAGTAATCATCTGTCACCATGCAAAGTTATCACAATATTATTGACTAGATTCCCTTCATCTTTATCAATGAAGGGTCTTTATTGATTAAGCCACTCTTAGTTGGGTTTTCTATTGCTTGAAGCCAAACATATCCTTCCTGACACATTGCCCTTCCTAAGAAAGAAGTGTAGTAGGTCCAGCACACAGACATCTGAGATTGAATGAGTGTAGAGATTGAGGACCAAACTTTTGGCACAGGTAAGACAGGGTCCTAGGTGTCCAAGGGCATGAAAGACAAGTATTTCCTAAGATTCTTTCCCAGTGTAGAAAAGTTTATGTGGTCATGAACCTATGCTGTGTACTAAGTACTAGTCATATGACCTTGGACCTTTCATCTAACCTTGGTGAGCCTCAGTTTACTCCTCTTCAAAATGGGGATAATAATAACTTATGTCACTTTGTTTTATGAAGATCAGATTTGATTGTGTATGTAACCTTGCTTTTGAAATTTTAAAGGGCAACTCTGGTGTAATGTCAGAACCTAGTTTGGTGCCTGGCACATAGTAGGCATGCTCGATAATTATTTGTTGGGTTGATGTGTTGTGTCTGTTGTTCAAATCAGGGTTGTTGGCACTGTACATAAACTTGGAGGTTGGTCTGTTGTCTAATTGTTCCATATAGGGCCTACTCCAGGCATAACTTAAAGGAGGATTTAATTAGATACTTTCTTCTTGGCAGTGATGTATTAGGTACTGCAGACTGGATAGAGATTTCAGCTTTTGTTTTCCATATATTTTCCACTAAGTATGCTGTGACGAGGTGTCTGTTCCGATCAAGGGCACTGTCAATTATTCGTCTCCCATCCAACTTTCTCTGTGATTTAGGGTGTGAAGACATCTGGTGGCTTTAACCTATCACTGTGTGTGAGATGCTTTGGCTCCAATCAACGGGGCTGTGTCCAAGGCAGGCTGGCCCCCTGTGAACTTCCAGGCTGCTGAGTCAGTCATCCGCCAGGTGACAGGTGGTGCCTTTAAGTCGTTGTAGAGCAAGAGGAGACAGTCACACCTGGCCATGTAACAGCTTTCCTACGCCAGACAAATCAGGAAACTATGGCCTTCCTTCGGCTCGCCCCTGTAACATCATCCACTTTCCCAACTCCCCATCCATAGTTCATGTTTCATGCATCACTCCTGGATCTCATTGACCCTTGGCCTCCACCAGCGAGACTCCTGGGACTGGTGCTTAACACTGATTCTCTGACGCTAAGCTCTCCATGGTTTTGGTCTTGCTGTGCTCCGTGCCACACTGGATGGGAAACATGCAGGGACGCTACTGGGGGCCAACACTGTTGGCATCTGAGAAAGACTTATTTCAGGAATTATATTGGAGGAAGTCAGGGGAGAAGATCAAGAGAGGGGAGCTAAAAAGCATCAGACTACTGAGACTGCAATCACTGCAGTCTGGATGACTTCACAAGGAACAGAGAAGTTGAACATGACACTTCAGTCCCAGTGCGTAGATGGTGTAACGTTGATGAACACAGGATGGGGGCGTGTGATGGTCAGTGACGAGATTGCGCAGCCAAGATGAGACGTGGCAATGAAGCACGTTTGGACACTAAGGAGGCAAAACCATGAGTTGGAAGCAGTGGGGTTGAGTATAAAGAATAAGTTTTCCTAATTTAATTTTGAATTATATATTTTTATCCTGAGATAACTGTAGATTTATATGCAGTTTATATGCAGAAGATGAGAGTTTAAGACCTGCTTCATCTCTTACTCTTTCTGTGACCCAGGAACCCCTTGTGCCTCAGTTTCCTCATCTGTCAAGGTAGACCCCAGCACTTCTAGCCTCATGGGATTATTGTACGTTTTTGATGATCTAAAATGGACATGACAATAGTCTAGACAATACTATAAAAATGTAGTATACACTGAATTCCCTGTGGCATTTTTGGTTTATTTCTGAATGTTTGATATAAACCCCGGGTGAGGAGTTTTCTAGGCTCTTCATTGTCACTCCTAAAGATGTCACCTCTCCTCCCCTGTGGCAATGATGAGAATTATGGGCATGGCCTTGAGGAGGACATTCCTTAGACAGCAGCAGGAGTGGTGGCAACTCTTAGAGTGGATCACAGGGGCATGTCCCCAGCCCAATTGACAGCTCAAAAGTTGAGTCGGGAAAAGTACTCAGCTTTTGAGGAGATGGATTAAAGACATACATACATCTCAATTTGTAGTCACAGGTCAGTTTGGAAGAAAAAATGAGCCAGTGAGGCAAATTGATTTTGAAAATAGATCAGCATCTCAGACATCCATAGAGTTGGATGGAAACCCAGAAAGTGCCTAATGGATGGCCACCCAGGGTCTGAACCCTGCCAGTAGAGGGGCTCCCTGCCTCAGGATGCAGCGTTCCTGCTGGACACCTCTGGTTTCTGCCTCATTCATCCCACTGTGAGGTCTCATCCTCTGTTTTAACTTCTATCCATCCATCCCAAGTCTGCCCTCAGACCCTGCAGCAATCTTATGCCCTTTTCCGCATGACAATCTGTTAAATGTTTGCCTCTCTCTCTTTTTTAACATCTCTGGATCTCTTCATTTGTTTCCATTTAGCCACTCTCCTTTGGACATATTCAAGTTTTCCTAATTTAATTTTTAATTAAACATTTTTATCATGACATAATTGTAGATTTACATGCAGTTGTAAAGAATAACACAGAGAGATTTCATATGCTATTTACCCAGTTTCCCCCAGTGCCTTGTAGCTAGTAAATATTTGCTGAATAAGTGAATTGACTCCCACAAACATAAAACTGACTGCTTGGTTTGGGCAGTGCCACGCTAGGTACTGAGGGGTACTGAGAGGAAAACAAAGGGATATTAACCATGAGAAAAAATGGCCCCCGCCCTCATGTAACTTCCAGTGCCTGAGTCCAAGGCCATGCCTCTGGGCCTTACTCTCTGTCGTGCCCAGGTCCTAGTCTGTCAGCTCCAGTGGAATCTTGGAGCTTTTCTGCCACAAGCCTGTTCCAGAGGACAGCCATCCCACCCCACCCAGACATAGACACCATTTCCTCAGGGAAAGCTGTTTTTGTAACTGTCAGAGTTGGACTAGAACTATCAAAGTATTAAAATCTACCTCTAGTCACAGGCCTATTTTTCCTACATTGGTGTAAAAATATCATTACTTTATCACCAAAATTAAAAATAACAACAACAACCCTTCCCCCTCCCCCCGCCAAGAACTAGGTACGTTTGGGCAGGAATGAGAAATGTCCCAGAGATGGACACACACAATATTTTAATACCGTGGACCAGCAGCACAGGTGGGCACACACCCTGCTTCCCGCCTCCCTCACCCCCATGTCTCGGCTTCATCCCTGCCCCACATGAGCACAGATGGCTGCCTTTATGATGGTTCTGTGATGCCTCATTACCCATATTATGTACTCGTATGTGCATCCCATGTTAAGTTCACGTTATCGACTGTGCTAGGGTAATGGATTGGCTAGTGACTCTTTTTCTGAGCAGTTACTCAGGCTTGCCATCTGGCGAATCTAATAACCAGGTGGTGAACCTAAATAACCTCACTTTGATGGGCGATAGAAGGGATCTCAGTTGGCTCTGTGCTTGCCATCTGCAGCCTCCTTTTGGAGCGAGATGTCCAGAGAATCAGTCATGCTATTTCTTAAGTGAGTAGCTATTTGTTTTCAGAAATACTCCCACTTCACGTATGCAGAACTCTGCTCTCCAGCATCTTCACCAACTTAGAATACATGTAGGAACCAGGCAGCAAGCCAAAAAAGGCTGTGTGCAACCGAGATATAAGGAAGCCTCTGCGTGGAAGCTCTGGGCCTCCCCCATCAGAAAGCTTCCTTGAGCTTCACTCAGAAAATATCGACTCTTACATTATACTCAGTGATAACCACGGAGTTCATCTGACCTCCAAGGATTCGATATAGTGGAAGCTGCAGATTAGAGGGGAGGAGCAGGTATGTAACAGACAGACACTGACAGCTAAGGAGGAATGCCTGAAGACCTTGAAGCTATTAAAAGTAGGTCCAAGAACTAAATACATAGCAAAATAGGGTCACTTAGTGTGGGGCAAAGTGTGCCACAGCCCTTGAATATTATTACCCAAGGGACACCACAGTACAATAATGGAGTCTGGAATAATAAACCCATGTCATCAACATTGTTAATCATGATCAGTAGACACCATTTTAGGGGGAGGGGCCTCTCTCATACATTATGAAAATGGCTTCTCTAAATGGTTAAGATAAAAAGCTGAGACACATAGGGAATTAATATTCAGCTCTTTATAGAGAAAAATCATGTATCCATGAGTAAAGTGAATTAAAATAATACATTAGGGTTTTAAAAAGACCTACATTTTCATTATCATAAAATACAGTAGATTCATTGAAGAAAATTTAAAAAAATATGTAAGCAAAAAGAAGAAAAT
This sequence comes from Rhinolophus sinicus, assembly GCF_036562045.2. Lineage (NCBI taxonomy): Eukaryota > Metazoa > Chordata > Mammalia > Chiroptera > Rhinolophidae > Rhinolophus > Rhinolophus sinicus. The sequence continues at coordinate 51,210,545 of NC_133753.1, forward strand.
AAAACAGCTATAACCCCCACCTCCAAGATAAAGTCAGTTAATATATTGTTTGCTCTCTTGACATACTAATTTGTATATTTATATCCATTCATCTGTTATCTGTCTGCCTACTGATCTATAGCTAGTTGAAGTTAATACATAAGAAATTGAATCACACCACTTTGTAACTTGCATTTACTCCCACTTAATGCACAAGTAAGAAGCTTTTCATGGTAATAAGTAAACCCCTTCAGCATCATTTTAATGGCTGCATTAAATTCTATGATATGATAGGCATCCAAGGGGTTATTATGATAATGTTGTGATTATTTATAAAAACATGTATTGTATAGAAATATCTGGAAAATAAAAAACTGATTATTATGAGCAATTAGGGCATGGAAATGTCCTCTCTAACCACTGCCAGACAATTTCACTGCTGTGGCAGAGAACTGAAGGCTTCAAAGCCAGGCCTATTTGTCTTCATGAGCCCTACCGGCTGCTTGCCTCCTGTCAGGTATTTAGAACCCTGTCTCTGTTAGACTGCTTTCTGCTGTAAGTAACAGAAAACCCAACTCAAAGTAGCTTAAGTAATAAGAAATATCATTTCACATTATAAGAATCCTCAAGAGAAGATCGATCAGGGCTTCTTAATGCAGGGACTCAAAGTCATCATCAAAAATTTGTGTTCTCCCCATCCTTTTCCTCTTCTGAGAGGCTCCCAAAATTTTGGCAGTTATACCAGTCACCATATGAAGATCTGATAATAGCCAGAGCTAGAAAACAGGATGGTCTCTTCTTTGTGTCTCTTTTTTTTTAAAAAAAAATTATTTTTAATTGTGGTAAAACACATATCATATAAAATTTACTGTATTAACCATTTTTAAGCATACAGTTCAGTAGTGTTAAGTGTATTCACATTGTTTTGTAATAGATCTCCAGAACTATTTTCATCTTGCACAAATGAAACTATTTATTAAATAATAACTTCCATTCCTTCATCACCCCAGCCCCTGGCCACCATCCTTCTACTTTTTGTCTCTATAAATTTGGTTATTCTATGTACCTCTATGTAAGTGGAATTATACAGTATTTGTCTTTTTGGTGACTGGCTTATTTCATTTAGCATAATGTCCTCAAGTTTCACTCATGTTGTAGCATGTGTCAGAATTTCCTTCCTTCTTAAGGCTGAATAATATCCCATTGTATGTATAAAATGTATTTTGTTCATTCATTCATCTGATGGACGTTTGGACTGCTTCCACCTTTTGGCTATTGTGAATGATGCTGCTATGAACATGGCAATACAAATAGCTCTTTGAGATTCTGCTTTCAATTCTTTTCGCTCTATATCCAGAAGTAGAATTACCGGATCATATGATAATTCTACTTTTAATTTTTTGAGGAATTGTTTTCCACAGTGACATTCCCATTAGCTGTGCCCAGGGGTTCCAATTTCTCCAAATCCTTGCCAACATTTGCTGTTTTCTTTTCTTTTTTTTTTTTTTTTTTGATAGTCACTATTCTAATGAGGGTGAAGCGGTCCTTGTGTTTCTTTTTAAGACTGAGGAAACATTTACCCTCATTTCTCCTATCTCAGTGGTTAGGATTAAGTTTGCATGCCTATTTCTAAACCAATCAATGGGAAGAAAAATATACCCATGACTCATTTACTTAGACCAGGCAGCATGTGCTCTTGGGCTGGCAGTGGGTTAGCTTCCTCTAAAGCCTGGTTATGTTTAATGAGGTAGATTGCAGTTTCTGTTAGGAAGGAGAAAGCCGGGATTGAGTGATTGTCACCCTCTGACTTTCCTGGAAGGTCAGTGAAAGCCATGGTAGTTACCTCCTTAGCTCAAAGTTATGCAACTTGCCCTCAGGTAAGAAAAACTATATATCCCGCTGGGCGTTAGAAGCATCTTATGTATGCATCAATGTAGCTATTGCCTCATCTTAATAAAAAGAGTGCTTCAAAATAAGATCAATTTAAGTAATTTAAGAAAGTTACTTAAATATAAAAACAAACAACAAAAAAACTTTCACAGTAAGTTACCTCCTTACATGATGAAGTAAAAGAGAGAAAAAAAGGAAAAGTATTGTCCATTCACAGAGAAATCTTTAACAAACTCATTGTTTTTCCTCCGGGGGTAGTCTCCCCCAACTCCACACTCATTTTCTGGACCTCAAACAGGATTAAAAATGACACTTTATTAAGTGCCAACTGCTTGCACCTCACAGTGAAGAGCTGCCCTTTTTAGTTCTTAAACTTTAATGTGCAAACAAATAACTGGGAGATGTTAAAGGCAGATTCTGATTCACTAGATGTAGGGTGGGGCCTGAGAGTCTGCGTTTCTAATCAGCTCCCAGGTGATGTGATACACACAGCAAGACTGAGACCCATGTTGAAGAGTGAGAGTTTATAGTGGGCATCAGAACCCCCTGCAGGGCTTGTTAATACCCAGGCTACGAGGCCTCAATGCCAGTGTCTGATTTAGTAGGTCTGGACTGGGGACCAAGCGAACCAGTTCCTCCCGGATGTGGTCTGGAGCTGCCGATCCAGGAGTACACTCTGAGAACCACTGGCTTAGAGCTTAGTCGCTGGAGCCAGGAGACTAGCTTTGTACCTAGAGGCCCACTTTGTCCTTGTGTCACTTCAGCAAGTTGCTTAACCTCTGTGCCTCAGTTTGCTTACCTGTAAATCAGGAACGATAACATTACCTACTTAGATGCCACTTGTGAGGCCCTGCCTATGCGCTATATGTCAACGATCACAATTTGCCATTCCTTTCAACTAGGAAGGATGGAAATGCACACATTTGTTGCTATTCAGGAAATCTTTTGGGAGGTGACGTATTCCTCTCCCCAGGAGCTCTCTTCTTTCACTTCTTGTGCCCTTCAGTACAAAAAACTCCCCAGACCTACTCTTTTCACAATGGTGTTGATTGCTCATTAAGTGTGTGGATGTTGGACACTGCCAGCCTTTAACCTGGATGCCCAGGAAATCCTTACTAATAAAGAATGCAGCAAAACCTAATGAGAACAATATCTCAGCTGCAATAACGAAACTCATCTTCCTCATCTTCCTCATCGGCTTGCCCAGGAGAGCCTGCTCTCTGAAAGCTCAAAGTCTGTTCTGGCTAGCATGGGTTAGAAAGAGTAGTTCCCAGCATCCCAGGTGGCACTGTGTCTGAGAGCTTTAATCATATGCAAGGCTGAAAGTAAAGCAGGAAGTCAGCAGATCATTGCAGCCCGTTTTTTTCTTTTTTCTTTCTTTCTTTTTTTTTTCTTACCTGCCTATGCTTTCTGGCTGGGGAGGGAGCTCAGTGGTTTGGCGGGCAGAGCAGCCTGGAAAGTCCAAAGAGACAAGATGCAGTAAGATACGTGGGCACTAATTGCTGAAGTCCAGCATGGCTGGGATGCCAGTGGGTGACAAGGTGGGGACCTACGCAGGGCCAGGTCACACAGGGACTTATATGGCATGTGGGAGGTTCCCATAGATAAACTGAGGGAGGGAGACTGTATTGATTGCAAGTAACAGAAACCACCTTGCCTCAGCCTAAGCTGAAAGAGGACTTCATTTAAGAATTCAGGGTATTTCACAGAACCCAAGCTCAGGCTGCAGCATCCCTGAGGAAGTGCCTGGAACAGGAAGCAAAGCCAGACTCATTCTTTCCTCACTGATAGCCCACCCCCGATATGAGCTTTTTCTGCTTTTACAGTGCACATGAGTGGTCAGAAGTGTCTATCCCACAGCACCTAAACTGACATGTTTTGGATTTAACCATCTCATGAACGACTGACTCTTTCTCAGTCCTAATTTCAAAATTCTGAGAAAGAGTCTGTGATTGGCCGTCTTGGGCCATGCTCAGTACCGGTCCAATCAAATGATCCCACGGTGGGAGCAGACATGTACTGTCCAAAATGGCTGCTGGGGTCCTTGGTTGTGGCTCAAGGATGGGCAGTGAAAGGCTTCTTTATTAATCAGGTAGACACTCCAAATGGACTCAGTAGAAGGACAAAGCAAACTCCAAGGTCCCTTCCCATCTAAGGTGCTCTGATTGGACCTTTGTGTTCAATACCTGTCCTCTCCCTGCCAGCATGGAGGGAAAAGTAAGAGCAGAGTCTGTGGCTATAGATTTGGGCTGAGAGGATGTGGGCCAAGCTCCTGGGGCTCAGGTGTGTGACCACTTTGGAAACAATGATGAGCTATGGTAATGCAGTCCATAAACAGCAAAGAAATCAGCCTGACTCCCATCACCTTGGAAGCTGAGAAAACAAATGACAGACTACCAGGCAAACAGTTCTTCCATAGAACACGATGAGATACTTCTCTCAAGATTGTGTGTTTTAAATATCAGACAAACAGCAAATTAATGGAAATCAAAATATAAGGAAATTTCACCCACCCATGATCTTACTCTGTTTTCTTTATTCCCTCTTTCCTTCCAGCTTCTGATCAAATGCACACAGAATCTTACATAGCTTTAGAGAGTATAAACAGCATTTTATATTCCATATTATGTAACGAGTAGTTTCTATGCTGCCTCGTCATCTTTGTCAGCATGCCATCCTTCAAATTAAGTATATTATACTTTACTTAGCACATAATTAAGGTCTGATTTAAAATGTGAGACTGTGGAGCTAGAAGGAGTCTTAGGAAATCATTGAGGCCAAGGAAAATGAACCTGGAGAGGAGAGTGAGTTCTTCAGGGTCACATTGCTGGTGAGCTCCAGACCTGAGACTAGATTTCATTTATTTTCCCAAACGTATGTTTGTAATTACCCACTTGATGTCAGGTAGTGGTGCATGGGTTTCATCTTGCTTCAAATCTGTTTTCACCACATTGCGTGACCTAATTAACATTTGTTAGATAGGAGCCATTTCTATTTTTCTTAACAGAAAAAGGAGTGTTTTTTTCAACTCACTGTCAGAAAAATAGAGGTTGTAGAGCTGACATGAGTAACAGCAATTTTAAATCAGACTGGTTTCGTGACTGGTGGATAAGTCAGTGTGCAAAGACATTTATGTTTCCCAGGTTTGGCTCACTGTCTCAATGCCCTTTGCAAACTCCACAGGGATTTTAAGCTGTAAGTCTGGTTATAAGCTTATGCAAGCCGTTAGTCACCTTTTTAGATGAAAAGCACCACAGGATTATGCTTGAAAATGTTCCTTGCTTCACTACGGATTCCTTTGGAGTAATTCAGCTATGGTATGATTTTCAGGGAGAAGTGATTGAACAGATACATTTCAAAACACATTTGCATTTGAAAATGGGGGTTTGTCAGCTAAAAGAACTGTTCTTGAAAGGTACACATGCAGGGCAAATTTAGAACAAGCAGAACAATTTAGACATGATAGCTATGAATTGCCCAAAAGCTTAAAATACCAGGGGCTCTTGCTCATGCAGAATCCTGGACATGGAGTGAATCATAAATGTCTGATGTTTTACTTTAGAAAACATGTTGGAAAAGGAAATCCTGTCACTGCTGTATCTCCAGAGATCATTCCAAACATTCTAGGCATGCATCAACACAATTGTAAGGACACATTTGACCAGAAGAAGAGTGTACGCTTTTGGTATAGTGAAGAGGGTGAGCTCTGGAGTCAGATTTCGTGGGTTGGTATCTTGGTTCTATTGCTTACTGGATATATGAACTTGGCTGGGCCTCAGTTTGCTCATCTGCAAAATAGGGAGAATATTCTTCAACCCAGAATTGTTGTGTTGAATTGTTTGGGTTAAATCATGTACAACAGCAACTGTCAAACTGGAATGTGCACACAAAACTCCTGGGATCATGTTAAGATGCAGTAGGGGCAGCGAACGACAAATGCTGGACGATCTCACTTATATGTGGAATCTGAAAAAGCTGAACTCATAGAAGCAGAAAGTAGATGGTGGTTGCCAGGGGCTAGGGGTGGGTGAGATGGAGACATTTTGGGCAAACAATACAAACTTCTAGTTCTAAGATGAATAAGTTCTGGGATCTAATGTCCGGCATGGTGACTGTAGTTAATAATACTGTATTCTGTTTGAAAGCAGCTGAGACAGTAAATCTTAAATGTTCTCATAATATGAACAACAACAACAAAATGGCAATTATGTGAGGTGAAGGATGTGTTTATTAACCTTATTGAGGTAAACATATGTTTATATATGTATATGGTAAACAATATAGACATCAAATCATCACATTGCACACTTTAAACTTACACAATATTATATTTCAATTATATCTCAATAAAGCTGGGGGGAAAAAGATGTAGTAGGTCTTGAGTGTGGCCCGCTCTTCCGGATTTCTACCAAGCTCTGGGTGACGCCTGCACTGCTGGTCTCCCAGCCATGCTTGGGGCAGGGAGGATGTAAAGTGCAGGGCAGGGACGATTCCATGAGCAACAGTCAGTAGTGCTACTTGTTGTCGTCCTTCAGACGGATTTCTCTTTCTCTCTCTTTCCTACCACATTACCAGTCCTTTCACTGTATTTCTTCCCTTCTGTTCTTGAGAATTCTTCCAGACCTATTGTTTTAGCCACTCCTGTCAGGCTCTTGTGGCTGATGCACGCGCAGGTATGTGGGTGTGTATGTGAGGGAGACGGCAGAGACGCTGGAATGGTCGCACTCTGATTCGGAAAAAGAAGTTTTATGTCGCCCGTGCCTCACACCCTGACTTACACTTGCCCATGAAAAGGAGCTCAGTCTTTCCTGAGTTCAAAGGGCCTTTGGAGCATTTAGTCAATTTAAAGTTCAGGCTAGCTGTCAGAGCTTTCTGAGGGTGTCCCCTCCCTTTCCCTTCCCGGTGCCTCTGAGAAGGCGAAACCATCTCATCCTCACATCCTGCAGGGACAGCTCCTTGTCTGAGCGCTGTGCTTGTCTATTGGCTTCCTCTGAATCCGGCTGGACTCTTGAGTCCCTGCCTCTGCTCTTACGCCTCTGCTGCCAACACATCTATGGTTGTGTAACTCGACGTTTGCTTTCTGGGCAACTGCGGGGCTTGGTGGTCCTTCCCTGTTGACTTGGCCCCATCTCAGACCTCACTGGCCTTCTACATCCTCTAAGTGTCAGCTACTTCCGCCATCTGGTCACTGACCTCTGACAGTGGCCACCCTGTGGGCCCCTGGCTCTCAATTTTGAGTCTTTCTCTGTCTCTCGCTAAGTGGAGGTGGGAATTTCTGGACATCTACACCATGTGTGAGCAGCCATGTTCAGGGGCAGTGAGCCTGGACCTCTCTCTTCCTGAGCACCCCACATGTCATATCTACCTGCTGGGGCTGCCCCATGGTGGCACAGCTGCAGCGTGAGGTGGCCTCCCCTGAAATTCCAAACAGGAAGTGAGGTGGATCCTGCTCTGTGTTCAGCTTCTCCTTCTTCCACTCCCCCAGGGTTTCTCTCTGTTCCACGCCCTGCCCTGAGCTAAGGCTCACAGGCACTGGATTCTCAGGCAGGTACTTCTTCCCAGGTTCATCCTTTCTGGAACTCCCCACTTCCTCCCAGGAAGGACCCTGCTTTCCCTCTCAGCTCCTGGAAATTGTTCTACATCACATCTTCTTTCCTACCACAGGGACTCTTGGTTCTAGGAGTGTCCATTCTGCTGCCCGTTCTCTCAGGCAATGCACCTCTTGTCCTAACAACCACGATGGAAAGGAAATGTGGGAAGGGAAAGTTTGTGCTTATTGAGGAGGGAAATTACACTTGAAATATTGACAAAATGTTATCCTTGTTTTATATTATAGCTGCTGCATATATAATAGGAATGAAAAATGGGCCTCCTTTGTTTCTTCCCTTTCTCCTTAGCAAGACATTACCAATCTATCACATTACGTAGCCTCGGAAACCTGCTTAACACAGTGTTCCAAGCAGCCAGGAACAATCCACAAGTGCTGGCCTTGGAGATAGAAGCTCTTTTCTATCACGAGTATAGAATCAAGCTTAAGGAAGGTAAAAACAATAAGCAAGAGCTGAACTTCGCATCAAAATAAGCAGTGCAAGTTTTAAATTTGAGAACTATATAATTGGAAATCACTTCAAAGTATGAAATCATTATGACATTAACAAAAAATGATCGTTCAGCCTCTGCTTGCCTAACTCTAATGACAGGGAACTTGCTACCCATTGATAGTGAATTGCATCTTTTGACTATTCTCAGTAGTAAAAAGATATTCAGTACATTGCAATGAAACCTGCTCCTTGCAGCTGGTTCCTACACAAAACGTATTTAATTACTATCCACACTGTTGGCCCTTCAACTATTTGAAGGCAGCCACCAAGGTCCCCATTAGTGTCTCTTCTGTAGGTTCAATCTGCCCTTTTCATGGGCACAGCCTCTGACTGTCTTACCAGCATGGTGACCCTCCTCTGAATCCTTCCCCATTTGAGGAGCCACTAAAAGCCAGGGAAGTAACTTTGATGGAGAATGCCACCCCACTTTTTGAAAATTGGACATAAAAGTTGCATGGACAGATGCTGGGGGTGTGTAAGGGTCCCTGCCCACTGCAGCCTCCTGCTGTATTCTCAGAAACTCCCGCTTGGCCTGGTGCACATACGCTTTCCTCCCCCTCCCTGCACCCCCACCTCTAGGGGAATCATTTCTCAGCTGGCTACTCAAAGCAGCAGCTTGCACATGCTTCTTTTACTGCTTGCTTGTCCCAATTACAGGCTTAATAAGGAGGCTGCAGGAGAAAATGCCTTCAGTTCCAACAGTGCCTTTGAAATCACTTAGTTTTGAGAGATCTGTGGAAGTATCCTGTTGAAAAGAGTTGGACAAGTCCTGAAAGGGGTTTGCTAATGCCTCCTCAGTTTTGCCACCGCTAGATGATTTGAGGGGCTTGTTAGGGTAAAAATCCAGCAGAACCTTGTAGGCTGGCCTTAAGGAACCATCATTAAAAAGAATAATGATGAGAACAGCCAGCATGATTGAGTACCTTCTATGTGCTGGCCCAGTTCTGCCTGCTTTACATTTATGAGCTGAGCCAATTTAATATTCACACGTTCGGCCCCTTGCCCAAGGTCACGAGTTACTAAAAGCCCACATGCTCTGGTTCCAGAACCCATAATATAAATACCACATGATACCCACACATTAATGATATTATCTCTAGTAACACCCAACTCATGTCAAAAGACATAAGCAAACAAATTTACCATATTGTAAAGCAAAAATTCTCAAACTTTATGGTTAATGTCTCCATCTCAGTTCCTTCATCTGTAAAACGTGCTAATATAAATTAGTGGTGCTATTTATATAAAGTGGTGCTATTTACACAAATAAATGATGATAAAGATAATTTTTTTCCTCTCTCCTTCCCTAAACGAACAATTTCAATTCTTTTAAAGACAAAGCCACATCATTCAAATTTGATATTGGATTCTGCTCTATTAAGATCCCCAGGGTCTTAAGTGTTTCTTTAAGGTTTTAGCCAATGGGGTTCAGTCCTCTCAGACTCCTCATTCCAGAAGACATTCTGGAATGTCTTCCGTTCCCCTCCCTACCCACCCAACTTCCACTCATACTTACAAATTTCTACCTAGCCCATCTCCTCCATGAATTCTATGATTACTTTTCCCCACTTTAAACTCTCTTGTGTCTTAATGTGAGCATGGGCCAGTTGTAGCCCCTCAACAAGCATTTTTGAACATTTATTTTATGCCTAGAATAATTCTAGATCAGGATTTCTCAACCACATCACTTTTTGGGTGGTATGATTGTTAATTTACTGTGTCAACTTGACTGGGCCACTGGGTGCCCAGATATTTGGTCAAATATTATTCTGGGTGTTTCTGTGAGAGTGTTTTTGGATGAGATTAACATTTAAATTGGTGAACTTTGATTAAGCAGATGCCCTCCCTAATGTGGGTGGGCCTCGTCCAATCAGTTGAAGGCCTGCATAGTACAAAAGGCTTACCCTTTCCTGAGTAAGAGAATTCTCCTGCTTGATGGCCTTTGAACTGGGACATCAGTCAGCTCCTCCTGGTTCTGTAGCAACCCACCAGCCTTCAGACTTGAACTGGGATATTGGCTCTGTAGAGTTCTCACTTGCCAGCCTCCATGAGAGTGTGAGCGCCAATTCTTTATAATAAATCTCTTTTTGTATATTTATTATAATATAATTACAATGTAATATAAATATTATAAAATAATAATAGAGTAAAATATAAATAAATGTAAATTAATTATATATTTATTGGTCTGTTTCTCTGGAGAACACTAACTCATGCAGGTGAGAAAATTCTTTGTTGCAGGGGCTGTCTGGTTCATTGGATGTTTAGCAGCATCCTGGCCTCTACCTACTTGATGCCAGTAGCACCCACCACAGCACAGTTGTGACAATCCAAATGTGTCCAGCCACTGCCAAATATCCCTGGAGGGCAAAATTACCCCAGCTAATAACTACTGTTCTAGGCATGTGGGAGAACTCAGGAAAAGCTTCTGCTGCGAAGGATCTCACAGTCTCCTTAGGAGTCAGTGCTGAGAGGCAGGGATCAATACGGGGGCAATTAAGTGCTAGCTTGTGAACCATGTTGCAATCTAGTGTTCAGCTAAACTTGTGATTTTCTGTTTCAGGGAGGAGCAAAGAGAAATTAAAGCAACCTTTATTAGAAAAGGAGATTTCTTTCATTGGAAAAGTAGAGGCATGTGGGAGATGAAGTAAGAAAAATTATAGTGCTCTACCCTGTTTGCCCCAGATAAGTGCAATTCTCAAGAAGTTATTACTTTTCAAGTATTGAAAGATTCATTAATGGGAGAAAAATCACCCATATGTCTCAGCTCTGCTGACTAACTAGTGAGCAACAAATCTGTACAATTCCACTTAGAAATTCCACTTGAGTCCTGATAATTTTGAGAAACTAAATGGTTCTGCAAATGAATCCATAATCCATTTTGTCTTGGACACATTTAATAACAGAATTCTGGGAGTGTGAGATTAAGAGACACAATCCTTCAGTCTTCCCCTAAACAGTTGTATTACTGAAATGATTCATGCATGGGGAATCATTGAAATTGATCATTAGTAATTTATATTCTCTGCAGACAGGCCTTTTGAGGTTCCTTTCCTTAGTTGTTCAATGTCAGTTGTCCAATGAAAGTTTCCAGTTGATCAAGGAAATTTTTGTTCAATTGCCTAAGAAAGTCATAGTCCTGAAAACATCTGAAAGCCTGCAGAGAGTGGAGAGATGACTGTGTATGCTGGCTTTAGCAAGCTGTACATGGCTGAATCTATAATGCATGAAAGCTAATCTGAGACACAATGTGACAATCGATAACAGTACAGTGTGTGCTGAGCAGTAAGATTTTCTATTAGCTGAGCCTTGTAACAAGAGGCAAGACCCAACTCAAAATGGGGAGGGCAGAATCAGGGATGGAAGCCTTTCAGCTAGATTTAGCGACAGCATCGTCCTGAACTGGATGCTGGAGCTGACGGGGGTACTTGAGACACAATTCACAGTTGGGCTCCAGCACCCCTGCTCTCCTTGTTCATTGTCATTTGTGAAGTGGAGCTAATGGAAAAAAAGAGTTGATTTCTGCCTGACCAAGTCACAGAACTATTGGACTTGAAGGGAGTTGGGGGTCATGAGGTTTAACCCCTCATTTTATAGGTGAGGAATTGTAGGTCAAGTAGGGAGATATAATAATTATAATAATAGTAAAATGAATACATATGGAGTGCTAATTGTCTGCCAGCCATTCTGCTGAATGCTCTGTGATATCTCAGTTTATCTCCAGGAGGTAGACACTGTTAGGATCTCATTGATACCGATAAGGAAACTGAGGGTCAGAAAGGTTTAATCATTTGCCCAAAGTCATTGAAAATTCAGATCGTATTCAAATCTAGGACTCCTCCTTCAGCAGGCTAGTCCTTTTTTAAATTCACCACTGGATTTTCTCATCTGTAAAATCTCTTTCATGCCTTCACTCCTTTCTTCCCTCCCTCCTTTTAACACAGGGCACTGGGCCTTTAGCCTGAACCAGTTACTGTCCCAGGTTCTGGGACAGCAGCATCCTACATCCCAGAGCTATTAGCCGGTGGAGGAGGCCAGTTAAGAGAGATGAATGTAGGAGTAATATTTCTGAGTCCAGTCTTTCTCAAAAGCAGCACGTGAGGAAGGGGCCCCTGGATGCAGAGGCCTGGAACAGCTATTGGTAAACCATGAGGCCTGCCACGAGGTCGACCGTGAAAGGCTATCACTGGGGTGGGCTTTGTCTTGTGATTTCTCCTTGGTGACTGAGAGCCACAGACATGGGCAACTGAGATGACCCTGGGCTGCAGAGAGAAGTATTTAGTTACTTTGGACACCACAGATAGCCTTTGTTGGATTTAAAAAGGGAGGAAATGGTATAAAAGGGGATCCCTTCTAGTGGGGGCCTTTCAGGGTGGGGTGGTGCAGCCTTGGGGGGTCCCTGGGGTCTGGCTTTGCCAGGATGGGAGTGTTCAGTTTTGTTCTCACCTCCTTACTTGCCTATCTGTCCCAACAGGCTGTGAGCTATTAGTGAATAGGAATGGTGCCTTCTTCCTTTCCTTTGAAATGTCGAGATGGTGGCTGGCCTGCGACGTACTCAGTGGATATTTGTTGAATCATAGGGAGATCCTCAATCTTGCAGTGTCCAGAAGTTGGGCTTTTTGAGGTATATTTAGAGTTTATCTGGAGCAGGGCAACTGATTGGGGTGAAGCAAACCTGTATGATATATGAATACAGCAGTTATATGTCCCAGATTTTTGGGAACAGACCTGGTTTCAAATACTCTTTCTGTTTTTTTCTATAAGTACACTTATATCTGTCAGGCCATGTGCTCTCTGATATTTCGGTTGAGAAAATGTGTACCATACAGCAAATATGCCAGTTTCTTATCTCATAGTGGCTAGACTGTTGAGGGCTGTGTTCTCCCAGGTATCCAGAGATTTGAGGCCCTCAGTAAGCAATTTCAAGGCGGTATAGTGAGCAAGGACGCAGCAGCTCTCTAGGTTTAGTTAATAACTATGTTTTTCTGACCTATTTCTGGTATATGGGTATATTAGTCAGTGTTCTCCAGAGAAATAGAACCAGTAGGATATATTTCAAAAAATTTGCTTACACAGTTGTGGGGCTGGCAAATCTGAAACCTGTAGGGCAGAAAACTTTCAGGCAAGAGCTAGGTTGCACTCTTTTTATAAAAAAGCATTTTTATTAAAAATATATCTCACATACAGTATTATACCTTAAGTGATCACCATGATAAGTCCAACAACCATCTGACACCATACTATGCTTTCATAATATTATTGACTATATTCCCTATTCTGTACATTACATCCCCATGACTAATTTTTTTTTTTTTTACTTGTATTTATCTTAAGTGTGTTTTACCAGGACCCATCAGTTCCAAATCAAGAAGTTGTTTCAATCTAGTTGTGGAGGGCGCAGCTCGCAGTGGCCCCTGTAGGGATCGAACCAGCAACCTTGTTGTAAGAACATCGTGCTCTAACCAACTGAGCTAACTGGCCATCCCTAACGTATTTGTTTTATACCTGGATATTCGGGCCTTTTATTCCCCTTCACTTCCCCTACCCCTTTTTTACTTTTTCAATTATAGTTGACATTCAATATTATTTTAAATTAATTTCAGGTGTACAGCATAGTGGTTAGACGTTTACATAATTTAAGAAATAATCCCCCTGCCTAGTATAGTATCCACCTGGCACTATGCATAGATATTACCATATCATTGACTATATTCCCTATGCTTTATATCCCCATGACTTTTGTTACTACCAATTTGTACTTCCTAATCCCTTCACCTTTTTCACCCTGCCCTCCAACCCCCTCCCATCTGCCACCCCCACAAATCTAGTACCCATCTGCACCATACATAGTTATTATAATATTATCGACTATATTCTTTATGCTATACCCTACATCCCAATAACTATTTTGTAACAACCAATCTGTACTTCTTAATCCCTTCACCTTTTTTCTTGCACACACCCAACCCCCCCTCCCATCTGGCAACCATCAAAATGTTTTCCATATCTATGAGTTTGTTTCTGTTTAGTTTGTTAATTTTGTTCTTTAGAGTCCACATGCAAGCAAAATCACATTGTATTTGTCTTTCTCTGTCTTACACTCCGCTCAGCACAACACCCTCCAGACCCATCCATGCTGCCACAAATGGCAAAAAACCATTCCCTTCCATGGCCGAGCAATATTCCATTATATACATGTACCACCCCTTCTTTATCCATTCTTCCATCGACAGACACCCAGGCTGCCTCCACATCTTGGCCATTGTAAACAGTGCTGCAATGAACATATGGATGCATTCATAGACTCAAAGTAGTGTTTTGAGTTTCTTCTAATAAATATCCTGAAGTGGGATTACTGGGGCCTTCATTGTCTCTTGTTATATCCTTTGTTTTAACATCTTTTTGTTCTGGTATAATATTGCTACTCTAGTTTTTTTTTTTTTTTCATTTCTATTTCCATGAAATATCTTGTTCCATTCCTTTACTTCCTGTCTCTGTGTGTGTTTCAATATAAAGTGAGTCTCTTGTAGGCAGCATATGTAAGGATTTTGTTTCTTATCCATTCAGTTCTCCTACATCTTTTGACTGGAGCATTAGTCGATTTGCATTAACGTAATTGTTGGTAGATACATAGCTATTGCCATATTATTATTCATTGTTTTGCTTTTTTTTTTTTTCCTCTTAAAGAAATCCCTCTAACATTCCTTGTAATACTGGTTTGGTGGTGATGAACTTCTTTAGCTTTTTCTTGTCTGGGAAGCTCTTTATCTGTCCTTTGATTTTAAATGATAGCCTTGCTGGGAAGAGTAGTCTTGGTTGTAGGTCCTTGCTTTTCATCCCATTGAATAGTTTGTGCCAATTCCTTATAGTTGTGAATTTTCTGTTGAGAAATCAGCTGACAATCTTCTGGGAGCTTCCTTATAAGTTACTACTGTGTTTCCCCGAAAATAAGACCAGGTCTTACATTAAGGTTTGCTCCAAAAGATGCATTAGGGCGTATGTTCAAGGGATGTCCTCCTGAATAATCATGTTAGGGCTTATTTTCTGGTTGGGTCTTATTTTTAGGGAAACACGGTAGTTGCCTTTCTCTTGCTGCTTTTAGCATTCTTTGTCACTCTCTTTTTTTAAAAAAAATAACTTTTATTGGGGAATATTGGGGGACAGTGTGTTTCTCCAAGTCCTTGTCCTTCAATCTAGTTATGGAGGGCTCTGCTCAACTCCAAGTCCAGTCAACGTTTTTAATCTTTAATTTCAGGGGGTACAGCCTACCACACCATGAGGGAATTGAACCAGCAACCTTGTTGTTGAGAGCTCACGCTCTAACCAACTGAGCTGGCCAGCCACCCCTTCAGAAACTCAGCGACAGCTCATTGTCTTCAGTCTAGATGTGGAGGGCGCAGATCACTGGCCCATGTGGGAATCGAACCAGAAACCCTGTTGTTCAGAGCTCACGCTCTAACCAACTGAGCCATCCAGCCACTCCTTTAGCATTCTCTCTTTGTCTTTAAACTTTGCCATCTTAATTACAATGTGTCTTGGTGTGGGCCTGTTTGAGTTCATCTTGTTTGGGACTCTCTGTGCTTCCTGTACTTGTATGTCTATTTCCTTTGCCAGGTTAGGAAAGTTTTTCAGTTCTTATTTCTTCAAATAGGTTCTCAATCCCTTGCTTTCTCTCTTGTCCTTCTGGTACCCTTAAGATGCAAATATTATTATGCTTGATGTTATCCCAGAGGTCTCTTAAACTATCCTCATTTTTTCGGACTCTTTGGGGTTTTTTTTGCTGTTTCAATTGGGTGTTTTCTGCTATCTTGTCTTCCAAATTGCTGATTTGATCCTCTGCTTCATCTAGTCTTCTGATGATTCCTTTTAGTGCATTTTTCATTTCAGTTATTGTAATCTTTGCTTCTGACTGGTTCTTTTTTATGGTTTTTATGTCCTTTTTTAATGCTTGCTATCTCTTTGTTGCGTTCTCACTAAGTTCCTTGAGCATCCTTATAACTATTGTTTTGAACTCTGTCTCTGGTAGATTGCTTGTCTCCATTTTGTTTAGTTATTTTTCTGAAGTTTCTCCTGTTCTTTCATTTGGGATGTATTTCTTTGTTTCCTCATTTTGGCTGCCTATCTGTTTGTTTCCATGTATTAGGTAGACCTGTTATGTCTTCCAGTCTTGGCCAAGTGGCCTAATGTAGTAGTTGTCTTGTGGGGCCCTGGCACAGTCTCCTTGGTCATCTGCTCTGGGTGCTCCAGGGGTGTCCCTTGTGTGGGTTGTGTGTGCCCTCCTGTATAGTTGAGCCTTGGTTGCCATTGGCAGGTCAGTGGGTGAGATTGACCCTCCGGCTGATTGGCTGTGGGGTTTTGCCACATCCACAGCTTACAGACTGCTCTGTGGGAGACTTAGCCCACTGAGTGGGATTCACCCCAGTGGGCTCTGTCGCCTGTTGAGACCACTCTTTATGTATGCCACTTGTGGGCTAATTGGGCAGTGCTCTGTTGTGGTCTGAAGCCAACCTCCAGGTATGTTGGTTCTGGGGCCTCTTGGGAGGGGCTCTGGTGCAGGCCCAGGTCACCCACTGCCTGTGACTGGCTGGTGGCTACCTGGTAGGAACTACAAAGTGATCCGCAATTGTACACTGCCTGTACTACATCTGAAGGTGCATGGGAGAGGTCCCGCTCTAAATGGAGGATATCTGCAACCAGTATTAGGCCTGCAATAGCTCCCTAAAAATCCAGGACACTGCTAGGCTTGCTGCCACCTGTCGGTTCTCTTAAAATTCAGCCTCTGATAGAGTCTTGTGCTGTATGCAAGTTGGTTAAGTCAAGTCATGGTCTCAGAGAGTCACTAGAGTGGGAAGAGTTGTGGTCACCAGGTTAACGTAAATTCTGGTTTGGTGCCAGTGTTGGTGCCTGGAGCGATTCAGCAAAAGTCTTAGAGAACACTGAGGCCAGTTGCTGCTTGCCTGGGGCCTGCCAAACTCCTGTAGTTTTTCAAGAAAGAGTGCAATGTTGGTGGGGCTGGCTGCTTTCAGAGAAATTTACTCTGGCATTCAGGGAGTTTGGTGGGGTGGGTCCCAGAGGAGCTCACCAGGCCAATCAGATTCAGATATGGCCTGTAGGAGAGGGCTTAACACAGGAAAGGTTGTGCCAGCTGCACAGGAGTAGGAACCCACACAGGGAAAATGGCAACTTTCCTCCAGCCCTTGCCTGAAAGCCACACACCTCAGTCTGCCCCCTGTTGGCCTCCAACACCACCTGAGTCACTGTCCCTCTACCAGAACCCAGGGTAAGTGCCTGTGAGGAAGTGAGTCGGTGTGCAGGCCCTTTAATAGGATTTCTGGGTTTCCCTGCAGCCTTCCATCCTACCCGAACAGTCAGAATTCCCATTGTTTTTCACAGCCAGATGTTGTGGGGACTCCTCTTCTCAGCATCAGTACTCCAGGCTGGGGAGCATGGTGTGGGGGTTGAGGGTACTTTTCTTCTAGGAGGAACCTCTCTGGATGAGATATCCCTCCTGATTCTCAACCGCCACATGGAGGTTTGGGGCCAGTTTTGTGTCTCTGCCCCCCTACAAGTCTTGACATGGCTTCTTCTTTATATTTTTAGTTATAGGACTTCTTTCTGTTCAGCTAGACTTCAGATGGTTCAGGTTGATTGTTTTATAAATTAGTTGTAATTTTAATGTGTTCACAGAGGGAAGCAGGTACAGTGTTTATCTACTCTGCCACCTGGGATTTGGACTAATGGTGCAGTCTAGAGAGAGAATTTCTCCTCCTCAGGGAAACTTCAGTTTTGCTTTTTAGGCCTTTCAACTGATTGAGTGAGACCCACCCACATCATTAGGGCAATCTCTTTTACTTAACATCAACTGATTGTGGATGTTAACCACATCTACAATATACCTTCCCACAAAACCTAGATTAGTGTTTGATTAAATAACTGGATGCCATAGCCTAATCAAGTTGACACAAAACTAGCCATCATAACAGGAAAAATATGAACTGCTTACAATTTGTTCCAAAAGGATAATACAAAGGAACAATTGTGGATTTGGATATATCCTGGTAAATGTGGGAGCAGGATTATGTGATAAACTGCTGTTCTCCCCACAGTAGGGGCATCCACAAACCTATTGATCAGTAGGTTAAGTGAGCAAAAGCTGAGTAGTATTCCCATAAAGGGACCTTGCTTTATTTCCCAGGAGAGAAAAGTGTTGGAATAACAACTCTAGTCTCCTTACCCTCCTTCCCCTTCCATGGGAAGGGGGACTTGATTAGATTAGTGTTGGGAGAGGCAATCTGCTATGGGCCTTGAGCATCTCTCCTTGTTCTTCCTGTGTAGGCCATGAATGCAAGAGTCTGGCTGCTCTTCACCCAGGCCATTACTCAAGGTTGTATTTGTAGTGAGCAAACTTGAGAAAGGAGGTAATGTCTCTCCCTGGACAAAGAGCAGGTTTACCTCCACTTGCTATAATAGCGGTGAATTACCCAAGCTCAGACTTCCTCTCCTGTAACACAACCCTCTGCATGTGCAGGGCCCATCTACAATCACTTGCACTGTCCCTGTGTGATCTGGAGGGAGGATATGAGCAACTGGTGTGAACATTTTGCTGACACTCTGGCTATTGCATTTGCTGTGAGTAATGAAGTCCTTTGTCTCTGATCCAAGAGACTCATATCTTCTTGCCAGCATCCATGAAAGAGTTACAGTCTAACTTGTTAGCTTGGAAGTAGGTTAAAACCTCAGACCTTCCACAGTAAGAGGTCTTGATTCCCTGCAGGCAACAAGTATTTATTTCACATTCTTAGCCTCACTGCCTCCTCCATGCAATTCAGGTCTGTCCTAGAGACCAAACTCTCTATTCTTTAAGAGCTTATCGCTGTTTTGGCTTTCCAGCTCTATCATCAAGAAGGCTGATTCCTAAGTGGGATATTCTCAAGTGGTTTGGAATCTGGAGGGGGCAAGAGGGGAACATCTAGGCTCTGCTGGCAGCCCCAGTGTGCAGTGTGCTGGGCTCCATACTAGGAGCTGGAGATCCCATAATGAAAAAGAAAGGTTCCTTCTCTTTTGGAGATTATAATTTAATAGGGTGGGGGTACATGCATAAACATAAGAAGATAAGACAAAGTGCTGAGAGCTAAACGAGAAAACTGCTTGCTGACCACTTCTCCTCTTCTAACACTTTCTTTCTTTCTAATTAACTCTCTAAATTCACATTTTAATTACCTTAATTGGATTTAGGTTATTCCTAAGTTTGTAACAGCAACACATTTACAAGCTATCTCTTGGGAAGGGTTATTTCTACAGTAGTTAGGCTCATAATTATTTGTTGATTTGTACTAATTCTTTCACAGAGGGTGACTTATCTATATGATTTTGCAGAAACATATTCTTACCACACCTTATATACTAACTCAATGAACCATATGGAATACAGTCTTTAAAGTTAAATTAGCGTGAATAATTTAAATTATTTTAAGTAAATAATGCATATACTAGATCTTTAAATATAATTATAAATTCTAATTTTATTACATTTGTCAGAAAATATACTCCAATTAGAATAGAAACTCAGGAATCCACTGCTCCCTCCATCTGTCTATCCACCCATGAAATATTGTGAGTCACTGTGCTAGGTGCTAGGAATATAGAGGTAACTGAGAATAAACTTTTTAAATACTCCAGTCTCCTAAAAGGAGAAATGTAGCTCAATCATGCATATAATAAGGATGACTAAATTTTACAGAAGATTGATTAGTACTTAATGCCAAGTTATTAATGCAATAGTCCTTAGGGTTACAGCCAATCTTGGAGAACACAAATTTCCTTTTTGACTCTTTAAATGCAGGAATGAGCCTCTCCATCCCCACATAAGAGCATATAACCCCAAAATAACAGACATCCAAATATTATTTGTATTTTTGCCATGATCTATAAAAATTTCTGAAAGGAAATTTACAAAAAGACAACATAATTCAATTTAGAAACATTCTTGAGTTTCTACCACACACAAGGACCTGTGGTAGATTCTTTGGGAGGTATAAGACAAGAGTCACACTCTTGAAGAATTTACAATCAAGTGAGGACATTAATTATCATCATGGATTTATGAAGCTACTTGCCAGGCAAGGGTCTCTTTTCATTATAATGATTCCTTTATGGTTTTTGTGATGCTTTTATCAATGGTATGTTGACTACTGTGTTTTTGTATTAACCAAAATCATCAGTCAAAACATCATTACTGCAGGAAATGCATGAAATGTTACAAGGGGAGGTGATGAGGAAATACAAGAGAAACTAACATTAATTGACACATACTATAGGAGGTGTGATCAAAAGATACAGTGAATGTTAAAATTAAAATTATTATAGTAAAAGGCACGTTATCATTAATCCCCTTCAAAATACTTTCCCTCACTTCGAATACACTTATCCCATTGTTCTTGCCACTTCCTGAAGCAGTTTGGAAAGTTCTCTTTCATGAATGTCTTTAGTTGTGCTGCCGTGGCTGCCTCGATGTCCTGAATCGATTCAAAACATTTTCCTTTCATGGTCATTTTGACTTTGGGGAAGAGCCAGAAGTTGCACAGCACCAGATCCAGTGAATAATGTGGATGAGGACACACCGTAATGTTTTTATTTGACAGAAATTGCCATACCAGAAGCAAATGTGTGACCTGGAGCATTGTCATGATGGAGGATGAGAAAAAGACACGAAAGAGGACTTCTAGAACTGCTTCAGAAAGTGGCAAGAACTATGAGATAAGTGTTTTCAAAGCGAGGGGGAGTATTTTGAAGGGGATTAATGGCAATATGTCTTTTACTGTAATAAAATTTTTTTATTTAATCATTCACCGTATCTTTTGATCACACCTTGTATAGTGGGACTTTTTTATCTAATAAATTCACAGAAGAATGCAGAAAATAAGCCCTATCCCTCTTTTTAGCAGATTACAATATTAAAGTTCAAAAATGTTAAAACATATCCCTCAATTCAGTCAGAAAGTGGCAACTCTATACTTATGAACTTCTAAGAACGTGTGTGTTTTCAGAAGCCAGAGAACAAATAAACAAGTGATCAACAATGTACCTAGAAAGCAGCGAGTAGTCTGGAACTGGTATTGTTTACAAAAAATAGTTGCTGAGTTTTGCAGCAGGAAATGGTGGAGCGGTCAGTTCCCCAGGGCAGCCAATAAGCTGAATAACCCTGACAGAAATATAGAGGGGATTAGAGCATTGAGTAGCAGTCAGATAGAGGGGTATCAAAATCCCTTCCAATAGTGGGATTCAACCACTGTGAAAACACGAGCAGAGTTTGCACATGTTTCCCTTTTTGTGGAATCCTCTACCACACATCTCTACCATGACTGGAGTCATCTGAGTAGATAATGGGAAAAACAACACCCCTGGGCCAGATCACTATATAGCTTATCAAGATGTGCAGCAGTTCATCTGGCGGAAAATTTAACTCATGTTATGTGTATGTTTCCCATTTATTTTATCCACGGAGGGAAGTTCCTGTAAATCAGTCATGTCTGATTTGGAGGAAAATAAATGTTTTACCTTTGAAGGAGCTCCTTCCCCAAGGGGAAGAGACACTAGACCTTTTTCATTTCATATCCTGTTATGGACTGGCTTCTTATGTCCCCTGCAAATCCATGTGTTGAAGCCCTACCCCCCAATAAGATGGTATTTGGACGTGGGGACTTTGGAAAGTGATTAGATTTATATAGGGTCATGGGGGTGGAACACTCACAATAGGATTAATGCCCGTATAAGGAGAAGAGACAGCAGGTCTCTCTGTCTCTCTCTGCATGAGCACGTGGCAAGAAGGTGGCTCTCTGCCAGCCAGGAAGAGGGCCCTCACTGAGAATTAAACTGGCCTGCACCTTGATCTTGGACTTTCCAGCTTCTGGAACTGTGGGAAATAAATCTGTTATTTAAACCACCCAGTCTGCGGGATTTTGTTATGGCAGCTGGAGCTGACTGAGATAGACTCCTATTTAAGGGTATTACTACAATCCATTTTTAAGAGGTGGGCTGGTGGTTCTATTTGGGGAAAACCTAGTTGGGGAACAAGATTGTGAGAGGACCCTTTGAGTTTCACAGATTGCAAAGAAGTGTGATTCTTTGGGGAAAGAAAGCAGAAAGTGAAGGTGGGAGAGCAGCGAGAATCTCTGCCATTATGGCCTGAGCAACTGGCTGCTTGGAACATTGGATATGTGTGTGGGAGTGGGGTGGGGGTAGGGCAGAAATCGCTGAGCATTCAGAGCTGTGACCTGGGAACCTGAGCCGCAGCCTCTTCATGGGCTGAGCTTAGCTCTGCGGGAGTGTAGGCTCCTCCTCCAAGCTCTAAGGACCATGTTCAACAATATCGCCAAATGACAGTGATGTGGACAGACTCCACAGCAGAGCTCAGCGTGGGACCGGGGAGATTAGGTGTCCCCATCCCTTTTTGCATGGTGTAAATCTCTAGTGTCTTGGCATTTTGTTTGTTTGTTTGTTTGTTTTTGGTTTGTTTTTAAAACTACTCATGGGAAGGAAGAGACCCAGAAGGCAGGGCTGGAGCAGGGTAAATCTGAGTAAAAAATAGTTGCTGAGTTTTGCAGTAGGAAATGGTGGAGCAGTCAGTTCCCCAGGGCAGCCAAGTTTCCCTCTCTCCTGAGTGGAGGAGGCAGGCTGAGGCAGAGAGGAGGAGCCACTTCCAGATACATCCTGATTCTTTATAGTCGCGGGGCAGCCACAGTCTTTGCAGAAAACTCAGTATCTTTATTTCAGTTGGTCTCAGCATTCTCTTGAGACGTGGCATTTCAAGAACAAAAGAAAATTCTAAATGGAAGCCTTATTTAAACCTGAAGGGGAGTTATACTTGGAGGAACAGTGTTCAGATGTGTGGAGATTTGTGTTAGCACTTACAAACAGCAACAGCAGTGACAACAGGGAACTATAGACCTAAAGGTTTAATATCTGATATTTGATGTTTTGTGGTTACACAGATTTTCAAACACAACAAACAACAGCCCCCTGTCACGCGTGACTGAGTGACAGATCTTTGCGAGCCACCAGGGAAGGTCTCCTCGAGTTTCAGAGTCAGCAGAACGAGAGGCTCAGAAGAAACAGTGGTGAACAGAGTCCCGGGCTCCAGCTACCCTGCTTATTTGTGTCCCGCAGTCCTGTTTGCTGAGGACCTAAGAGCCCATGCCCAGGGATGGGGCTGGAGGAGAATTGTCTTTTTTCCTTACAGCTTATGGGTTACTCTCTTCCTTGGGGCCAGGCATGGAGTTTCATTCAATGTCTGACAAATGTTCATCCATCCTGAGCAAGTGTCCAGAGACAGACCCTGGGTCTTATGTCAACAGCACTGAGAGGTGTGTCTTTGCTCTCCCAGAAACTCTCTTCATCTTCTCCCTGTGTGTGGATGGGCTTTGTTTTCTCTCTTGGCTCCAGCAATTACTTTCAGAGACCTTGTGAGTCCGACCATCAGCGCCAGACGACCCTTCACTTAGCAGGGTGTTTGATTTTACATCTTTACCAGCCCAGGGCTGATGGCTGCTCAGTGAGATCCTGGTTAGCCTTGGGGAAGGAGGCCTGAAGGGGGACCTGAAGGTTCTAAAGACAAACATTTTCTCTCAGTCCTGATCCACTCCTTACCCTCACCAGATATGTCTACAATTCTACCTCCAAAGCCATGGCTTCCTCCCTTCCCCTCTGCCTTCTTTTAGGCCTTTCTCATTTCTCACCTGAGTGCCTGACACCATCATAACTCATCTCCCTACCTTCAGGTTCTACTTTTCCAATCCATTCTCTACACAGCTATGCAAGAAATTCTTCTAAAACACACATCTATTCATGTCATTCTCCTGCCTACAAATATCCACTGGATCTCTGTCACCCTCAGGATACTTTGGATATTCACTCCCTCTGTGGAATGCCCATCCTCTCTTTCCACCCTGGAAAAGGATTCCTCTTTCATCACCTCCTCTGAGAAGCCATCCCAGATCCCTCTGGGTGGCGTTAGTTACTTTTAGTCACTTCCTTTGCGCTTCCATTGCCTAGTAGCTCAGAGCACTGAATAGCTAGTGAGCTCTTTCCATGTGTCTGGTGCCATCCAAGCGTTATCCTCACAAGCACTTTATAAAGTCTGCAATCTCTTTATTTCCATCTTAATTGCGGAAATGAGGCACAAATACCTAAATGTGTGCAAGGGTACGTGGCTGGATGGAGATAGAGGCAGGATTTGAAGATGAATCCAATCCTGAGCCCATGCTCATAATCACCACACCATTCTGTGCCTGTGAGAACACTTGTCACACTTTATTGCCATTTGCTTATGTCTCTCCCTCCCATTAGACTGAGCAGCTTGAGGGCGGGAACACTGTCTCATTCATCACTGAGACTAGCGCATAGTAGAGGCTCAATAAATGCTTGCAGGAGGAAGGAGGATGTGTTGCCGTGATTATATAAATAAGGACATAGATTTCAGTAAAAAGCTTAAATTCCCTAGGGAAGAGACCAGGTCTATGTTACTAGAGCTTTAAGGGAATACCTTGCTCTATGAAAAAATTTGAATAATTTTGCTGCAAGTGAAAAGCTGATGTTCCAAGAAGTTTGGACCATGGTTGGATCAGCCCAGAAAAATTATTTTTAAAATGAAACAACGTATTGCAATCATCGTACTCGTATTTTGTCAATAGTTTATTAAATTCGTCCAACCATGGTTTGCTTGGGTATAGTCTTGTATTCAGGTCCGACTATTTACAGAGAAATGGCTAACTTTTGGACAAGGCTCACCAAATGTTCACAGACCCCTTTGAGAAGCTGGTGAAACTGATGGATTCTTTCCCTACAGAGAAGCACATGGCTGTCCTAGGGAAGTGAGTAATATTTCCAAAGATGCCTATTCTCTGAGCACAGGAAACAGCTGAGGTGGAGCCAAGGCTCAGGCTTGGGTGGGGGCACAGCTGCCCTGTATTTCTCTTGTTAGACCTTCCCCCTGCCCAATGCTCTTAATGCAGTTGGTTCTTTTTATGACTCCTTATTTCTAATGCCCCTTCCTATTTGACTGGCACTGTGGGTAGAACAGCCTCTGTTTGAGTCTAAAAATGTACTAAAAAAATATAAACAGACAGCCACCGCAAAATTGTTGTACATTTGGCGGGGGGCTGTTATATGGGGAAAGGATTATTTTTAATTATATAGTCTTAAATGAATACTTACTCTGTTTAAGTTAAACTCTTCAGCCAAGGCCCAGAAGTGGACGAGGCTGGAGCTGGGTGGGTGAGACGAGGTCATGGTAGAAACGGCTCCTGTCTGTACTGGGCTCTATAGACCACTGTGGAGACTGATTTTTACTCGGAGGATTTCGAGTGGAAGAGCGACATGACCTGATTGTTTTAACAGCACCTTCCTGGCTGCTGAATTGAGAGTAGATTAGAGGGGGATGAGGTGACAGGTAGAAGGCGCTTGCAATAATCCAGGAAAGAGAGGATGATGGTTTGGGCCAGCGTGTAGCAGGGGAGTCCCTAAGACGTGGTGGGACTTGGAATGTTTTTCGAAGCTAAAAGCACTAGGATTTTCTCTTGGACTGGTGTGAGTGAAAGAGAAAGAGTCAAGGATGACTGAGTGTTTTGTTGTTGTTTGTTTGTTTGTTTTTCCCGGGTAACTAGAAAATGGAGTTGACATTTGTTGAGATGGAGAGCCTGGAGACATGGGCAGCTCCACTTGGGACTTGTGAGATGCCTAGTTAGACATCCAAGTTCAAAAGCAAAAGACGAGTTTTCTTTATGCCATTAAAGTCAACTGTCAAAGCCTTTTATTTATACATCCAATAATTCTTGTAAAAAATTCTTGTAAAAAAATAAAAGTGCAGACTTTCACTTGTTCATTGCTTTTTAGTGAACTCATGGGCACAGATTAAAATTAGTCCCACTTACAAACTTAGTTAATTATATTCTCTTAAACGTCTTCAACCACATTTGTAAATTTTAAATGTTTACTTTTTGAATACTTCAAATGCCTGGCATGGAATCCTTACAACATTAATAAGCAAAGCACTCTTAAGTATTTAGATTACTCTTGTGTTCAATAAATGCGTAATTATAATAAATCAAGTTCCTTTAAACATGCCACAGCCCTTTATCAACTTAAAATTCTCTTAATATTTCCAGCCAACTATAAAAATAAAAACTGTCAGATTCTCTTAAACATGGTAAACATTTTAACTTTTTTTTTTTTTTTTTTTTGAAGAGAGAAATGACTTGCTTTCCATGTATAAGTTAGAAGGATGTTGTGAAGACAACACAAGAAATAGTGCTTGGACAATATAAACAAGTTCTAAAAAGTTAAGGTGCTGTTTTTATGCCAGCAGAAAGCTAACCTCTGCCAACAACACACTTGAACTTTGTCTTGAATGGTGAGCAAGAGTTTTCTTTTCCTTCTACAAATAAAAACTGACTCTGAACACAAGCAGATAATTTAAGTGAGGTATAAATGACCAACAGAGATGCCCTGAGATACAATATTGACATCATGACAAAGGATCTCTTCTAATTGTGAAATTCACACATCCTGGGGACAAGGTAGGGGTCAGGGGTCTTACTAGGCTAGGAGGCTGGCGCAGCTCCGACACTTAGCTTTTGTCAGACAATTGAATGAAATCACAGCAAATGGCAACCTACTTTGCCAATGCCAGTGTCAGCTTGTCTCCCATGGTTCACACATAAGGTGGAATAATAAGAAGGACAGTAGTAGCAGCAATTATTATAGCACCACACATATCAAGAGAGGGGCCGTGAGGTATGGGCGCTTTGCGAAGCCCCCAGTGCACTCACCTGTTTGATCCTGGGGAGGAGGAGCAGGGGTTCACTCCTGAGGATCCTGGTAAGGTCCTGGTAGGGGCACCTTGGGGAGCTTCCTTCATACAGTCTTGCTTCTCAAGAGAGTGGTGTCACCCGCCTCTCTGCAGTTTGGGAAGGGTTGGTTCATCTCAAAGTGCCTGTCTACAGTATCTGCCAGGCAATGGTTTCTACTGGGCATGCTCAGACAGTAGTCCCTTCTCCTGGAAGCAGTTGACACTCTCCTGCTATGTAAGATATGGGCCCCAATTCATGAAAGACCCCAGGGTGAGGCGAGCTGAAGGCGGGCCTGCACGCTAGGCTTCTTTTTCTCTGGCAATTTACTGACCTGGGCACAGGCATGGTGGACTCAGGTCCGGCCTCTGGAGGATGACTTGGCTGCTCCAGCCAATATGGACAGAAGGGCCAGTGGGCTGTGGCTTTGGTAATGGCAATCCCTTGGCATGACTGACACCCCCTACCTGAGGGTGACTAGCTTTTGATTGCAGTCCCTGGGGCTGGCTTGCAGGGCAAGGTGAGGAGTCCGACCTCTACCCTTCCCTCCCTTCCTTCCCCTTTGCTCCAGGGCCTGGGGGTGATGGCACTGCCCCATGGGACCACTGGTGAGCAACAGGGTTGGGAGCTAGGAGGGAGGGCCCTCAGAGACACATGTGGGATATAAAAAGTGCTCATCTTGGTTATATGACAAGGTCTTTCCAAACCCAGTTGTGATTCACTGTCTCCTCTGAGTTCTTTCAAAAAGGAGATTTTTTCCTTTTACTATTAAGATTCTGATTTTCAGTAGGTCGGGGGAGTGGACAAGGCTCCAGGTATCTATTTTAAATGCATCACAGGTTCACATATAGGAACTGTTGGTTTAAACTAAATCTGATGATTGTCATTCTTTTATAATCATTGATTTTTCTTTTATTTGGGCGTGTATAGAAATTTTGCTACGTGGCTTGTTCCTGGTGTCTGGTCCCTCTGCTTTTTCACATTAAGAGATGCTGTTTTCTTGAAGGAGAAAAGCCAGAACCAATCACACTGTCCCTCTAAGGCCTGAGACAAGGAAAACAGCCTATCAGTCTGTTAACCACTGGCTCCCGGTGAATCCTGGGGGAAACACTTTGTAATTTCAGGTACTAAAAATGAGTGGTATTATGGAGTAGCTGTTAACGTATGCTCTAAGACGTTTATGATTCCCCAGGGTGAAATCAGTAAACATTCTTCCAACTTAAGCTGCAGGAGATAGGCAATTTCACAAAGATATGCTTGTTCCATTTGTGTGAGATGACGATGTGCAAAAGAGGGAATATAAGGGCCTGGGGTGAAACCCTCTGCCAAAGGCCTGTGGCAAGGGTGCTTGCATCAGACACCCTGTTTTTGGACAGGTGACCCTAGTTGGAGACCTGGGAAAGGGAACTAGGGCTATGACCTATCTCAAAACAGTCCCTATTTTAAGACAAAGAAATGTCAATGTCAAAGTCATTTACATTCTTGAGGGTAGAGAGGAGAGAGACAGAGATGGCTCTTGGAGATTGCCTTTAAGAGCACTGAACCTGCTGGGTACACCTGATTCTAGATTAAACTGGATTGGAAGGAGCCCTGTGCAGAATCAATTGGACTCAGAAATCAAATGAGGCAGAGTGAGTGGATTGAAAGGAACACTGTTATAGGTTGAATTATGTCCCCCCAGAAAAAGATATGTGGAAGTCTTTACCCCCACTACTTATTCGGAAACAGAGTCTTTATAAAGGTATCAAGTTAAAATGACGTCATTAGGGTGGGCCCCAATCCAAAATGACTGGTGTCCTTATGAAAAGGAGAAATTTGGACCTAGAGACTGACAGACAGGCGACACACACTCACACACACACACACACACACACACACACACACACACACACGTATGAAGAACACCATGTGAAGATGGAAGCAGAGACGGAGTGATGCATCTACTAGGCCAGGGAACACCAAACATTGCCAACAACCACAGAAGTTGGGGTGAGGCGTGGAATAGCCCTCAGAAGGAACCAACTTTGCTGACATATTGATGTTGGATTTCTGATCTACAGAACTGTGCGATGATAAATTTCTATTGCTTAAACTATCCAGTTGGTGGTACTTTGTTATGGCAGCCCTAGCACACGCACATAGGCCCTATGTCTCTTTTGTTACAGATCTAAGTTCCATGAGGATAGGGATTTTGTCCTGGTCATGGTGTATTTTCAGTGCGTGGCACAGAGTAGATGCTCAATAAGTATTTGCTGATTGAACTGGTCCTTTGAGGGACTGAAGTTATTTGACCAAGGGCACACAGAGAGCGATAGCGACAGCCACCATTTACTAAGAACTTGCTGTGCTGACATGCTGCTTAGTGTTTATGAAGGTCATCTCTAGTCCACAATGCAACCTGAAGGGTAGGTCTTGCTTTCCTCGTGTTACAGATGTGGAAATTGGGATTTAGATGGATTAAGGCCGTTGTGTAAGGAAACACAGTGAGGAAGTGGTGGACTTGGGATTGTAGTTCAGACCTGTCTGACTCCAAAGCCCTTGATCTCATCACTAACCAGGGCACAGGGGGAACCAGGCAGGCAGCCTGGGTCAGAGTCACCTGAGGAACAGACCCTAGTCAGAAGCTTGGGGCTAGGATTCCAGAATCTAGAGAGGGGCACTGATAGAGCCCACTCAGCAGGGCACACTGCCAGAGCAGGCACTCCTGGCAGAAACCTAAGTAATCCAATTTGGGCAGAAGGGTGGGAATGGGACTAGGGGAGGAGGAATAGGGGAGCCCTTTGTCAGCACCACAGCAGTGGGCGCTGGGTCACTTAGATGTGTGTGTGTGTGTGTGTGTGTGTGTGTGTGTGTGTGTGTGTTAGGGGTTGCCATGAGGTTGCCTAAGGCTTAGGGCCTGATACAGGTATGTAGTTCTGGGTGGACCTGTCCTAAACTCTGCAGAAAACATGTGGCAAGAGACTGTGTCTCAAGATGGCTGCTCCATGGCTGGCAGATCAACAGGAAAGCAGGCACATTTGAGCTTCCAAACCATTAGCTATTCCTTATACAATTTCCTATGTGAGGATGACATGACTTAGAAGGTCAAGAGACACATTTTTGGGGTCATGATAAGGACATGTTCCCTGGTGCCCCTTCAAGGCCACTCTAGAGAGAAACTTTCCTTTTTCACCTCTTATCTGGGAAGAAGGAATTCTTCTGGCCAAAACTGAAGGCTTTTCCCATTTAATCTCTAATCCTCAGTATAGAGGAGCATTTCTCAGCCTCTTCTATGCAGAGACCCACATTTGGGTGCCAGGCCTATTCTTTTCATCGTATCCCTGGTACCTAGCACAGTGCTTGGCACAGAGATCTTCAATAGATGTTCTTGGAATCAATAGAATGAGAGGCATGTTTGGGCTGGACCTAGTAAGACTGTTCATACCATGGAAAAATCTTTAATAGAGTGACCTCACCTCATTATAGGGACAGAAGGGCAGGGGACATCTGTGGGTCCTTGGGCTTCCTGGTGAGAGAATGGCCTTGTTAGAAAGGGGGAACCTCCTGGGCTCTGTGCTGGGGACAGGGAGTTTGCTCAGACCTGCTGAGCCAGCTCTTGCTAAACTCTGAAATGGGGAGAAAGTGAGTCTCTGGGGCGACCCAGATTTACCTCCCCTCAATATTGTAGTTATTATTATTGCTGTTGTTGTTATTATCTCAGAGCATTATGAACCAGCTATACTTCTAGAACATTAATAGGTACGTGATCTCCTGGAGAGTCTGTTTAAAATGCAGGTTCCTAGGCTTTTGCACTGTCAATCTTGATTTAGCCAGTCTGGGGAAGGACCTGAGGAATCTGCTCACAGGTGATTCTGGAACAGCTGGCCAGAGGGTCACACTTGGGAAACTGATCCCTAAATTTCCTCCTCTGTGGAATGATGAAGGTAGATGAGCTCTCAGGTATCTTTCAGTTGCAAAAGGTCTAGCATTCTTTCCAGTGGTGAGAAATATGAGCACAAGAAACTTGCTTTTCTGATGTTAAATGTTTACCTCTGATACCTGACCTTGACCTTTTATGTGCTTCAGGAAGATGTACAGTTCACTGGCCCAGAGGATTACCTGGTTTCCAGGCAGGTGTGAGAATCACTACCCCCAAAGCAGGAAGGAAGATCGAGAACTAGAAAGGACTGTGGCCCCCACCAGTAGCCCAGCACCCTTTCTCTGCTGTCCCTGTAGATCAAAGGGATGCTAATGTGGGGGAATGTGCATATTTTTCAGACGCTAGCTCTCCGGGTGGGTGCTTTCTTTTATGTCATGAAATAACATGAAAAGAGGAAACCCATGGCTTTGTATTGCCTCCTGTGGTGGAAGGTTCCAGAGATGTGAAGTCTCATACTGTGTCCTCCTACCATGTGACTGTGCCGTGAGATGAAAGAAGGATTGGACATGAGTTGCTGGCCCTTCCTGGAATGGCATTTGATACTGAAAGTGACTCAGGCACCTTGTGCCCTGTTGTCCCCAAAGGGCTCTGCACCTTAGGATGTGACCACAGGCTAAATGGTGCCATAAAGAGCAGGCTTGTTGATGCTTTGGGAAGCCTGAGGCTTTGGTTTCCTGTCACAGAGGAGTGCTGAGGTGGTGTAGAATCTCCATGAATAATAACATAACTAGCATCAGTTACCCTGAGGCTGACATCTGTGGAACAAGCCTCAAACTCACTCTGGCTAAGTTAACAAGCTTGACTCTGCTGTGTGAAGTGCTCAGAGCAACAGAGCCTCGTAGGGGAGACTGACGGCCAGAGGCTTTGTGCAGTGTGTGTGTACGTGGTACGTGTGTAGTGTTTGTGTGGTACGTGCATGGCTGTGAGTGTGTGTGGTGTTTGTGGGGGGATGTGTTTGTATAGGGTGCAGTGTGTGTGGGGGTGTGTGGTGCGTACGTGGTGTATGAGTGGTGTGTGTGTGTGTGTGTGTGGTAGGTGTGGGGGGTGTATATGTAGTGTAGGCGGTGTGTGGTGTGTGTGTATGGGGTGTGTATGTGTTGTGTGTATATAGGTTGTGGTATGTATGTGTGGGGTGTGTATATGTGGTGTGGTGTGTATGTGCGTGTGTGTGTATAGTGTGTGTGTGTGTGTAGTGTGTGTGTGTAGTGGGTGTGTGCGTGTGTAGTGGGTGTGTGCGTGTGTAGTGGGTGTGTGCGTGTGTGTGTGTGTGTGGTATTTGGCAAGGGGAAGAATCCAGGCCCTGTGTCCTGGGTCTTAAAAGAGCCCCCAGAACCTCAGTGGTGACTCATTTTTGTAGGAGAAACCCCTTATAACAATAAAGTCGATCAGAATTTGCCCTCTCCTCATTTCCAGCAGGATTTCCTGGCTGTAGCCCCCATGTGCAGGATTTGGGGGCTATGCTTGAAACATTACTTGTACAATTTCTCCCCTCTCAGAGCCCCAGGAGGGTGCACTGTCACCTCGTTCTTGTTCCAAGTTAAACAGAACTCAAGAGCCTTTATACTTGTCGTTACTGCCCAAAATAATCTCCGGTCTTTATGGAGAATAGAAGGCAAGACATGACAGCCCTGAAATCTCTGGTTGTTACTGCACCCACCATTTGTCCCCATAAAGTACTATTACTGACACCAATACCAACACAGACACCAGCAAGTGTCCATGTGAGCGTGGATACCAATCGGAATACAAATATGGAGATCAATACTAATGAGACCTCCCTGCTCCCACCAGCGTTTGCGCTCCATTGCTAAAGCTGAAGAGGCCTCAAATATCACAACATCCAAGTTCTGGGTTCTGCTGTGGCCGCTTACTCAACTGCTCTCAGCTTTCTATTCTTGTCTGTAAAGTGGAGCCAACACACCTGCTTACCTTCCTCACTGAGTGGTGTTGAGGAGTCAAGGAGATGATGGATGTGGACACACAAGTAAACAGGAAAGGGTCTCAGAAAATGGCAGCTCTTCCTCTTATGATTATTCTTTTCCATCTAGTAAGTTTCTATTCAGGAGTGCCATTCTTTCAGCTTGCGCTGACCCTCCCCATCAGCAACCCCTCTGAAATTACTACTTGTCCTGGGTGAGGAGTGCAGGCAAGGCTCTGCAAGCTTCCGACAGGCGCTGAGGATTCACAGAACAGGAACTGAGCTATATTTAGGGTGTCCTGGGAATTTCCCAGATCCTCTTTCAAACTCAGGCAAGCATGGGGATCTCCGAGCAGAGGGTAGAAAGATCCTTCTGGAACAGAGATGAGATGGAAGCCTGAGGGGAGAGCAGAGCTGGGGTGACACTGCACAGCAGATGGTGAGGGTCTGCAGGAGACATCAGGCATGAGGTGTTGGGCTTCACTCCGGAAAAGGCAGGTGCCTTGGGACATTGCTGAGGGCAGTGGAGGGTTCCAGCAGCGGAAGCAGCTCCATGCAGTGCCTCGTCAGCCTAGCATAGGGACTGTCCATGTGGGGGTGCAAGTGAGGGTTGAAATTTGGTGGTGGGTGGGGAAGGAATGCCTCAATCTTGCTCTCCAGGATTTGTTACATGGTTGGCTGGTCAGGGTGTGGGGAGATACATGGGAGAGCGTGGTCTAATCACTTATCTCTCTTTCCTGAGCATCTCTGAATGAAAGTGTAGCCTCTTTGAGTTGGCCTCCAGATGTACCTAACTAAACACCCAGGGTAAGTCTTTCCTCACTTTGCCAGTAGGCTCTTAAAGGAGTAGTATATTTTCCCTGTCCAACAGAAGTGGGATAAAAAACAGGTTTCTTCATAGACTCATAAAGTAGAAGTGCTTCTCCAAAAGTCTCTGCTAGAATATTCTTTGAGCTTCATTTGTCTGGGAGCCTGTTGAATTTCCAACCCCCACCCCCTGCTCCCCACCTCCTTTTGTGTTAGAATCTGCTTCCCAAGGACCCCCTTCCTAGATGATAAAGGGCAAGGTAGTTCCTGAGGGTTCAGAGGTCTGCTCGGTTATGGGGTAGAGCCTGGTATCAACTTGTAAACGCTGAAGAGACTTTCCCACCTAGCCTTCTGTCAGAGTCCCCTCTTAGCTTTCAAAAGACCAGGCAAACACAAAAAGGTGTTTTTAGCTAGCCAAAGTCTGCCTCTCTAGTGATGTCACAAAGCCAGAAAGATAGCTCTTCTGTCACATCACTTTAAGGAAGGCTTTTAAAAAATGAATGAAGAATAAATCAATGCACTACCACCCCTTGCTCCCCATCCCCCACAGACATCAAAATTTGTTCAGAGAGGAGGGACTACAAAAGCTTTCATTTCGAATTTTAAAAACATAATGAATGCTGATATTTCAAAGCGATTTCCCTCTTTTTAAGCACTTTCATATCCATTATCTTTTTGTCTCCTCACGCTCACTCTTGACTCTGTTTTATGGTTGAAGAAAGAACTGTGAGGCATTTAAATAAGTTGTCCAGATCTGACAGCTGCTAAGTGGGAAAAGGCAAGGGGAAATTCAGAACTTCTGACTCCAGCACTATCCCACCATACCCTTTAGGTGATTTGGGTGGGTTGTGATGTCTGGGGTCCCTTTAGCTTATGAGCAGTAGAAGAAGCATGCCCTGCTGGAAGCGAGCCTGGAGGGTCTCTCTCCACCCAGCAGAGCCTCCGGGGGTGAGCAGGACATAGTCTAAACTATCGAGTAATGCAATCTTTGCCTTGAAGACGTAATGCAGTCTGAAAGCCCACAGTGCAGAGTAGGCTACTACTGGAAGATGAAACTCTACAGGAAAAATGTGGAAGCTGCGTGCCAGGACCTGGTATCAAAGAAACAATAGTGAGAACCAGCAGCAGATCATAAAAGCAAAGCTGTAAAAATTATAAACCTATGTCATTATGTAAAATCCTAAGACCACCTTTTAAATCCGAGACTGGGCATTGGTATACTTCCAGTATTGATGATACAAATGGCCCCCGTGCCCTCTAGGCTGTTTATGAGACCCTAATACAACAACTCGTCTCACCCACAGCATTGTTTCTCCACTCCCCCACACATGCTGACTACAATTTGTTGATGATTTGTTTCACTTCTTCTCTCGTTATAGTTAATCAATTATTGTTCATCTTTCTGCCAGACCCTTTGCTCCTTGACAGCAGGATTCTGGTCAATGTTACTCACATCCCTCTAGTGCCTAGAAGAGTCTCTTGTAAGCAGTAGGTATAATAAATATTTGCTTAATTGAATGTGATACCCTGATAACTGGCTGAACGCTTGGACTAAGTTTGAGTGTGATGTTTTCCCTGCAGTACAGTTGTCTCCCCTTATCCACAGTTTTGCTTTCCATGGTCTCAATAAGGTCTGCAACTGTAAAATGGAAAATTCCAGAAATAAGCAATTCATACATTTTAAGTTCTGTGCCACTCTGAGGAGGGTGCTGAAGTTTCTCACCATCCTGCTCCCTCCTGCCCGGGATGGGAATCATTCCTTGTCTAGCATATCCACGCTGTATGCCGTCCTCGCAGGGCGGTCACTTAGTAGCTGTCTGGTTTCTCAGATGGACGCCTGCAGTATCCCAATGCTTGTGTTCAAGGAACCCTTATTTTACTTCATCATGGCCCCAAATCGCAGGAGTAGTGATGCTGGCAATTCGGACATGCCCAAGAGAAGCCATAAAGTGCTTCCTTTAAGCAAAATGTAAGTACAGTACAATAAGATATTTTGAGAGAGACCATATTCACATAACTTTTATTACAGTATACTGTTATAACTGTCCAATTTTATTATTAGTTGTCATTAATCTCTTACTGTTCCTAATTTATAAATTAAACTTTATCATAGGTATGTATGTATGTATAGGAAAAAACATAGTATGTATAGGGCTTGGTACTAGCTGCTGTTTCAGGCATCAACCAAGGGTCTTGGGACATATCTCCCACAGATAAGAGGGGACTACTGTATTTTTCTCCATACATAAAACATTGTCTTTGAAATGACTCCTCAAAAACAAACTGAGGTCTATAACAAGAGCCTTTAAATGTTTTTACTTTTAACTCAATTGCACTCTTGAGAATGTATTGAGGAAATAATCTGAAATACAAACAGATATTTCTGCATGGAGAGCTCATCATAGTATTATTTGTAACAGTGAGAAATTGGAAATGATCCACATGTTCTAACACTTTTGGAGGATTACATCAAATGATGCCTTATCCATTTGATAAACTATTAGACAGCCATTGAAATTATGTTTATTAAAGCTTTTAACAACTTAGGGAAATGCTTAGGATATAATATTACATGAAAAAACAAGAATTCAAAACTATATATGGCATTTGATGTAAGATTATCTCAATTATGAAAACGAGGCATGAAAAAACTGTAAGGGAAAGTGAAAATTTTCAAATTGATGGCTCTAAGTGGAGCAATTTTAAATGACTGTTACTGCTATAGGCTGAGTGTTTATGTCTAGCCCCCATTTTGTATGCTGGGACCTGATCCTCAACGTGATGGTATTTGGAGATGAGGCCTTTGGAAGGTACTTAGGTCATAAAGCCCTGATGAATAGGATTAGTGCCCTAATGAAAGGGACCCCCAAGGGATCCCTTACCTCTTTGGCCATGTTAGGATACAGCAAAAAGCTGTCTAGGAAACAAGAAGCAGGCCCTCATCCGACACTGAATCTGCTGGTGCCTTAATCTTTGATTTCCCTTCCAGAACAAAATTTCTGTTGTTTATAAGCCACCCAGTCTGTGGTATTTTGTTATAGCAGCCCAAATGGACTACAACAGTTACTTTCTTTCTTATATGCTTTTGTATACATGGAGTTTTAAAGCCAAAATGAAAATAACCCCTCCTCAAAACCAACGCATAAAATATTACCTTTAAAAGTGAAGAGTCACCATAAAACAAGCGAAAACAACATATATTCAAAAATTAATTACTAATTATTATGAAAAAGACAGGAGAAACAAAAAGAAAAATGGGCAAACATATATGAACAGACAACTCAGAAAAGGAAGCAACCTGGCTAATAAACACCTGTGAACATTCTCAACCTCACAAGTTGAGGAAATGCCAATTAAAAGAACGAAGTGATAATCAATTTTTACTTAATGATGAACAAAAACTGAAAAGAGTTCTGGTGAATTATCTACTTCTTCCAACTTTCTTTTATAGTAATGATAAGCAACACAATCCTTGGGAAGGTATAATTACCATCTCACAAATATATATACACAGAGAGGAATAATATGTGGGTTCCTCATCTGTCGGAGGCATCAAATAGGGAAATCAGTCTGCCAGAATGAAAAGAACTTTATGTTTTGAATTCTGCAAGTGAGAAACTCTGAATGAATATTGTGTGTGACTGTCTTTCTTTTAAAATGGATGGTTCCTTTCTGGGTTCTCTGGGAAGCAGACTCTGAGACAGAGACCGGCACATAGGACGTTTACTGGGAATGTCCTTGGAAGGGAGCAGGATTCAGCAGAGGGAGAAGTCCAGCTGTGATGGAGTCCTGAGGGAACCTGCAACAGTGACCCTGTGGGCAATTCTAAAGATGGATGACCCTTCAGAAGTGTCCCGAGCTGGGTATTTATACCTGTGTATCAATCAGGAATGTGATATGACCCTGTGGAAGTGACTCTTCATTTAGCTGAGGCAATTCTTGATCATCGGATGTCTGTCCTCTGTGCCACTTCCAGCAGCTCAGGGAACAGGTTCTTCATTTCTGAAGAAGGATCTGGACGGTGTATCACAGTGTCCACCGCAACATGTGTACTTGAATTGCTCTCTTTTTTTTTTTTTCCAAAGACTTTTTTTTAGATCAGCTTTAGGTTCACATCAAAATTGAGGGGGAGGTACATAGATTTTTCCATATACCCTTTACCCCCACACATACGCAGCCTTCCCCATTATTATCATCCCCCACCAGAGTGGTGTATTTGTTACAATTGATGAACCTACACTGACACATTTTTATCACCCATACTCCATAGTTTACACGAGGGCTCACTCTTGGTGCTGTACATTCTATGGGTTTGGACAAATGTATAATAACATGGGAATCTGATGTGAAGAGGGCTGAGGTCAGGAGGTAACTTACTCTCTTATGCTTCCTGGAGTGCACATTCTTTAGAAAACAGCAAAAGTCACAATAAAAAGAGATTACTGGTGAAAATGTGGGAAGACTGACACTTTCATATTTTGCATTTGGGTAGGTCGATTTCTAATTTTGAAAAGTAATTTGGTAATATTTATTTTTAAAAGAACACGTCCCCATTTCCAAGCAATTCCATTTTTTGTGCATGTTTTCTTCAGAAATAAAAGATCCATTTCTGAGGATATATTTACAAAGATGCTTAATACAGTGATATATGTAATTGCCAAAACAAAAATCAAACAAATAAACAAACAAAAACCACCAGAAAGTAATCTGAATATTCATAAATTGTAAACAATGGAATAAAGTATGCCCAGTCACACTATGGACTATGATACAGCTATTTAAAAGAATCAGATCTGTATGCATTGACCTGGAGGAATGTTCTCGATATAGTGTTAAGTGGAAAATGTAAGACTCAAAGTAATACAAGTATGTGTTGATCATCTTATTTTTAGGAAACAAACATATCTGCCTCCCATATATGTTTAAGGAAGGATATATCAACATTTACTTCAGTTGTTACAGTGAGCCTGAATCACTTTATTGATAAAAAATTGATATGAAAACTCTAAAAAGAAAAAATGAAAACTCCTTGCTTTCTCCACCAAAACAAAGGGACCGACCCATCAACCCAAACTTTGTCCCTAGTGTTCCAGGGAGTGTTGGCTGAGAGGCTGGGATGGACACGTGACATTGTCGGCAGCCAAGACCTGGTGTCCTCTCTGCTGTGGCTTCGCTGTCTCCTCCCCTTTGATGAAAAAGTTCCCATCCCTTCAAAAAGCCCAACTCATCAACATTAGAAAGCTATCCCTGACTGTAGTTATACCGTTTTTACACAAAATTAGACCGAGGAAAAAAAAGGAAAAATTGCTTGGAGTTATACTCCCCTTTGACGATCTCAGTTGCTTTCCCTTTAGCACTTGCTGCTTTATCCTGAATCATTTAGCAAAGTTGATCTCGTTTGAAAACAACCCAGCCAACCTCTCCTTGCCTCGTCCTGGTCCATCATCTCACTTGTGATTTACAGACCCCAACAGACAGAATGTCTTCTCTTGATTTAAAGAATGATGACACACAGCTTGTCATTGATTTAAATAGGGACTGTCTCCCTGTCAGCACTAAGTATTCTACCTACCACTATATATATAATTCACTGAGATTGTACCTAGCATCTCTTCAAGAACTCTGGCCTTTTCTCGGTCATGCAGGTGCCCATACCCCTTGCAGCTCCTTGCCTGCCCTCTGGCTCCCTTACACACTGCAGGACGGACCCCTCCTCACACAGTAGCCTTGGGGGCCACCCCATTTCCCTCACACAGTAGCCTTGGGGGCCACCCCATTGCCCTCCATGTTCCTATTACTGACCCTTGGTAGGGGAAATAGCTTCTAGGTCCCCTTCCTTTAAATCTCAGTGTCAAGGGTCGGCCCGCCGTCTGCACTCAACTTTGGCCCCTGAGACGCGACTCACCTGGGCATTCAAGTGCTTGAAGTTCTACTTTGAGTATTTTTCCACATTAATGAATTAATGTACTCAAAGGCATTCAGGACACCTACTTTATGACTAGTACCAGAGACTGAGGATATAGAGATGACAAAGGAACATTTCCCTGCCTTCATGTCTTATAGTTGCTTACTGCCTAGTAGGTCACGGTAAAAAAGATGGATTGGGTAAATCCTTCTGCTCTAGGGCCAGCGTATCTTGTGTACTTCCTGGCACGAGCTCAGTTCTCTGCCAGTGGCCACTCCAGTCTAGATGGTACCTGTTCTCAGATATTAGCTCCAGGAAGCCTCTCCACTGTCCCTACATGGAACCCAGACATGGCCCCCTTTATTCTGCTAGAGGTGGTCATGCTGCCAGCGAATAGAATTACGAAATTCCAGCCCTGCTCAGACTCTTGTTCATTTCTCCTTTGTTCTCAGCAATAAGCCCTCACCTCATCTGTAGGTGATCATCTACTTCTTTTTTTTTTCAGGAAATAGGGAGAGAGGGGTCAGGGACCACCACCTTCTTTCAATGGAGAACTTCCCTCGAGATATTGTTTGGAATGGGTTGTATACATGAGGAAGAGTATACTGCCTCCATCTCTGCTCCAAATCATATCTGACATCACATTTCTGGAACCAGGCAAGGTGCATCCTTTCAGAGACCTGAGACATTATGCAGTAGAGGGATTGTCCTCAGCTTGGTTATTATGGGTCCATTAGAAGAAATTGAAAGGGGAATTTAACCCCAGCCACTTACAGAAGATAAAGAGAAGGAATAATGAATGCTCTTTTAATAGAGTGGCATTAGGGCTCCAGCAAAATGTCCACAGCCTTATTTTTTACACTTTTACAAATTTTGTATTTTTGCCTCACTCTGTATTCTAATCTCTTGACCTTACATAAATACTTAATACAAAACCCTACTTTTTTTTTTTTTTTTTTTTTTTTGCTTGTTCTAATAGCTTTGCAGACTGCAGGTTTTGAATCTTCAATTATGAAAAGCATTGACTGAGGTTACACTCAGATGATCCTTGGAATGCTGTGGGGTGAACATCCAGGAGGGGAAGACATAACAAAACGAAGCCGTGGTTCATGGGAAGGACTGGGGATTCCAGTGCGTGGAGGAAAATGCTGGAATTCTGAGCCCATGTGGACACCACTGCTAAGCATACCTCATGGCAATGAAGCATCTCTTACTGTCTCTTCCTCATACAGTGACAGTACTCCTGGGGGCTCCAGTGGGCACAGCCACTCAGGAGGGGGAGGGAAGTGCTAGGATTGTAACTCAGAATCCAGGAGCTCCACTTGGGTCACAGCTGCCAAAAGGAGATGCTAAGTGCTGCAACCCTGACTTGTGATTGTTTCTCAAGTGCCAGAGTTTGGCTGTGGTTCCATGATGGAGGCTAATTCCTCATTAAAATACACTGAGAGAGAGAGAGAGAGAGAGAGAGAGAGAGAGAGAAATTCACAGGGAAAGGATTTCATGGGGCTGACAAAACCACATTGCCCACTGCACTCATGAACCACCTGGAGTGGGACCTGAGAACCTGCGTTTCCCCAGCTCTTGAGTGATGCCAATGCCAGATTTACCATTTTGAGAAGCAAGGAAAAAGAGGACCAAACGTCTTAAAGAAAAACAAACACCGGAACACTTTCTTCCAACAAAATCTTATATGAAGAATATTTATATGAAGATTCAATAAATAAAACAGATAAAAGTGGAGCTACCTTGGCTGAAGTGAAGGGACAGCCAGGAGCCTTGCCCCAAGTGCTTTGTCTCCCCTCAAAAGTCATGAACTTCAAAGAAATACAAGGTAACTTTGCAGAAGTCCAGTGATCTGGACCCACTCCCTGCCTTTCACTAAAGGCTTCCATGTCTAATATTACTCACATGTGACTGCCCAGCACTTGAAATGTGGCTGGGGTGACTGAGGAACAGAATTATTAATCCAATTTAAATTAATCTAATCTAAATTCAAAGCTTTAGCTGTGTGAAGTATTTTTCTGTTAAGCACAACTTTATTGTTTGGTAGGACATTTCATTACACCGCGTTAGCTCTTACTATATAGTCTACTCATAAACATTGCCCCATCTAGTTGGTGTCAGGTGATCAATTCAGTTTGACTCTTTAAATTCGTATCTGATATAACTTGTATTATCTTTATTTGCATATTTTATGCATACAACAGGAGTTACAGAGATATCTATGTAAATTATAATTAGTAATAATAGTGTATAAAAAGGCATGGAGATATATATATATCAAACGGCAAGTTATACATTTTATAACTTGCTAAACATTGTCAAGTTAATCTTAGAAAATACTGAACCGATTTACAACATCATCAACATTGTAAATTGGTTCAGAATATCAGCCTCCTGAGGCCAACTTTTAAAGGGATGTGGAATGATTAGCAATGTGGCACTGAAGAAGTTGCTTAGTGTTCTGAAACTCAATTTCTTTAAGCTGTAAAATGGAGATAACAATATAAGGTTGAAAATTAAGTGAACAAATACATAGGCAAATACTTATATAGTATTAAATTATGACTCCAGTTTAAAAAATTGCAGTATGATAGTAGTTTCTTATGTAAAGGACATGGTTGGTGGTCTCTGCTGGGGGTATAAATTACTAGGTGAGATGGGAGATGGTTACTTTGGAGACTTTGGGTGGCAGAAAAATCAGTCACATAATGGGAACTGTTAGAGCTGCTAGAATCAGTCAGACATGTTTGGGGAAGGAAATAACGTTATTTTTTGTATACTTGATTCTCTAGCTACAAAGACATTTAAAATAATTGTAGGAGCTGATATCTCATATATACATATATACATATACATATATATGTATATGTGTGTGTGTATATATATATATATATATATATATATATATATATATATGCCTAAGAACACAATCCCTGGAATATTTATTTCAAAATGAATATTTTCTATTTCTTAGCAAACAATGTCCTGAAGAAAAATCCCCTTGGGTGATGATTTGACAAATTCTGCAATGGGGTGGGGATGGGTGGGGATCTATAAACAGTTCTGAGAAACACTAAGAAAACCAGCTTGTCAGCTGTTTCATGTCCAAATATTGTTTCTCAGACTGGGGATTTCCTAGACCTACACTCTCCAAAATGCTTGGTAGCCATTAGTGATATGTGGCTATGGAGTTCTTGAAATGTGGGTTCTCTAAACACAGTATGAAAAAAAGTGTAAAACAGCTCATCAATAATTTTTACATGTGATTACATGTTGATATGATAATGTTTTGGACATATTAAGTTAACTAAGACATATTATTAAAGTTAGTTTTTCTTTTTCCTTTTTCAAATGTGGCCACTAGGAAATTTAAAATTACATATGTGGCTCCCATCCTATTTTTATTGAACAGTGCTAGTTCAGACCCCTACATCTGCCTTCAGCACTCCCAGCAAACTTCTATAACCACTTAGATACTTTCGAATATGCATTCACAGCTCTGAATAGCTCTGAGCTGCGAATACGCACTTGGGGAGAAAAGTAGCCGGGTGTTCGCCTTAGACAAGGACCTGTGGAAATAAATTGGAAACGGCTAAGATAAAAGGCTGTTGCTAGAACTCAGACCAAAACCTCACCTCGGTGAGGTTTTCTAGAAAAATCCTAGAATTTTCCTATATGTTTTTTCTTTAAATGGACCAGTAATGAGGCCAAAAGTCTGACAGAAATAGCTGAGAAAAAACATTTTTTTCTTTTTCTTTTATTTTTCCAAGACCAGAAAGATAAATTAATAATAAACTAATAATGTAGTCCTTCTGTAAAGGATGAAAACTATTTAGATTAGAAATTAATGTCAGTGTGGATCCTCTGGGAAGCAGAGCACACAAGAGATTTATTGGAAGCAATGTCTGTGAAGGAGAAAGGGGGAGGAGGCAGGAGATGGCAGGGAGAGCCTTCAGGCCATAATGTAGGTCTGACACCTGTGAAAAGAGAGAGGGAAGGAAGAACTGGGTAGATATAAACAACAGGAGTGCCAGAGCTCAGAGGCTGCCTGTTGGAGAAAGCTTGTGCCAAGCAGGATGGGCCAGCACCATTGCACTCAGGCATTGGGCGGGGCCACCTTGGGGGAAGTATGGCCTTGACACCACAGGGAGGTTGGTCCACGGGGCACTAACTGGGCTGTCATGCAACTCCGCTCCCCTTGGCAGGTCCTCTTGAAGGAGAGCTGAGTAGCGCCCTTCAACACCCCCACAGATATATTGATATTTGACACCAGGTATTGTGCTGATTTGATGTTAAATTTACAAATCCAGGACATTTCATTGTACTTTACTCCATACCATGTGTTTTAGTGAAAAACAGTCCTGACAACTTCCTTTAGAAACAGGGCACTTCTGCAAACCGATGTCCTGGGTCAAGACCAGAGTCAGGACAGCAGATTCTGCCAGTCTTGGCTCTGTCGTGCTCTAGATGCTTCACTTCTTGCAGCCTCACTTTCCCATCTGTAACATTGTTGTGAATCATAACATCTACCTTGTGGGCTTGTGATTATTGAAAAGAATACCATGTGAGAGAGTTCTTCTCAAAGGTTAAGACTGTCTGGTCACTTCATTCATCTACCAATGGTCTTACCTACTGGAAATAGGTTATGAATGCTACGGACTTCTGTGTGCAGATAAGGTCACGTTGAATTTTTTCAGCTATTGGCAAAATTAGGTTTGAAAATATTTTCACCTTGGTCTTAGACTTATCGGGGTGATCACTTCGTAAATTATATAAATGTCTAATCACTGTGTGTACACCAGAAACTAATGTCATATTGTATGTCAACTGTAATTGAAAAGAAAACTTTTCATCTATGAAAAGTCAATTGAAACTCATTCTAGTTGACCCCAGTTGCACACTGATCAGGGATTTCTTGTAATTCTTTCATCTTAAAACACTTCGCCCAGATATTCCCAGGGAGGAATCTGCTCCTACTCCCGTCTCTGCTTGAATGTCACCCACCTCCCAGGCCTTCTGTCATCCTCTTCCCCAAAATAGCAGCTCTGTCATCTTTTGTCCCT
The DNA here is from genome assembly GCF_036562045.2 of Rhinolophus sinicus. NCBI lineage: Eukaryota > Metazoa > Chordata > Mammalia > Chiroptera > Rhinolophidae > Rhinolophus > Rhinolophus sinicus. The sequence continues at coordinate 51,254,972 of NC_133753.1, forward strand.
TACATTGCTCAGTTTTCCTTCATAGTACATGTCAGTTCCTGAGGGAGTAGTATAATGTTTAACTATTAGTTTATGGTTGTCTTTTCTTCTGGAACATAAGCTTCATGGGACCAGGAACTTTGTTTCATTCACTATTATGTCCGCTGAAATGCTGCCTGGCATATAGTAAGTAAGTGTTTTATTTTTGACTGGATGTAATTCACATGTGGTTTCCAAAAGGAATGGCAAATGAGGAATTTAGAAGAACAGTAATATTTTTTGTGGATATCCTGATCTACTGTAATGGTGAGGGGATGAGGAAGAAGTTAATTGCAGAGCACAGGTGCCCCGGAACCTCTCCTTGGACAAGTTCAACCTCCTCAGTCAGATCTTTCACCAGCATCACTAGCAAGAAGCAAATGGACAGGATTGCTGCTTATTTATTTATTTATTTTTTTACTCAATTTTTTCTTACTCAATTTCTCTAGGGTAGGTGGGCAAGCCTTTTTTTCTTTTCTTTTTCTTTTAGTTTTTTTTTTTTTTTTTGACTCATGGAAATTGGATGGGAAAAGAAAATTGAGTAAGAGCCCTGCCTGCCCCACCAAATGGATGCTCAGTCTTTGGAGGATCAAGTCTTTAGCATATCCCTAAAGTCATGAGCAAAGACACAGCTATAGTCTAGAGAAAGGAAAACACTTGATCTGTATCAGCTGAATGGGCAAAAGTGGCATTTGAGGGTGGCTGACACCAGTCAGGACTAGAAAGTCATCTCTGTTGCTTGGGTCTGTCCAGCAGCAGAGGGCCGTGAGTGAAGGGGGAAGAACTGTCCAGGCTGAGGGTGGTGTCCGTCTGGGGTGCTGTGGAGGGGTTTCCTGGACTGAGTATAGCACGTGCAGACTACAGGAACTCTGTTGCCCCTTTTCATTTACTGGTTCCCTGAGTTTGAGTCTCCCCTGAGCTAACCAGCTGTTTACCAAGAAGGTCAATAGAGAGAAGAGAGAAATAGGGTCATTTAACGGCCACATGGAAAGCAATGAACTTTTATAAGGGTAACTGCTCTTGGCTAAGCCAAAAAAGAATCTGCAGATCGCCCTTAGTTTGCACCTTCCTGCAAGTGATACATCATTCCTGGGAGAGGGGAATGCTCAGTTGAGAACCCCAATGACTTCAGGGATCCCACCTCCCAAGCTAGGAAAAGGCAGTCTGCCAAACAGGGAGCCCCCGAGAGGAATAAAGGGCAAAACTGAAATTCCAGCAGTCATCTCCCCTTAAGGGTTAGTGCTTCTGGCTCCTGTTCATGGAGGAAGGAGTCAGCCTTCACTTGTTCAGGAGCATGAGTTTAACTTTCGTGATATTGGGGTGAGTAGACAGTACACAGGGCTGGCAGACAAAAGACCCAGGTTCTAGTCCCAGCTCTACCTCTAATTCACTTTGTGACCTTGGTCAATTTGCATGACCTCTCTGGGCCTCCAATTCTTTACCATAAAATAAGAAGATTGAGTTAAATGATCTCTAAGGCTTTTTTTTTACTTTTCTCTTTCCAGTGCTAATGTTTTGTGAACATATGATTGGGTAGATTCAAGGAGGGCTGGGTTGTAGCTCCCTTTTGGAGCTCTCTCTGAAAGGCAGCTTAGCATTTGGCACTGGGGGTGGGAAACAAAACAGAGAAGCAGCCTTGAGATGTGACAGACCTGTGGGCTGCCTGTCCTGTCCCTGTCCCACGGTTGTGGGGGGGCCCTTTTATCTCCAGGAGTGTAGCTGCCTCATCGAAGAGGGCAGAAGGCCTGGTCGTGGAGCTGCAAGTGTTGGCAGCTGGTTCCCAGAATTGACCTCGGAGCGGGAGTCACACTTTGTTACTGCAAGTGCCTGCCTGGCACGGGCCCCACACAACTTCTTGAGCTTGTCAACACCCAGGATAGAATAAATCATCAGAGGCCCATTTTTAGCCCAGAGTGAAAAATGAAGTCACCAGGAGACGCCAATTAGGACTACAGACTGGAGGCGAGGGTTTGTTGAAGGACAGGGCTGTCTTCCTGGGGAGCCAATCCTGGGAAGGCTTCAGGCCCTGGGGTTTGCTGTCCTCAGCCCCGCAGCCTCTGGGAGGAGAGCTGTGGGGGGAGGAGCCAGGACACTCCCTGCCCTGTCGCACTTTCAAAATCACACCCACCAGCAGAGGAACCTTAGCTTCTTCTTGCTCCAGGAAATAGGTCTGTCTTGCTATCTCGAATAATAAAATCACAGGCAGTTAGTGACTGCCCAATCATCTGTTTTGTTTTATTTTTGAAGCAGAAGGAACGGGGAGGGGAGGATTTGCAGCCTGTACGCTCAGCCTTCCTCCTCCTTTCTTCTCTCCTCAGGCCTGGGATAATTTTTCTTGAAGGTTCTTCCACTTCTACCATTCTGTAGTTCATTGTTAGATTTGAAAATAGCAGTTTCCGGAATAGCTGAGCATGGGGCAAATTGCTGATATTTTTAAGATGAGACAGCATCATTTCAGTACAAAGAAAGAAAAACCGAAAAAAAGAAAATCCCAGTTCTGTTACTTTATGAGCTGTGGGAGCCTGGTCAAATTATACTTAACCTTCTCCCTCTATTTCCACATCTGTAAAGTGGAGAATATGATAGTGTTTACCTCAGAAGGTCTTTGGGAGGGTTAAATAAGATTAAAAAAAAAAAATCAATGCTTGCTCAACACAGTGCCTGTCAATAAATCCAGGTGACAGTGCACTAAGTGGAAAACAAAAGCTGGTGGGACCCAAACCGTCTTAGGGAGACAGCATGAACTGGGGTGCTGTTTCAATGTCTGCTGCCCATTCTGTCTTCTCTTGGTCTCCTGAAGGGATAAGATAAGTTCTGTGCCTGGGCAGATCTCACAGGAAGTAATGTTTCCTCTCTGGACTTGGTTGACTGGTTACTTTGTCTCCTGACCTTTGTATGCCCCGTATCAGGAGGGAGGACTGGAGGCCTCAGAAAGTGTACTAGGACCCAGACAGGAAAGTATCAACTCATTTGTCCATCCATCCATCCATCCATCCATCCATCCATCCATCCATCCACCCACCCATCCATCCATCCATCCATCCATCCATCCATCCATCCATCCATCCACCCATCCATCCACCCACCCACCCATCCATCCATCCACCCATCCACCCATCCATCCAGCAAAGACTGCATTGTGTGTGCCTGGCAGTGCACCAAGCCTGGGACGATTCAGAGACCGTTAGATCCTGGACCTTTCCTTTCGCAGCCATGGGAAGGAGCCAGCCTTCTTGGGCCTGAGCTTCCCTTTTAACTCCCATCCTTCTCTTCCCTGCCACCCCCGCCATCAATCAGGCTTGGGCCCTGGTCATTCTAATTTGACAATGATCTTTATATCCATGAGCTTCTTCCTCTTGGGGGTGCTAATTGAAACCCTGGAAATGGATGAGATTGTCAAATTACAGTATATCCAGAGAAGAGAATTTACCTCAGGTGAAATCGTTGGAAATATATACATTTGAGGATGAAAGGTGTAGGGGAAAAAAAGCCATGGAGGGGGCAGACATTGGTAGATGGGGGTGTTAGGTAACGGTGGGGGCCCAGCTGAGGCTGCTGGGAGGATGGGTTGCCTGCAGAGCAGTGCACAGAAGTGAGCAGGTTTGTGATTCTAAGAAATGGGGGTTGGGCCCAGCAGGCAGTCAGCCTCAGGCTACAAATAAGGCGGTGGCCAGGGGCCAGGGGCCAGCAATTCTCAGGCACAGGTGATTCTCAGAAGTCCAGGTCCTGCCTCTGCCCAGATTCCAGACCCGGCTGTGAGGTGGGGACCTGCCGAAAACAAGGCAGTTTTAGTCTAAAGGGCTGGAATAGGATAAGGATTCAATTCCCTGCACTGGACGTTCGGTCAGGGCCAGCCTGGCAAGAGGGGGCTGGGCCTGCAAGTGGGGATCCGGTGGCCACAGCTTGGCAGAGACTGGGAACTTGGCTGGGTCTGATGTTTCCAGACAAAGGTAAACATGAGGAAGTGGGTCTGAGTGGAACTGATTAACTGGCTTGTTGTCTGGAAAATTATGGGAAGATTGTGACCTCTGGCTTTGAGATCATTTAAGGCCAACGGTGGGGAAGATCTTCCCTCATTCAGAAACCAGTGTACAGAGACTACAGCCCCACTAAACAATATTTTACAGTTGACAGTTGTCTGTATCTGTGATTACCTGGTTCTCGCCAAGACCCCATGTACCAGGAAAGGGAAGTCATATATCTTTTATTTGGCAAGTGAGGAAACTGAGTCTCAGTTGACAAAGGGAACTTGCCCCAGGAGGCAGCTGTTGGTGAGGGGCCAGGAGAGGCATCCAGGGCCAGCTCAGCCTGCAGTTCCCTGAGCCCTTTCCTGCCCCCCCCCTTTTTTGGTGGGAGGAGGATAGTGACTGAGGGTGGATTTCAGTTCTAAATCCTGGCTCTGCCCCTTTCTGACTTGTGCGGTGTTGGGCAAGTGGCTTAATCTCTCAGAGCCTCCTCTTCCTCATTTATAAAATGGGACAGTAGTGCTGACCTTTTCTATTCTTGACCTCAACTCGCCAGGAGTCCCTTGGGGCTCAGTTCTAGGCTCTCTCCTCTTCTCAAAACAGTTGCTCTCCCCGCCCCCACTTTTCATTCACACCTATTACTTCTATTACTTATAAAGTCCATACTTTGATGTAATAATTCCATCTTGAAAGACTCTTATTAGCTCTAGATCTATATTTTCAACTGCCAATCCAACTTTTACACTTGTATCTCACAGGCATCTCAAACTCAGCATGTCTAAAATGGCATTTCATCCTCTTCCCATTCCCCTTGACCCTCAGCCCCTTGCAACCATCCTTCTGCTTTCCCTGTGGCTCCATCTGTGTTTGACCCAATAGCTCCCATTCCATCTTGTGCCCACACGTGCAGGCCACAGTGAGCTGCATGCTTCCTACCTGGTAGTGTTGGTACCTTGGTGCCCGGAGAGCTTAGTGCCATTTGCAAAGCTGGATGTTTCACTATGAGTTTATCTTCCAGACTTTGTATAAATGTCCAGTGTTATCAATCTTAGCACTTCTTTGTAGCCAACCTAAATACATCACCATCTAGAGGCGGTGACACTTTTATTTCCCATATGCTGAGTCTATAAGACCATAGCACCTTCATCTGAAGGTGATTCAGCTTTAGTAAAGTCTATCATGATACTCTCTTTTTTTTTCTCTATTCCCTGTCTCCCAGGCCATAGCTCACATGGTGGTCCAAACTAGAACATGCCACCCAGCGTCACTAGGAACACTGACAAAGGCAAAGGAAATGATTCTGATTAGATGGACGCGTGGTAAGTAAATGCAAGTTAACACCTGTCCCCCCCCACACACACCGATTAAAGGCCAACTAGGAATAAGTATTTATCACAAATGTGGTAGAGAAGGAGTTAATAGCCTTAGTCTTTAAAGAGTTTCTACTTTGATAAGAAAAATACTAACCCCCAATATAGGACAGTGGGTAGGGGACAGGAACAGACAGTTCACAGACAAGGAAATAAAAACAGCTACAAATGTGTGGGAAAATGTTCAGCTACCAGTAATCACAAATGCAAATTACAACAATGAAACACTACTTCCCCCTTGCTGCATCATGCGAGATTAAGACTGTGACACTACTCAAGGCTGGTGAGGCTGTAGGGGGAAAGCACTGCTCCACACTGTTCAGGAAAGCAATCTGGCAATAGGTAGTAAAAAGCCTTAAAATATTCATACTCTTTACCCAGTAATTTCTCTTCTGGGATCTCCTAGAGAAATAATCAGAAATGCAGACAAAGACGTGTGGGCACAAATGCTAATCATGGTGTTATTTATTATTGCCAAAGCAGCCTAAATGCTCAATACTGTGGAAATGTTGTATGAATTGTAATAACCCAAACAACGTAATACCAGACAGTTACTTAAAATTGATATCGACTAAGACATTTTAATGATATGGGAAAACGTTTCTTCACATAAATTTTAAAAAATCAAAGTTGTATACTCAGTATTATCTCAAATATATAAACTTTGCAAGAAATAAAAAGGTCCTAAGATAATGACAAAAGGGTTACTAGATTATCTTCGGTTGATGTGATGTTGGGTGGTAGCTATTGTCTTCTTTATATAATTTTAAGACAAAATTTACATACACTAAAATGCACCATTCTTATCTGTACAATTTCGACAATGAATACACTCACACAATGAATATACTCAAGCATCTCACATCTCATCACAATATAAAACATCTCCATCTCTCTAGAAAGTTCCCTTGTGACCCTTTCCAGTTATTACCCTTCTGGCCAGACGCAATCTCTATTATCATTCCCACCCCCCCAGGTTTGTTTTGCCTGTTCTAGAACCTCATATAAATGGACTCATAAAGTAAACTTTTCTGTGCCTGCTCCTATTAAATGTTGCTGTAGGGGAATGGCTCCTGGGGTCACCCTGGAGACCCTGCACATAGCCACATAGGCCACGCAGGTGAGCCTTGAGCTACAGCAGATCTGAGTCTTGGCAGAATATCTCATGATCCTTCCAGAACAGGAGAACGTGGGACACTTGTGAGGAGCTGCCACAAGGACACTTCTTGCTTGCTTCCCTATTTACAAGAAGGCTGTCCTGAGACCGCTTGTCATCTCCTCCCGGGTTCTGAGGAGGTGTGGGGCTTTCTGCCTCAGCTCCTGGGATGCGGCTGCAAGATGTTGACTCCTCAACAACAGGTGTCCCATCATTCATGTTTCAGGCATCTGGTCACGTTTTGATTTGGTGTCACCCTCCCTACAGCCACAGAGAGCTGGCACCTTTGGCTACTCTCCCTTTCACTGTGTAAGTAAGAAAATGTCTGAATCTAAGCAGTGTTAGTGTTTACCAGTTGAATCCTCAGTTAGGCCTCAGCCTTGCCTTGGGAAGTACTCATCTTTATTAGTTTCCTGGGGTTGCTATAGCAAAGTACCACAAACCGGTGGTTTAAACAACAGAAATTTATTGTCTCAATCCTTGAGGCTAGAAGTCCAAAATCAAGGGGTCTGCAAGGTTGGTTCTTTCTGAGGGCTGGGAGCAAGAATCTATTCTGGGCCTTTCACCTTGGCTTATAGATGGCTGACTTCTCCGTGTCTCTTCACGTGCTGTTCTTCCTGTGCATCTGTGATCAAATTAACGGTTTATAAGGATACCAGTCATGTTGGATTAGGGCCCACCCTAATGACCTCATCTTAACTAATTACATCTGTTTCAACCTCGTTTCCCAAAAAAGTCACATTCTGAGTATTGGTGGTTAGATTTCAACTTGTGAATTTGGGGATGGGGGACACAATTCAATTTATAACAATGTCTTTTCCCCCAACTAGACTGCAAGCTCCTGGGACAGGAGGGTCTCCATTAGTACTTGGCAAGTACATGGCAGGTAACAAAGAGAAGAAAGTGAACTAAATAAGTGCAGCAGGAGCCTACAGGAGGAACCAGGGGTGGCATTACCCTGGACGTAGTCTTCTGCCTTGTCGGTGACCCAGAACTGGCAGGGTTCAAGAGGACGGATGAAGGTTGTAAACCAGACTGCCAACTTATTCATTTGCAACAGGGACTTTACTTTTAGGAACAGGAAGACTCTTTTATCCCAGTCATGGTGTTCATTGCCTTTTCTGGGGTTGGGTTCCTGGGAAGTTACCTTAGTCACCCAGCTTTTTGTGAGAGCCTCTGGTGAGGGTGGAGGGAGGCTTTCTGAGGGACAGTTTATCCAGGCCCTGGGGGAGCCTGAGGAGGAAATTCAGAGATGATATTCCTCATTCCCTTGATGTTACAGGTAAGAAAACTGAGGCCAGGGGGCTGAGCTAGTCACTTCTGGTGATAGAGTGACAAAACTAAAATGAGAACCCAGGTACGCTGACTTCCGGTTTAGTGCTTTTTTCCCCCATGAAGCTTTTCACTCAGCCATTTGCCTTGACTCACTGTTCTTAGTGTAATGTAGCAAATGCCTCTGTGCTCCTGCTGCCTTGAAGCCATGGATACTCACAGCTCTTGAGGGGGAGGGCGGTCTCAAGGAGCTGGTCAAAGAGGAATGTCCCAAACACCTTGTTCTTCAGCAGACTCTCCTTGCCCCGGACTTGGGAGGATTCCCTGATACTGTTGACGCTCAGACATAGCATTTACTTGTGGCTGTTGCACACCTAGTGCCAGATTCCAATCTAGAAGCTGGGACTGGCTACTTCCACACTCAGCACTGTCCCTTAGGCTTTGTTCAAGACCTTGAAAATATAAAATCAATGTATATGTCTATAAATAGAGCAGGAGCTCCTTTGAGAGCTTTATCCTTCATGTTTATTTCCTGATTCCTCACCTCCAGTGCCTGGATTGTATAAATACTCAGTAAATAGATAGATAAACATACCAACTGAGTTTATGGGAGAAGCTCCTACCCGCAGTGATGGTTGGATGGCAATGAGAAGTGTCAGAATTGGTGAATCCATTTCTTTTCCCTCTGCCAAAGCCTGCTCTTGGGCTTACTTTTTCCTCCCCGACGCTGCCCTCCTTTCAGCTTCTAGACAGTGGGCCTCAAAAGAAGGCTTTTCTTTATGGAAGAGTGTTCTGTAACTCCACTTTTATTCTCAAAAGGTTGTCAGGTTTTTTTCCCCAAAGGCTCTATTTAGGAATGTCAGGAGTTTCCTTTTAAATTTTATTTTAAATCACCATTCCAAGCCAGCCCATAAAAACAAGCAGTGGAAGAAGAGTTGAAGAAATGAAACCCAACCAAATCTTCAATGTGAAAGACTAAGCACAATGTTCCTTACTGGAATGCTAAGGCAAACATAATAAAAAATGGTGTCATTTGAAAAAACTCATTAGTGCACTGGAAATCCCCAAGGCAAATTTCAGGGAATCAGACAAAGGCTGCTGGGAAATGTATGATTCAAAGTAAAGAGATCCACCATTTTCTCATTGAAGGCCAATTCTTTAATGCCATGACATAATCTCCAAGCCATACCCTAGTCTGACACTTTTCAAGAGCCAGCAGATGTTAACAGGCCACTCTCTTGGGCCTCAGTGATGCGTAAGGAATCTCCAACCCTTGGTCTGAGCCTTTAAAGAATCTTCGTGCTTGATCCATGACTGCTCCCAGTGTGTGACTCTACTGTACGTTCTCTTTTATAGAATCTGAAGAGTTGGAATAAACATTAGGGATCATCTGGACCCATCCATCTGTAATATCATTTCAGATACTTCCTCCCTCTGACGTCTTTCTAAACTCAGCAGCCAAGCTAATTACTCTGGGTTCTGAGCTCCCATGCACCTTGCACAGGGTGTTGGTTACAGCTTTTCCCAGAGTGCATTATAATTATTAGTTTGCATGTCCCCTGGGTTCTGAGGGCCAACACTGTGTCTTACTCAGGCTTGCATTCCACTCTAGCTCTCAGCAGAGTTCCTGGCAAATAGTCGCTGCTCAACCGATGTTTGTGAAATGAATAAAGAAAGGCCCACTTTCTATGGGCAATAAAGCTAGGGATGCACAGAGAAATGAGCTGCCTTAGGTAAGATAAAGATCTTTATCACTACTTAAATTCTTCTGCAGTTAAATATGAAAGGCATTGAATTAACAGTGAAGCACATTCTTTTCACTTTCTGTATTTACCATCTCTGACTAGATATATAGAGGTCAGATGCTTCCAGCTTGTCCTTGCATGTTGCCGGATTGTCCCATTTAATGTGGTTTACTTTGGTTAATGATAGAAAGCTGTACTGCCCTGCTCTTTGCCCCCAAAGGGACAGAAATTTCTTGCTCAAACCTCTTGTTTGTCCTGCTCTTTGTATGACAGGAAAAGCCAGTGGACTGGGAAATAGGAGATCATTTCTTGAGGGTTTTTTTTTTTCCCCTTTCTATTTCTTTCTTAGTATCTCTTATTTTCCAAACAACTCAAGGAGTCCACCTGACTATAGACTTTATAGGTTTCGTGAAGAAACATATTTCAACCTGAAGTCCTGAGTTGTCTCTTGCAAAAACTGAGGGAAGTTCTCAATTTGCTGTTGGCATTTCCGGTTAGTGTCAGTGTGGTGGACAGCCGTGGGTTAGGGGTTTTCAGCTTTGTGTAACTTATACACAGAAAGAGATTTACTCTCAATTTTCTTCCTGACTTTGCCCACCTGTATTAAGGTGTTATGAAAAGGGGAATGAGCACTGAAACTGCCAGAAGTTATTTTCAAGATATTTAATAACATTTTTAGCACAGGCAGGGCCAGTCAGAGACATCCAACTCTGGGAGCTGGGGGGACCAGGGAGTCAGAGCATGGAAGGAGAGCTATGGGGGAGGACAGGAGCTGAGTCAACAGCTGGACACCAACTAATGTAAAACTGGTTCAAAATTTGTACAACTGGGGGACCACGTGATGTGTCCTAGTGGGATATCTGCTGCAAGAGTAAGAAAGAACTCCACCATCTACTCTCTGACAGTGGTTCCCAAACTGTCCACATAATACAATCCCTGAGGATCTTTTAAAAATGCTAATGTCTTGGTTGCAATCTCTGTGATGGGACCCAGTGTCTTTGAAGTTCCCTAGGTGATTCCAAGTACACGCAAGTTGAGAACCCTGCTTTATGACATTCAGTAAGTTATTTTGTCCTTTGGGCATCAGCTTCTTTGTTGGTGAAAAGTGGGCAACCATACCCAGTTCATCAGCTTTTGGGGAATAGCAAATTAGTGTCTTCAGGGCCTGACATGAAAGAGGTGATCACTACTTATTTTCCTTCTGGAATTCTTTATTTTCTTTTGTCACTTGTTCTGAAACGTCACTATTTGGATAAACACTCAGCCACTATTGGAAATGGAAATATCACTGGGAAGGTTTGGGGCCATCAGTCATCTCTGTGTTAGTGTGGGTTATTATTTAAGATGCTGTCTCCTCAAAACCAGCCAAAGTGAGGTGAACTAAGCAGTGGGAATTTTAATTGCAGGAATTAGATGAGCCTGAGAAGCTCATGATGTCACTGTAGCTGCCTCAGCTTCTTGTTGAGAACGTAACGTGAAAGTCATGGCTGCCTCCTTCTTCTTTAAAGCCCATTGGAAAGTAAGCATTTTTGAAGGATGGCCTGAAGGATGTTCCCTCCATCCATTCTTCTGGGTTAGGCATTCTCCATTTGGGCTCCGGGCTCCACAAACCCTAACCAGTCTGTGACTGGGACCTGGGGTCTGGGAACTGGAATCCTAGGCAGGATTTTGTGTGTTTGTGTCAAGTCTCCATTTCCTCCCTGGGAGACATTTCAGCTTTCTTCAGGTTCACAAAGGGAATCTCAATACCCCATTTGCCCCCAAATTTAAGAATTATTACTTTCACATCACCCTGGATAAAGCTGGCCCTCTGTCTGAGCATGCCCTCAATAAGTGGGCCTCTGTGGAATTGTTCTGCTGCATTGCTCTTTGGCAGGATCCGTCAACTTACACTGAAGAGCAATTGAAGAAATAACCTTTGAAACCCTTCACTTGTGATAAGGGGTAGTTGTTTTACTCTTATGGATACTTTCTTCTTGTCTTTGCCTTCCACAAAGCTTGTTTCAGCTGATTTGGATTTTGGCAAATATATCTAAAAATGTCTTAGATATAGAGGATCTTTTGAACTTCAAATTATTAATCACAAATCATATATTTTACAAGCTATTCTTTTTTTCATCATTTCCATATTAACTCATGAAGAATCTTTAATTTTAATTATATTATTTTATAGTTTATAAAAACTTTAGCATGTATTACTGCATTTCTTCTGGTGTGATTTTACTCTCACCAAAGCCCTGGGTGTTAATTAATATCATTTCTACTTTAAAGCTAAAGAATGTGAAATGTGAAAGGACTTGGTTAGGATCACACAGTTAGTGCAGCCAGAGGTTTTTGATAACTGATTCCCAGCTCATTATTCTCTTTAACATGACATATCATCATTTATGGGTAAAAAAGAAAGACATGAAAAAAAACAACAAGTAATTAATTAAAAAAAATTTTTTCGAACAGCCTTGACATTTACTTTTTAAATGAAGATTTATTTTGCTGTGGTACACCATCATTTTTGTACCATGTGTGAATAAATGAACTTTGGCATTAATGAATTCTATTAGAAATTTGTGAGACTTTTGATGCACTGCCAATTAGCCTACAGGGTGAAAGGCCCAAATAATATCCAGACAGTTCCAATCTGCTTTATTTTTCTTTGGGGCGGATTTAAGATTGTTTGAACCAAACTCCCCTTTTCCTTTCTTTTTTCTTATTTTTGAAAATAGAAGTTGTGACTAATACAGTATGACCATTGACCACTGGGAGTCTTTTATGTGACACTGCAACATTTGAGATAATTAATCTAGAGAGAAAGCCATTCCCTTTAGGGGAAATGCGAAGATATCTATCTTCATATCTGAAAGGCAAACTAAAAAGAGCAGGAATATTTGCCCTGAAAGTAAGAGGATCATAGGATTTTAGAATTGCAAGATCCTAATAAATTGGTAGGAACTGTTGCAAGCTGGAAGGGACATTCCTGATTACCTAGTCCAAACTGCTGATCTAATAGTGCGTGCAGGTGAGGTCGTGCGAAGGGAGATGCTTTCTCCAAGCTTGCACAGCCGGTTACTGGCCGCAGAGCGAGGCTTAGCACGAGAGCCACCTAACTCCCTGGCACCTTCCCATGGGACCAGTGGGCCTCCAGCTTCCTTCAAGCGTGAAGAACCCTTTTGAAAGTCAGAACCATTTCACAGACACTTATGTAACTCTTGTTTGGTAACGACTGGTTGAGAAAAGATATAATGAGAAAAGCAACTGCGAATTCATTAATAGTTTGAAATTATTTTATATGTTGCCGTCTCCATAACCAGGAGAAAAGAGCCAGGAATGTCCAGATGGAGGTAGGGTTGCTGTTCACGCTTACACCTGATGATGCATTCTCACCAGTGTGGCTGTAGTCTGCTGGTCTGGAATTTTCCCTACCCACTAGAGAGATACTTCCATTGAGGGACATGATAAAAATGCTATGGAACTAGGACTGACACTGGTGATTTTAAAAATGCTGGGTCTGTAGGGCTTTGGCAAAAGAGCTTGATGTTGGTTATCTAGGGAAGGTGCAGAGAACTATAGGGCACAGGGAACTATAAAAGTTAGCAGAAAACTGTGACTATATCATATAGGCAGGTGAATCAACTACCCAGCCATTTCCACACCTTTTTCTTGCTCATCTTATTTGGAGCAAGGTAATCTGCCATGGCCCAGTTGAAGAATCACATTTGGTTTAAGCTAGTTATGACATTCCTCTCTCTCTTTGCTAGATATTTTATTACACACCTCCAATGTAGCTTGGAGTGGTTGTTTGACAAAGTTCTGGCCAAGAAGATGGAAGAAGAAACCTGCTGGAAGCTCCTGGGAAAGCTTTGGCTTTACTGGTGAAAAGCCCAGATGCAGCCAGTGTCAATTCCTCTCTAGTATTCCTACCTTAAACATGGCCAGGAGCCCCCAGTGGCATCTTGTGATCATGAGGCGAAGGGTGAGAGTGAAATGGAGATGAAACCCAGAGACTTGACATTATAGCTAAACCAACACCAGAAATTGCTTTCTACTTCTTGCCTTGAGAGAAAACTGAATCCCTGTTTATTTAAGCCACTGTTAGCGGGACTTTCTATTATTTGCAGCCAAAAGTTTTCCTGATAGCAAAAGTTAGTCACTCTGCTGGGCAAGAAATGAAGCGATCTGGAAGAGGGGAAGAAGGGAACTATACATATTAGTTACAGCCTTAGGACCAGTTGTAGGACTAAGGGCATAGTTACAACCTCTTTTTCAGCATCAACTCCTGCCTCTCCTGGTTCTATTTCTCTGGAGAACCCTGACTGCTACATCATAAGAGTCTATCTCCTTCATCACGCCACAGCATTGCTACCAAAGAGCCCTTCCCTCTGAATTTGTTTCTTAAAATCAAAAGACCCTCGGACAAGAAACTCAGTAATGTCTGGTAACTTTGTGAAATGGTGGTTCATGGTAGTGGGAAATATACTCACTCAGTCTATAGTAAACGCTTCGTGCATGTATGGACTCTCAGTTTCCAGCAATTGGGAAGCACAGGTTGACCTCCTCTGCAGCAGGGGTAGGATTTCATTAGCTGCCTTGGCCCTGCACAGCAGAAGAGTATAAAATGGGTGCAGTGTCCAGGAAGCAGCCCTGTTCTTCCAGGCTTATCTAGTGAAACTTGCTTGACCTTGTACTGACTTGTTAAGAAAACGAGCAGCCCAACCCACAGTAGAGCAGGCAGGGGACTCTATTGTTTATTATGTAGGGTCCCCAAAGACACTCCTGTTCAGAATTCTCCCGTATACTCCTGCTGCCCGTGGGAGACGCTTCTGCCACTGGAGACACGCCCCCGGCCCCTCCTGTCTAAACCTCAAACTCCTCCCTTCACTGTCCTCTGTCTTGGTCTGTAATTACCTGTGCGGCCCAGATCAGTCCATTATTGCACGTGGTTTATCCTCTGATTTTTATTCATGCACAAAATGCAGGACAAAATGATCACTGATGGCAGGCTGAGGGAAGGGCATGGGGTGCTACCCTGGGTGGGGATGGGCACCAGGCACCAAGCATTCGGGTAGAGGGGTAGAGGTAGACGGGGTGGGGGGAGCAGGAGCCATCAGAAAAGGAGGGCTCAGAAAGAAAGATTCCACCTATTTGAGTTCCCTCTTTTGGCTTTCAAGAGGCCAGAGCACAATCTAATGTTCAATTACAATAACCACATTGATGATAATGATTGGCATTTGGCTTTTTTTCCTCATAGCTCTTATTATTATTATTTTTAAAGTATTGTTTTATTAGTCATTTTGAGAAACAAATGCTTTTAAAAACTTGCTGATTGTAGGGGATATAAGACAGCTCAGAATAGTGGAAAAGAGTCCAGGTTTTGGTGTTGGATTCATTTGTATTTGAATCCAGACTCTGCCACTGGCTGTGTGACATCGAACAAGTTACCTAACCTCTCTGAACTCCTGTTTCTTCACCTGTAATATTGTGATAACAATAGTACCGGCCCTGCAGGAACTTTATTGTGATTTATAGAGAATATATGTAGAATGCTTCACATGGTGTCTAAAAAATCTGCCACAGCACCTAGCACTCTATTATAATAGCCACGGTGAAGTGAGTTCCTCAGATGCTCCAGGTAATGCACTAAGTACATTAGCTAATTGATACAAAACCAGGTCTTCTTGGCCTCCATTCCCTCACCAATCTCCCTTTACCCAGAGGCCTGTCTAAGAAATCTGTGGGGCTTAAAAACCACTGCTGTGAGGGAAGTAGAATAAAAGCCTAACTTCTCTCCATAGGAACTGATGACCTGTCTGAGGCCTCACCTACGTTTTACAGAGGCAGCCACTGGTGCCCTGGGGTGTCTAGTAGACAGAGCGGAGGGCTGGTGGGGAAGCAAGGTCACTTCTCAGGGGAGTCCCACATAAAGTGGATGAGGTTGAGTTATAAATCAGGACCCATGGCTGGTCAGGGGTCCTCAGCAAACTCAGCGTGTTCTTCTGGCACCTTTCTAGCTGCACATGGAGTGACTTCTGAGGGTTGGGGGTCCTGTGAGTGAACGGAGCAAAGGCATGAAGCCCTGTGAACACATGGCAGAAAGAACTGAGGGGGACACCCCATCTCACCCTGTGCGGAAATATCTGGTTACCCCCTGGGAGGGATGCAGTGCAGTTAGGAGGGCTCAGGCCAGATGCGCTGAATGGAAGGACTAAGTTGATAATACAAACCAGGGGCTAGAACAAGCCATGGATAGAAAGCTGTTGCTATGTTGGTCCAGAGAGGTCAGGGGCTTGATTGCCAAGGAACATCTGTGTGGGAATTTTGTATGCAGGTCCAAGAAAGCCAAATTCCTTAAAAGCAGCTTCTTTCTGTCCAGATGGCTTCAGCAGCCTTGACAGAAGGGTGTGTGTGTGTGTGTGTGTGTGTGTGTGTGTGTGTGTGTGTGTAGGTGGGTGGCATTCTCAATCTGGTCCTCCCATTCTTTTTTTAGGACTTTGGCCTGTAGTGACTCTTCCCCAGTTAAACTTTACATCTTGCTTTTCTTAAGCACTTAACCAAGAAGGAGAGAGCATGGCTTTCAGCGAGGGCCCTCTGTGTTGGAGACCATTCAGGATCACTCAGAGGGTCGCAGCCTGTGGTGACTCTCACTCTCAAGTATCCATGCATATGGAGTGACGGATACATGACATTCATACATAATCCCCATGCTTCAATTAAACCAGAGCTGCCCTCCTCCCAGCCCTGACCTGCCGAGACACAGAGCTGATCCAGAAGAGGTTTGGCTTATTCCGTGACCGCTCAGAAACCTGAGTCTGAAACGATAGCACTAAAACAGACTCTTATTTTACACAAGAAGGAACCAAGGCTCAGTTTTAGGGAGGTGAGTTGTCCGAGGACATCCAGATGGTGACTGGTGAAATGACATCTCTTTTTCTTGCCCAATGCCCATTTTTCTGAGACGTTGAGACCTGGTAACATGTTCTAACATGTGAACAAAGGGAGGGAGGGAGCTATCCAGGATGGGTAACCCACAGTAACCCACAGAGGGGTGGATCTAATCAAGAGGGTTCACCAGAACTGCCTGGGGAGGCTTGCCAAACAGATAAAGACCTTGGGGCCCCGCCCCAGACCCATTAAATTAGAATCTCTTTTTGGGAGGTGCCAGGTGTATTTTGAAAACCCTCCCTGAATGCTTCTGATGGGCTGCTCAGGTTAAGAACCATGGTGCTAGAGAAATAATCTTCCCTGAACAGTCCCATATGGGCTATATTTCTCCGGCAGTTAGTTTTTCACTGATTGCTTATCTTCTAAGAAAGGTAGCCTAACAGTGAGGCTAAGAGTGTATGCTCTGGAACCCAGCTGCCTCCCACTTCCATTATGTTCTTTGGGCAAATTGCTTAACCACTTTGCTCTTCAGTTTCCTCATCTGTAAAATGGAATAAAAAAATAATACCTACCTCCAAGAGTGGTTGTGAAAATTGGGTTAATATATGCAATATGCTCAGTGTTTGGCAAATGACAATAAGCTGTACCCTGATGAACATAAGCTATTATTATTAGTAGTAATTTGACATGCTAGTTTCAAATGTAGGTGAGAATCGCCATTTCTGGGAGCCTCTGGGACGGGTAGGCAGGCATGCTATTTATCTCCAACAGAAGTCCACTGGTTATCCTATTTGGAATTCTTTTTAGCTAGAAGAGGAAGTCACAGTCATGCAAATTGGTTCAGGTTCACAGGTGCAGAGTGATCTGGAAATTAGCCTGTGCTAAAAATAAACCAGCTTGATCATTTCTGTTTTCAGCAATAGAGTGGATTAGATAGCCAGGACAATTTTCCCATTCAAAACAGCTGAAATACTAGATAAAGTATATTTTACAGTCTTTCAAACTGCACCTCTGAGCTAACATGGAAGTAAGAAATGTTCTCAGCTCCCAAACAAGCTGGAGTGATAGCATTTGTTTACCCTGGGAGGTAAACAAATACCAAAGCTTGCTTTCACCCTGGCCATTTTTGCCAAATACTGGAGCTTTGGGTTAGTGCCTTGGAAGGTGTATGGTCATGGGAGACAGGAGTGTAAGCCCAGGGCTTGACCAAAGTGGGGTACCTCATAGAAGATATTTAAATAAAGCTGGGATCCCAAAAGACTACACATGTGTTATGGCAAAGAGAAATGAGAAAAGTTGTCTGTCTCAATTCAGACAATCACGTTTGGCCTGGCACACAATGAACTCTCACTTGCATTTGTAGTTCAAATTCATACCACATGTGTGGTTCTAAATGTCTAAGTCTGAAAATGTAAAGTCTTCTCAGTTTGGAAATAGCTCACGTGGCCAGCGGAATAAATGCAAATGTATTCTAGAGGAATCCTGCTGCAACACAGTCTTCTCGAAGTTTCCACAGGTAAATGTACAACGAAAATGAGCAGCTTATGGAGTAGTAAAAAAAAATAAATAAAAAAAATCACTAAACACAAAATAACAAGGCATTATGATATCAGCAAGAGTTCCAGATACTGGATTGGACACCGAAAGTAAAATAACTATGTAAAATAAGTTTAGAGATATAAGAGGGAAGTTTGAAAATTTGAGCAGACAGCAAGTAGACTTGAAAAAATACCAACCAAATATAACTTCTAAAAATGAGAAATACAATCATTGAAATTAAAACCTCAATAAAGTGGAGTTGGGTATAGTTAGAGAAAAATAATGAAGATAGATGCAATGGCATTATCATGGACATAAATTTGAGAAGTAAGTTAAAAATATGAAAAAAAAAGAAAGGGCAAAGTGAGAAGTTTCAGTCATATGGGGAGGTGATTTTATTTTAACAGATAATGGCTGAAAATTTTTCAGAACTTTAATTGACACTAATTTTCAACACATTTGAAGGAGGATGAATTAGGTGAAACATGCTAGATTAGGTTAGGTTAGAGTAATGGCAGAATAAAGAAAAAGAGATTATATTAAATGCAGCCAGAGATGAAAGGTGGACTTTCTACAAAAGAATGCTAATTAGGATTACTGCTGACTTCTCATCAACAATCACAGAAGCCAGAGGGCAGAGGAATCTTCAGTGTGCTGAGAGAAAATAATTGTTAAGAAAAATTTTACATCCAGTGACACAATTAAAAAAAATAAAATGAGGGCAAAGTAAAGATATTTCAAATAAAAGTAGTAAACAAACAAAACAGATGATATATCACCAGGTGGTCCCCACTAAATAAAATTCTACACGATGTACTTTAGGCAGGAGAAAAATGGTCCAACAGGGAAGATCTGAAATACAAAAAGGAAATGTGAACAAATGCGCTGTTACAAATATATGGATAAATATGAATAAACTTTAAATCTAAATAAATTTTAACTCTGTAATATGATAATAATGTCAAATTTTCAGAGGAAAAAAAAGCACATTAAAAGTAAAATACCAGAAAACATAAGCATTGGATTAGGTGGGGTGGATTATTGGAACTGAAAAAAAATTGAGGACTTTACATTTTTTAGGGGAACGTTAAAGATATTAATTTTAAGATTATTAAAAATGCATCTTAAAAATTTTAGCACAACTACAAAAAGAAAAGACATGGAGAATATAACTTTCAAACAAATAGAACCCAACATAGGTGGGGGGAAATAATGAAATACAAACAAAAAAAACCCCTCCCTTAATCTATAAGAAGTGAGGTGTGGGAGAACAGAAAAAGTGATACAAATATAAAACACATGGTAGGATAGAAGAAATAAATGGAACTATATTAGTAATTACTACAAATATAACAGGACTAAACTCTTCAGGTAAAAAAACAAAAATCAATAGCCTGGATAAAGAAATATAACCTAGCATATGCTGTTTACAAGAGACACATTCCAAACATAAGTTTGTAGAAATATTGAAAGTTAAAGGGGAAGAGATAGAACAGGCAAATGCTAATCAAAAGAAAGCTGGAAAAATATATCAGAATAACAACAGAGTTTAAGGCAGACAGCTTTATGAATGATAAAGAGGTCATCACATAATGGTACAATGCTTAATTTCCCTCAAATATGTAACAATTTTAAATTTATAAGATTATATATATGTAGATATATATATAGATATATATATCTTCTCAAAATACATAAAACAAACAAATGACAGTACTACAAGGGAAAATAGGCAAATTCATTATGCTAGTGAGAGATTTTAACACAATTCTCTCAGTAATTCATAGATTAAGCAGATGAAAATCAGTAATGTTGTAAATTTAAAGACCACATTGATATAGAAAACATTGCACTGCGTCTTGGAGATTACTGCTTCTTTTTAAGCATAAATGGAATTTTTTTATGAACAATTTTCAAATGTAATTAAGTTAGAAATCAATAATAAAAAATATGAGAAAAAAGCTTACATTTGAAGATGAAAAAACTCATAGATCAAAGAAAATAGAATGAAAAATTTAAAATACATAGAAATAAATATGATGAAAATACTAATAATTTCAATTATTATATTTTTCATTTTTAAAACTTCTGGAATGCAGCTAAAGCAAACTAAGAATAGAAGAGATTTGTTAATCTGAAAAAAGACCTCTTAAAAAACCTACAACAAGCATCATTATTAATCGTCAAAAATTTAAGTTCTAGGTATAAGATAGAGATGCCTGCTTCCAATATTCCTACTCCACAATGTATTGGAGGTCATGGTGCCAGTAGTGAAACAAGAAAAAGAAATGAAAAGTAAAGGAGTTAGAAAGGAAAAAACAAAACTATCATGAATTGCAGATGTAGAAATTCCAAAATAATCTCTATATGAATTACTAGAGTTAATGAGAGTTTAGTAAGATGTCTGCATATAAAACTAATATAAAAAATCAATTCTATTTCTATATACCAGAGGCAATTAGTTAAAAAAATGTAATTTTACAAGGTACCATTTGAATTAGCAGTAAAAAATATGAAGTGCTTAGTAATAAATTTATAAAAGATGTAAGTCTTTATAGGTAAAGCTCTAAAACTTAACTGAAAGACTTTAAATTAATTCTAAAACCATTCAGACGTTCACCATGTTTACCATATTTTTATGTGGGAAGATACTATAAAGATGTAAATTTTTCCTTTTCACTAAATTTAGTGAAATTCCAGTAGAAGTTTTTTTCTTTAATAGAACATGACATGCAGATTCTTCAATTTATACATAAGATCAAAAAGCCAAGTATAGTCAAAACAATCCTGATGAAGCAGCAGAAGGTGGTAGAACTGACCCTACTATGGATCAAAACTTCTTATATGTAAATTATTGCAAATTCGACTATGTTCAATTTAAGAACTTTTTTTAATCAGAAGATACCTGTAAGAGAGTGAACAATGATACAAAATAGAGAGAGACAGAGATTTGCAATATATAACCAACCACAAAGGATTTTCAGAATATGTAACATTTTTTATGAAGCAATAAGGACAAAACAAATGACTCAGTGGAATGAATAGTGGGCCAAAAACATGAACAAGCATTTTACAGAAAAGGAATACACACATAACTCATAGTCATATGAAAAGATGCCCAATCTCATTATTAACCGGGGAATTGCATATTAAAACTACAAATTAGCAAAAACAACAACCACAAAGCTAACAATTTATAGTATTGGTAAGGGTGCATAAGGAACCCTTATTACCTGTTACTGAGACTATAAATGTACAACCACTTGAAAAACAAGGTAGCATCACCCAGTATTAGCTTGCAAATCTGAACATGCCTGCACTCAGTGACTTGCAACTCCACTCCTACCTGAAGAAGATCTTATACACATGTTCCAGGAGAAACATGCAAGAGCAGTCATAGCTGTGATGTTCTAGATGGTTCCACACAGGAAACCCAAATGCCCATCAACAATAGAATGAATACATAACTTGTGGTATATTCAATTCTGGATATGAAGAAATATGGTACAGCAGTGAAAATGAATGAACTAAACACAGCTGCCCTCAATAACATGAAGAAATCTTAAAAACATAAAGTTGAGCATAAGAAACAAGTCACAGATGAACTCCTAACAGTATTGCTGCATTGATATAAATGTCAAAAGCAAAATTAATCCATATGTTTTTAAAGGCACATTCACCCGCTCTAGGGGAAGATGGAGAAAGTGGTCTGGATGAGGCCCAGGGGAATTTCAGGGTATGGTTAGGTTCTATGTCTATTCTTGAATGGTGACAGCTCCAGGGTTCATGCTGTTATTAGTTTCTAAACCATACATAAGCTTTTCATACCCTTCTCTCTGTGTTATATATTTCACAATTAAAACAGAACAAAACAAAACAAAAAAGCCATTGAACAAATTAAAGTAAGACTGTCAGCTGAAAACAAAATTGTGGGGAAATCTCACGGGGAACCCCAGGCTGAACAGCCCACATTGTGTCTCCCACGAGGCAGTGCCACCTCAAGGGGTCTATTTTGTAGGCAAGTCCACTCTGATACACCCTGCCTCTGGCCTGATCCTCCTCACCCTGGCAAGGAAAAGAAAGGGGCCTTTTCTCTCTCTGTCTCCCTTTGTGTTAATGAGATTGCAAGTCTGGGTCAACTACTTTGTCCAAGGTCACAGAGCTACTGCAAGTTCCCGGTCCACCGTTCATTTCACCTATTATTATGCAGTGTTTTATTTTATCCTTCCCGGGAGGGCGTTGGAGAAGAGAATATTAAAAGGCTACAGTAATTAGCCTCACATTGTAACACCCTTGACTCCAGGCTAGCTCCTTTAACAGAGAAGGGAAGTTTAATTCTGTCCTTCTCGGATGGGACTGAGATTCTGGCTGGTCAGCAGGAGAGGGTTTCCTGAAGATGTTCCAGTGGGTCTGGGGTCGATTTGGGTCACTGTTGCTCCCTGGGGTCTTTGAGCAGCTGGACCCCATGGAGGGCAAAGCATTAGGTCTCATCTGTGCAGGGAGTAGGTCATGTGGGCAACTGGACAGATTTCCAGGGTTGCGGAATTGCTCATTCTGTCCTGAAAGGTTTACCTGTTTCTTGATGTCAAACTCTGACCTGCAGAGCGGAGCTGCAGGGGAGCAGGTGACAGTTGCAGGTGAGCAGCTGTACATCTGAGGGCTCCTTCCACAACCCAGAGACAGTATCCTCCTGTCTCTGCAGCTATTGTAGGGAAACCATCTTGCAACTCTTTCTAAAAAACAGTCCCTGTCTGTTCAAACATGTATAAAGCAGTGAGAGGTATAAAATATAACCCCATCTGGGCCTTGGACCTTGCTGCGGGTCACCGGAGGCTTAATGGCAAGGCTTCAGGACTGTAAATCCCTTGTTGCCTGCAGGGAGTGAGGATGTAGGATTGCTTTTTTAAACTGCTGTTCAGGTGACCCACGTCCAGGCAAAGACTGTGCTCTTCTTTGGTTGATTATTAAGATCCTCGGTTGAGAACTTGACAGTGATTCAAAGATCGGGAAGATAGGAAAAGAAAGTTGTACCATACCCACATTGTAGCCCAACAAAAGCTTGCAGAACCTTGCTCCAGCCCTGTTGGATTCTTGACCTCTGGCACCTGGCTAAGAGCTGCTATCCTGGACATGCCCTCAGTGCAGGCACGGCCCTGGGGAGACTGTACCTCCCCCAGCACTTGCCTTGCAAAGCCAATCGCCCTTCGCCTGTGAATGTTACTCTTTCCTTCCTGCTATTAGCCAAGGAAGGTGTCATTACAGCCCTAATAATGAGTTAACCAACTTTAAAGGAGCAGATGGCCTTTGCAGGGAAACTACACCTGTTTAACCTCAAAGATAAAGGGAAAACTGTACACTTAAAAATGGCTAAGGGAGTAAATTTTATGTGATGGGTATTTTACCATGATAAAAAGAATTGAAAAAACAGTGGCAAATGTTCTATGATTGTCCTCACATAAAAATGGCTGATGCACAGAATTTAATAAATGCAACTATTGTTAGTAAATGAAAATCATATGACTTGGAAATGCTTTAAAATTCCCCTGGAGATTTTCTTGTGTATGTTTGAAAAGACTAATTTGGGGGTCAGGGAAGCACCAAAGGTTTTGATCCAGACAGACCTGCCTCTGTTCCAACCCTGCCTCTGCCACCGTAGGTCTCCTCCTGGCTCCTTCCTCTGTCAGGCGGGGCTAGCAACCTTATCTCACAGGGCTTTTCTGGGATTAAATGAGATCAAGTATAGGGAGCATGTCTGGCAGTAGTAAACACACGCATATGATTTCCTAGTTGCTGTTCATAATTATAGAAATGTCTGGGTTGGGCTTGGCTATTCTCTGACCTCGACAGGCATCCTGTGGAATGCGGACTGCAGCCAATGAATCTAAACATTTTACAATGGGTGATGGTCAGTTTGCCTAGGCTACAGTCCCTACTTACCCAATCAAACACTAATCTAGATGTGGTTGTGAAGGTTATTCTGTAGCTGTGATTAAAGCCCATAATCAGTTTACTTTAATAAGGAAGACTATCCTAGATAAGCTGGGGGAGGAGTGGTGTCCATACAGTCAGTTGAAAGGACTTACAGTAGAGCTGGGGCTTCTCAGAAGTAGAAGAGATTCTGCCTGTGGATAGCAGCTCCTGCCAGGGAGTTTCCAGCCTGCCCTTCCCGGCGGCCTGCCCTATGGATTTCAGACGTGCCTAGTTATGGGTTTGATGGGGACCCCCCAAAGATGTTACTGAGACATTTTTTGGAAATAAGATCTTTGCAGATAGTCAAGGTAAGATGAGGTCATTATGGTAGGCCCTAATGCAATATGGCAATGTCCTTATAGAGGGCGTTTGGACACAGAGAAAGACACACATAGAGGGAAGATTATGTGTAGCCTCAGGGAGAAGCCAGCTACCTACGAGCAAAGGGACACTTGTACGTATTTATCTCCACGTCCTACTATGACTGTTTCTCTGGTAGAACCCAGACTGAAGCACTACACTAGAAAGGGTACCACTTCTGGACGGTACCCTGGATTTGATTCTGGAACAGAAAGATGACATTAGTGGGAAAACTAGTGAAACCCAAATAAAACCTGGGGTTTAGTTAATAGTAATGTACCAATGTTTGTGTCTTAGTTTTGCCAAATGTGCCATGAATATATAAGATGTTGACACTGGGGGAAGCTGTCTGATGAGAACCTTATGTATTATTTTCGCAACTTTTCTATAAATTGAACATTACTCAAAAACAAAATGTTTATTTTAAAAAGGCAGTCTGAATCTAACACTTATCAGCTGTGTGACCTCAGGAACGTTATTTAATCTTTCAGTGCCTCAATCTTGTCTCTCTGTAAAGTACAACCTGCCCACGGGTTGTTGTAAGGATTAAATGAGAGAATAGTACACACAAATGGCTTAGAACAGTGCCTGGCACAAGGTAAGTGCTTAATAAATGTTGGCTCTAATTATAATATTTTTGTTCTCTTTTATACACAACTTGTTTTCCATGGCTACTTGCTCAGTGTGTGGTAATCCACCTTATAGACCGGGGTTCTTCTAAGTGAGGTGTAGCTGGGGTTGTACAAGACTCCCCATTGGAGGGTAAGAAGACAAAGTAGAACTTGTATTTATATGCTGTATCTATTTCATCCTTTTATGTTTTCTATTTTTGTATGTGTTCTGTGATACATATCTTAATCCAGGATATCAGAATGTAATTTATAGATCCATATATAAGGGGGAGGGGTGCACACTACCTTTTTCACTTATAGAGTTAAATGATCAAAAAGGCATGGGGACCAGTGCTATGCTCCTGAGGCAGGGCACACTCTTGCATCCGTGTGACCTTCTTTGGGCTCAAAGACACAGCCACTTAGGCAAACTAATTTTGCAGTAAGCCCTAATGCTGAAGCCATTTAAATCTGCATGAAAACACAATTTTAGTCCAGAAAGCTGAAAATGTTGTGGTTGATTCAATGTATATTTACTACCCAGTGTTCCTTCAGCCTGGATTATTTCAATTTGTTCTATTACTGGACAAAAATCTCCCCACTTATATTTGAGAATCTAAATTTTCCCTCTGGCTTCCACCAGACCTTATTTATTCTTCACAATAGCCTCTTCAAGTTATTTCAGGCATACGGAGTTTATGAGTCTCAAGCTTTTTGGATCGAGATGGTGATACTTGTAGCAAGATAAAATGGTATTTTTTGAAGAACAACATAACTGACATTCATTTTAAGTTTTGCATATATTCATTTGTTCACAATTATTCATGGAAACACTCATTCAGTTAAAAAAAAAAAAAAGCCTAAGGTCTTAGAGACAGTAAGACTTAGACTCAAACACTGCTGGTTTTCAGAACCTAGGGGCAAATCCTGCCGTTAACCAGTGGTGTGTTCTTGGAAATTTTCTGGTTTTTTTTTTTGGTTTTGTTTTGTTTTTAACTTCTTTACATCCATTTCCTTATTGGAAAGACAGAATGTTTACCTGTGGGGCTGTGTAAGGAATGACAACATTTATGTGAAGCACTTGGCATACTGTCTGGAGCATGGTAAGTGCTTAACAAAGAGATTGTTTTCCTGTTGTCGTTATTTTACTGCTATTGTGCCAACTCCTAGGATAGACCTAGGGAAACAAAGATGGCTAAGGTATGGTCCTTGCCTCTAAGGAAAACACACACACACACACACACACACACACACACCTAAAAATATCACTGACATTTTGATGCACTTGGTAAAAAATAAAATAGCAAATGTGAGCTTACAATGAAAAGCAACCCTCTCCTGGCTTACCTCTCCCAAGCTTTAGTCCCATTCTTCTAAGGCAACCTTATTAGCTGTTTCTCTTTTACATTCTTTTGTGGCTTATTCCATAATTCAAAATAATAAGGTTATGTCACTGTTTCCTAATTTCATCAGCTTTAGAACATTCTATTGACTCCTTGTATGATAGTAGTAAGATGAGGATTTAGATCACACGGCCCTGTACTTCCCTTACCTCTTGTTTTCCTAATGTTTGGTAGTTATAGTATTTTTTAAAAATTTCTCAATTGCTGATATTTTAAACTTTAAATACTATGCTTAAACCTCTGCTTCTTGTTCTATCACATTTAGTTAGTATTTTACTCCTCTCTATGAAAGGTAAGTTTATCACTCTTTCTCTTTCATCTCTTACCTCCTGTGTGAAGTAGCCCAATTCTCTAAAATGCAATTTGATGAAGAACAAATTTGCTGAATTTGCCAACTTTAGGATTTGGGCATTTCATATTGATGTGATTGCTTTGGATTCCTCCTCAGCCATTTCATTGTTATGGAGGATGCAAGCCAACCTTTGAGTTAATCTAGAGCCCTTTTTTCAGCTGCACCTTTGCTTTTATGTTGTCAACATTCTTAAGATTTGCATTCAGTTCAACAATTATAGTAAAGGCTTCCCTGCTTTCTCTATGACTGATTAAATACTAAAAACGTTATAACCCCCCCAAATACATTTGTGTTATTATAATCAGTTAATTATTGCTCATGACAAGGAGGGACAATATGCTAGGATTACATGTCTCTCTCTAAGGGTCCAATATCAGGAGCTATGGGCTACCTGAAAAGGAGGAGGCACAGTAATACCAAGGTTGCATGCTTTTTCTTTTCTTTCACTCGGTCATATTAACATCATGTCACACTTTGCTTTGTATTTGGATTAGTACCTTCTTGTATAGCCTTTGGCCTTCCTGACATTTCTCATCTTTTTCTTTTTCCCTTTCTCCCTTCTTCTTTTCCTTTCCGACAAAAAGAAGAACATGCTTTACCACAGCCTCAAATTTAGTAAGCCTTTCAAACACAGAAACTCTGGCAGAGTCTCTGTCTCTCTCCTGGCCTTATGTGCTCCTACCCAAGTTTGGACATGTTGCTGTCTTTGATATAGCTGTTCTTTTGAGATTTTTCTATACAAACATCCTAGGTGGGATCCACTGTTTCCTGGATCCTGTCTTCCTTCTGGGTTGTTCTTATTCATTTTTGATGGAGTACATTCCTAAGTAACTTCTTAGTAAGTCAGGAGTAGTTTTCTGAGGCATTGTTTGTCTGAAAATGTCTTTATTTGAGTCAATCTCATTTGAATGATGCTTGGCTGGGTATAAAATTCTATCTCCATACATCATTTTCTTCCAGTTTTTTCTGACACCCACTATTGCTTATGAGAAGTCAGTGTGTTTCTTAACTTGTGTAGGTAGTTATTCTTCCCCCACCCAACACCATGGAAGTTTTTACTATTGCCTTATTTGTGATATCATGTGTCTTGTTGTGGATGTTTCTGAATTGTATTGTGTTGGGTAAAGTCATTCTCTGATGACTTGTAACTTTCATTCTGGGGAAAATTTTTCCATTATTTTAATAAGTCCCTTCTTTTCATTTTCTTCACTTTTCTGTAACATCTATTAATTGGATCACAGCCTCCTAGAATGATAGAGATACGATTTCTATGTCTTATCTTTTCTGTCATATTTCTTATCTACTTGTGTTTTAGTTTTCCATTATAAAAGACTTACTTATACTTTAACTCTGCTATTAAGTTTTTAACTTATCTTTTAAAAATTTCAAACCTTCGTGCTTTTTGACTCTTCTTAAAGAATAACGTATGTATATAATAACATCAGACAAAACCCTAAGTTTATATATATATATTAGTTATATTATATGTAGCTAATATATATTATATATAAAGTTCATATATATTTTATGCAATATATTTTCATATTTCCCTTTAGATACCAGATGGTTTTATATTATATTATTGTTAGCTTTCTTGCTTGCTTGTGATTTGATACTTTTTATTCCTTGAATTATCTCTATTTCCTCAAATCAAGTTTTCTTTTAATTTTACATTCTTTTTTTTGTTGTTGTTGTTGTTGTTGTTTTCATGCTGTTGGTTTTCTTGGTTTTCCTGTGAATTCTTCAAGCTTTCTGATGTGCTTCCAATACAATCCCTTTCTGCTTGAGTTCATGAGTGAACTTTAGTTCTGGGCAAGGAAGGACTCTGCTTATTGTTCTCTCAAATTTATCCCACCTCATGAGGTGCTTATGATGAGAGGGAGAACTGAGTGGTTTGAAAGTAACTGAAAGCCTGCTCTCACAGTTATTTCTAATGCTAGCATATAAAACCTTACAAGTTCAGACTAGATAGAAGAAAGCCTAGCCTAAATCACTCAGAGATGTTTTAAAATATTATTTTCAATTTTTATGAGGAACTTTACCTGAGCTAAGAAAATATTGCAGGTAAAGCCCACTGGAGATCAAACAGATAAGGAAATATTTTATTTAAATGGTACCCCTGACACACTTGAGCCCTCTTCTGTAGTGTTTCATGTGGGACAAATGTGAGTTCCACCACAGTCTTATAACATTTGCATTCATTACTGAATAGGCATACTTATTTAATATGGAGATAAAAACTTAAATTATACCCTAATCAGAATTAGATGTAGTGAAAATAAAAGTCATGAACTTTGTATTCCCAAAGAGAAAGCATGAGATGGTTCATTTTTATTTTTGTGTATATATGATATAGATGGCTTAATATTCAGTGGAGACTTATCAAATGATAATAATAACACTTTTATTAGATCATTGCCAGATTCAAATGGGAAATAATGTCATATAGATCCATTTTACTTTAAAACCAGCACAAAGATATACAGTATCAGTTTTCATTTTGGAATTGCTTTACCAGTGTCAATACTTCACATAAGTTCTTCAGACAAAAACAATTTGGTCTGAGAACACCTGCAAGTCTCTAGAACATTTACCCTAGTGCCTAACTCTAAGCTTATTATAAGTTCAGATGTTCTCACAGATTGTGACATATCTTCGTTATTATGAGCAAACAGTGTCTGTGTATTTAGGATCAACCTGAAATGGAAGCAAATGAGCTGTCCGAACATAAACTCAGCAGTTCTTGAGGTCAAGGACATACAGGGAGTCTCTGTCCAGTGCCTGTAGGATTTCAGTAGATTTCCCTCTACATTGGAGGAAGAGACTAAGGCTTGTAGGCAGTGAGTCCATGGCTGAAGGATTCATCTTTATCTTAGTTGACTACTGAGGTCTCTAATGACCACATCAAGTCACATGCCCAAAGTCCCACAGCCAGGGAGCAGCCTTGGGGGATTCAAACGTCTCCACCACACCCAAATGTGGAGATGCAGTACATTTGGATGTGGCCATGGGTCTGGGCAACTGAGGGAAGGGGTAATGCTAATAGGGCAATGGGACCCTATAGAGGTTTGAGGGAGATCTATAGCGCAATCTATTTTCATTTTGCCCGAAGCCAGACCATGTCTGGACTCCAGCTCATTGGTCAGGGTTGCAGAGCTGTACTTTCAGATGCTTTTCGGTGAATGATTAGACGAGGTGTATCGATGTTTTCCTAAACCACGTTGCCTCTCCAATCATTAACGTGGCCCTTTATCTTCTCTCTCGTCACCCAATCTTCTCTTCTTTGAAGTCAGTTGTGAAAGAGATAAAGTCCTAAAATCACATCTCAACCTTAGGTCTTTCCCACAACATGTCAGAGTGGATCTATTTGAAAGACACCCAACCTCTGGCCCTCTCTATATTTAGTCCCGCCTCCCCCCACCCATCTCTTACCCAGTCACTTCTCTGCGAAAACTCTTCATGGATCCCTGCTGACTCCAGAACAAGGTTTGGTTTCTTGCTCTGGATACCCCAAGATACCCCATTTGTCTTCCAGACATAGCTCTTGCACTCTCCACGGCCAGTCAAATGGAAAGCTCCTTGGTTCCCTCCACACAGTTTTTCTGCATTGAGGCTTTGCTCTTGCTGCCACCTTGGATGCCCCGGCTTGCCCATCTCTGCATATTTAAATTCTACTTGTTTTCAGGTCCACGTCAAAAGCCAGGAACTCCACCCAGCCTCTCTGGTCTGACAACTGTGGCTTTCCCTAACAATAACTAAGGCTCTTGTACACCCAAGCACCCTCTTAGAGCTTTACATGGGGACCTCATTTCATCCTTACAACCTGTGAGGAAGGGACTAGTCTCAGGTGACAAAACTGAGGCTGAAAAAGGTTAACTTGCCTAAGGATCTCAAGCTATGAGTGCTGGAAGCAGGATAGGAACCCAGGTGTGTCTCAACTCGTAGCTGGCTTTCCAACCTTCTGGGATGCTCCAAGGCCCTTAGTTTATGTAAGTGGGGTCTCTCCCACTGTAAAAGCTCTAATGTCTCAGTGAGAGGGAGAATGTCCAATTCACATTGGTTTTCCTGGATAAATGCAGAATGGACTGGGTGCTGGATAAAGTGTGAGGAAAAGGAGGGGTTTCTTCTCCATGGAGGGACAGTAGCACTTGTAACTGGGCCCCCCCTGTGGCCTACTGGGTGGTAGGTTTTTGTCCCTCCCTCCTTCTCAGATGCCCAGAGTGCTTCCTGTCCCTTGCCATTCCATCCTGTTCCCCCTACCCTCCTGCTTCCTTTGTCTGCCCAACTGCCCAAGGGGCAGAAAGTGGGTGCTCTGGGAGACCCCACAGCCCTCCTCCCACGTCTCTGCTTCCACCCAAGCTGGTTTGAACTCCTTCCCACCTTCATGCATCTTTCCTTTCCTGGGTTCTCCAGGACTGGAATATCCATCTTCCCTATTGTGGCACTGTGACTTTGTCATATCCTAATTGGAAATAAAGCCCTGCCTCGGTGCCTTAACTGAGTACAACCAGCTCCTCTGAATGCCACTTCTCAGATGCCTCCAGCACTCGAAATCAGTGCTGTGTCCAGACTCTGAATTATGGGCTGCCAGGTAATTGATCCATCCCTCCATTAACGCATATTTGTCACGGTCTTATTATGTGTGGGGTCCTGATGAGGTTGCAATGAACAAAGAGTAATTGTCCCTGTCTTTCTGGGCCCTTACGGTCGAGCATAATGTACTATAATTGGTTTCTGGGTGTCATCTTGTCTCCTCACCTAGACTGTTAATTCTTTGCTGGTAAGAACCTTATTTTCTGGCCTTTTGTGGCCTCCACACAGTTTAATACAATCCTGAGCACAACGTAGAAACAGAAGAAATGGATAATGTGTAGTGAATTATAAAACATTTACAGTTTAAGAAGCATTTTTCACATATACGATAACATTTTTAAATTGAATCATTAATCCCATGAGGTAGGCAGAGTAAAACTGAAGAATGTTGTTTCTGAGTAGTTTAATGATCTTATAGTTCCTAAAGTCCAAATTCAGTAAATATTGTTTATCATTTATTAAATGAGAATAGGGGAAACTGCCTTTCCCGTTTCTTTTTGTTCAGAGCAGGGATTTATATGCACTGAACCTTATGTGCATGTGTTTTGAAAAAAATAATACGGAAGGGCTAAGAATGAAAAAAAAAAAAAAAATCCTATTCCCACTCTTCCTTATCCCCTGTTCTACTTTCCAGAAACAATCAATTTTAACTTTCTGTTTTTGTTTCTTTTGCATGTGAGAAAAATGAAAATAATTGTGGGCAGAGGGCAGATGCTAGTGGATTGCAAATGTGATCACAGATTCCTCCTATCCTGTTATGTTCACCCCTTTGCAAAGTGACCTCATAGCTCCTTCCATCAAGAGGCAGAGTCTCTTTCTTCACCCCTTGAATCTGGGCTGGCCCTGGGATGTCCTTTGTCCTGTAACATAGGCAGACATGACATTTTGCAAATTTTGAGACTAGGCTTCATTCAGTGGGCCTTGTAGCTTCTGTCTTTGACTTTTTGGAATGCTGTTCTGAAACTGTCATTTAAGCAAGCTGGTCTAGCCTACAGAAGAGTGAGAGGCTACGTGGAGGAGAGCTGAAGTAGCCTCGCTGATAGCTAGCGCAGGCAAGTGAGGACCTCAAACTGACCAGCCCAGCCATGTCTTGAGGGGAACGCAGCCCACGGGTGAGCCCAAGACAAAGCAACAGAGGAACTTCCCAGCAAATCCGCAGAATTATGAGAAATAGCATATAGTTGTTGTCTTAAGAAACTTAGTTTCTTTATCTAGTTTCAGCATTGTCCATTAATTTCCTGCTGTGACAAATGAGGACTTAGTTCATTACTTCACTCTCTTCCGCCACATACCCTCACTTCGTAATTTTGTCAGGGTTTCTCTTTTCCTCATCTTTGTAAACTCAAAATAGTTAAGCCTACATTATTTGTTCTATGAATAATATCTATTGACTCCCCACTTTTTAAGATGAAAACATTATTGCTCCCTCCCTTTTCCCCACCTGTATCATTCCCTTTCACCTCCCAGTTTCTTTAGGCTCTACTTTTTCTTTCCTTTTTAAAAGATTTTTAATTGAAGAACAATTATACCCAAAAGTGCAGAAATCATAAGTGTCAAGTTTGATAAATTTTTGAAAGGAGGAACCTGGGAAACAACAAAGGTTGGGTTTCTATTTCAAGCCAGAGCAAATGAAAGAAAAACAGATAATGAGCTGTAACCCTCCACTTCTAGTGTCACAACATTTCAGGCTAAGCATGTTATCCTTGCTTCTATTAGGTTGCTGCAAAAGTAATTGCTGTTTTTGCAATTATTTTTAACCTTTTAAACTGCAATTACTTTTGCACCAACCTCGTACCTCTTCTTCATGACTCACAAGCAACAACATTTAACCAGAGCAAGCATACTTACATATTTTGTTTATGATTACTGTCATATTTGTTTATTAGAAAACTAAAATAGAATAGCGTTTATACTCCTATATGTATTTGCTTACTTTTATTATTATCTTTCAGTAAGATTTTTTTATGAGACTACAGATTTGGAATATTTTCCCCAATCTTAACTTTCCTGGGTGTCCTGTTTTTATTATTATTATTATTATTAAGCGTAATTCCACACCTTGATAGTTTTAGAAACAGAGCTACCACATGAAGGATCAACTCATCACTGCTCCCTCCCCTTAGGGTCTGGCTCACTTATCTGTTGTCTTTATCTGCTTCTTCCCTTTCCTTTTTCTTTCCCTCCCTTCCTCTTCTATTTTTCTTGTTTTGAATTTTGGTGTTGAGAGATTTTCCTCACTTTCTTGTGACCTCAGCGATGCATTTAAAGTCATGTTTGTTGTAATTTATGCCAGACTTAGTTTCTAGCAGCAGGACGCTTCAGAATATTCCACCTACTATGCTCCCACAAGTGGAGGTCTCAATCCACTTGTCGTCTTGCATAAATGCACTAAAATCTCTCATCCATCCATGGTCCCTTCTGGTTCTCTTCATTGTTGTTGACTTTGTCTTTTTTTTTCATTCCTTTAGTTTCATGTTAGTGTAGTCTCTGGAGAAAGAAGAGATAAATGTGTGTGTGCTCATGCATTATTCTGAATCACAAGCCGGAACAATTTTGTCAAACTTAAGATGTAAATATGCTCTGCTTTGTTCTTCAATGGTTTTCATTGCACACCAAAAAGACAGATTAAAAAAAAAAAAAAGAAAAGAAATGTCAACCTAAGTTCTAAGGAAAACAAAATTGCCGTTCAGTTAATACACTTCAAAATGATGAAAAAAATATTAAACACTTTCAGAAAGTGATTTTCAAAGCTTTTTTCAAAAGTAAATCTAATTTATTGTATGTAGGGGGTCATTGCTTACATATTTATTGATTTAAAATATTTCATTTGTTTAAATAAATGATATTATAAAGTAACAGTTTACCTTTGGATTTTTGTAATAACTCTTATTCACTGAGACTATGGCCACTCACATGGACATAGTTAAAAGGCCTTCTTAAAAATAAGTTTAAAGGTTTCTCTTTTCTGATTTTAATGTCTGATTTAATGTCTAACAAGTCCCTCTTTTGAGCAGTATACTTTTCAGTTGATAATAATACCTTTACATTAATTAGATCGGAACATTTAGAAATATACTTTCAAAAATATCTGCAGAAATAGAAATCTCCTCTAGCACTGTTTGTATAGTTCAATACTGTAGAAAAATCATGGATAAGGGGATCTCTAGGATAAAAAATAAACTACTTTCTTTCTGTGCATATACCTCGGCAACAGATAGTTGTCATTGTCTTATCCACCCATTATCCAGACTCCTTCCTTACAGTGGCCCAAATGACTTCCAGAGCAACAGCGCTCTTAAATATGTGCAGAGATATGACAATTCAGTGGCTGCTCTTCCTTTCAGAATCCAAAGGCTCTGGTCATTGTGTTCTTCAAGTCAAAACCCTGGAAGCAGACAAGAAGGCCTAAGGCATATGCTTAGCTAATAAGTCTGTCTGTCTATCTACCTATCTATTTATCTATCTATCATCTATCTATCTTTGTGTGTCTGTCTGTTACAAGGATGAGATAATGATTGGAGTCATTTAGTCAATCAATGATCTGCCAGAGTCCTTGAGCTCTTCCTGCCACTAACATCTATTTCTGTCTCTTCCCTGCTTGATTTCTTTTGTCTCTTCTTCAGTTACGTGAGCATCCTTCCCATGTATTCTGTTTCTGCCTAAGCTACCTAGTTATGATCCTTTTGTAGTTCATAAGTGTGATGATTGGGTGTTCACGCTCTTGTGCGAGATGTGCCTCCCTCAAACCTTGTTACAACATCAGCACATTACCTGTCTGACATGAAAAAACAAACACACAAAAAACCTACCTAGTTATTATTTTCTCAAAAACCACCCTAATGTGATTCACTGTATGACACCATATGAGCAAGCAGTGTTATAGTAACTGATGTCAGCAGCATTGGTCAAACCTGCTTAGCTCCACCAGCTGGAACTGTGGGATCAAGCAGACAGGAAGACAATCTTCATCCTCACTAGTGTTCAGGACCATAAAAGAAATGATCTGACACAGCAGAATTTAATGCTACTCAGCTTTGATTTTTTTTTTTTTCAAACTTGGAAAAGGAATCAGATTCTGTGTAAATAGCTTTCTCAGAAACACAGGGAACGTCTTCATATAGCCATTAATTCCCCTCAGCCAGTTTCAAAAGAGTAGAGAGGTTGTACTCGTTTGGTAAAATTGTTCCTACTTTCTATATTTTCTATTAACTTCTTTAAGTATTAAAATAACTTTGTGCGAGATTTCGACATAAAGAAAATAATATAATAAAAATCCATGTACCAATGCTCCACATAGGACTAGGTTCAGGAGCTCACAACAGAAAAATGAAAAAAAAAATATGGCTTTAGAAAGTTGATTTTTCTGCATAACAAGAAGTTTGGAGGCAGGTGGTCCAAAACTGATATGGTATCTTAGAAATGCCCTCAAAGAGCAGACGGCTCTCTTGCTTCTTCTCCACCCTTAGCACCCTCTTCAGTGGCCTCCATCCTCATGACTTAAAGATGGCTGCTGCCATGGTCACCTTTTTTATTCCAGGCAGGAAGAAGACAGAAAAGGGCTTTCTCCATAGATAGAACTTTGTTCTTTGTTTTACTGCATCAGGAAGCCCTTCCCTGCCACTTTTGCCTACTTCTTCTTGGCCAGAACAGTGACATATGTCCATTCTAGGCTACAAGGGGCTTTGGAAAAATGACATTACCTACCTCATCAAAATTGGGAGTCCATTAATAAGAAAGGAAGAGAGAATGGGTATTGGGTAAGCAACCCACCAATATCTACTGCCACCAAGGATTTCACAGATGTTAATATCTCACAAATTTGCTTCAGATCTTTTGTTTTCTTTTAAAGATGTAAAACATTACAAATAAAACTAAAGGCCCATCTTCATCTCTTTTCCTCCCTTCCGCCCTAGAGGTAACGATTATCTCTAAGTTGGTTTGTGTAACTCCCAGATAGATTTGAATACTTTTACGCCATACAGAGGTTTGGTTTCTGATAATGTTGGCTAGGTAATTCAAGCCCTTCCTTGTGACAAATACATCCAAATGTTATCTAAACTGTATATATATTCTAAACTATATTTTAAAATCTAGTAAAAGTATTATAGAAATGACAAGATTATAAAGAACTATCAGGCCAGAATTTAAAGAAAAGGAGGACTAGGGAGGTAAGTTGAACACCAACTGCCCTCAGCTCCGAGGCAGTCCTTACTGTAGTGGCCTGGCATTGGATTCAGGGCAGATTTCTTTCTGTTTCATGTCCTCCAAATGGTGTGGTAAGCTTGATATCAATGAGGGTTTCCCATTGGATTCTCAGTCTCAGGGTGAGCCCTGAGCCATTATTTCCTGTTTTCTCACTCCAGGAGGTTATCAAAACTGAAGTCCAAGTTTGCCTCGATCAACAAAAGCCCTCAGGGCAAAAGCAGTTTCAATTCTCAGGTGTCCTACTTGCACAGATGGGCTATCCATGAAGGAAAGGACAAATGAACATTAGAAACGCTACTAATGTTTACCATTTCTCAGGCATTTTTTTCCTAACCTTATCACTTCCTTCTATATTCTTCAAATTTGCTGTTTGCTTTGTCTGCTTGGACAAAGCAAATCAATTGATTTTTTCTTTATTAATATAGTTATTGAAAGTAATTGATTTCTTCTCTATAAGTACTGCTTTATCTACATCCCAAAAGTTTTGATATACAGTGTTTTATTGTGACTTATTTCTAAAACATTTCTAGTTTTTTTGACCTATAAATTATGTAAAAATGTATATATTTTATAAGTATATATATGAAATATATGATAAATTCAGAAAAGTGCATACTCATAAAAAGATAAATGTTTACAGAATGAACATATGCATGTAAACACCACCCAAATCAAGAAATAAAACAAAGATCTTACCATCTTTGTCTTTTAATTAAATTGTTGAGTCCCTTTACATTGAAAGTCATTTTTTCTAAAGTACCATTCATAATTTTCCTTTAAGCATACTTTTTTTTTTCTTTTAGATTATTTTATGATCAGAAGTTTTATAGTTCTAAGCCCCATAATTTTTATGTTTGCCAACACTTTTCATGAAGGTTTACTGCTTTGAGAGTTTTAAAATTTTGGATTGAGAATTCATATTCAGCATGCTTGCTCTGTTGAGAATGCCACCCAAACTCAGTTGAGGAAATATTCCTTCACAAAGTTTCTGTATTTACTCCTGCTAGGCAATGTAAATCTGAACCCTTAATAAAGAATCGACCAGGGATTTTGACTTCTCTGTTATATTAGTCTGGGTCTAATCAGGAGACAGAAACCACACAAGAATTTCAATAAGTTAGTTTAAGGAATGATTAAGCTACGATAAGAGAGTAACTAAAAAGACATAAAGCGAGTGGTAAAAGGAAGGATTAACTTGGAATGGGAGCCCTCCCCAAGGCTGGAGTTCAGACCACACTGGTGGAGGTAAGGTTAAGCTCGCAGGAAGGGAGAGCATCATACTGGGTTGCCCAGATTCGAGTGGATCCACAGTTGTTGGACAGGCAGGAAACAACTCTTTGGGGTGCAGACATGCCAAGAGTGTTATGTGGGTGCACATAGGGACTTGGGATGCCATTGTGGGCATGAAGTCTAGAGCACATGGTATCAGTGTCGGGAGGGTCATGGAAAGGTGGTCACCAGTCCTAGGCTGGGGCGTTGAGGTCACTGAGGGACTGTGAAGAACTGGATTTGCCCATATATGCACTCTGCTGACCAATCTGTAGCAAGAGCACAAAAAACCAAACCCAGAACACAGGAACCAGGAAGAGAAGCCCCCTTCCTCCAGCAGTGTCCCTCCAGCACCCTCTGCTGACAAAGCACTGTATCATGCTTACTGTAAAGGAGAAATGCTTAAGGCATCATCCATTATCACAGAACAGGTACTAGGTGAATTTGTAACTGAGAGGCAATACATTGATAAAAGCCCCATCAGGACTGACATTTTTTCCTTACCCAGAATGTGGGTGCAGACCTGTTCACCTGTGTGCCCGTGGGTACATGACTGCTAGTCAACCTTTCTCTAAAGATGCTGCCCTTTTAAGAATCCTGGTTTATGCACGGGTCCGCTTCCCACTCCTCAACTCAGGTGGACTCAAGGACTCCATCCTGTTCCCACATGGCGTTAAAACCCAAACTCCTTGGAAACTGATATCAATATTACATCATCCAATTGAGTAGCTGCTCAGTCAGCTCATCATTTACTACTTTTCTTTTATGTTCTCTCTTTGTACTAATCACTTGGAATTTCCCTTTCTGGTTGTGAACTCAGTTGTGCACTGAAAACAAAGGGGCATACATTACATCCAGCATTTCTAAATTGTCTTAGAGGGAAGGTTTCCGTCTAAATTACTCTAGCAGCTTAACAACGCCCGCTCTTGTTCTCGCTTCAGTTTTCTTTTAGAACTTTCTGGGCCTGAAAACTTATTGAGGGACATGTTGGAAGGTTTCAAACATAAATAAAATAATTTTCACTACAAATTGTATGACTCTGTTTTAGTATATCAGCCGACTATGGCTGTTAATTTCAGGTGATAAATGAACTAGACTACCTCAGGCTTGGTGGGGTGGTTTGTGCAGTGGATGTCCCATGTGATTTTCATGTGTGCAGTTTGAAAACACTCTGGAGATGAATTCCTGCTCGCAAGAAAGGATTTTAATTTCCACCTGAGGCCTCTGCATATTTTAGTGGGTGTGTGATCAATTTCCATTTCATTAGTTATGTAAGAGGTCACTTATCTCATTCTTAATAACTAGAACCACATTTCTGATTTATTTCAGCAGTGTATTAACACAACATGTAGGTTGTACTATAAATTGGCCTTCTCCTTAGTCTAATTTTGCACGTTGGTGTATTACTTTACTGGAGAAGCTAATGCTCCGTAAATTTAAAGATATCCTCCTCTGAGTTCCTGATACATTTTTTGCATACATCTAGGCTATAGGCCCTACCAATTGTTCGTAATTTTTCTTTACTTGTCTGATAGTTCCTTCATATTAGGAGACCACTGATGATGGGATTTCATTATCTCCAGGACCTAGCACAGCTCCAGAAAGGAGGTGATAATTAAATATTTGTTAAATAAACACATTTTTGCCTGGGATCATACAGCTAAGAGTAACTTAGCATAACTTATTTGGGGAACCATTATACTCAAGTAGCTGGAGCAAAAGGCATGTGAGGACATTGTAGCTGTGTAGGGAAGCAGAATCCAGATCTTGGAATGTCTTGTAAACCATGCAAGGACTTAGGAATTTACCTCAGGGCATGGGGAAACATTCAGGAGTTTCTGTCTGAAGAGGGACATAAGCAGGCATGCATTTTGGAAAGCTCATTCTGTTGGTTTTACATAGACCAGGTTATTATATGAATGGCTCTCATTAAATAGTGATGGAATGAGAATAAATGAGAGAATAAATTATGGAGATGCACCACGGCTTTCTACAAGCAAGCTTTCCACAAGCAAGCTTCCCTTTGGTGTCACTGTCTGAGACAGAATGCTTGCTTGAAAGCTGTTATGGGTTGAATTTTGTCTCCTCCCCCACTTCCACCCCATTCATATATTGAAGCCCTAATGCCCAGAACCTCAGAATGTGAGAGTATTTGGAGATAGGGTTTTTAACAAAGGAAGTTAAAATAAGGGTATTAGGCCCTAATCCAAACTGACTCACATCCTTATAAAAAAAAAGATTAGGACACACAGAGATACCGGGATGCAAGTGCATACAGGGGCAACCTGGTGAAGAGACAGCAAGAAGGCAGCCATCTGCAAGTCAAGGAGAGAGGCCTTAGAGGAAACCAACGCTGGTGACACCTTGATCTTGAACTTCCAGCATTAAGAACTCTGAGAAAATTAATTTTTGTTGCTTAAGCCACACAGTCTGTGGTATTGTGTTATGGCAGCTCTAGCAGACTGATAAAGAAGACCTCACAGGCTAGCCCAACGTGGCTATCCCCACCTACTTTTGCACATATTAAGGTTGTGGTATGAGTGGCGGTGAAGAGCTTTTCTCTTTCCACTGATGGGAGAATTGAAGAGAATTGGTAAAATGCATTAGGAAGAATTTACATTCGGCATAAAAACATTTCCTCAAGTGTACGGAAATGAAGTACTATAATGTCTGCCCAAAGGCTTCTCAGATTAAAGGAAAAAACCGATCAGATTTCAATAGATCCTACCTGAAAGTAGAGGACTCCATTACGCGGCACCGTGAGATACTACTTTTCAGTTTTTGGGTCTTAATTAATTACTTAAGTTATTTATTCACTATTCAATAACAATGCAAATGTACCAGGCACTGTACTCCACATTGGGGCAAATAACCAGGACCTACCCTTCAGTTTCCTTAGAGTAGCTCATTAATTAACTAATTAAGATTAATTAGACACTGCCCTTGCCCTCTGCTAGCTAACAGTCCAGTGAAGAAGATAGACATGAAAACAGATATTTATAACACAATCAGGGCTATACTAGAGATATTATCTGGGTGCTCTGGGAACGCACTGTGCCTGGACAATAGGGAAAAGTTTCACACAGGAGGTGACATTTAACAGGGTCTTGAAGTGTGTGCAGGAGCTCATCAGCTTGAGTAAGGCACTAGAGGAGGGAAGGACATTTTAGGCCATGGAAGAACCTGTGCCCAGGCTTAGAGGCATGAAGGCATGCTGGGTTTGGGGACCAGTGAGGACTATAGCGGGATAAGCTGCATGAAGGAGAGAGCACAGAGCCATGGCAGATGAGACGGGAAAGTAGGCTGCCACCAGATGGTGGAGGACCTGGCATTCCATGTTCATTCCAAGTCTTGACACTGACTTTGTAGGCCACAGGAATTCAGTGGGTAGCTCTATGTTATTGCAGCCACCGTGGAGACATCCAGCTCTCCATTGGGCCATCTTTGCTCCCCCATTAACAACTGCTAATATGACCATGGTTGACATTGTTTGGCTTGCTGGCCACATTCCCTGTTGTCTTGCCTCTCTGGTTTCTGCCCTTTTTCTGAGTTGGTCTTTCCAGTTTTTCTATCAGTCCAGAGAGCTACCCAATATCTTGCCAATGGTCCTGCTCCAAGGAGTCAGGTTTGGTCTCTGTCCTGAGAATAAGAGCATAAATAGAACAAAGATTACTGTAAACCTTTTTGTTAAAATACCTCTCACATTTTAAACATTTGTTGTATTGAAGTATAATTAGCAAGTAAAACTGTAAGATATTTAAAGTGTACATCGTGGTGATTTGATATACGTACATATTGTGAAAGGATTTGCCCATCTAGTAAATAAATACATCCCTCACCTCACATATTTATCTTTTTTTCTTTTTCTGTGAGAACATTTAAGTTGTACTCTTTCAGCAAATTTCGGTTGTGCAATACAATGTTATCAACTAAAGTCACCATGTTTTACATTAGATCTTTTCATGTATTAACACCTGAGTAATCCGACTTCAGCAACAACTAATGCTTACTGAGTATCTCCTCTCAACCACGCCTTGATCTAGTCTCTTGGAATACCTCAATGGAAAAACAAAGTCCTGACTCGTTGGGTTTATATCTAGTAGGAGACAGACAATAAACAAATGACCACATAAAATACCACTGGCTGTGATAATATAAAGAAAAACTAAGTAGGATATGAGGTGGTGGAAGAGTGACGGTACTGTTTTATTTAGAGGGAGTCAGGGAAGATTATTTATACAGGGAACAAGTTATGTATTAATCTGAGGGAAAAAAGTAAACAAGCATGTGTGTGTGTATGAAAAGCAGGGAGGGAGGAGGCATGTGCTGGAGCAGAATGAGAGGGAGAAAAATGGGAGACAAGATCAAGCAGATGGGAGGGAGTAATAAACACTAAAAACATAGGGTGCAGACAGCCATTGTGAAGATTTGGTTTTTTCTCTGAGTGACATGGGAATCATTGGAGGGCTTCAGGCAGTGAAGTGGCAAGATCTATTACAGGTCTTAAAAGGATCATTCTGTTTGCTGGGTAGAGATGTGTCTGAGATAAGAGTAGAAGCAGCACTTTCAAAGATGCCAGAATTGTGGTGTCCCTTTGGGGAGAGGTGAGCATATTTTTGGTTGCAGAAAGGAGAGTTGCAATGGCTTTAAGAGCTAGCACAGGCAGTGGAGGTGGGAGCAATGAGGGGAGTTTAAGGGAAGAAGGGCACAGGTGGATATCGGAAAGCTTATGGAAATCCATTAGGGTAGATAATTCTTGCTGGGTTTGCTACCCAAGTTCAATTCTCTCCCTAGATGGGAGAGGACAGTCCTTCACTGTGTGTGTTGTTGAAATGTAGGGTTCAGATTCCTTTTAAAGAAGCTCCTGGCAGATGGAGGATGGGCTGGGGCCTAGGCTTAGCCTATTGGATGCCCACACTCAGAACTTTCGATCTTAAGGGAATCGAAACACACAGAAGACAGTCCATCAACTGAGAAATTCTTCATGATGGTTGCAGCAAGGTGAGAATCCTGCTGGTGGCAATGGTACCAAAGATAGTACCTTAAACAGAGTAATGCTAACATAGGGATATGTTTGGGGTGGGGAGGTAGGGGTTCTTGGCCGGGCTTTCTTCTTCACATCTTGCTCTGTGCAGGCCTAGTTTACCTGGCCTTCAGGGTCAGTTCCGTTGCTTGCTACCAAGAACCCTGCAGATGCAATGGCAGAAGATTTTTCACCTGAGAATTTTGCAGAGTATTACTTTCTAAAGAAAGTTCTATTTTGTTCTAATTCGAGCAAACCTCACACTACACACAGGGTGAGAGGAAGTCACAAAAGGTATGCATTACGAAGTTGTATTTAGGGAGGAGGAGAGTCAGTCGAGAACAAAGACAGGCAAATGCAAAAATGAGACGAAACAAACGAAAATGCTTTATGAGATCAACTTGAATATCTCAGAGCAAAATCGACACTTTTAAAATTGTGTTAACAATTCTTTTGAAGAGAGCTGCTAATTAAATTTTAATTCTGTTCTTGAGAGTACTTAGTTGGGTGTTCTGACTATGTAGAAATTGTTTCCTGTGGACTAGGGGAAGTGGAGCACACTCTATGTGTTTTTTTGGTTTTGGGGTTTTTTTTTTGTTTGTTTGTTTTTGGCATTTCAAGAGCTCTCCTAAATTGAAAAAGCCTAATTTTATTATCAATTGGAAACTTCAGTTCTATATCATCAGCATGGATAGAACAATGGCCTGGAAGTCAGAAGTTTTAGCTGAGAAAACTCAGTTTCTCTCTGCTCAAGTAAGAAATATGGAGGGAATAATCTCCAAAGCTTCCTGCAGCCCTAAAATCTGATTCTACCTTAAACTATTAAAAATGTATTGGGATGTTTTAAACATGCAGAAAAGTGAAGAAAACTGAGCAGCATACATGAATGTATCTCTCGTATAGCTTCAATAGGTTTTAACATTTAGCAATATTTGCTTCAGATTCTTTCTTTTAGTTTTGTTTTAAATACCATGCAATACAATTCAATAATATCGGCTTCTTTTTTTCTTCCTTTGGTGTACAGTGCTATGGATTTTCTTCCATTTTTTTTATTGTGGTTAAAGATTCATAACGAAATTTGCCATTCTCATCATTTTTATGTGTACAGTTCAGTGGTGTT
Source organism: Rhinolophus sinicus (assembly GCF_036562045.2). NCBI lineage: Eukaryota > Metazoa > Chordata > Mammalia > Chiroptera > Rhinolophidae > Rhinolophus > Rhinolophus sinicus. Next base: position 51,298,816 of record NC_133753.1, read on the forward strand.
AAAGACATTTACACTGTTCTGCAATCACCACCACCATCCATCTCCAGAACATTTTTCATCTTCCCAAACTGAAATTCCCATGTATCCCTCCTTCCAGCCCCTGGCAACTACCATTCTACTATCTTTGTGAATTTCAGTCCTATGAATTTGAATACATTGTAGATTGACTTTACCAGTCAAGATACAGAAGTCCCATCACCCCACAAAACTCCCATATGGTCCCCTGACCCCTGACAACCACTAATCTATTCTCATCACTATAGTTTTGTCTTTTCACAAATGTCATAAATGAAATCATAAACCATGTGGCCTTTTAATACTGGCTTCTTACAGCATGATACCTTTGAGGTTCATCCAGATGTGTTCCTCTTTATTATTCCCTCTCTCCCCTTTCCAAAGGTAACCGTGGTCCTTAAGTCAGTGTGTTTGATTTTCATGAATATTTTTATAGTTTTAGTGTATATGCATTTAGCCACAAATAATGTATACTTTTCTGTTTCCTACAGTTTAAAACCTAAATAAATGCTATCAAAACCTACCATGCGATGCTGCAAGTTGCTTTTATAACTCACCACCATGGTTTTAATGGTTATCCATGTTGGTGGTATGTTAATGCTGGGTTATTAAATTTCGCTGTTCTATAATATTGTTATACATGGATTTGTTCATTTACCTATGGATGAGTCATCTTTCCTCCTGTCTGTCTCTCTCTTTACCTTAATCAGCAGAGTTAGGCCCCCTCCCCAGGGCCTCCGGTCCCAACGCATACCTTTCAGATGGTTAGAAATGCCTGCTCTGAGATCATAACAGGAAAATCCCAGATCTCATCTCCAAGCTGGCTGTTTGCTTGGCCAAGTGCCTGGACTGAGTTTATGTCTGTATCCACCTACCCTTACCTAAGTCCAGAGTTTCAGTGAGGTCTCAATCTTGGATGTGTATTAGAATCTCCAAGGGAGACTTTGGGGGTGGGGGTAGGAGAGAGAGAGAGAGAGAGAGAGAGAGAGAGAGAGAGAGGAATTAAAAACTAAATCAAAATGTCTGGGGCAATGATATATTTTTAAAAAGAATCTCCAGGTGATTTTTAAGATGCAGCCAGGGTAACTAACCCCTGATTTAAAAACAAAAACAAATACAAATCTCTAGGCAGCTTTTTCCAGCTTCCTTTGACCGGCTGGAGAGCTGCCTGCAGCCCCCAGTCCCCCTTCCCAGCCCCCAGTCCCCCTTCCCAGCAGTGAGCATTGCTCTGCACTGCCCCCCATCTGCACCCCCACCTCTTCTAGACCCTTTGCCAGCTTCCAGAACCTCACAGGCCCTGGCCTAGATCCTGCTCCTTGAGGGGAGGTTCTCTTCTGTGTCGTGGAACGTTTATCTAGTTTCTGAGTCTCACTATGGTTTAGAAATACCCTCAGTTTGTCTTTTTCTAGTACTGCTACATATTGGAGCAAACATGTGGCCTCCCAGCATGAACTCCTAAAAGTGGTTTCTATCTCAGACTTTTGAAAGCACATTTTACCTGATGAAGGGATTCTATTGTGATTTCAAAGGAATATATGCTGCTACTTACAGCTTCTTTGGTGTTTTACTTTTTTAAAGCAAAAATTGCTTTTTGTCATTTCAAAAGGAAATCATACTTGTGGTAGAAAGTTCAAATGTTGTGGAAATTAAAAGAAAGTAAAGGTCTCCCCTAATCATTCTCCTGTAGATTATTGCTACAAAGAATTTTGAGTATATTTTTCCATATTTTCACTATACACTTACTAATTCTTACTTTATTTATTTCAATTTATTTTTCAATTACAGTTGGCATTCCATATCATATTAGTTTTAGGTGTATAACATAGTGATTAGACATTTATATACCTTGCGAGGTGATCCCTCGGAGTAATCCAGTACCCATCTGACACTGTACATAGTTATTACTATATTATTCACTATATTCCTTATGCTGTACTTTACATCCCTGTGACTATTTTTATAACTGGCAATTTTTAAAAAATAAAAATGAAATTATATTGGTGAACTGTGGAGCCAATTAATTTTTACACTTACTGTACATTGGAAAATTTTCTATACTTGGATATCTACTTTATTATTTTTAATGGACTCATGTTATTTTGTCTGGTTGCACTAGTGAAAGCCACTTGGGATGTTTCCATTTTGGCCATTGTAGGCGATGCCAAAATAAATGTTCTCACATGTCCATCTTTGTGTATTTGTGCAAAGTCAAAAACTATTTTATTTCCTTGGAACCCCCACTTCCTGTTGAGACCCCAAGTTCCTCCTGCTCAAAAGGAGGAACAGCGGGGAGTATGGAGGAGGTTGATGGTCACCTCCAGTGTGGAAAGGTGCTCTGGACTTAGCCCTATTAGGACTCAGCCCTATTAGAATCCATTTCCTGTGTCTCTAAACTCTCAATGCCTCACACAGAGTCACAGTCCCTTCGCTCTACCTTCTCCTTAACTGTCCACATGCTGAATCCCAGCCTCTGGGAGGTTAACTTGGAAAAGCTTAGTGCTGTGGTTTTCAAACTGCAGGGCAGTTTTTAGTGGATTATGAAATCAAATTAGAGGGTCAGGAATGAACAATTAAAAAAACAAACAGAATAGTGTAGAAAATATCAGAATGTATTATATAAAGTAAGTGTATTCTTTTTGAAATTTTGTTTCAGGTGTGTGTGTGTGTGTGTGTGTGTGTGTGTGTGTGTGTGTGTGTGTCTATTTTGGGCAGAATCTTAAGTTAGGTTCCCTAGAAGCAGAGCCCAAGGAAAGAATTTGGTGCATGTGATCTCTTTGGGGAGTGCTCTCAGAAAAAAGGGGAGTGAGGGGAGCTTGATGAGGCAGGGGGGCAGCTGAAAAGGGGTGTGCTCTCAAGCCTGATCCCAAGGGGAGCTCTGCTCTGAAGCTTGAATTGTACCAGAGTTGGGCCTGAGACAACGGGGTAGCTTCTTGAACCCCCATGTTGACGACCAGGTTGTCATTGGCTGCAGGCTGCTCTGAGGAAGAGGGGTGCATAACCTTCTATGAAGGCAGCTCCTGCTCAGCCAAGGGCAATCTCCAGAGAAGGAAGCAGCTGTGACCTTCAGCTGGGGGATGCGTGCACCGTCCTGCATGGGGGATACGAACAGTGTCCACTATAGAAAGTGATGTAAAATGTATTTAGTGTGGGTCACGGTAAAAAAATACTTGAGAAACACTGGTTTAGAAGAATTTAGTCCATCAGCCTGCAGTAAAGAAAATAAGGCCTTTATCGTCACCTTTTTCTTATTTCATTAGACAAATTCCCACACACTATAGGAATTTTATCCCCATCAGAAAAAGTCACCACAGAAGGGAGATAAAATTCACAGGATGTTCTTAATACTTTGAGCTTAAGCCTTAAGGCCCTAGCAGCCACCTAAGGAGGCTTAGAGCTGTGTGTTTCCTGGTATGGAACATACCACCCTAAGGGTGTGAGGGGCTGGGCTGTGTTTCCTGGCTTGGAACATACCAACTGGGGTAGAGCTGTTAGCTAGAAGCATGACACATGTTCGAGAAGTATGAATTAATTTAAGCTCAGTTAAACATTTTAAAACTTTTTTTTAATGAACCATGGGTATGATATGGAATAAAATACAAAGTTCACAAGATGAAGAATAAAATTACAAAGAGATTTCATTTTGAATCACCACTTTGGACTATGCTCCCAGAATCCCAGAGGTTCTTGTTCACTTGTGTCTGCAATCAGACCCTCAAAGAGAAAATTATGAAAAGTGGTAGTTAGAGTAATTATTTTTCCCCTTTCAAGAGAGTCCGGTTAACATGGAAAGCTGGCCCGAGTCCTCCTGGATCCAAGCAGTTTTCTGGGAGCTGACATTCATCCAACTAACAGCCTTGGTCACCAATCCTAAGCTACCAGAACCACATAGTCAGTCAACAGATCATTGTTAAGCAACAATTAGGTGTCAGCAATGGGGATAAAATGACAAACAAAACAGACCATTCTGCTCTGGTGGGCCATTCTGATGAGGGGATTCAGACAAAACCAAATAAATAATGCAGGAGTCAGTAGAACTTCTCACCAAACCTTTCTGGCTTTCTGCTCTTTGAGCGTGTCAGGAGTGCAGTCGTAGGGGTCCCTTGTGGGTGGGTGGGGACATTGACTACTTCTGGCCAATGGGTTATGTCCGGGTGTGATGTAAGTCTCTTCTGGACTGAACAGCTAAGCGAGGACCCCTGGAGCTCTCTGCCCTCTGGCACAATGACCAGGGAAATACTCTTTATGGTGGCTGCTCCATCAGCCTGGTCCCTGAGCTGAGCCTCCAGCTGACACAATAGACATGAGGAGTGAGACAGCAATCAACTCTTGTTTTAAGCTCCTCAGATTGGGGGCATTTTGTTACTGTATCATCATCTACACTATCCTGACTGATAGAAAGCAATACAATAAAATATTATAAATTATAATAACTTCTGTGAATAAGACAAACAAGTTGCTAATAGAACAGGACAGAGAGTGATCTATGTGGTCAGGGAATGTTTCTGAGAAGATATGAAATGTAAGCTGAGATGTAATAGATTAAGATAATGCATATTTCTATAATTGTTTTGCTTTGTTGCAAAGGGAAGCAAAGCAACCCTAGAATCATAGAGCCAGAACAAGCAAAAAGTTGGGATGTAGACCTGCCCAAGATCCCACAGCTAATCGGTGGCAGGGTTGGTGAGATAACTTCAGGCATGTGGACTTGGGACCAGGCTCTCTACCGTATGGCTGAGACTAATGTGAGACAAGTGAAGTGTCCAGGGTGTGCACTGAAAGGAGTCCTCTCTCTGAGCCTACTTTCAGGGAGGAAAAATTTCCCCTCTCTCCTAGGTTTTCCTGGCTGGTTTCAGAATTAAATCGATATGAGACAGATGAGCAGGAGAAAATAAAATTTAATTTCATACGTACGGAGGTTCCGTAAAAAAATAAGACCTACAGACGATCAGGTTATTGAGGCTCATATGATATCCTGAGCTAAAGAGAAGGGAGTAGGGGACCTGGGACATCAAAGGAAGGGAGACAGTTCACAGGGAAATGGGAAGGGCAAATGTTTGCATGTCATGTAGAGACAAAGGGACACAGAGAGGAATGTGAACCGGCTTTGCTAACTTTCCCCCAGACCACCATGCCTCACTCCTATTCTTTACAGTTATTTATCCCTGGTGATAGCTCCCTTCCTGAAACAGGCTCCCTGTCTCACTTTTCTTAGGCAGTTAAGGATGGGGCGGTGGGGGGTGGCAGACCAACTTTCTGAGTCTTTTGTTTCTTAAAAATAATCAGCCTAAAATAATCCTCATGCCAAAGAGACATATTTTGGGGTGGCAAATTTTGCTCCCCTACACTACCCTGAGAATGAGTGCCTCCTTAAAAGTTGTGCACTAAGGACTTTACTCTTAAGGAAGCACTCATTCTCAGGATCACGCAAGTGCAAGGTTGACACCTGGAAGTGAGTGCCTCCTTAAATGTTTTACCCTAAGCACCTCCATTGCACCACTGTTTCCAGTAACAATAACATACAAGCACATAGCACTCTGGTGACTGTGGCTGTGTCCTTTGCATTCAGGGTGTGTCTGCTGATCAAATCTGAAATACCACTACACTCATTGGGACCATGTGACAGCGATCACACCAGTTCCAAATGGGAAAGTACAGCAAAAACTGGCTTCCTTCCAAAATCTTTGGTGGGAAACCAAACAAGGAGACCAGGGAGTGAGATTTGGGGATTTTTAGGAAGGGATACAGGCTGGCTTTCCCTTCAGAGCAGAAAATGCCTTTCTTCCACTCTGAAAAGGATAGTTTCAACTGCAGAAAAGGAATTTAACAAAATGCATTAGCATTAAGGTGTCAATGACTAGTCGCACCCTCTTTTCCTGAAAGCAGGTTTGGGAATAGATAATAGGAGAGAGAAGCTAATAGCTAACAGCTCCTATATGCAGGCTGGATCCCCCATCAGCATTATAAGGTTGGCTTGATTACCCCCATTTTACAGAGGAAGGAACTAGCTCTCAGAGTCTAAGGCATTTGTCCATTTGACCACAAGTCTGTCTAACTCTTACCCACTGGAGGACAAGGCACAAAGGATAAAATGTGGTGGCCTGAAGTGCTAACCTGAAGGAGAGGATGCATGATGGAAAAGAGACAAAGCCTCCTGCATTACAAGGTAGTCTTAACCCAGGCTACCCCTGGTTTTGTGTAAAATTTCAAAAACCCACCCACTCCTGGATCATTGTTCTTAGGCATTTTCTAACTAGATTGTAGAACAAGTGGGTATATATTCAACAAAACCTAAAATTTGTGCAGACCTTCAGGGCCACGGAGAGTTTTCATTTTGCCACATATATTTTTTTCAGATTTACCAAGGTATAATTTAGAGCCCATGAAATTCATCTGTTGTAAGAGTAGAGTTGTCGGTGGTTTTCAGTAAATTTATACAACTTTGAAGCTATTACCATTTTCATCACCCCAATTTCCCTGTCATGCCTATTGATAGTCATTCCTCTTTCCCAAACCCAGCTCCAGGTAATCATTGTCTACTTCTGTATCTCTAGTTTTACCTTTACTAGAGATTTCATATAAATGGAATTGAATCATACAATATGTAGCCTTCTGTTTTTGGTTCTCTCAAAACATATTTTTGAGATTTGTCTTACTGTTAGTATTAGTATTATTCTTCTATATTGTTGAATTTCTATTCCACGGTCTATAGATACCACATTTTGTTTCTCAATTCATCAGTTAATGGACACTTGGATTGCTTCCAGTGTTCGGATATTGTGAATAATGCTGCTATGAACATTCACATACAAGTCTTTGTATAGACATATGCTTTCATTTCTTTTGGGTATATACCTAGGAGTGGAATTGCTGGGTTGTACAAGGTCTAACAAATAATTTTGCGAACTCATCCTAGAAAAAGTACTTCATACCTCGTTGCTGAATATCACTATGTTCACCGTCAAAGTAGTCCCCTTGGGAAGCTATGCACTGACACCAGTGCCTAGTCTACCCTTCAAAGCAATTTTGGACTTTTTCTAGAATGGCCATCAGAGATGTCATCATATTACCCTTGATGTCCTGAATGTCATCAAAATGTCTTCCTTTTGATATTTCCTTTATCTTTGGGTAAAGAACAAATCATTGGGGGCCAGATCAGGTGAGTAGAGAGGGTGTTCCAATAGTTATTTGTTTACTGGCTAAAAACTCCCTCAAAGACAGTGCCGTGTGAGCTGGTGCATTGTCGTGCTGCAAGAACCATGAATTGTTGGTGAAAAGTTCAGGTTGTTTTCATCTAACTTTTTCACGCAGCCTTTTTAGCCCTTCCAAATAGTAAGCTTGGTTAACTGTTTGTTCAGTTGGTACAAATTCATGGTGAATAATCCTTCTGATGTCAAAAAAGTTTAGCAACATTATTTTGACTCTTGATTTGGCCTGAGAGAACTTTTTTGGTCGTGGAAAATTGGCTGACTTCCATGTGCACTTTGACGCTTTGTTTCAAGGTCGTATTGGTACACCCATGTTTCATCACCAGTGATAATACAGCCCAAAACATCCTCTTCCCTCTCCAAAAGGTCTTGGCAAACTTCGACTGTCCTTTGCTTTTCTTCATCGGTGAGCTCTTTTGGGACCATTTTAGCACACACCTTTCTCATGCCAAGTTTTCAGTTAAGATTTTCCTAACTGTTTCTCTGTCAATGTTTACTTGGTCCGCTATGCTTCTCACAGTCAGCTGATGATTTTGATATGCAGTTTGACAAATTTTTGCAATGTTTTCATCAGTTCTGCTCGTTACTGGCTGACCTGACCTCTCTTCATCAGTGATGCGTTCTCTCCCCTCAGAAAAATGTATCATCCATTTGTACACTGCTGTTTTTTTCATGGCATTATCCCCATAAACTTGGACTAACATGTCTCTGATTTCACTTCCACTCTTGCCAAACTGAACAAGAAATGTAATGTTTGTTCGTTGCTCTAATTCAAGCTGAGACATTCTTGCGACGGCACGCAAAAACACGCAACAACAATAACGAATGCCACTCACGAAGACACCGCCACACGTCGACAGGAACACAGCTGTGAGACACTGATATACCAAGGTGATGAAACCTTACTGAGCTGTTTGTACAGAGCTGCCAATATAAGTGCCTGTTGGCAAGTTCACAAATGTAATTGTCAGACCTCGTATGACAGGGATATCTTTAGCTTTTTAAGGAACTGCCAAACTTTTTTCCAAAGTGACTGTGACAATTTTATACTCCCACCAGTCATGTATCAATGTTCTAATTTCTCCATGTTCTTGTAAACACTTGGTATCATCAAACTTCTTGTTTATACCCATTTTAGTAGATGTGTGGTGATATCTTATTGTTTTAATTTATAATTCTCTAATGTCTAATGTTGAACTTTTTTCATGTGCTTATTAACCATTCATGTATCTTCTTTGGTAAAATATTTATTCAAACATTATCTTATTATTGAATTTTGAGAGTTCTTTACCTATTTTGAACACAACCCTTTATCAGTTATACAAGTTCCAAATATTTTCTCTCAGTCTTTGGCTTCTATTTTAATTTTCTTAATAGTGTCTTTTAAAAAGTAAACTTTTTTTTTTTACTTCAAAGAAGTCCAATTTATGAGTTTTTTTCTTTTATGGGTCATGCTTTTATTGTCATATTTAAGAAATCTTTGTATAATTCAAAGTCATAAAGATTTTCTCTTATGTTTTCTTCTTGAAGTTTTATAACTTTAGCTCTCATTTAGTTCTACGTTACATTTAGAGTTAATTTTGTGTCGAGTTAATTTTGTACTCTTTTGACTCTTCCTCTTGACAGATGAGGAAACTGAAGCAACGGAGTTCGGGTTCTGAAGCAAACTAGTGGTAGAGCTAAGATAAGTTGCCTTTGTCCCTTCCAGACAGCATGTTTGCTCTGATGAGGCGTATTCAAGTCTACATCTTCCAGCTTTGAGGGTGCATGATTGTTGCCTCTAACTTCACTTGTTAAAAAGTCCTTCCAAATGCGTGAGCCAGGTGTTTTTTAATCAGCTCAAGTCCAGTGTCTGTTTCTTGACTCAGTTGAAGCACAATTGTTGAGCATCACTGTTTATATACGTGGAGCCGGCTGAGCCCATCCCAACTATATTACTTTCAGCTAAATTGCTTTGGCTTCTTTTCTCCCAGGGGTTATGTCTGTCCCTTCTAGCTCTTGCGCTATTTCTCGACACAAATGTCCTGTGTCATGGCACTTGCCACTTGGTATTGACCATTACAGCTTTGAAAGCAAGGGCAGGCTGGGACCATGTAGTTGGATGAATTTCCCAGAGGATGCTGGAGGGAAAACAGCTGCTGATTTCCGTTCCAATTTGTCAAGTAAGACATCTGGACTTGTTAGACCTTTCAATTTCCTGGGATCTCCTTGGGAGAGGGAAGGCCAGGGCAGAGGGACCTGTGAGAAAAGAACGGGCCAAGAGAACCCAAGAATTATACTTGTTATTCAAACACTTTACAGAACTGACTGTTTACCTTGTAGTTTTGGTCCAACGGTAATATCTGTTCTTTTCAGCTGGTTCTATAAAATTGCATCAGCAGTTATCTGCCTCTTGATGATGCAAATTTTTAAATTCTATTCAAGTGGTAGTTTGACAGCAGTGAGCTGGGTGCAACCTAGGTGTCCACCTTTACAGGAATGGGAAGGGGTATGCGGTGGAGGCATGCTATAGAATGTTCTGCAGCAAATGTACACATCAAACCAGGTGTGCATACACACAAGAGTGTGGAAAGACCTTCAGTATATAGAGTTGAGAACAACAACGACAAAAAAATGAAACAGAGTAAGAGCTAGAGCTTAAAATGAATTATATTAATCAAAAACACATATACCTTCGGAACAACAATTCATATGTTACAAGTATACATATTTTATCAGGTCATGTATCAACCATGTGAGAGTTGATGTCTAGTGTGGGAAGGGAAATTGGAGTGGGGGTCTGTAATCGTTTCCTGAGGCTGCTGTAACAAATTAACACAAACTGGGCAGCTTAGAGCAATATAAATGTATTCTCTCATACTTCTAGAGGCCAGAAGTCCAAAATCAGTATCACAGTGTTGAAATCAACACCTTGATTTTGTTTGAAGAACTTCAAGTAATTGTAGTGGGTTGAATACTTTCTCTCCAAAAAATACGTTTGAGTCCTAACCCTCAGTACCTGTGCATGTGAACTTCTTTGGAAATAGGTCTTTGCAAATGTAATTAAATTAAGGCTCTCAAGATGAGATCATCCTGGATTTAAGGTGGGCCCTCAATCCCATGACTGATATCCTTGAAAGAGACAGAACAGGGTAATTTGAAACACGCAGACACAGAAGAAAAGGCCATGTGAAGACAGAGGCAGAGGCTGGGGGACAGCCACACAGCCACGGAGTGCCAGGATTACCAGCCGCCCCAAAGCTGGGGAAACATGAACTGCATTCTCCCTCGGAGCCTCCGGAGGAGCCAACCCCGATAGCACCATGATTTTGGACTTCTGGCCTCCAGAAATGTGAAAGAATAAATTTGTTTAAGCTGCTCACTTTGTGGTAAATTGTTGTGGCAGCCCTAGGAAACAAATACAGTCGTCTTTAGCCAATTTCTCCTTCTAAGCAATAAACACACAGGCCTCTTCACTTCCTTTTACCCAGAGAGGCTCTTTGTTCATTGTTAGAGCAGCCCCTCTGACATTCAGAATACTTAGAGGCCACGTCTATAAAGGCAAAATGAAGTAGAAATTTGAAATTCTCCTTGGGTTTACATAGGAAGGAAAACCTAATATTTACTGAGCCAGACTCTGTGTTCAATATTTTACAGTTATTATTTTATAAAATCCTTACGATATCTCTATGAGGGAGGCACTATGGTGATCTCTTTTTATAGGCTTCGAAACTGCAGCAGAGAGGTCTTTCAAAACCCGAAGTGTTTATGCCTGAAGATCCTTATTGGAAGCTAACACTTAACAAATCTAAATAATTGTTCAAATTTTTCATTTGTATTGTCTATGTACAAAAAGCTATAAAACTCAAGGTTTCCTTTAGCCAATATACAGTATATATAATTGAGATATAATTGACGTATAACATTGTATTAGTTTAAGTTATACAACATAATGATTTCATGTTTATAGATATTGTGAAAGGATCACCACAATAAATCCAGTTAGCATCCATCACCACACATAGTTACACTTTTTTTTCTTACGATGAGAGCTTTTAAGAGCTGCTCTCCTGGCAAGTTTCAAATATACAATACAGTGTTATTAACTATAGTCACCATGCTGTACACTACATCCCTGGGACTTATTTTATAACTGGAAGTGTGTGCCTTTGACCACCTTCACCCATTTCGCCCACCCCCTACTCACCCCCCCCCCCGCCACCTCTGGCAGCCACCAATCTGTTCTCTGTATCTATGAGTTTCGTTTTTTGTTTGTTTTGTTTTGTTTAGAATCCACATAGCCAACTCTTAAAGTTAAAAAAGAAAAGATGAGTTGAGTAAGTCTAGACTGTTCCTTCATATTCATCTCATACCTAAAGATTTTCTCCTAAGAGAAGCTGCTAAAGAGTAAAGTCATTAAAAAATATGTTACAAGCTGCTCCATAGATACCACTGATATCCATTTGATTAAATTATCTTTCCCCACAGCTAGGCCTTTGTCAGAGATGGGAAAAGATAACTAAACTGGCAGGTCAAAGGCTCGGAGAATTCATTACTGAGATATATAGGGGGGGAAAAGAGAGAGCATTTTGAGAGACTCTTCAGGATTTCCTAGGGTTGGCAGGGCAATCATTCTCTCTGGGGTCTCCACACAACGTTGTTCCATTCAGAAAATGAAGGCAACTTCACAAGCCCGATAGGTACAGTAGGTTACCCAGTGGATTGTTTTCATGGTGAACACCTTGAGCATTGTCCTTTTATTGCAAGTTGGTTTAAACAAAGTTAAAGCCAAAGCCAGTGATTGGTTATAACCTCAATCCCAGGGTCACCACTGCATTACCAGTTTGAGTAGAAAAATAAGCTCACATCCCTTTTATCTCTCACTATTGAGATTCTGTCTTTCTTTTTGCTCCTGGGATCCCCCATTCTGGTGATAAGATTCAGGGCTTACTCATTCTAGGCTAGTAATCCTGGTTACAATCTCTTTGTGGAGGGAAAACCAGAAATTCAGATCCTTCTGTCTTGTTCTCTAGCTGCCACATCCTACTCTAGTCCCAGCCGAGGCCAGTGGCTGCCTAGAACTAGCCTTCACGAGTCTGGCTGCAGGAAGGCTGGGAGCTCAGAAACTGGAGGCTTGGCCATGTCCCCTCTATTGTTGATGTCACCGCCATGGTGGTGTCATGTGTGGAGGGAAGCACGCTGATGGAGGGGGTGGGAAGGTGCAGGAGCCCTGGGGTACCCCTTGCCTAGGTCTGTCTTCAGAGGCTTGTGTCCCTTACCACCAGTCTCAAGATCGTTCCCTATAGCCTCACCTCCAACTTCCCCATCCCCTAGAAATACTTCCTCTTCCACTGCCAAGGACTGTCCCTGGGCTGACTTCTCAGGCTGACACTGGTACTTTCCCCAGGATATTGGTTGGTTGGAATAATCCAAGTTATAGAATGTGTGCTGCCATCAGGGCTGTGATAGGATATAAAATTGGATAGGTAGGGTGCAGCCAAACTGTGGTGGACCTGGGATCCCTGTCCAAGGGCCTGTGACGATTTGGATCTGGAAGGCTATCACTTTCCTGAAATCCCACATCCACTTGTAGCGTCTGCAGGCTGTGTCACAAAGATGTTCATTTTCTAGTAGTGTCCCTGGGTAACCTAGGCAGGAAAGCGCCGAGAGGTGAGTTAACGTGTCCAGCACACCTGTCTCATCCTGGGGAGCCCTCCTTTGGGTCTCCTCCCCTCCGTCACTTGTCCACTCTGTTTCTGATTCTGTGGGTGAGCTGAAGACTTGGGACCTGTTAACACCTTAATTATGTTTGAGACTCTCCCCATTTACTCAATCAGCTGCTGACTACATCTCTTCACCTCTCTTCCATTCTTCCTTCAGCCACTGTTCCAAGCAGGACTGTGTGTTAGTTAAAGAAGGAGTTTGGAAAGAATGCCTTGTGAAAGACTTCTTTTCCTTTCAAGTGTCTTGGGAGCAGGGTATGAAGCAAGGTGAGCACCAGACTGGAAATCAGAACCTGGAGGATTGGGGTTGGGCTCTCCCATCTGACCTCGGCATGTCCCCTCACCAAGACTCATCTATAAAATAAAGAGGTTAATCAAGATAACTCCCAGAGGTACATCCAGCTCTAACATTTGATGACTCTGGGTTTTGTAATCCTACTTACTCATTTTTTATTCCTTTCCAAAAACTTGATATTCTGGTTGCAGTTCCCTATCCTCTCGGTACGCTGACGGTACAGAATGGCATTTTAATCACCTGGGCATTGACGTATTTTAGGGCATTTTTTTTTATCCCAGTAAATCTTCAGAGTGATACAGAGAAGCACAAATTTGATATAAATTATCATTTTCAATGGGACTTTTCCTCCCTCCCTCTCTCTTTCTCTGTCTCTATCATTCATGAGAATGTCTGTTTACACCTGCCTCAGGCATATTTGTTTACTTGAATTTCAAGAGATTCAGAGATACAGCATTTTTGAGGTTGCTGGATGCTTCTGGAAATGGGCTGCCTCTCTGTTTGCTGCTTCAGAGGGGACAGACTCCTCTCCCTGCCCAAATCTCAACAACCTCACTTCTCATTTCTTGAGTCCGCAATCTCCACGGAGCTGGCTCTACCACTAATAGCTGAGTGACCTTCGGCAAGTTATCAGACTTCACTGTGCCTCAGTTTCCTCACATGTAAAATGGGAGTCATAACAGCACCTCCCTCATAGAGTTGTTAGAGACTCCCTGCTTCAGAATCACGTGAAGTTCTTCTCCATCACCCTGATTCCCGGGCCCCAGCTCAAACCTACTGAATCGGCATCTCTGGAGTTGGAGCCTTGAATCTGTATTTTTAACAGCTCTCCGATGCAACAGTTTTGTATGCTACAGTTTGAGAACCTGTGTTTTAAATATGTGATGCCTCCCAGCTCACACAGCATTGTAACCTGCATCCACTCACTGAAACGTCACCATGATTTTGAGAGGTAAACGGGATGGCCTCTCTTCCTTTCTATACCGAGGGAAATACTGTCCAAGGTCACACAGTGTCTCCAAACCCCAACACCCAACATCCTTTCCATTTTCTCTCATGTTGCTGAATCTTCCTGCAGGAAAGGATGCTACTATGCTGCCGTCACAGAACTTGGCTGACTTCTTTTCATTCCATTGCTTTCAGTGGGTGAATTTCCTTGCTGCTGTTTGGCAGATGGCCATCACTTCCCTTGATAAATGTTTTTAACGGCTGCTGCTTTTATCTTATCAGACCCACAGTATGTCTTCATCTTTCTGCTTCTAAAGATAGTTACCACTTTGCTATATGTCATAAGTGTCATCTCAGTCGTGACTCAAAATAACAAATAGATTTGTTTCCACTGTGGAAAGAAATCTGGCAGTGCCCTGCTTAGATAGAGTGAGAATTTGAGCACTCACCCTTCTGCTCCTGCCATGTTCTTTAAGGGATTTGGCCATAAACATTGAGAAATGAAAAGGACCCGTGTCCCCTGACATTTTAGGGGGGAACAATTTTGAGTGCCCTAATGAACTGAATGAATAAGATGATTTGGGAGAAAGGGGGTGCTGCAGTCTGGACAAGTCGGAGCAGTCTCTTGGGGGCATGGCTGCCCACCCCTAGGTAGAAGATATGCCAGGACAGTCACCCTATCTGCAAACTGACTAGCCCCAAGAGAAAGTGAATTGGATCTTCTGTGAGGAGAAGCCATGACCCTTACCCCCACTGCTCACCTTGGGACACTTGGTTTGCCTGTCAGAAACCAAGTGAGCAGAGTCCTAGTGGCTGGCATGGGAGTTTAAGGATGCAAATGTGCTTGTTCCACAACCTGTGACATGCAGAACCATCACTGTGGGACAGTGAGAGATGGCAGGATGAGGGTACAGAGGGAGTGTAGGGGTGCAAAATCAACAGACTTTAATACCTATCATTAGCCTATTGCAAAATGTTTTGCTGTTTATATTTCTTTTAATAAAACTTGCGATGATACGCAGTGGCCAGCATATATTTGCACGTTGGTGCCCAGCCCTAGGCCGGGCTGCCCTCCAGAGTGGGAGGACCCCAGTGTGTGCTGACATGTGAGTTAAACCAGGACTTCATATCTTGGACGTCTCAGATATAAGTTTCCCCAAAGGACAATGGATTTCTGTAATGATTCTACCATAGACAAGTGTATCTCCTCCTTGGCACAATTGATCTTTTTGGCTGGGTAGTTTTTGGGGTGGGGGAAGTCCCATGTGTTGTAGGAAGTCCAGCAGCTTCCCTGGCCTCCACCTATGGATACCAGGAACACATGCCCACCTTCTCCCAGTGTGACAACCAGAAAGAATGTCTCCAGATGCTGTCAAATAGTCCCTGGGGGCTAAAATTGCCCCCGATTGAGAACTTCTGTCATCAATGGTAAAGGGTAACATACTTTTAGATATCGTCCTGGGACTCGGACTGTTTATGAAAACACAACACCTTTCCATGAGGATCTGTCCAAAGAGTTACACAGAGATTCCCAATTAGGCGCTGTCCCTCCCTCATACCTTGAAGGTTCAGTCCCCCATCATGGCCTCTATCACCCACAACCTTGACCTCTCCCTTCTCCCAGGTTTTAAAGCCCCCTCCCAGGACTGCCATAGGCCAGCTTTTGCCCCTGGTTTCATCCTAGGTGCTGTCCACCATGCAGCCAGAGGTCCTGACTTTGCTGGGTTAGCTTCTAGAAACCAGTCCTGAATGGATTACAACTGGGTTCTCTCAGCGGCTGCTCCTTAGAAATCACCTTCCTCCCCTAGAAATCACCCTTACTAGCTCCTGGGAGCCTAGTTTCCCCTCTTTACCTCCCAGTCTGCAGGCAGCCCTGTCGAATGTGCCTCAGTGGGGAGGAAGCAGCAGGACCCGTATCCAGAACTCTTCCACCACGATGCTCTGAGCATTCTTGGCCTGATATGTGCAGCCACTCCATGGATCCAGAGTTCCTGGTAATTAAATCATCTGAGACACTTGTTAAAATCCAGATTTGGGGTCATACCCCGGGATGGTCTAGGAATGGGAATCTGCTTTTACAGAGGCTTCCCAGGTGACAGGGCACAGCCGAGGTCCAGAGAGACCCATAGTGAGCTTGCTCCAGACCAGATCAGTCTCCCATTTCTTCACCTTCCTTCTGCTTGACCCTGCACTTGCTGATCTAGTTTTTAACCCTTTCTTTCACTTTTTTTGCCCTTACATTTAGTTTTTAGCTGAGAAATCTAAAATCAACTAGCAGATGTCCACACGGATACTGGGATAGAAGGCTGTGGATGATGGGGAAGAGGGTCCAGGGTTACCAGTCAGAACTCTGGTACCTGTCCTGCTTCTACATGGGTGGATTGCTTCCTCTCTATGGCCTTTGTTTCTTGATTGGTTAAATGGGGTTAGACAAGAAATGGGTTTGAAGATCTTTTTAAAGTGATGGACTGTTATCCTGTTTTCAAATGAAAACTTATTTGGAACTCCAATATAAAAAGTAATGAAAGCTCTGAAGAGGGGACAGCCCTCCAAATCCCATACTTTCAGCCTTGCCTGTGGCTGCTTCTAGCATGCACAATGCCTGGCCTCTGGGCGTGAACAACCATAGCTTCATTTTCCTTTCCCACCTTAAAGTAAATTAAGTGGAAATACTCTCCCCACCTGTGAGCAAAAACTCCAGCAGGTCCACAATTTCCAGCTCACTCTCAGTTAATGTGAGACACAGTCTCAATTCAATTGTGTCCACTCCAAGAGATTATCAGAAACGCTGAACTTAATTTTATGCAAATCTTTGCCCTTTCTCTGCTCTTCTCCCATTTCAGCTTACTAGGCAGTTTGTGACCCGTCCATGTTTTAGTAGATATTGAACACTGCTTTTCCAGTGAGGCCCTTTCCAGGACTTGTCTGCTGGAGCGTGCCCACACACCCTGGATCCGGTGGTGCTTCTCCATTCCCGGTAGTTGACTAGTGATGCTTTCTCCCTGGGAGGTGAGTCCACCTCCTGCTTCTTGGTACTGAGCTTGCTCTGCCCCTCCCACTAGTCCTATTGATCAGGGCCAAGGACATCCCACTACCCCTCCCAAACTCTGGGAGTGAGTGGACCCCCTTGCCGCCACCTTGATTCTCTGCTGCAGCTTTCTGAGGCATAAGCTAGGTGGCAGCCCTCCACACCTCAGCTGCAGGGAGTACATGGCAAGCTCTAGGAGGGGCTGTGGTGCCCGTCATTCATGAGACTTGAGGTACAGGGTGGGGTGAGCACGCATGGCACAGCTGCATCTCTCAAGGAAATCTCTTGACAATTCTCTTTGTTTCACACTTTGACCATTCTTTATCCTTGCACTGGCTCAGAAGCCCTGGCTCAGGAGTACATCAATCAGGGTTCAGTCGCGGAAGCAGAACCCTTGTGAACATTAGGGAATAAAGAATATATTTCAGCAGTGAGACCATACACAACTGTGGGAGGCACTGGGATAGTAAAGGTTTGAAGAAAGGAGTTCGGGTCAGAGAAAGGTCAAGAAGCAGCTTCGGCACAGGCGAATACTCAGAGCTCTCAGGGACAGCTGGAAGCTGTTGGAGTAGAACTGGAGTTGAGGGTCAGAGAAAGGTCAGGAAACAGCTCTGGCACAGGTGACTATGCAGAGCTCTCAGGGACAGCTGGAAGCCGTTGGAGTAGTACAGCAAAGGGGCAGGTGCTGCAGTCTATGGAAGGTTGTCTGCTCATCATGGCGCTCTCTTGGAGTTCATGGCCAAGTGTCTGTGGTGGGCCTGGGATTGCTGCTGGTTGGCAAGGTCAGCAGCTGGGAAGGAGAGCTGGATGTGATGCAGGGAAAAGCAAAAACAAACTGGAAGCCACTGGCACCTCTGCATTTGTTTCTCACCTCTCTTAACCCACCGCAACCACCAGAGGGTAAGAGACTGCTTCACTTCCGCCTTCCAATCCCACAAAAATTACCATTTGATAAACTTCTGTAAAGGTGATTCTGGGAAATCACTGAGTAGACCTGGTGTAAACAAGTTGACACTAGAACAATCCAGCACAAATTGTTATGGAGCTCTCTCTCTCTCTCTCTCTCTCTAATCTACACTTGCTTTTTACTCACATCTGTTATATCTTGATGACTAGAAACTTCCCATTTTAACATCCTATTACCCATTCTATGATTCCTCCCTTCCATTTGGCACATTTAAGTGCATCCCTCAAGGAAGCAAAAAGCACAAGCCAATGATGCATCATTTGCAACTTGCTCTTGAGGGAACCAGCAAACAGCTGTTCTCTGGCCTTGGGCTACTTTTGAAAATGCAGTCAGTAGCAGAAGAAGGTCGTGTGGGAAAGAAACATATTTGTGACACACTCAAGCTGGTGACTGGGACTTTAGTCATCTGTTTCAGATGCTGGAAGAGAAAACTCCCTAAAATAACTCACATGTACAGGGGTTGTTGGTTATATTTTTTCAAGTCACAAAATTTAAGACTAAATTTAAAGTTATTAGTGTGCACCACTAACTCTGCGCGGAGCTGGGTAGCAGCTGTTAGGGATGTTACAGTCAATTAATTGTTGTGTTTTCCCATAGTTTGGTGGAAAGCAGTGGAGGGGGGAAATGCGGGAAAATACTTTAAAAATGAGCAAGCTGAAGTAATGAGCTTACCTCCCTCTATGTCTTGTTGGGAGTTTCTCTGGATGTGGCACACACCACCACCAAGCCGCCGATGTGGCAGTTCATTCTAACCACCGCTTACCGAAAGTCTATCAGCTTTTAACTCAGGGAGAGACGGCTATGGAAGGTAGGGTCAGTGGCCTCTCTGGAGAGCTGTCAGGAGACAGACAGAAGGAAGTGAGAGGATAGCAAGATGCTCCGAAATGTACAGGGCAAAGAAAGTACAACCTAGAGGGGGCAGGTATAGAGAAAATGAGTTATCTTCTGCTTGGGGGTAGAAATGTAGTTCTCTTGGCACTAGATCCCCAAGAATGTTTACACACCCGAATATATCCTCTTTGCTTGTAAAATCTGTGTCCTCCACACTCCCTTCATCCAACTCAGGAAGGCAATATTGTGTAACAAAAATAACAATATCAATAATAGCCAAGAGGTATTGCGCACTTATTATGTGCTGGGACTATTGCAAGTATTTTACATATATTATCTCATTGATTTTTCACGATAACCCTGTAAACTGGGTGCCATAATTGTCTCACTATCAAGATGCAGAAATGAGGGCACAGAGAGATTGAAAAAGACACCCAAGTGGCAGCAAAGGTGAGTTGGCTTCTGTGGGGATTAAAAGCACTAAGTTTGAATACAAACCATAAAATACTAGATGTTTAGCTTTAGACAAGTTTATTAACATAAATGAGTTTTAGTTTTTCATCTATAAAATAGGAATAATAATAGTTCCTATATCTCAGAGTTGTGATGAGGATTAAACGTTAGTGGGGTATTTATATGCCTGGCACATAGTAAGATCATTTATTAATGACCCACCATTATCATTACTTCCTAGGGTCTTTTAAGTCTTTTCCACCCCAGCTACCTCCAACCATTCCCCCTTCACATAATCATACTGTGTGTGCATGTGTGCTCACACGTGTGTATGGGTGTGTGTGGATGCACTCTCATCACTGTGGGAAAAGGGTGATGGAGAAATGGGGTAGCCACTCAGAACTCAGCCAAGCACTGGGAACTGTGCACATGGCTGCAGCATCCCTGGGGTGTCATCTGCCTGCCACTTTTTGTTTGTGGATGTATTTTGATTTGACACACCAGGGCAGATGGCTGGGAGGAAGGGGCTGGGTCAGAGTCAATATTTGGTAGCATGTGAATAACGAATGTGCTTGTGGAATTAATCACCCTTCCCATCTTTGGCTAGTTGCCATGGCTATGGAAAGTAATGTGTCTTGTGTAAATCAGAGTAACAGGATTGCAGCATATCACTACTGCTGTTTGTTTTTCTCAACTCAAGTCTCCTCGAAGCATCCCTGTCCTCACAGCCAAGGCCATGGTCTCAGACACCTTAGGTACAGCAAATGGCGAGAGGCTCATCTATGTCCCTGGATGACGGGATGGATTTTCTGTCTCTTTCAGGGATCATGTGCATTTTTAGGGCAATAGTTCAAAGAAGAGCAAAAAGTTTGAGAAACAACAAAATTACCATTATTTTATTTTGCCATGTAAGTGTATTAAAAAGAAAAAAAAACCTGCAATGTATATTTATAAAGGGGCATTTTAATATCTAAAAGTAGGAAGGACATAATTGCAGAATAGAGGATAGTTCTTTAAATTGAAGACATTTAGTTGAATGAAAAAACTCTCCATCTCGTTATTTCTCTCAATTCATTGATGAGTAGTGACAGGCTCCTAACATATCAGCCACATAAGTTACTTTATGTAGATGGAGGCAAGAAGACATAACAGAAATAGAGCTTATTTGGAAATCTCACGGGGGTGATTACTGGAGATATAGGGCAGGTCAGTTAGCTACTCAGAGCCTCGGTATTCCCAGTAATAAAATGGGAATATCAAACGCCCACCCTGCTCATTTTATGGGGTGAATCTGAGGATTAACTAGATAATATATGTGGAAGCACATGGGAATCTCTTCCCACATTTGGGAAGTCCTCATAGGACACAGTAGCAACTGTTTGTCTTTCTTTGATTTCCTCGTATCTGTTGTATCGAAACTGCTCAATCTAAGTCTTCAGAATGAATAATACAGCAAGTCAGAAGAGAGACTGCAACAGCAGGGAATCCAAACCAGACAGGAGGGGAGGTCACTCCCATGATCAGGGGCTTAGCTCTACCTCCTTCCCCTTTCCAGGTCAGGCCCTGCATATTCTACTTGTTCATAAAGACAAGATTCAACACTCAACAGACTAAAATCTCCAGCAAGCTCTATTGGTTATTTCTGGAATTCAGTTAATTCTTTTTCTTCGTGGAAGACCTTTTAAATAGTGACTGTTACTTGTATTTGTGACACATCAGGTTAGGGTATTGCCTTCAGAGCTGGACTGCCTGGGTTCAAATACTGCCTGCTCCAGTTATGAGCTACACGCTCTTTGGCAAACAACTTAACCTCTCGGTGCCTCGGGTTTCCCATTTGTAAAAGGGGGTAATAACAGAACCCTCTTCATGAGGTTTTGATGAGGATTAAATGAGTTAGTATATGCCAAGTACTTGGCATCATGTCTGGCACATTGTAGGTATTCAGTAAATATTAATCTGTTATTATTAATACTCAGAGGCGGCAGTGAGACCTCCTCAAAGCGTGGGGAGATCAATTGTCCTTTGAGGGTCCAACAATATCTCAGTAGCTATGGGAAAAATCTGACAGAGACAGCTTGGCTCCCAAGCCTCTAAGATTTGACCAACTAGATTGAATATTTTAATGCATTTAAAGACAGATAATGTCAATGAGTCACAAGGGCATAGTCACCATGAAAACTAAGAAAAAGGAGAGGCCCTGAAACAAAGGTGGGAAATGTCTATCTGAGCTCTCTCTTGGTTGGCGGTAGTGCTGGAGTGTTAACCATCCTCTTTTAAGGGTTCCCCACCTAAGTCAGAACCCACAGTAGGGAAGGCTGCCTCATGCAGTCTTGACAATTGCCACCTTTCTCCAGCCTAACTCCTCTCTGTCCTGATTCAGGACCACAAAACACATTTCCAGAGCTGGTGGGCTTCCCTTCCAGATCTAGCTGTAGGAGGAGAATGGTGTTATGCATGAGTCACGTGACTGTGGTCCGTTGCTCTCTTTGTATCTACTTTAAGACCAAACGTCAGTCCATGGAACATGGTGAAGTCATTAAGTGAATACCTGCCATATTGGGAAGCCTCTTGGAAGATAGCTGTCAGCCCTTTTCTTACTTTGAACTTCTGTAGGCAGAAACCTTTCTCTGCCAGCTGACACGTAACCAAAGTCTCCAGATGGGTCTTCCTTCTAGCAACTAACTGCTACTGAACCTGGCAGGTGTCCCTGGAGACTCAAAGTGCTTTGTAAGAGTTCATTTAGGAAGCAAAACAGGCCACATCAAGAATCTGTTTGTTCTGGAAAAACAGTGACTAAGATAATGTTTTTGACCTCAGCTGTGTCACCAAATGTATACTTTAGTGACAGAAATACGAGCTGGATTGCCTTGGAGTGGCTTTCAAAGTGCCCCTGGTTCCTGCAGTCAGAATTAGGTCTCAGCAGTCGAGAAGGAGCCTGAGGGGAGCGGGAGGACTTTCTTCTCATCCTCACACACTCCAGGCTTCTCAGGCTTCAAGCTGTCACTCATCTTGCCATCTAGCACAACACAGTGACACAAATGCCTTTCTTGCCTGTCTCTAGCAAACACCCATCCTCCACGACTCAACCCAAACATCCGAACTGAAGGAGCTTAGAGCACTGGTTCAGTGGTTCTCAGCCCTTTCACCACCCAGACTCCTTCAATCATTCCCTTCACGGGCCCTGTGCTTTGAAAGATTTTTGTGTCCCAGATGGACAGCATTTATACAGTAATAATCAGATAATTAACCAAAGACTTACATAAAGGCCAAACTGAACTTTCGATTGGCAAATAGCAGGCTGAGTTCATCTAATTTCAGCCCAAAGCAAAGAAACTTGATGTTTCCGGCCACCTGGGACAGCATGATCACCGCTAACTGTGCAACTTCACGTAGGCTTCCCAGCAGAAAATAGCCAGAGGAAGCCCACTCACTACTTTCTAGATGCTCAGGAGGTCTGAGGACCCTCTATGGGGAAGCATCAATCTAACTCCAAACCTAACTTTTCATCTGAATTGAATTGTTTGATATAGGGGCAAATGGACAGGTAGCTGACATCTATTGCATCTACCATGTACAGGACATCGTGCTGGGACCTCTCGTAGAAGTGATCTCATCGAGAATTCACGTCACCTTTGAGATTTGGTGCTGCTGTCATATCCCCATTTGGGATGAGGAAACTGGGAGGTAAAGGCAAGTAACTTTCTCAAGGGCATATAACTAGTAAGTTGCAGAGTTGGACACCAACCCAGGATTTTCTTGTTTTGTTTTCATAGCTTTATTGAGATACAAACCACATACAACTGACCCACTCAACGTGCACAATACAGTGATTTTCAGTATGTTCAGAGTTGTGCAACCATTGCCATAGTTCATTTTAGAAAATTTTCATCACCCCATAAAGAAAACCCGTACCTATTGGCAGTCACCTTCCGTTTCCCCCAACTTTCCCTCCCAGTCCTGGGCAACCTCTAATCTGCTCGTCTCTGTGGATGGACTTGTTGTTCTGGACATTTTGTATCAATTGACCCAGGTATTTAGACTCTAAAATTCACATACATCAAACTCTAGCCCAGGAATCAAGGCAGATTACAAATCCTTGTCATAATTTTATTGATTGTTTCTTATTTAACTTTGAAAGTACACACAATGCACAAAACTACATCCTGCATGTTTGAAGCACACAAACATGCAGATATGCCCTACTGGGGTTAAAAATGGCATGTAATTATTTAGCTGCCATATACTTGAATTTGAATGGCCACACTTCCCATTCTCTAATACTTCTTTGCCAGGCAACCGTCCAGCACTCTGAGAGAGGAGAACTCTGTTCTTGCCCTCTTATCATTTGGTTTTGAGCTGGGTCGCCAGAGCTACATTGAGGGTAACTGGCGTATCTCTTTCTCTGGGTTGGGAGGGTCCTGGCCCAGACAGTGTGGTGTCCCCTTCCTACCTGAGAGATCCTTCTGTGTTTCCTGGCTCTCCCGTTCTCTTCTCCTTGACCTTCCCTTACCTGCAAATTGCTGTTGGCAACATGATTTATTCTCTTGTCACAGATGGTGGGGATGCTTCACACCCATGTTTTCCATATACAATTCCCCTCTTGTCAGCTGCTTTGTCTCTCGGGTTCAGGTTCTGTTTTCCCAGGTGATTAATCATTCCTGCTAGAGTCATCATTCAGTATCTCTGGGTTCTGTTCTAAAAGTACATGTGTTTGGGTGGTGTCTGGGTGTCAGTGAAAACTGCTCACATTCTGCAGTCAAGATAGATCAGAACAGACATGGAGAGGCCTCCTGGAAACTAGCATTGCACAAGGAGTCACCACCTCTTTGCTTGTTGTTCAGTCATTCATCCAGTCATTCATTTTGTTCATTGGCTTGTCTAGAGCACCCGCAGCTTACCAAGTGCTGTGGGTGTGTGGGACACAGCCGCACTCTCCATACAGGGCTCTCGTCACAAGCCCTGCTTCTCAGATGAGGAACATGCATGGGGTACCAGACGTGGGTCTGAGCTGGGGTTCATGAAGCTTTTAGATAATCATGGGGCCCTTTCAGGAGTGTCAGATTGACTGAATATGTCAGGAGGGAATTTTTGTATTAAATCAAGGACTAATCTGTTATGGGGAAGAATTAAAAATAAGCATGGTTTTTAGAGATAACATATGAGATTTCAAAGACACTTTTGAGTTTATGGGGGAACTTCTTTGACTCAAGTCCTCCTCCCCCACCACACTCACACGTATCAGACACACACCCAGACCAACTTCAGATAGACATTGATAACCTCTTTACCAGGCATAAAGTCCTTTAGGTCCAGGGAGATGAAGGAGCCTCTTGATTCTGCTTCTCTTATAATATTATTTAGTTTGGAAAATCTGTCGGCAAGTCTATAATAGTCTTTGAACAGGGTCCTTTTCATTGGGGTTCTCTGACAAGCATCCAGCAGCAATTTCCCACTGAGGGACCCAAGTCACCCACTGAACCTCAAACCTCCACTGGAAGCCAGAGAGGTGAATCCTCTTCAATAGGCATGTAATATAGCAACTGTTTTGTCACACAGTGACAGGCTGTCTTTCCTAGATGGGCGAGAATGAGTTGATATGCCACTGGTGCCCCTGGGATGACCTACTGGTAATGTGGCTGGCACTTGTTTACTGATCAGTGCCCATGTTTGATAGGTATTTAAATATTTTGAGAATCATGTCTAACACCAAGTAGTTTTTATTCTTACATGACCTTAAATGCCTGCCTACTTCCCATGAATGTTTCTAAACCCCCTGAGATTATCATGTCTAATTCTAGACAGGGATGGGGTGACCTCTCCCACCACTACTGATGGACAAACCGGCAGCACCACAGTTCAGAACATGGACTCAACTATGAAATTTGGGCGTGTTTCCTAACCTCTCCATGCCAGTATCTTCACCTATAAAATGTGGCCACTAATAGTTCATACTTCACAATGTTGTCATAAAATGGTTCCAAATATGCAAGGCATTGAGTGACACACCTGGCACATTGGGAAGTCTCAGTAAATATTCCCTATTAGTTCAATAAATGTGTGTTGAGTAGATACAGAGGGTACCAGAAAAATGTGTACACATTTTAAGAAAGGAAAAAAAAACTACATTAAAATTACACTGACGGTAACCACTTTGAGCACCTCTTGTAATTGCAGAAGTCAAACGTGACTTGTATTCATCTTTTGTAATTGGTATATATTGAGTATTACAGTTTTATTTATTATTTACCTTTTTTTTTTTTTTTTTTTTTTTTAAGGAGGACGCAGCTCACAGTGGCCCATGTGGGGATTGAACCGACAACCTTAGTGCCACCAGCACTACTCTCTAACCAACTGAACTAACCGGTCACCCCAAGTATTACAATTTTAATACAGTTTTTTCCTTTCTTAAAATGTGTATACATTTTTTTTGGCACCCTTGTGTATGGTTGAAAACTTTTCATCACCAAGAAATGCCTTTATTATTTTGTCTCCAAGTGTGCCTGTTTAGGAATCAACGCCATAACACAAGAAAAAGTCCATTAGTAGGATGGAGTTACCTATCTTAAAAAAATCAATTCGGTTTTAGCAGAGGCCTGAGAATCCTTAGTGATTTCTCATTCTCCTCTAGGATTTTCAAGGTTCATTTCTTTTGGTATTCTGTTTACCTTCTGCTTCTCAGAATGTGTGTGTGTGTGTGTGTGTGTGTGTGTGTGTGTGTACATTACTTCAAGATATGAGTACACCATATTTGCTTAATTTCTTCTATTTGTGAAAGATTTACAGATTTTTAATAATTCAAAGGATTGACCTCCCTGGATCCCAGTCTACCTCCCTGGGACAGAACTGCAAGGTTCCATCAAGTCTAATCCACTTAATGACACAAGGGCTCTGGGATCTCATATATCTGATGAGATTTTCTCTATAACTCTAGAAAGTTTGTTAAATCTGCCATTTACGTCTTGCCTGTTAGTAATTAAAATGCACACCGTAATTTCTCTTTCAATTCTAAGACCTACGTGGCAAATGGATTAGCTCACACAGTTTGATGCAATATACCTTGGGAGAAAAAAAAAGTCCTTTACCTATAACAGTAAAATCCCCTTCTCCTAACCAAAGAAATCTGTGCATTGTTGGCCTCTTATTTTATTCCTTTGTCATTCAGGCCCATCTCTCTTAATGGGAGTCTCTGTCTTTGTCTGTTTCCAGCTACTCTATATAGTTCCTAAAAGGTTAGGGGATTTAAACTCATACTCCCTCCTTTGTGTTAAGAGGTCACCTGAGTCATTATTGTATCTGAATTTGAATATCTCTCTCATAAAAGGGTTCATAAAAGAAGCTTGATCAAGACTGACTAGTTCAATGACTTTGGAACTCTCTGCTCTCCATTTAAGCTTTCTTTTAGCTTGATTCAGATCCGGACCATTGATTTTTTCAGATTTCCTGTAGAATTTCAAATTTCTTTTTAAAGTGAATGGAACCCAATTTCACTCTCAGGGAATTATTTTCCTTAATCGTAGCACAGATGACATCACTTCTTTTGTGATTATTTTTATACACCTCTGCCAGCTCAGCCTTCCAATCAGGAAGATTACAAATCACAGAATGTTAGAGATGGAAGGAGATTAAAGGTCATTTAGACTCAGCCTCTCACTTTACAGATAAGGAAACTATGAGAAATGAGGTGATTCGGTCAGAGTCACAAAGTTACAAGCGATTATATTTTCTATAATTGTTTAATGAAAGCCATACTTCTGAGCCACTTGTGTCATAAAGTGAGGGAAAGAGCAAGGAGAAAGACAAAGTTTGAGATATCAAAGTCAATGACAGAAAGTGAACTGGGACATTGAGAGCACAGTGGCTGTCAGAATGGGGAGCCAGAGGTTGCCAGTTAGTCAAAACCAAAGATGGGGTGCAAATAGGGAACGCAGGTGAGATGTCAAAGGATAGGAATTCATGAAGAGTTGGTCAAGAGCCCAGAAGCAGAATTGTGACAAGAACTTGGGGGATCCCTGAGTCTGTGTTTTTTTTTTTTTCCAAGTCTAGTTGTTGTCCTTTCAGTCTTAGTTGTGGAGGGTGCAGCTCAGGTCCAGGTTCAGTTGCCATTGCTAGTTGCAGGGGGCACAGCCCACCATCCCTTGCGGGACTCAAGGAGTTGAACCGGCAACCTTGTGGTTGAGAGCCCACTGGTCCATGTGGGAATCGAACCGGCAGCCTTCAGAGTTAGGAGCATGGAGCTCTAACTGCCTGAGCCACCGGGATAGTCAGAGTCTGCGTTTTTAATTACATAAATTGTTCTCATGGGCATGCCTCTCTTAAAAATAAATTTTATGCTTTCTAAAAAAATTCTAATTACACACATAATTAAGAAATCAAATAGTACTAAGAAAGCTTATAGTACAAACAGTACACCAGCTGCTAATCTTTTGCCAAAGGGAACTGCTTCAAATTTTTAGCTGGTTTTTCTGGCAGTGACCTACACATGTTTAAGTAATATGCATATATTGCAATTTTTAAATGTATAAATATTGTAAGAAATGAAGATTTAATATCTTTACCTCTCCTTCCTCACACTCTCCCCCAAAATTTATCATACTTTTATTTATATCTATAATTAGTGTTTACATCATTATGATTATATAAGTATTGATCACTGTAGATGCTATTAGAATACTATGATTACATGTGTTTTTTTACATAGCCTTTTATCATTACTTGAATTAACAATTGCCTGATTGCATCTTCTTTTCAGATGCTCTGTCATCTCATGTATGGTATCACCTTTTCTATTGGGTCACTCTTCCTGGATGCTCCTTCTTCACTTCCTGCCCTGTTGTAGATTGGTGGCTCTCTAGTCCTACCACACAATTAGCAACCTGGGATCTTCTCTTAGCAGCTTTTCTGTGTTGTATTTACTGTTTGTGGGATGCCATAGCTTCCTCTTTCGTGGTTTACTTCTTTGTCTTGCTGATACATACCTTTAAGTCATTTTCTAATAAAGGAAAGTCAATTTTCTGAATTTAAACAGGTCTGTCCCGTAGATATAGAGAACAAGCTGATGTTGCCAAGGGGTGGGGCTGGAGGATGGCAATAAAAAATGTGTGAGATGAAGGAAAGTACTTGGAGAGAAGTTTGAACCTAAAATGCCAACATAAATAAAAAGAAAAGCTAATTAAATTTAACATTATAAAAATTATATCATTTTATATCATGACAAAATTGAGTTTATCTCAATAAGGCAAGGTTTTAATACTAGAAAATTAAATTTGGTTTATCATTACTAGATGAATGGAGGGAAATCATGCAATAATCTTAATAGACGCAAAAAAATGTTTTCCAATTATTATAAATATTTAGCAACCTGGGAGCAGAAAGAAATTATTTAATTTAATAAAAGGTATTTGCAAAAAAAAAGAGAAGGGGACTAGAGAAATCATTATTTATAATGGTGAAAATTGAAAGCTTTCTCTTTGAGATGAAGGGAAAAAAGAAGAATACAAAGACCTAGATTTGTTGAAGTATGGCAGGATCTGGGCCTCTGGGTTTTTTTTCACCAAGTTTCCTAGGTGATTCTTATTCATACCAAAAAGAAAAAGAAAAAAAGGAGTTGGGTGGGTGGGAACAGAACAACCAACTCTGACCAGAAAGCCCACATACTAAAGTCCAGTTTTGCCTGTTTGGTTTGGCAAATGGGTCTAGAGACAAGGAAGCTCAATTAATCAGCTTGGGCTTGCAGGGGTCTAAGTAAATTGATGGCTTGGAAAGATTGAGGAAGGGCATGAAAAGGGAGCAATGAAAATATCTGTTAAAAAAAAATGTAAACATGTCTGAAAATGTCTTTATTCTGTTTTCATATTTGATTGACAATTTGACTGGATGTAAAATTGTAGGTTGAGAATTTCTTTTCTTTAATATTTTAAAGTCCTTGCTCCATTTCTTCCTGGCTGTTGGAAAGACTAATACCATTCTGATTCTCATTCTGTTGTGATTTGTCCCTGGAAGTTTGTAGAATCAGCTTGTTATTTCTGGTTTTCCACAGTGTCACATGTTTTGGGAGGTCTTTTTCATTTGTTTGCTGATCATTCTGTAGGCTTTTGAGAGTGAGATGTGCTGACTCCAGGGTCAGATGGCCCAGATTCCAAACCTGGCTCCCCCACTTACCAGCTACGGCATTGGTTTACTTACTAACCCTCTCTGTGCTAGTATCTTTGTCTGTAAAATCATGAGAAACCTCATGATTTGTGTGAGGACTAACACAAATAACTAAATGTAGCATTTAGAGCAGTGTCTGGCGCAAGGCAACGACTTGGTACAAGTTTTTGCTGTATCGATATAGTCATCATCCACATTCAGTTCTGTGGACTCAGCATAGTTAAGTGTGCCATGTCCGATTATACTTTTTCCCCAATGGTCTGCCTGCCATTTACTGCTAACCCTCCAAGAAGATCGCCTGGCACCAACCAACATTTTTCAAGGCCACAGAGGGGAGGTTTCAATCATTGCTGAGTGCTGTCTCTGTCACCACCTACTTGGCTGGCCAGGCTCTCAGTGGCAGCTGCTCTAATCCTTCCTGTCACTCACAGGCATGACTCAACAGGACCCTGACTCATACTTCATGTCACCTGTGTTTAGCCTTGTGCCCTAGGGATTTCCTGTTCCCACTGATGCATGAGATTCTGGGAGTCCACTCAGCACCCACATGCGCCTGCTGGCTCCCCGAGTAGGACGTGAGACCCTGCTGGCAGACATACAAACATATGGCTGTGTCACTGGCCTGTGCCACTCACCTGTGCTGTGCTGCTGCTGCCATGGGATCTGGCTTCCTTGGTGGCCTGTGGGAGGGCCAGATGGCGTAACAAAGAAGTGCAGGGGGAGAGAGCTTTAAAATCTAATGGCCATGTTTGACCAGTGGAAATAGGAGCCAAGAGATCAATTTGCTTCCTTCCTCCTGACTGGGTTAAGAGGCTGAAAAACAATCAGCTGCATTTGTTAGAATCCATGACCAGCCTGGGAGCACCCTTTCTTCTGTTTGTTCTCCCTCATTTCCTGCCTTCCTCTTTCTTTGTCCTCATTCCTGCTTTCCTGGGATTGTACTCCTGATGAAGGGTTAGCAAGTAAACGTGTGCCTTTCAGTTAATTTCGTAGGAAACCCAGAATAGGACACATTGAGTTCAAGAGGTTGGGCTCTGGAGCTGGGCTCTGGGTTTGAATTCTGCTCCTGGCCTTGCTGGCCCCAGGGCATTGGGCAGTTACCTCATCTCTCTGTGCTTCAGTTTCCTCACCTGTAAAATGGGGGATAATCATAGTTGCTACCTCAGAGTTTTGGGAAGATTAAATGAATTAATACTAACAAAACACATAGTAAACACCCAGTAGATGTTAGCTATTATTCAGTTCTGTGGAGTTTACAAAATCATATTTTGATAGTTTTCTTCCCTCTATTTTCTTGATTCTCTGTTTTCTGAGAAGTCCATTATGTGACTATTGGTCTTCCTAAATTGATTCTCTATGACTTTTATATTTTCTGTCATATTTTCCATGTCTTTGTCTTTTCGTTCTAATTTATGAGCGATACCCTCTTCTTTATATTCTAAGGCTCAATAACAGTGTTTTTATTTTGGTATTATGTGTAAAATTTTCAAGATTATTTTGTTTTGCAGTTGTTTCATTTCAATCAACTTCTGTTCCTTTTTGGGAGGAAGAGTATGTAATATCTTCTAAAATATTTGAGGATACTAATTAGAAGTTCAAGAAAATTTTTTTCGTATGTCTGACATTGTTACCTATTATCTAGTTTCCCCTCCCTCCCTCCCTCCCTTCCTGCCTTTGCTTAATTTGGTCCCTTTCAGGGGAGAGGGGCTTTTGGGGAAGGGTGGGAAATTTTTTCCAGTGGTTGATGATGCTTGATTATCTGTTTATATTTAAGATTATGGCATCAATAAATGAATAGGAAGCTCTGTGGGTTATGTTTGTGTACTGGGACAGGGGGAGGGTGACGTGTGTGTGTGGGGGGGGCGGTCTTTCTTCTGAGGCCACTCCCTTTCTTTGGGGAGGAAACTTCCTTTTCCCTGCCTGGATCTGGAGCTGGGCTTTGTCTGTGTCCAGGGCAGAGGAAGGTGCCTGGGATCCAGTGATTCCATTTGCAGACTTTCAATTAGTCCTATTACTTTCAATCCAGATGACTTTCTTCTATTCTCTGGTGTACCTGGAGTTTGAAGACGGATGCCTCTACCTTTCTGTTCCCAGAGAGAACACCCTTCTGGTCTCCTGGCCCAGGGACACCCTGCAGGCTGCTGGTGAGGGGAGGGAGGCTGTCCGTTTCCACCTTTCAATGACACACCCTACTTCCTTTTTCTCTGGCATGCCTGGCCTTTCTGATTTTAGAAACCCACAAGATCCTTGGCCTTTCAATGGAGAGCTGTTACCTCTCCTCCATCTACCTGCTCTCCCACCTTCCAAAAGTCTGCTGCAGTCTGTTTCCTGTGTTGCCCCGTTTTTTCAACTGTGGGGGAGGAACAAACTTTCCCTCTAACCCTTCAAGGTTCTTCTGGGTCGTCTAATAATCAAATAGACATGAGAGAGATTAACAAGAGAAAATCACCAAATTTAATACATACATATGTGTGAGAACCGCACATACATGAGAGAGTCAGAGACCCCACAAGCACAAGACGTTCGCAGATAGAAAGGGGAATTGAGGTATATAGGACACTAGGTAAGGCGCCTTGGGGGCTTCAAAGGGTCCTGGCAGAATGATAAGAAGAGCAGATGTTTAGTAAGTAGAAGTTTGCCTGCCGTATAGGTGGGTCAATTATCTCTGAAAATCTCTTATTATGGGAAAAGCCCCTAATTCAAGTTCTTCTAGGTAGTTAAAGGGAGGGACAGAAGTTTCTCTTGAGCCTGCAGCTAAAATTGCCTCTAGCTCAAAGTAATCTGTGTACCCCTTCTGAACCGCCCCCCATCCTTCTGGTTTATAACTCCCATATCCCCCCACCCCCCACTCCCCTTTGCTTTCGTTTGAGTGGGTCTTTAATCAGAAGAATTTTGCTGGCCTCTTTTGAAAGGATGGCCTTCCACCAAATAAAAGGGAATAATATACGCCCCATCACAGCCAACACAATAGTTTCTGTGCCTGACTGTTCACTCCGGCAAAAACAACGCGAGCTGGAAAACTGAAGCCTTTTGGAGGGGTTCGTGGGAGCTTCCACTGTGGAATTCAGCATTTCTTCCCCGTGCTCCTAGCCTCTCACTGTTTGACCTTCTCCCCCTCTCTTGGGTGGTGCCAACTTCCTGCAGCTTTGCCTTAGTGACAACACTCCTTTCTCCAGCTCACAGTCCTTTCATTTTGTTGTTGTTGTTGTTCCCAGGTATAGGGTAACCAGATTCAGCAAACAAATACGGGACTGTCCAGTTAAATTTGAAATCAGATAAACAACAGATAGGACTTTTGGTAGTATGCAATATTTGGAACATACTTATACCAAAATGTTTTTACTGTTTATCTGATATTTAAATGTGTCCTGTATTTTATCTGGCAACTCAATCCAGGTGGCCTTTCTTTTAGTCAATGCAGGTCAAGGTAGGCCTCAGCAGTACAAAAGGGCTTTGTCTTCACACCATTTCTTTTTTTAAAAGGACCTACTGCTATTTACGTAACATATGGCTGGCTCACACCATGCAATGTAAATTAGAGCCTGCTTATTCATTGTCAAATTAGGAACTCAACCATATTTCTCAGCTGTCTTCAATTCCCCAGCCTCAGATGCAAGAAATAAATGTGTTGTTCTAATGGTGTTTATGCCATTGTGCCGCCTTTGTTCATTGTCTGTACCCACTCTGGGCCGCGGGGCAAGATAGCCTTACCATCCTACTGTGACACTGTATGTGTGTGTCAGCATCTCTGGTTTGTTCTTTGGAGGGTTTGGAGGTAATTCTTACCAGATCTTGGTTTTTCAGAACATTACCACATCCTGTTGGTTTCTTTATAGGTGCTGGCAGGTGACAATTCCCATACGGAGCAGAAATTGTTAGTACTGTGTGCCCAAGACCATGAACTTGACAAAAAACACTCGTCCTAAAGAAAAACTCAATTAGGATTGAACCAATTCCATGAAAGGAGACAGAAAACGAATGTAAACTGCTCAGGAAAGCAATTCACAGAATAACATTAACATTTTCATCTAATCCCCATGGAATTGTCCTTTTTTTAGGTCATTTCCTTAAAGATATTCTTTGCAAATTATAAGCCTGTCCTTGTTATTTCACTTCCAATTCGCTGTCAAGAACTCTCCCGGCTACATTCCTGAGGAGATCCAAGGGGGTCAGCTATTAACAGAGGTAGGCTAAATATATCCCTTCCGGGAGCCTCCCATCTTTGCTCCAGAGTCACATCCTCTGTCAGCTGGGGCTAATTTCCTTTCTGCTTCCCTTCCACCCACAGGGAAGTCTCACCAGAGTCCTCAAGGGTCAGCCTCAGAGGTGATGACGAACTGAGAGACTTCTTCAAGGCCCGTCTATTTACCTGACATGGTTGGCTCACCCACCCAGCCTTGTCCCTTCACTAGTACACACATTTACACCTCAGCTGTATATCCTGGCTCCATGTAAAAATAAAGCACACCACTAACTTAGCAACAAAGCCTCATGCTAAAGGAGGGTTTCTATATGTGGGATTTATGGGGTTCAGCAAATGGTGGGGAATTTTCCCTTTTCCCCCCTGCTAACAAGAAATAAAGGTCTTGGAGCAGAGAGTCTGAAATGGGAAGTTATATTTCTCCTTCAGCGTTCTTGGGACTAAGGAATCTCCCCAGGTGTGGGACTTTTAGTGCTAAAACCAAACCTGTCTTGGGCAAACCAGGACAGCTGGTCACCCTCTGTTCCCTTGCCCACCACCACCCTGCAAATTCCCTTCACCATTCTTTCTTACATGAGTTGAGAGGAGAAATGGGGAAAGAGGTCATAGCCCAAAATTGAGCTTTGGAAGTTTTTGCCAAACAAACACAATCCAGATATTGGGGGGAATTTCACATTAAAGCAGCATAAGGTGTAGGCAATACTTTTCTTTGAAGGTATTTGTGAGAAAAGGAACTTGAAGAGATTGAGGGGAAATAATGTAACAATACTTTTCATTTATAAAACCCATCTAAAGAGCTACTTAAAATGTTTGTGTATGGCTTGTTTGTTTGCATTTTGCTTTTACAGTTAAAGTCTCTAATAAGTAAGAAATAAAAAAATATATAGTGTGATAAAAAATCTGTAGTGTTTGAACCCAGAACCACAATCTAATTTTAGCAAATCCTCCACCTACCATTTCAGACTTCACGACCCATGGCACACTACTGCCACCTGGTGGCAGTGTACATAAATTAAGTCCTGACCATCCACCCCACTTCCCCATTTTTGGGGGGTGTGTGTGCTGAGAGCTTCCCTTTTGGGAATTGAATCTTAAAGACCAAATTATGAAGATACCAATTTGTCTCATATAATACTATTGTCCTTATTTGAAATGCAGGGGCAATTTGGAGCAAAGACGATGTATTTGTATTTGTTTTATGCTTCATCTTGTGAAGAAGTACTGAGCCCATGAAACCTTATAAAATAATTGATTACATTAATCTCTTAGAGAATATAAGAGTATTGTAAGCACACACCGTGAAGTGCATAATTTGTGAAAATACCATAAGTGCGTAGATCTTATTAGATTATAATAAATACAATTTGTAAGAAATTTATTAATCAGTCATGGTTCATCATACCCATTATCACGTTGAGTTCCACAGTTATTAGTTCACATCAGAGGATTTCACTGTGATTACTTTTTTCTTTATATTATTTTTTCTTCTTATTTTGTTAATTTTTCAGCATCTGAAATAATTGCTCAAGTTCATAGATTATTTTATCAATAACATACTTTTTGGGAGCAGAAGACTCAAACCTGGCTTGTGCATTTTGTTCCTTCTTTGAGGAACTGATTTCATTTGCCTAGGGCTGGGTTTCCAGGTCTGTGAAATTGAGATAATAATTCTATATGTCATCCACACTGGTGTAAGAGTCAAATGCTGTGTGTGTGTACACACACGCTTGGGCGCATGCTCTGTTATCCAGATGCTAGCTACAGGGGCATTATTATCATTTGCAAATTGAAGACAAAGATTCCAGATCTTACTTCCTAGCCCCTGGCTGTCTTCTGTCCTCTATTTATATCCCAGGACTGAGTTTCCTTGGAATATACTCAGGAATTCTAATTCCCTCTCAGCCTGCGGGTCTTCATCCCTGCCAGGACCTTCCCCAAACCCCTAACCCTCACATCTCACACCAGATAAAAGTTGCCACAAGAGAAGGGGCACGAGGTCTAGCCCAGGTGTAGGGTTCCGTGGGGTGGGGAAGGTTTGGGTGAGAGTGGATGAGATCCACAGTCTGTGACCTGGGTGTGTGGCCACAGAGGGCATAGGTAGAGTTAAAGGAAATGGCAGGACTGAGGGGGTGGGGAGAAGAGCGCGCTGGCTTGTTCTTGCAGGGCTCATACAGCTCCTACTTGGTTCTGCAGGACCAAGTAGCATGCATTTCCAGAAAACCACTTTGATACCACACTTTATCTTACTAACCTAATTTTATTTTTGTCTTCATCTTGATCTCTTCTTAAAATGAAGAACAAAAACAAAAACTTGCCTCAAATCTTCATTTGGCATGAAGTTGAGATTTCCAGCATTTTGGCTGCTTTTATAAGCATTCAAATTCACTGTTGTTTTCAGTCTCTAATCGCCTTCCCAAACTCTCTTCTGTGTAAACTGACAACTCAGGATTCACCTCTTGGCTCCTAACGGCATTGCCACCCTTGACGATGCAGCTTCTGACAAGCATCCATGTTGCTGGAAGGCTGCCTTCCAGCTCATGGAGCTCTATTATTGTTCCGGGCCTGGAGCCGCCGCTGAGCTTCTTCCAGAAAAAGAAGGAAGGAGAAGGAGGAGAAGAAGAAGCATTTCCATCTGCAGATACTCTTCCTGCTGCTGAGGCCCTTGCTGCTGTCTGGGCAAGAGCACACGTTGGGTTTGAAACCTTCCAGAACTAAAGGTCAGTCTGCCCCCTCTAAATCCGCTGAGGACGTGCAACACCACGGAAATGTGTTCGGAGCTTGCTTCATCCATTCGCAGGGCACACCTGTGCCAAAACCTTGCTTTAACACATTTGACACTGGAGAAAGAAGGCCCACCGGAGGTACCGACAGATGTGCGTCCAGACGCTCCAGGCTGCATCCGGTAACTGCATCGGAAGAGCCAGAACACCTGGGCCCCATCTTCAGCGTGGCTGGTAGAAACATTTCTGAGATACAATTGTCCTTTAGAAAATATTGCACAGGGACTTTATACATTTATAAAGCTTTCCTATGTTTGGAAACCATAACGAGTGATACTGTCTACTATCTCATTGAAGACCTTTCATCTAAAACCCCAATAAAAATCTTTT
Organism: Rhinolophus sinicus; assembly: GCF_036562045.2. Taxonomy (NCBI): domain Eukaryota; kingdom Metazoa; phylum Chordata; class Mammalia; order Chiroptera; family Rhinolophidae; genus Rhinolophus; species Rhinolophus sinicus. The sequence goes on from NC_133753.1 coordinate 51,335,720, forward strand.
GCATGAGATTATTGACAGAAAACATTTGTCTCTATAGATAAAATTCTGGTGTGAAGAGAAAAATTACATAATCCGTCAACATTTTCCTCCAAGTCTTGGGTACCAGATAGCTTAAATTCATTGTCCAAATGTTCTCATCTGCTTGTCAGGTGCCTGACACATATTTTCTTTCAGCTATTTTTTTAAACTGGATGACGTGTCTGTCTGTCAATCTCTCCATCCATCTATCCATCCATCCATCCATCCATCCATCCATCCATCCATCCATCCATCTATTTTTTGTTTGTTTGTTTGTTTTGACTGAGTTTTAATCTGTAAAAAGGCCCAAGTCCCTGGCAGAAGTGATATATAGGTATAGACTAAACTTGAAACTAATTCCTCAGATTGTGGAAGAAATGGTTGTTTCAAAATTGCAATAATTTTCTCACGTAGTTACACTCAGACATTCTTTAAAGATTGTGTGGTGAAACACAGAGACCCAGAAATACATCATGGGACCAATTTCTACTTTTTTGATGGGAGAGTTGCCCTAGGTGAGTGGGGTGGCACAGTGCAGAGGGCCCAGCAGCAGTGGGCATGTCCAGAGGGCAGGGGAGCCAGCAGGTGTACCCTGAGGAACTGTTTTCTGTGCCAAGACCTTGGCTGTATTCCTGCTGCCTTGGGTTTAGCCCACATTCCTGGTCTGGCTCTTCTTTCTGGCCAATTCTGTGAGCTTGGTCTCTTGGTACCTGGTATGGTGCCTATAGATTTCCTTTCTGCTTAAGTTAATCATGTTGAGTTTCTATTGCTTGCAACCAAGAACTCTGACTCACACTTCAGCAAATTAACTAGTTCAGTGAGTCACTTACTCAATCAGTATTCCCTGAGCAAAGTACGCATGTAAAGTAGGTATTATATTTCTTCGTTTTATGGATGCAGACATTGAAGCTCATGGAATTTAAGTTTTGAAAATTAATATTATAATCTAGTGTTTGGTGTTGGAAGTGGTGTTTTCCATTTCTTCATCATCTCCCTGTAGGCAGCAGAGTCAACATTTCGTCTCCAATCCTAGAGGCTTTTGAAGTCTCATCACTGGGAAAATGCCCACAATCAAGACCCCAGTGTCACCTACCAGGTTGGAGTTGTGCCCCTTGTCCAGGAAGACCCGGATGGGATGGCCAAAAGACTCTTCAGCAGTAAGAGCTCATAGGCCCCAGTGTGGGAGAATTTCGGTGGGACATTTTCTGAACAGCACCACTGGGAGGGCAGGGAGGGATCAAAGTTATAAAGTTGGCTCCTATAAATCATGTTGTGTCTGTCATTTTAGCAAACTACTCTAACTAGAATTACCAAAGAGAAACTATTTGCAAATTAATTCCACTAAAACAAAGGTAGAAATTCTTGTTTTAAACCACCCAGGATATTTGATTTATCATCCTTAAATATTTAAAACATAAAAATTATATAGTATAATATAACAAACGCCCAGGTATCCAATGTTCAGAGTTAGAAATATCAACCTCATAGGGCATGATTAAATAACTTAATACATATAAAGTGTGTAGAACAGTGCCTGAGTAATAGTAAATACTGAATAAATGCTAATTAATATGATATCTTCATTTGCTGTATTTTCTTTTGATGTTTTTAAGAAGAAATATGACATTACTGTTACAGTGAAGGTTCCTTCTGTAAACTTCCTAAATCCATGTTTTTATAAATTACTACATACCAGTATGTGTATGTATTTTCATAAATAATATAAAATGCTTTGAAGTTTTAAACTTATAAATGGCATAATACTGAAACGTAATTCTGTATTTTTAAAAATCATCATATTTTTTGCTATTTACATAGGTTAAGATGGATAGAAAGGTAAATAATAGATTCATAGATGATAGAGAGATAGTATATTTGTTTTATGGCCTGTATGACATTCTATCCTATGCATTGGTTTGCTATTGGTCAATACTATTTGTACTATTGTGGTGTATCTTTTTTTCATATTTTGGCATTTTCGTCATTAACATATATCTGGATTGTATTTCTACCAGTATTTTAACAGATGGTTCAATAATTTTATTAGTTGTGATTACTAACTACATAATTGGACTCATTTCTACTATATCCTTTCTTGTGATCTATCGAATTGATTGAGTTTTTATTATATATTTCACACATGTTCCCTTCTTCTACTTGTTTGGAATTTATATTTTATATTTCTATTACTTTAGTAATTTTCTTTACATTTTAACATGTGCACTTAACCTAATTAATCAGTGTCTACATCCTCTTTCTCACAAAGATCTTAGAATACTGAACGCAAGCATCTCCTACCATTTTCATACTATTGTCTAACATTTTACATGCACATTTTCTTTAAATTCTCCAGTAATTGTTATTATTACTATTATTATTGATGACTTTTTATTTAGAGTTACTCATTACTTGTACCAATTTACTAACACAATTTACCAATTGCTTCCTTCACCATTGTTCTTGCATCCCAACTCTTCATTTCTTTCATACTGATGTATATCTTCTGTAGTAGTGAGCTCTGAAATTTTATATGTCTGAAAAATTCTTTATTTCAATCTCATTCTTGAATGGCACTTTAAATGAGTTTATACTTTTAAGTTGAGAGTTATGCTCTGTCAGAACTTGAAGGCATTATTCCATTTGCTTCTGACATTTATTGTTGTTGATGGGAAGTCTGATGGTAGAAATTCTTAATCTGAAACCCACTCTTGCTCATTGTGCAGTTTTCAACTTGTTCTTGGAATGGGTTATTTTCTAATTCTACATTCCTTTTTTTTCACTACAAGTATGGCCACTTACCGTCATCTCCATCCTTGGGGGAGTTATTTAACTTGTTGCACTGACAATTATGACATTTTTCAGTTTATAATCTGGAAAAGGCAAAGGTAGAGCTGGCCTCACAGGCTATACTACGTAGGGACTCAAACATCGTCAGATCTCTCTCTTAATCATCATGTGTTGGCTTTATCTCTTCCTACCGTATTTCCCTGAAAATAAGACCTAGCCGGATAATCAGCTCTAATGTGTCTTTTGGAGCAAAAATTAATATAAGGCCTGGTCTTATTTTACTATAATGTAAGACCGGGTCTTTAACATAACATAATATAATATAATATAATATAATATAATATAATATAATATAATATAATATAATATAATATAATATAATATAATATAATATAATATAATATAATATAAAATATAGTACAATACCAAGTCTTATATTAATTTTTGCTCCAAAAGATGTATTAGAGCTGATTGTCCAGCTAGGTCTTATTTTCGGGGAAACATGGTAGTACAGATCAACTTTCTCCACTCAACAGGGGAAGTGGCTACCAGCATTTACACGCTCTTTATCCTCAGAGCTTTGCTACCAGAGAGGAAAGACCTTTTCCCCTTAGTTCTAATTTTTACCTTCTTTAGAAGTTTCTATAATTGACTTTGATCAGGTCATGTGTTCATCCTTGGGCCAATCATTGTGGCTTAAATATCCACATGTAAAAAGGTAGCTACAGTGATTTGGATCTACATTTTATAGTGTAGAAAAGGATGAGAAAAATAAATTGTTCCCCAAAAGAAGGGGACATTATGCCCAGAAGAAAGAAAAGGTGCTTGGCTAATAAACAATAAATATTTATTGAGCACCTACTATGTGCCAGACAGCATGTTTAGAAGTAGGAGCCAGAGCTATGATTGTTCTAAAAATATAAACTCTTTGAAAATTTTCAGAAATCTTGTGGAAAGCTTTGGATTTCCACAGAGCATGGAATGGGGCTTCAAGCCAATCTCAGCCAGATCGCAATGGGTTGGTGATATCTGGGTTACATTGTGCTTTAAATGAAACAAAAATAAAGTATTATCTTTGATGGTAAGTAACTCTAGGGATAGAGACTTTTCTCCCCAGAACTTTTGACTAGTGGCATCAGTGTTCCTTTTTTTTTTTTTTTTTTAAACACTTTTATTTATTTAAGTGTGTTTTCCGAAGACCTATCAGCTCCAAGTCAAGTAGTTGTTTCAATCTAGTTGTGGAGGGCGCAGCTCACAGTGGCCCATGTGGGGATCAAACCGGCAACCTTGTTGTTAAGAGTACCGCGCTCTAACACACTGAGCTAACCGGGTGTGCCATGGCATCAATGTTCTTAATAGTTAAGTAAGTTGGTAAGGAACTAAAAGGCAGTATGATAAAGTGCAACACAGTATATTTATTGTCAGAAGATTTAGTGTCTAGCTTTGATTCTCCTCGAACTGGATGACTCCGGGTGTCTCAGGTTGGGTTCTTCAGGAGGCAGACTATGATTGTGGTCGGTGTGTAGGAGGTTTACTAGGGCATCAACACCTTGAGATCCACACCAGTAAGGGAGGAAGCAGGATTGCGCAGAGGGAGAAGTTGGGCCTGGATGCAGTCACAAGGGCTCAGCCTGCCCCATGGGCGCTCTGCCGCCCGAGTGGCCCTTCGGAGTTGTCCTAACAAGGGGATGGGGTTTTATACCCCCATATCAACCTGTGTTTGGATAGAGACTCGCATGTGAGAGGAATTGGATCCTTATTGAGGCCGCTCTTTCCAGCCCAGGACAAGCCCCATGGGGAGTAGCTGGCTCAGCAGGGTTGGCATTTCTAGAGCTGAGATTCGTTCTTTAGTCCTGAAGGGGAATCCAGGCAGCACAGACAGCACCCGCTACATGGGGTAAGTCATTGCACCCCTCTGAGCCTCAGTTTCCACAACTGTAAATTGGTGAGATTGGCTCACTTGGTCTCTGAGTCTATTCCCAACTCAAAAAATCTTCCGTTATAGTGTCAGGTACTTATTGGTTCTTGTTTCCTGAAGTCTCATTTCATAAATATGCCTTTGAAAATAACTGGTGATTCATGAAAAAGAACGAGAAAGATCTTTATGAATGGATTTGTAGTAACTTTTAGGATATATTGTTAAGTGAAAGAAACAAGTATATAGTAGGATATTCTGTGCCCAGAAAGAAAGGAAAATGGTGTGTGTTTGTCTATATGTGTGTGTGTGTGTGAGTGTGTATATATGTTGCAAAAAGAAACACAGGAAGGATAAACCAGAAATTAATAAAACCTACAAGGGGGAGGAGTGGGACTGGGGTTTGGGGAATGGATATGGGTGCTTGTGAATATCTTATATACTTGGAAAATTAAATTAAATTAAAAGGTATGGAAAGACGCAAACTCTAGTTGAAGTATTATTTAAAAAATGAATCTAGCTATATTGTATTGCTAAAATAACCACATAGAAAAAGGAATTGATTCAAGTAAATTTTGATGTCAAGACTCTAGCTGACCACCCCTTAGTAGATAAACTCTAAGAACAAAAAGAATTTCAATGACATTTAAAGCTTTATTATGTTTATTGGTTATTAGCAATGTTAGTGTTATAATTTTGAAACTATATAAAAAATTGTAGGATAAAGCAAATAAGTAGATATAGCAGTATTTGGAATTAAGACTTTACTGTAAGAGAAAGTAAATAAAAGTAGAATATAAAAGAAGTTTAAATAAGCAGTTTATATGAGATTTAAATGTATGAATTCTTAAATATATATATTTCCTAGCTTTGCCCACCTGTAAGGACTTACAAGTAATGACACTTAGGAGCAACGAACACCCAGACTGCCCAAATCTTGATGTGAATATCATTTTCCATTAAAAAAAAACAAGATTCTTTGGAGAATGGCTGAATCCAGGGCTAGGGAAGGAAAATATGAAACTAATCAGAAATACTTTACAGTGCTAGACAACAAGGAAAAGCTCACAAACCAATGTTTTCTTATAAAAAGGACACAGGATCCATCTAAAGAGGCTCCCTTTAGCCAAATTTGGGACCATTTGGACATCAAAAAGAGTAAAGAAAGTGAGTATAACACATTAAATAAAAAAGAAATTCATGACACCATAGTAATATGAGGGAAAGGGAGAAGGGAAGTTAGGGGGGAGAGAGAGAGAGAGAGAGAGAGAGAGAGAGAGAGAGAGAGAGAGAGAGAGAGAGAGAGATTCAGGGAAAGAGAGAGATGGAGAGACAAAAAGAGAGAAAAGATGGAGAGAAGGAGAGACAAAGAGAGACAGAGAGAGAGATGGAGAGAGAAGGAGAGACAGGGAGAAAAGAAAGAGAATAAAAGGAAAGCTCATGTTTACAGAAGAATGTTAGCTAATAAATATAGAAGGAAGGACAGCGTGAGATAATACCTGCAACCCCAACATAATGATGGAGTAAGGTAAGGATCTTCGATGGTTACTAAAATAGTTGGGGGAGAAGTTTGGGGTAACAGTTTATTCACATGGTGCCAAAGTATTACTCCACAGATTACTAAGGACAAAGGAGGAAAAAACATAACTTCATTCAAGAGATTTGGTCATCACCGCCTTAACCATCTCAAATTTACCATCATGAATACTGGGGCAGTCTGACATGTAGCTACTGGTACAATGCGACATGAAGAACGCAACGTTGCCTATGAAGTGTTCTTCCCAGAGATGTTTAACGTGAATCTGAACAAGTTGCCAAACCTGCCTTTCAGTGTACAGGAAATATAGGAACACATTAAATTTCTCCATGAAGAAACAGCCTTATCTAGAATGTGTGAAATGTTCTACAAAATAACTGGACTCCTCAAAAAGTCAATGTAAATAAATTTTAAAAAGGAAAAGCAAAAAGAGAAAGATGAGCACGACTCAATATTTTAAAACTTTAAAAGGTAAAAAATGTAAGTGCAAGAATTTGGTACAATTTTAGAAATATGAATAAAAAATGAATATTAGATTATATGAGATATTATTTTCTTAGAAGTGATTATGATATTGTAATTACATAGAAAAACGTCCTTATTCTTAGATGCATGGTGAAGTATTTAGTGATGAAATGTGATGAATGGCTGCAACTTAATTTAAATGATTTGACAAAAAAAAAGTATATATTTTTTCCTTCTGTATTTCCTCCGTAGATGAATAGATAAATAGATAGATAGACGATAGATAGATAGATAGATAGATAGATAGATAGATAGATAGATAGATAGCAACAGAGACAGAAAGATAAAGCAAATATGGCAAAATGTTAATAATCGGTGAATCTGGGTGTTAATTCAATTTTATATTTTCTATAGACTTGAATTTTTTCAAAATAGAAAGTTAGGAGAAAATGCCTAGCTATAGAACAAAAGAGTCCTTAGGTTTTTATCTTCTAAATCTTTCATTTTGTAAATTGTAAAATTAAAACCCAAAGAGATTAAGTAGCTTTCCCAAGGCCACAGAGTTAACAAATAAGAGAACTTGGCCTCTGGTGTTATTTCTACTAGTCTTTGCTGTCTTTCATGAAAATTAACCTCACTTTCTTGGCATGTAAAATGCTTTTTAATCTCTTCTAATATCATGTTGGCTTTTCCACATCAAAATGACTGGGGGGAGGCTAGGAATACACAAGGCATTAACATTGGTCCCCTATCTCCTCAGGGCCATGGTGTCTCCTACTTTTTTGACCTTCGCATCTATCTGGATTACAAAATGCCTTGGCTCTCTCAATATTCCCTCATACTCTGTCCCCATGTCAATAACCAGGGCTTCACTGTCTCCTTGTTAACTTGGTGCTGCTCTTACTGACATGACCATAGCATTTTTCTTAATATTCTTTGGCTGATTTTTAAGAAAAGCTTCTTTGCATTATTGAAACATCAAAACATAACCAAGTCAACATAATCATATCTTGACCACTGACCGTGCTAACTAGAAACCTCAGTTTGAAACAAAAGGCTACATACACTAAGGGCAGCAACATCCCCCAATCTCCAAAAGGGTAGCTGGAAACACACCAAATTATAAATTAAACCATCAGGCTGAGCTTGCCCAAGAACATTTTGCAAGGTAGTGAAACAATAAAAAAATAAACATGTTGCCCAATCAGCCCTTCTTACCCCAAAGAAAGGGAGACTGGTGGAGAGGTCCAATGGAAATCAAGCATAAACTACGGGGCTTATGCCTCCTGAGTAGAGACGTGAAAACAACTCAAGGATCTTTAAGAAGTTGGGATTGAACTCTTCTGCTAGTTCCCTCCAACCCCTTTGACTTCGCCTTTTTTGTTTTTCATTTTAACATTGCATTATCTTTTTCCTGCTCTGATGTGCCAGCAATTTATTTATCTTCTTTGACTGGAACAAAATGATTTTTTATTCTTAACATGTATAAAAAGTTTGGTATAAAAAATTCTAGACACTTAACTCCTCTCCCCCCACCCAGTTGTTGTATACAATGAATGGCTTTTCAATGAATATTTAATAAAGGTAGCTGTTAAATAAAAATGAATGTTATATATAACATTGCGACATGTTGTTTTCTACCTTGTAAAGAAAAAATATGGAAGTGTGGAATGTGTAATGTAGAGTCAAGCTGGAAGACTGTGGCAAATTAAATGGTTCAGGCACGAAGCAGGCAGAAAAATCTAAAGTCATCAAGGAGAATTGGAGGATATTCTAGATATTGCAAAATTATCCCTGGAGGTTCACTGTGTTTGCTGAGTAAGGTCCTTAGAAAAACCATCCTGTGGGTTTATATAATTGGCACATTCCCTCCAAATGAGAGACATGATTTCTTCTCCTGAATTTATTGAGCTGTTTCCCAATTCTAGAATGTTGTGTGTCTGCATATGGAGCTCTAAAATTAGCTTTAAAAGCAGGCATAACAAGCTGCTGGCCTGGATTTTATTTGGTCTGTGCAGTCTTTTTAAAAATCAGAAATTTGCACATAAAACTCAGACTTCCAACTTCTCTTGACATATCGGGAGATCTGGTAACACTGGGCTTGAATTTCCTCTTGGTAAATGTTTATTGTCTCCGATGGCCATGAACGCTGTGGTTTGCCACAGTCTCTAGAAGTCCTTGTTATCCTATATTCAGACAGATTTATTTAAATGGCTGGCTCCTAGAAGCATCTGAGCTTGAGATCTGTGTTATCCAGCTTCAATTCATTTAGATAAAACAATTTCTTTTGACAAGGATAGGTATTTGCATCTGTTAAGGCATTTTACATTACATTATTTTATGTACTCCTCCAAACAACCCTTTGAGATAAGTGTAATGATTATAGCCACTTCAAAGGTATGATTCTGAATCTTGGAGAGGCTGTGTAACTTGCCCATAGTCACATCGTAAGGAGCAGGCCCAGGATTCAAACCCAAAGCCTATGCTGTCAAATAACTGAGGAAAAGAGAATGTTAAGGTCACAGTTATCTACAGCGAATTTCCTTGAAGAGCAAGAAAGCAACATGGTAGCATCAAAGGGCCATGGGTCAAAGACCCAAGAATTAGGATTGAGAACACAGACTTGCTTTTCTGAGGATCTTACCACTTATTAGTTGGTAACCTTGGGAAATCCCCTTCCCTCTCTCGGCCTCGGTTTCACAATCAATAAAATGAAGGGGCTAGGAGGTGGGGGTGGGCAGTAAATGAGGAGCCCTCTAAAAGCCCCTGACCTTCTGGTTACTCTGTTCGGTTCCTAATCTGAGAAGACTTGTTCCTTTTCTTTGGCTCCCTCTGCTGGTCAAAGAATGAGAGAACACACTTGTTGCCCAAGCCACTTCAGGTTTAATTCAATTATTTATGGAGGGACTGTCCTATACAACATCATGGTGGGCTCCTGGTTAACTAGTGAGGAGAACTAGAAATGATTATGAGTTACTTTCTGATCACTAATGAACAGAGCAAAAGAAATGAAGGTGTAAAGCAACTCAAGACTCTATTACACATATGAAAATCATGGACTCAGAAAATGCCATAAAAATCATAATCATGAAAATAATGATAGCTAATATTACATACAGAAGATAGTCTAGGCACTATCTAAGGTACTTTGTTTTCATTTCCATTTTATCCTTAAAGTAGCCGTTTTATCAAAGTTGCCGTTTATTATCCTCACTTTGCACTGGGAGGGAGGTTAGAATCCAATCCCTTCCTTTTACAGATGAAGAAATTGAGGCCTAGGGATGTTAAGTGACTTACCCAAAGTCACACAGCAGCTGACTGTTGGCAGAGCTACGATTAGAAGCTAGTCCAGAAATCTTGTTATTCCTTTATCCAGCTTCTCCAATTTAAAATCTGGCTGAGGAGATAGGACTAATATAACAAGAAATAAGTAACAGAAGGAGGAATATAATTTAGAAGCTGAGATTTCAAGAGCTGAAAGGGGCCTTGGAGGCTATAGAGTATGACTTCCTGCTCAGGGAGAAACTTCTTTGTATACCTCCAGACAACTGGGAACTTAGCTGTTGAGTTGAAACCCAATTCTAGTCCCAATTCTAGTCTATTTTGTTCCCTGGAGCTAAATAGGATATATCTAACCACTCTACACAGTCCTTCAAGAGTTTGAAAACGATTCTTGTGAACTTATAAAACATCATGTCTGTGCTAAAATCCCCCTAAGTTTATTTAAATCTTTCATGTTATACAAGGATTTTAGAACATGATCCCTTGTAAACCTGGTTGTCCTCTCCTGTTAAACACCAAAGATGGCTTCCAATGATTGACACCTCCTGGTATTCCTGTCCTTGTGTAGTCGCTCCCATACTGAATTTTGACTGTCCTTTGACATATAGAGAATAGGCAAAAGTGACTATGCTAGTTTGGGATTTAAACCTTAAAAAAGGCTACCGAATTTTATCTTTGTGCTCTTGAAAGCCACCATGTTAGAAGTTTAGCTACCCTGCTGGAGAGGAAAGCCCTAGAGGATGAAATACTACATGGAGAATAACTGAGGCCTCGGCTCTGTGAGTGAAGAAGCCATCTTAGATGTCCTGCTCATGGGCCTCCAGAATACTCCAGCCCCAGCTGCCAACCACTGCAACTGCAAGAGACACTCCACGCAAAAACAACAGAAGAGCACCCAGCTGAGCCCAACCAACCCACAGAATCATGAGAAATAAGAATAAAATTTTGTTAAGCTGCTAAGTTTGAGTGGTTTTTTTATATAGCAATAGATAACTTGAAACAATCCACTTAAAACACATTACCAGGACACAAATTGATCTGTCTCATGCTGAAGATGGAAGGAACAGTGCTTCTGTTTATCCTGACACTATTAACACTGTCCTGGATTTAATGGACATTTAGCAATCCTATCATCAGATGGAATGTACAGCCAACTATAAACCCCTGGCATGTGTCATAGAAAGACTGATTACTTCTCTCCAATATCTTTCTAAATGGTGTTATGGACTTGAATGAAGGTCTTTATTTTTTTTTTTCTTGATAATTTTCATTTTGTCTGTTTTGACATTATTCCAGCTTGATGAGATTTTTAGAACATATTTGAGTTCTATCATCTAATATAATAATTATCCCTGTGTTCTCTGCAGTTTGGCAAACATGTCATACATATTTTATCAAATCATTGCCAGAACCAGGCAAATTCAATCTTTTTGCAGAGTACTAAAGATCTCCTTCCAAGTAGATTTAGATACATTAATTGAGCAATACTTTTAGGAAATGGTCATTCCAGCTAAACAATCTACTCAAATCTATCATCCAATATTATGATTATCCTGCAATTTGACAAACATGCCATACATATTTTATTCAACTCATTGATCAAATTGCTGAATGGCACCGGGCAAATTCAGAGTCCTTTGGCAGGGCACTAAAAATCTGCTGAGCAGCTTTGCTCCATTAAGAAATGATCATTCCAGCTACAAGTCTGTTTAATCTGTTGTCCCCCAAGTTGCTTTTCTTCTTTTGTTTCACAATGACATTGCAGAGAAATTGACTTGCTAAAGTCAAGGAATATTTGCTCTCTAGATTTTTCCCTGAACTTTCTGGGTAAAATTTTCCAATAAAGTAGTTTAAATTTAGTCTGAAACAATTGGCTGTGGCTGCCAATCACCTCGTATAGTCTCCTAGGGAACACCACTTTATTTCCTACACAATCATGAACAATTTGTTTTAGAATTTGAAGAGCACAGTCTTGGCAATCAAACACATCTGGATTGAAATCCTAGATATTTTTACTGTGAACTAAGGCAAGTTACGCAACTTCTCTGACCATCAGTTTCTTTATCTATAAAATGAGAATAATAATTCTTTCTTCATGGGTTTGATATGACAATTAAAATGAGATAACGTATGCAAAGCACAAAGTACCATGCCTGGTATGTAATAATGTTGGGTTTTATTATTGTTATTGTTTTGTTATTGTAGTGATAAGTTGTTATTCAATCTGTAGTTTCTAAATTTTACCCCTTTCTTTTCACTTTTCTGAAAATTTGAATAACACATGCCTATCCCTAGTCTTACGGATCTGTGTTGAAGAATATAACAAAAATAAAAATAGTGCTGCTTTCTATCTGCCATCTGTTAACATTAACCATCTGCCCAAAGCTGTGGGCCTATCCCTTTTTTTTGTTCTTCATACTTCAAAATACTGATTAGAATGTGCCCCCCACCCCCACACCTACCTTGCACCTTTTGTAACCCTAACATGTTTTGCCTGTCTCAACTCATTGGGGCTCTAACTGCCATCAGACAGACCCATTCGGGACATTCTTTACGTTCCTTCCATATTTTGCATTGGTCTGTCATCACCAGGAGTGGTTTGGGCAAAACCTAGGCATCATTTAGCTCTGCCAGGATGGGGTAGGAAACCAGTCAACATTAAGAAGTCATGGCGGGGCGGCTGGGTGGCTCAGTTGGTTGGAGCGCGGTGCTCATAACACCAATGTCGCCGGTTTGATTCCCACGTGAGCCAGTGCGCTGCGCCCTCCACAACTAGACTGAAAGACAGTGACTTCACTTGGAGCTGATGGGCCCTGGAAAAATACATGGTTCCCCAATATTCCTCAATAAAAATTTAAAAAAAAAAAGTCATGGCATTCATGGTTAGGGAGTAGGATGCAGAAAAACAGGAAAGCACCCTAATCATGGGGGAACTAGGATACCAGGAGGGGAGATGGAAGAAAATTATAGTATGTAGCAAGGACCTGGGTACCAAGTCATAGAACCAAGCACAAGCCTAACATAGTGAAATGCCAGAAAGTACCAAACCCAGGGTTTCTTATATCTGATAATACAAGATTTTGGGTCCAAGTTGAATCTATAAGTAGTATTAGGTGGCCCCAGCAGTGGGGGTTACTGTGCTGCTCCAGCAGAGAGCCAAGCAAAGTACTAAGATATCCTCCAAGAGAATTTCCAAGATTCCTGACACTTCCTCATCCCATCCATTTCTTTTTTTTTTAAAAAGGTTTTTATTAAAATATAGCTAACATACAATATCATTTTAATTTCAGGTGTACACCATAGTCAGTCAACATTTATACACCTAAAGAGTGATCACCATAAGTCCAGCAACCATCTGACACCATATTACTTTATCACAATATTATGGACTATATTTCCTATGCTGTCCATTACATCCCCATGACTTATTTGTTTTATACCTGGAAATTTGAACCTCTTTTATTCTCCTTTCCCTCCCCCCACTTTTAAATTTTTTCCATTACAGTTGACATTCAATACTATTTTATATTAATTTCAGGTGTACAGTAGGTGGTTAGACATTTTTATAGTTTAAGAAATGATCCCCCTGACTAGTACCCACCTAGCACTATACATAGTTATTACCATATCATTGACTATATTCCCTGTGCTATACTTTACATCCCCATGATTATTTTGTAACTATCAGTTTGTACTTCCTAATCCCTTCACCTTTTTCACTCTGCCCCCAACCCCCTCTCATCTACCACCCCCACAAATCTAGTACCCATCTGACACCATACATAGTTATTACAATATTATTGACTATATCCCTTATGCTATACCCTACATCCCCGTGATTCCTGTTTTGCAACCAATTTGTATTTCTTAATCCCTTCCCCTTTTTCACTCACCCTCAACCCCCTCCCATCTGACAACCATCAATATGTTCTTTGTATCTAGGAGTTTGTTTCTGTTTTGTTAATTTTGTTCTTTAGATTCTACATATAAGTGAACCCACATTGCATCTGTCTTTCTCTGTCTGACCCTTCACACAGCACAGCACCTTCCAGATCTATTCATGCTGCTACAGGTGGCAAAAACCCATCCCCTCCTATGGCCAAGCAATAGTCCATTGTATATATGTACCACCCCCTCTTTATCCATTCTTCTATCGATAGACACCAAGGCTGCCTCCACATCTTGGCCGTTGTAAACAATGCTGCAATGAACATAAGGGTGCACAGGTCCCCTCGAAGGAACATTTGGGTTCCTTCAGATAAATACCCTGAAGTGGGATTACTGGGTCTTTCTTTGTCTCGTTATAGCTTTTGTTTTAAAGTCTATTTTGTCTGGTATAAGTATTGCTACTCCAGTCCTTTTTGTTGATTTTTTCATTTCCATTTTCATGAAATATCTTTTTCCATTCCTTTACTTTCTGTCTGTGTGTCTTTCAATCTGAAGTGATCTCTTATAGGCAGCATATGTAAGAGTCTTGTTTTCTTATCCATTCAGCCTCCCTATATCTTTTGAGTGGAGCATTTAATCCATTTACATTGAAAGTAGATATGTAGTTATTACCATTTTGTTATTCATAATTATGATCTTTTTTTTTTTTTTTCTGTCTTAAAGAAATCCTGCTAACATACCATGTAATACTGGTTTGGTGGTGATGAACTCCTTTAGCTTTTCATTTATCTGTCCTTTGATTTTAAATGATAGCTTTGCTGGGTAGAGTAGTCTTGATTGTAGGTCCTTGCCTTTCATCACTTTGAATGTTTTGTGCCAATCCTGTCTGGCCTGCAAAGTTTCTGTTGAGAAATCAGCTGACAATCTTATGGGAGCTCCCTTATAAACTACTAGTTACCTTTCTCTTGTTGGTTTTAAGATTTTCTCTTTGTCTTTAACCTTTGCTATTTTAATTATAATGTGTCTTGGTGTGGGCTTGTTTGGGTTCATTTTGTTTGGGACTCTCTGCTCATTTTGGACTTGTATGTCTATTTCCTTCACCAAGTTAAAAAAGTTTATAGTCATTATTTCCTCAAATAGATTCTCAATCCCTTGCTTTCTCTCTTCTCCTTCTGGTACCCTTATGATGCAAATATTGTTATGCTTGATGTCCCAGAGGTCTCTTAAACTATCCTCATTTTTTTGGATTCTTTTTTCTTTTCGCTGTTCTGATTGGCTGTTTTCTGCTACCTTGTCTTCCAAATCACTGATTCGATCCTCTGCTTTATCTAATCTTCTGTTGATTTCTTCTAGTGCATTTTTTTTTTCCAGTTATTGTGTTCTTCACTTCTTACTGGTTCTTTCTTATGGTTTTTTTTTTTTTTTTTTTTTTTTTTTTTTTTTTTTTTTTATTAATGCTTGCTATCACTTTGTTGAAGTTCTAAGTTCTTTGAGAATCCTTATAACCATTGTTTTGAATTCTGTCTCTGGTAGGTTACTTACCTCCATTTCATTTAGTTCTTCTGGATTTTTCTCCTGTTCTTTCATTTGGGACTCATTTCTTTGTTGACTCATTTTTGCTGTCTCTCTGTTTCTATGTATTAGATAGATCTGCTATTTCCCCCAGTGTTGGCTAGGTGGCCTTACATAGTAGGTGTCCTGTGGGGCCCAGTGGTACCATCTTCCTGGTCACCTGTACCAGGTGCTCCAGGAGTGTGCTTTGTGTCAGTTGTCTGTATCCTTCTGTTATATTGGCACATCAGTGGGTGGGATTGACCCTCAGGCTGATTGGCTGTGGGATTTGGCCATGTACACAATTTATGGGCTGCTGTGGGAGAGGCCTTACCCCACTGAGTGGTATTTTCCCCAGTGGGCTCTGGTGACTGTTGAGACTGCCCTTTGGGTGTGCCACTTGTGGGGCCAATTGGGTGGTGCTCTGCAGTGGTCTGAAGCCAACCTCCCAGTATGTTGATTCTGGGTCCTCTTGCAAGGGGCTCTGGTGCCGGCCCAGGTCACCCACTGCCTGTGACCAGCCAGAGACTACATAGTAAGAGCTACAGAGCAATTCGTGGTTGTTTGCTGTCTCTGCTAACCCTGGAGGCATGTGGGAGAGGCCGTGCTGTGAACTGAGGATGTCTGCTACCAGTACCAAGCCTGGGGTAGCTCCACAGAAAGCCAGGACACCCTGAGGTCTGCTGCCACCTGCTGACTCCCTTAAGGTTCAGCCCTTGATAAAGCCTCATGCGGTATGCAAGTTGGGTGTGACAGGGTCTCAGGGAGTCACTAGAGTAGGAGGAGTTGTGGTCACCAGGTTAATGTAAATTCTGGTTTGGAGCCAGTGCTGAGTGTGAAGATACTCAGCAAAAGTCTCAGAACACACTAAGGCCAGTTACTTTCACCTGGGGTCTGTGAGACTCTGATAGGTTTCCAAGAAAGAGTTCAATTTGGGTAGGGCTGGCTGCTCTTGGAGAAAGTGTCTCTAGTGTTGGGGGAGTTGGATGGGTCCCAGTGAGTCGGGGGGATTAGATGGGTCCCAGTGAGTTGGCAGGGCTGAGTTGCGGAACTCACCAGACCAATCAGATTCAGATTTGATTACAAGGGGGGAGGGCTCAATGCAGGAAAGATGGTGCCTGCCTGCCTGGCTGCTCGGAGGAGGAGCTCCTCACAGGGAAATAGTGACTGTTCTCCAGCCCTCAACCTGATGCAACACAACTCATTCTGCCCCCGTATGTCTCTGACACCCCCTGAGTTGCTGTCCCTTCGCTGGAGCCCAAGGTGAGTCCTTGGGGGTAAGAAAGTCTGTGCATAGTCTCTTTAAGAGGACAACTGGGTTTCTTGCAGCCTTGTGTCCCACCTGGATGGTTGGAATCTCTGCTGTTTTTCACAGCTAGATGTTGTGGGGGCTCTTCTTCCTGGCATCAGTGCTCTGGGCTGGGGGGGCTGGGGTGGGGCTGGGGGGTTCCTGCTTCTCTTGGGGAAACCTCTTCAGCCAAGATGTCTCTCCCAGTTTTCACAGCCACACGGAGGTTTGGGTTAGCCAGTTCCGTGTCTCCACCCCTCCTGCCAGTCTCGATGTGGCTTCTTCTTCAGTTGTAAAACTTCTGTTCAGCCAGACTGCAGATAGTTCTCCAAGTTAATTGTTCCATAATTTAGTTGTACTTTTAATTTGTTCATGGAAGGAAACAGGTGGTGTTTACCTACTCTGCCATCTTGCATCTCCTCCTCATCCCATCCATTTCTTCTAGCTGGTCCTGAATTAAATCCTGGAGAGCCCTTCTCTTACTGATTTCTGAGCATTTGAGAGATGACTTTATTGTAAGGCCAGTCAGACACCTATTAGACGCCTTTCTTTCAGCAGAATGACAATATTTGATGATAGGTGAGTGGATCCAGGTCACTAGTGACTCTGATGACTCAAAATGTCAATTTAAGGCTAGAACAAATCTGATAAGAATGGAGAGAAGCAGTGTTGGGTTACACTTCAGAAGGCAGTCATTTTTAATCCACTTTAATGACCCAAGGAAATGATACTAGTTATAATTCTCTGGCTGTCTGTAGTATCATGGTGCCCTAAAATGTCACTCAAAAGCCACCTAAGATTTCTGCCATTTTTACATCTTTTAAAACTGAGAGAAGTATTTTTAAACATGTTTTTTGAAACAGGTGGAGAAGTACACCTCCCCACAATCCCACTTCCTGGAGACAATCTCTTAAAATTTTGGAGTTATCTGAGCTAGCTTCTTTCTGCCCTCTTATCCTCCCCACCCCACTTCCTTTTGGTCTTTCCCCTTCTCTTTCTCTCTTTGGACCTCAGGGGCAGAGAGTTGAGTTATTCGTACTTCTCAGTCATGTACACTTCTCAACATTTGCATGTCCTTGGCTTTGCTTCTATTTTATTTTATTATTTTCCTCCTTTATCCTGGGATTTTACTCCCAGTCTCCTCTCCTACCACTGTTAGTCATTCTAAGATGCTATATTCTTATATTTGCACGCATCGGTGAAGAATATATTGTATTTATGTATTTTCAATTTACATATGTGGTACTTGCTATAGGTTGTGTTCTGTTTCTTTTTAATTTTTAACTCAACACTGTTTCTATGGTCTATTTATAGTGTGAGCTGTTTATCTGGCTTGTTGCTGCTGACTGCTGCGTGGTGTTTGATAGTATTTGTCCACCACATTTCATTTATCAATTTTCCTAGTGATAGACACTTAGGTTGTTTCTAACATCCTGCTTTCAAAAACAATACAATAAATGTCCCCATGCATATGCCTCTATGGATCTGATTATCAAATGTATATAGATAGGAGTGATCGTTTTGCAACACATACAAATATTAAATCATTATGTTATATACCTGATACTAATATAATGTTGTATATTAATTATACCTCAATAAAAAACAACTAATTGATTATTTAAAGAAGTGTATAGACAGGAGTGAGAATTCTGAGTCATAGGGGATATGCATATTTAGTATCACTAAGTGCTTCCATATTGTTCTTCAAAGGGTCATAACATTCTTTTTTATTGAGAAATGATTCATGTAGAATAAAATTCAGTCTTTTAAAGATTATAATTCAGTGGTTTTTAGATTATTCATAGAGTTGTGCATCTAATTCCAGAACATTTCCAACACCTCTCAAAGAAACCTGGTAAATATTAGCAATCATTCCCCATTTCCTCTCTCCCTTGCTCCTGTCAAATAGGGGTTAAAATTCTACTTTCTGTCTCTATGGATAGTTCACATAAATGGCATCACACTATATGTGGCCTTTTACATCTGGTTTCTCTCACTTAGCAAATTGTTTTCAAGGTTCATCCAGGTGGTAGCGTGCCTCAATACTTCATTCCTTTTTATTGCTGAATAATATTCCATTGTATAGAGATACTACGTTTATTTATCCATTCATCAGATGGTGGACATGTGGGCTGGTTTTATCTTTTTGGCTATTATGAATAATGCTGCTATGAAGATTCATGTACAAGTTTTTATATGGACATACGCTTTCAATTCTTTTGACTGTAGACTTAAGAGTGGAATTGTTAGGTCATATGGTAACTCTGCTTTAATTATTAGGACTTTTTCCAAAGCAGCTGGACTATTTTATGCTCCCACCAGCAGTATACATAGGATCCAATTTCTGTACATCCTCACCAACACTTATTATTGTCCATCTTTTTTATTGCAGACAACCAAGTAGGTGGGAAGTAGTATTTCATTGTGGTTTTGATTCACATCTCCTAATGACTAATTATTTTGAGCATATTTCTATGTGTTTATTGGCCACTTATATATCTTTTTTGAAGGAATGTCTATTTAATCCTTGGATCATTTTTAAATTGGGTTGTTTGTCCTTTTATTGTTGAGTAGTAATAGTTCTTTTTAAATTATGGATACAAGTTCCTTATCAGATATATGATTGCAAATATTTTCACCCATCTGTAGATCATCTTTTCACTTTCATGATTGTGTTCTTTAAAGCACAAACGTTAATTTTCATGAAGTCCATTTATCTATGTTTTCTTTTGTTGATTATGCTTTTGGTGTAAACCATTATCTAATTCAAGCTCATAAAGATTTACACCTATGTTTTCTTTTAAGAGTCTTATAGTTATAGTTTTCATGTTTAGAGTCTTTGATTCATTATGAGTTAATTTGTGTATACGTTGTAAGGTATGGATCTAACTTCATTCTTATGCAAGTGGATATCTAGTTGTTCCAGCAGCATTTATTAAAAAACCATTCTTTTCCCTATTGAATAGTGTTGGCACTTCTGTTAAAAATCAATTGTCTGTAAATGTGAAGGTTTACATCTGGATTCGCAGTTACATGTCTGTCATGCAGGGTGGTCTCAGCTCCCGCTCCCCACATAAGAACGCAGGATGTGGCTAGGCCAAAAAGGAACACCCACGGAGCCATAGGTAGGGGAGTCATACCACTATAGGCTGGATTCACATGACCTGCAATCTGCTGTCCGTTTTTCTGCTAACTGACCGACTCAACTCGACTCTGCCGTGCAATCCGCGCTTGCCGGCCACCATCTTCTTGCTAGCCCCCATTTTCTGCTAGTGTAGCCACGGCAGTTATATTAGTGGCCAAAGGCTCACTGGTTACAGCTGATGGCCACAGCTGATGGCCATCCAATCACAGTTGATGGCCATT
Organism: Rhinolophus sinicus; assembly: GCF_036562045.2. Classification (NCBI taxonomy): domain Eukaryota; kingdom Metazoa; phylum Chordata; class Mammalia; order Chiroptera; family Rhinolophidae; genus Rhinolophus; species Rhinolophus sinicus. The sequence continues at coordinate 51,355,820 of NC_133753.1, forward strand.
TACTACCTGAGCCAGCATCTTTCCACGTGAGGCCGAGAGCCTGGAAACTGCACTCCTGGCTCTGTCCCCACAATGTCTGTCTTTATCCATGCTATCTTGATTACAGCATCTTCGTACTAAATTGTAAAATCAGGAAGCAGAGGTCCTCTAACCTTGTTCTTTGTCAAGATTGTTTTGGGAGTGTTTGGGGTTGTTATCATCTGTATTAGTTTTTTATGGCTTCCATAACAAATTAGCACCAATCTAGTGGCTTAAAACAACAAATTTTTATTAACTTACAGTTCTGTAGGTCAGAAATCGCACAAGGATTCACCAAAACCAAGGCAATGCAATTAATGAACTAAGCATAGCCTTGTGTAGGTCCCTTGCACCTGAGTATATTAAGAGAATTGTTAAAGCTAAGTCAGTCACCTGACTTGAATTATTTAAGTGTTAGCAAATTTACACACCTGGAGATTTTTCTTCATCATTTTTTTTAATGTTAGCAAAGAAGATATACAATTGAATATGTAAATGTGAAAGAATAAGAAAATTAGCTGACATGAAGATGGAAGTGAATTCCAGGCATTATGCTTCACAGGCATTTTCTTAATATTTTCAAAAACCCATAGAAAGCATGTGCTAGTATCATTCTCATTTTTTGGATGAAGAGACTGAGGTTTAGAGGGTCTCAAAACTTCAGAATTGAATCTGTTTCTAGAGCTTAACTAGAGCACTAGCCACACAGCCTCCAACCTGTGATCACACAGACTTCTTTCATAGTCTTATTCCAAAGGTCAGTGGTTCAGCAGCAAAGTCTCTATTTCCTGCCTTTGGCCCCAGGCTAAGAACAGGCTCCGGCATAGGCAGCGCTTGGTCTGCTCTTCTTGATCCCTGGAGGTCTTTTTTTTTTTTTGTATCATCAATTAGATCAGAATCTTATTCTCAGAATATCACTTTGATGGCCAACTGAGAGCCATCAAAATCCCCTTTCGGTACAGGTGATTTCCTTTATGCAAAAGTTGGGAAGTGTTGTGCCATTTTTTTTTTTTTTTGTTAGCCTTTATTTCCAAAGGTCTGAAGTCTCTGGGTAAAAAGTGTGAATGAATGAATGAATGAATGAATGAATGAATGAATGAATGAATGAATGAATAGGAAGCATCAAACAAAGTTACAGTAGCTTAGAAATTTTTAGGTTTGCTTACCTTAATCAGTCAGTGTCTCACACAGCACTGCATAGATGTTAAAAATCTGGGTTTCTTTTCACAGTGCATTTTAGCATTTAAAATGTAAGCATTTTGTGGAGTGCGCATTTTTTGATGTAATAATAGTTACTAAAAATCTTTTCCACAATTTCAAGTAAATTCAAGACTTCCTCCCTGCATAAACATAATTTTACTCTTGGCAGATGGCTACTTTTAGTAACACTAGGCAAATGCATTTTCCTTTTGATATAAAAATGAAAATATTTTGTGAAAGTCTTGTAGAAGACTCTGATACAAAGGTACAAAACACAGGTAAGCTAGCACCACAAACCCCTCACGTTCTTCTGAGGAACTGGGCATCAGAGTAAATCAACTGTCATCAACCTTCACAGATTCCACATTGTTACTCACCAGAGTTAAAGGACAGCCTCACTGGATGTTTAATTATATTAAGAAGTTATTGATAATTATTTTTTTGTGACACCGGTCTGTTGTTGTTTTTTAAAAAGAATTCTTATCTTTTAGATATACATATTAAATATTCATGAATACAGTGATATCATGTCTGGATTTGCTTCAAAAAAATAATCCCAGAGGAAATCAGAGACACAAAGAGGGGGGATAGAGGAAACAATGTTGGCCGTGCACTGGTAACTGTTGCAGCCAGCTGGAGAGTACATTATACTATTGTATGCAGTATACTATTTTCTCTACTGTTACTTATTGGCACAATGGTGGGAAGTGCCTGGGTCTTAATTTAGGACGTGGGGTGACCAATTCGTCTTGCCTTTAGCACTGACTCCCTGTATCCCAGAAAACCCCCTGAGTCCTAAGTAAACTGGGACGGTTGGTCACCGCACTCAGACACGTGCTTTTCAGTCCACCTCTGCCCCTCTTCACTCTTGGTGCAAATCGTTTAGGTCTCTGAACCACACTTTTCTTATCTCTAAATGGGGATAATAATCTACTTGCTGGGCTGTTCTGAGAGTCTTAGATACTGGATATGAATGTGCTTTGTAAACTGAGACACTACACAAGAATTATGCATTAATAACAGATTACAAGGTCTCCGGAGCTTATGATGCCCAGGCCCCAAGACAACCTTGCTTCCTTCTCAGGAGCTCAGGGGGCTCCTTTCCCAATGGGGTGCTTAAGAAGGGAGGGGTCAAGATGCAGAGGATCCCCATGGCTGCAGGCCCGGCCTCTGGAGTACTCCTCGCACCCCTCTCCCCCAGGACTCCCAATGCTCTCCTCTGTCTCCATCCCTACCTAGGGGCTCAGTTGTCCCTGGGCCATATTTCCTGAGACCCCACAGGCAGGGAGTTGAAGGCCAAGAGGAAGAAGAGGCTGTATAGTGTGACTCAGCTCAGGGACACCAGGGAGCGCTCTAGCGGGACGAAGCAGGAGGTAAGGCCAGCTTATTCATGTGGCACAAGGCCTAGAGCCTACCATATTTTCAGTACCCCATGGAAACGTATCATACAAATATATATATATATATATATATATATATATATATATGCACACACACACACACATAAATATATGTATATATATATGTGAGTATATATAATCTGTATATATAATTATATATAGTTACATATATAATTATATATATTTGTGTGTGTGTGTGTGTATATATATATATATACAATCTAGTTTATTACCAGTACTCATAAAACTTAATTTATTTAAAAAAAAGTTTTCTAAGGGAAATGGTCCAAGAAGGCAAAAGTGCCTAAAGCCCACACAAAACATAAAGGAGCCCTGGAGGGAGATGGAGTCAAATTTTGCCTGGGCAGCATCTGCACCCACACATAGTTCCGTGAATTCTCTCAGCTAAATCAGTTCATTTATTCATGTTCAGTTTATATGGGGGCCCTCCTTTCATTAACCCAGAGACAGCTTGTCAAGAGCCACTCCAGTTCTAGCAACAAGAGGTTGCAGCTTGATAGATCAGTCTGTCTCTCTAGCTAGCTAGCTATTAATTTTTATAGAGACTTAGAGTCAACACAGTAAGCCTGAACAGGACTACCATTGCTTGTCTCCATGTGCTTGATTAATAAATATGATATCTCAGATTCCCAGTTTGAGAATTGATATATATCTCTTTATGGGTGATGTTTAGTGGGTCGAGTAATTCTGTTTCACCTATCAAATTCATTTATTAAGTGTGGAAAATTATCTGAGATTGAACTAACATAGTTTTTGGTACACTCTACCCTTAAAACCTTTATAAAAATGTTCATCAACAACTTGTCCCATCTTTTATCAGTGATTTTTCAAACTGTGTTCTGAAGATCTCCCAACATGTGTGTGCGTGCACACACACACAGTTTCTCTTCAGAGACCTTTCAGGGGCTGTGTTAGGGGTGTGTGTGAAGGGGGGTGTAAGATATCACAAGCAGAATGAAACTCCAATCCCTTTCCCCACTTTCTCTATAGCAGTTCTGGTTTACTTGTGCGTTACAACATAAGTTCTCATTTGAACAATAGGTTCTGTGGTTAAATAAAACTTGTAAACCATTCTATATAGCTGGAAGTTGTAATTCTTTTTCCCTGATGATATTTTTGAGCACTGACATAACTTTAAATGAGACACGTATGTATGTGTGAAAGTCATTTAAAGAAAACAACCCATCTTAAGGATCAGATTTTAAAATGTGACTTTTTTACTCCACTTATCCTGTTCCGCCATTAAATGTTAAGTTTGGATCTCAGCTGGTTGGGGAATCAGAGAAATTCTCTTTTTGGCATTAAAATACACACATGTATTAAGTTTTGGGATTGACAAGGGAGGAGAATGTTGTAGTTCTAGGTCCTAAAGGATCTAGTTAACAAATAGGTTAGTTGGCTCTATCTAATTGATTTCTAATTCAGATAATTCAACCTTCTAGACGTTCTCTTGGATAAGAGCTCCACACAGGCAAACCTACTTGTGAAGTGAGGGAGGGGAGGACTTCAGTGTGAGCGTCTGGAGTAAGAGGGTTTTCTTTCCCCATTAAAAATATCTTCCTGGGTTGGTTTCCATGTGTACATTTCCTCTTTGTAATCCTAGTCGTTAATCACCAAATAGTGTGCAGTGAACACCTGTGTGAATGAATCATAGATTTGCACTCCAACTTGAAATCTCAAATTTTAAGTTGCTTCATCCTCTAATAATTATAATCCACCCCCAGGGACTGTTCCTGACTTGTTCGGCATCTGTTTTTGGCAGAACTTGACTCAGAGCCCAGGATTTCAACATCTCCTCTTATTCCTCTCCTCGCCTTTTCTGGAATCCAGGGTTTCTCTTTTTTTCCTAAGAATATTTATATTTCTGATCTTATTAGAGAACAAAAATGTACATTACACCATAACAGTTCCCTTCAACATGGCATTTGTATTTTTTTAAATAAATTTATTGCGGTGACAATTGTTAGCAAAGTTACATGGATTTCAGGTGTACATTCTGTAATACATTATCTATGTATTACATTGCGTGTTCACCACCCAGACTCAATTCTTTTTCCATCACTTTTCTGTCTCTTTCCGCATATTTGATCCCCTTTACCCTCATCTCAACCTCTGCACTACAGACAATTTGGGCTGAATAATTATTGTGGGGGAGGGGGCTGTCTTGTGCATTGTAGGAAGGTCAGTAGCATTCTTGACCTATACCCATCAGCTGTGCCAGTAACACTCCCTCCTGAGTCATGACAACCAAAAATGTCTGCAGACATTGCCAAATGTCCCCTTCCGAGAGTGGTGCGTGGGAGTGGGAAGTGAATAAAACTGTCCCTTATTGGGAACCATTGTTCTCTAATCCATGAGGATGCCAGGATTGAGAATCCTACTGGGAATTACCTGGCCACCACTGGACTTGGTTCTCAAAGAAAACTGAGACCCGTGTAATTTAACCAAGTCAATGTGTACATTAGAATGACCTGAGTTATTTACAAACAACCAACTGAACATTAGCATTTTTTTAAAAGCTCCCCAGGAGATCTCAATTTGTGGACAGGATAGACAACCTCTGAGCTCAGTACTTAGCAGTCTTAATACTTATAAGAACTCAAACAAACAAACAAACAAAAAACAATTTTATTTAAAATAGGAACTAGCTACGAAGTTTTGGAACAAGGAAAAAATTCCTTATGTCAGTAGATTATAGAATATAGGCCACTGGAGACATCTCACCTTTGCTTTTTGTTGTTCTGTTATCACAAAGCAGTTGGGAATTCTGGGCTTTTTCACAGTATGAAGGTGCATCACTTGATATAGAGCAATTTCTCTGGTTCTTATCACTCATACTCTTTTTACCAAAGTGATACCGATTGGAGGATTCACAGGGAGGGGCCTACCCCAGAGAAAATTCCCTAAATATAATGTATGAGATTGGCAGGGAGGGAAAATCAAGACTTAGCTAAACCAAGGGTAGCCTAGAAAAGGAAGCCTTCTTATGTTTTTCAGCAGATATAAAATCTGATCAAATCACTAACTCTTTCCTTTGTTAGTGCATTAGGAACAGTGGGAATAAAACCAGATAATGAAGGTCATTACATCTTAGGATCCAGGAGAATTTTGTCCAGCTGTGCATGTTCTGATAGCTGCCAATCCCACTTCTTGTGGTCAGCCAGGAAGGGCTAGCCAAGGTTCTCAGCCAGTTACTGATCTTCTGAAAGGTGTAGGATGCATTAGATGATGTTCAACTTTCCCCGTGACCTTAGGCAACTCATTTGACTTTCCTGAGATTTTGTTTTCTTATCTGAAAACTGGGCAGCATAGTGTTTACCTCAGATAGTCACTGTGAGGATTAAATTATATAATATGGTAAAAATGCTTTGTGGATTGTAAAACCCAGGTATATTACCTTTTCAGATACCTTCCGTTACTGAAGATTATACTAGGCTAGGAGCCAGTCAGTGGCTTTCAGTTTTGGTTTCTAGGGCATGTACAGAATAATGGATGAATGCAATCATTGACTTAACTTGTCATTTGTCTGTCCTCACGTGGGCAATTAGGAAAATACATTTGAGCTAAAAAATACAGAGTGATGTATTTTTCATAACTGAGGATATGATTATATTTTAGGTTATTATATACCAAAGACCAGGAAATTAATTGGTGCCCTCTAAAAAATGCAAAGAGCAAGACATTAATCTGATAAATGGTTTCCATTAAAAAAATTCCATTTGGTTTCCCAAATTTATCATGTTTCCTGAGGTTTCTGAATGCCACAATGTCCTTCTGTGCTTTCTAGCTGGGTTCTACTGCTTTCTACATCCATAGGTTTAGAGAATATAAATATTTATACAATTAGAGTAGCACAACATAGCTAGAGAGTTAACCCATTAGTTCCACAGATATGTTAATTGAAACTACTGTTTCATCTTTCAATTTAGTTTTGGTTGATACTCAGAATATAACCTTTGTGGCTTTGAAAATAAGGCTTTTGGTGATAATATTAAGGTAATGCAGCTGAGACCATCCAAATAAGTCCATGGTCCAGGTTCCAAGTAATAGTGCTTACCCAGTAACAAAAATTTCCATCAAAGGATGAAGTAAACAGGGCAAGAGAGAAGGCTGTTTCAGAAGACCGTCCTGCTATTCTGCAGGGGAGAACTGGTGGAGAAGAGGTCAGTGTTTTCAAAACTTTACTCTGATGTTTTCCCAATTAGATGTACCACGTGGCTAGCAGAGAAAACTGGGTAGATCCACCCCAGTCTTATGAAAACAGACACCTGGATGCCATCTTTCCTGAAGAGAACACCAGCTCAACCAATTGTGAACCCAGAACCGAGCACACTACACTACATTGCCACATTAAGTTCATATTTCTCTAGTTTGTCCTCAGATTGTTCTTCATTGAAGTTTGTGTCAGGGTCTTTGTGGTGGATTTCAATGACGAGAACATAGATGAGACCCCCAATGGCGGCGCCAAGCAAAGGGCCCACTACAGGAATCCACCAGAAGTTATTTCCGGCTCTGAAATCAAACAAGAAATAAGTGATATACCACTTGGCCTTCTTCCTGGTACTACTGCTAGTCAGTCACTAACCAGTTAGTCTTTCTCATGTGCGTGGCTCCATTTTAACGCAGCAAGAGCTAAGTATAAAGGAACTCACCATAGCTTGCAACCATAATCATAAATTTTCCAATATACCTGATTTCAGATGATCCATTCCATTATCCTATTAGTACATGTGAGAGAATATGTCCCATTTCTTTTCCTTTCAGAAAATATCATCCCTGAAATCATGATCAAAATTGAGGACATCTAGGGAAAATTCAGGTTGATTATACAGAAATTGCCTTTCACTCCTCCTGAATTAATGAGTCCTGAGGATTACAAATGGTAACATATGGAGAGATTCCTGGACATCATTGGTCTGTGAGGCAATGATAAGATAAAAATCAGGAAATGTTTGTCAATGAATGAATGAATTAAAAAAATCAAAAGCAGAATATATATTACCTACTAAATACAATTTAATTCAGTGCTATTTTTTGAGGTGACAACTTAATGTTACTCTCTGGTAAGGCTAGTGTGCTATGATTCTCTCTCCCCTCCAGAAATTCTCCACATCAGTACATTATGTTAAAGGTATAGTTCTGGGAGAAAGCAGCTGCCTTTGTGAATTGTCAACTTTTGTGGAAGCAGGAAATTCATTTAAATAACTCAGTAGAAAGGATGATGAATGCTCAGAAGCAAGCAAAACTATACAATATATATTCTTACGGGTATATACATTTGAGATAAAACTTTTTATAAGCAGGGGAATGATGAACAAAAAAATAATTCAGGACAAAATGCGGAGGAGGCAGAGGAAACAGGAGGAGCACAGTCACATGCGTGAGGATTTCATAGTGTTCTATTTAAGGGAAGGATTCCTGGCTGTGCTTTTTATTATTATCCTTAATTACAACACATGTTCCATAGGGCCTTTTGTTTGTATCAAATTTTGACAAGAAAGGATAGGAAAGGAAATAAGCACAAAACGAAAAGTCTGTCCTAGGATTCATGAGATCTAGTTCTAATCTCAGGATTGTCTAGAAGGTCTTCGGGCAAGTGTACCCCCCTCTGAGCCTCATTCTTCCATCTGTTCAGTTTCACCTGGATCATCCAAACACTCTTCTTAGCACATAAACCTTAGGTCATAAAATGTAGGCTGGAAGGAAGAGCACTGAGATTGAGCACAGCAACCACCAGATGTCACTCTTACTGCATGGGAGAGAGGACCTAGAGTCTGCTGTTCTTGATTGCTGTTGGCACATCAGTAGGTGGGATTGGCCCTCAGGCTGATTGGCTGTGAGCTTCAGCCACGTCCACAGTTCATGGGCTGCTGTAGTGGGTGGAGCTTATCCCACTTAGTGGGATTCCCCCCAGGGGGCTCTTGTGCCTGTTGAGACTGTCTTTTGTATGTGCTGCTTGTGGGGCTAATTGGATGGTGCTCTGCTGTGGTCTGAAGCCAACCTCCAAGTATGTTGTTTCTGGGGCCTCTTTGGAGGGTCTCTCAAGTGGGTGCAGGCCCAGGTCACCCACTGCCTTTGACCAGGTTGGGACTACCTGGTAGGAGCTACAAAGTAATCCACAGTTGTACACTGTCTGTACTAACACTGAAGGCATGTAGGAGAGGCCACACTGTGAACCAAGGATGTCTGCTACCAGTACCAGACCTGGGGTTGCTCTGCAAAAGCCAAGACACTCTGAGGCCTTTTGCTACCTACTGGCTTCCTTAAGGTTTAGTCACTAACAGAGCCTCGTGTGGTACACAAGTTGGATAAGGCAGGGTCTCAGGGAGTCACTGGAGTTGGAAGAGTTGTGGTCATCAGGTTAATGTAAATTCTGGTTTGGTGCCAGTATTGAGCCTGGAGTGACTCAGCAAAAGTCTCAGAGCACACTGAGGCCAGTTGCAGCCCACCTGGGGGCTGCCAGGCTCCTATACCTATAGTTCTCCAAGAAAGAGCACAGTGTTGGTGGGGCTGGCGGCTCTCAATAAAGTGCCTTTGGTGTTGGGTTGGGTGGAGTTCTAGCAGCGCTCACCAGGCCAATCAGATTCAGATTTGGCCTGTTGGAGAGGACTCAACACAGAAAAGATGGCACACACCTGCCAGCTGCATGGGAGGATAACCCCTCACAGGGAAAATGGAGATTGTCCTCCAGCCTCGCCTGGAAGCCACACACCTCAGTCTGCCCCAGTATGCCTCTGACACCCCGCGAGTCACCATCCCTCCACCAGAGCGGGGTGAGTGCCTGTGGGCGAATGAGTCTGTGCATGGGCCGTTTAAGAGGACGTCTGGGTTTCCTGCAGCCTTCCGTCCCTCTAGGATGGTCGACATCCCCACTGTTTTTCACAGCCAGATGTTGTGGGGGCTCCTCTTCCCTGTACCAGTACTTTGGGCTGGGGAGCTTGGTGTGGAGGTTGGGGTCCCTTGCTCTTCTGGGAGGAACCTCTGTGGCTAAGATATCCCTCCTGACTTTCAGCCACCACACAGAGGTTTGGGGCCCGTTCCACACTGCTGCCCCTTCTACCAAGTCTCAGTGTGGTTTCTTTATATTTTTAGTTATAGGACTTCTATTTGGCTAGACTTCAGATGATTCTCAAGGTTGATTGTTCTGTAATTTAGTTGTAACTTTAATGTGCTCACCAAAGGACGCAGGCAGAGTGTTTATCTACTCCGCCATCTTGGATCTCCCCTCCCAGCACTCTGCTGTTCTGATCGCACCCTTTCCCACACCTCCAAATCCTGATGGAAGTTTCTGTGAGAGGCACATGGGTTTTAAAGAACTAGGAGCCTTCTCTTCAGGTGAGCACATGAAGAGAGTATAAGCCACCTTATTTGGCCCATCATTTCATTTCTTCCATCACTATTTTATGGTGAATCTCTCACGGTCATTTAACAGATTAGAGTCCAAAATATCTGCCAGGACATGTTCTCCTTTCCCTGGATGGACCCTCCTTTTTCTATCAGAGCTGAATACCTTGTGCATGGTCGCAAGTCATAAATGGAGCATCTCAGATGTGGTTCCCTGCCTACCCGTCTTACATGTACACAGGGTCATTTGCACACTATGATTTTGGGGATGCCAGGAAAATGTGTTAATTACTTAAGGTACCAACATCAGGGATTTATTCCTTTGGGTAAACTTAAAAAAAAAATTAACCCTTGAGATGCTTCATCTATCAAGTCATTAACATCTTAATGCGAATTTGTGAAGAGAACTTGGATGAGAAACAGCCTAATATTTAAGGGGAAAACAAGGGTCACCCAGGGTCTGTTGACTCTCGCCCTTGTCTGACCTTCTGGTATCCTACTCCCCGGTCGTCCTCAGTTTGCCATGCAGAAGCAAGTGAGGATCTGAGAATAAGGCAGTCCTGGCTTTATCTGAGGTTGTGGATCAAAGCTAGGATATCTACTGAGATGCTCACCTTGGATATAGAACCTTGAAAGGATGGGACACTTTAGGGACACTTTGGAGACTGCTGTTCCTCAAAGGTTTCCTTGAGAAACTTTTGGGTGAGGATTACCAACCAGCTGAACTCTTACCTAACTGGTTTCTACCCCTGCTGTTACTGCCCCCTCTACTCTCTCTTTTTAAATCCATTTTATATAATGATACCAGATTAATTTTGCTAAATTTAAGTTCTAAACATGTCAAACTTCTGCCCTAATTCCTTTGCTGCTCCCCATAACCTACAGAATAAAGAGCAGAAAAACCCCCAAATTTTCATTCTGGGAGTCTAGGACCTTTATGATCTGCCACCAATTGCCCTTTCCAAACTTCTTCATTAACCCTTCCAGTTAGACTGGATCGCTTGTTATTTTAACATTCTGTCTTTGGATCCTCTCCACCTGAAATATCCTCTCTGTCCACCATTTAAGCATGTCCATATATTACAAAATGCCCCCCCCCATCCCCATGATTCCTAAATTTGGAGATGCAAACTTTCAATTCCTGGAGTTAATTAGTCAAATCTTTTTCATGGCACTTGTTGGCTTCAACTTGCGTAAGAGGCTATGCTAACCCCTCTGAAATAGAACATAACACAATGAAGGGCAGCAACTGGGTCTTAACCATCTTTAGTACACAGCCTTGAATAAGATATTAGGTAGCTGCATGGATAAATGAATGCATGAAGGGAAAAGACCCTGACGCTAACAAGGGATATGGAGCTCAGTTTGGCATTAGGTGATTGAACATTCTCTCACAAACACGGTCACCTACCATATACTTAGCAAATCAGAGAATAGGTAAGATCTCTAGCTGTTTTAGAATCACCCTCACTCATAGAGCTTTGGGTGAATCACAAAGCAGGGCACAAAGGGAGAACAGATCACCTTGGGGCATCTTTGTTCTCGGGACCTGTGTGAAGGTAACAGATGACTTGATGATGGGGGCAGTGGTCTACTGGTGACATTCAGGAACTTGAGATTAAGGGAAACTCATAGGCTAATTCTGGGCTCTGGGAATAAGGAGCTCTTTAGGATTTATGTTTTGATTCTCCATTGGAAGAACACAAAGGATCTTTTCAAGTTGAGGACATTTTGTTCAGTCTTATCATGTTCTAGTGGTGATTATTCTGGAACAGAGCTCCTCAACTGTGGCACTCTTGACATTTTTGGCCAAATAATTCTGTGTTGTGGGGATCTGTCCTCGGTATTGTATGATGCTTAGCAATATCCTGGTATCCTAGCCTCCTAGCCCACTAGATGACAGTAACACTTTCTGTCCCCACCCTCCCCAACTGTGACAACCAAAACTACCTCCAGACATTGCCAAATGCTCCTGGGGGCAAAGTTGCCTCTGGTTGACAATCACTGCCCTAGAAAATTCATTGTATTATTAGTTTCTTAGAGATGGGAATATTGATTGATTCTTCTTATAACCCTCATCTTCTAGGACATGTCTGGTGCATAGCATTTATCTCTTCTTTTATTCAGTAAGTTCTATTGAGACTTTATATGTGCCAGGCCTTATTCTAGTCACTGTGGATACAGCAGTAAGAAGGTGTTGACGTCCCTATCTTCATGATACTTGTACTCTAGCAGCTCTCAATCTATCTGTGGTGGTGATGTAAATGGTGTCCATTATTTTAATAGCTGTTTCTCCTACTTGTGAAGGCAGGACAAACTTTCACTTAAATAAAGGGACACTCAAGTCTTTTGTTCTCACAGCAAACATTGAACGACTATTGTTTCCATGTGTTTTTCCTTCTTCTCTTTTTCCATGTTAGAGCCCTGTTTCCTGTTGAACCAAAGTACCTTTCCCATAGAGAGATGACATGAGTGCATGGGAACGAGACACTGTGACTTTATGGGGGAAAAGTGGGAAGGAATTAATGGGCAAAGTTTGTCCTGAGAGCCTGGTACTAACAGTTAGCATATTTCCTCAGCACATTCTGAAGTAGAAAGCATGGGATCTTGCCATTTCCTCTGCACAAGCTCTCTTTTATCTTTGTTCTTTCAGGAATGTCTTACTCATACCTCAAGATCCAACTCAGCTCTCCTTTCACCAGTGGTGCTTTTCCCAACTTCCCCAGGCAGAGCTGGTTATTCCCTTATCTGTGTTTCCTCGGCACTTTGTGTTGGGGGTCGCCAGAGCACTTGTTAACATTGCGCAAGGTAAGTGACTTAGCTGATTTTGAAATTTCCTTGCTTAGCACCACAGCATAGATAATGTTCAATGAAGATCTGTTGAATGAATGAATGAAGCATAACTAGCTTCATTCATGGTTCACTAGAAAGAGCCCTGTAGTAGTATAGGAAGATGTAAATTCTAGTCCTAACTTTGTCACAAAGTGAATCTGTAGATAAGTTGTACAATCAAAATATTCACATAAAAACATATAACAATTGAGGAATCATCATTATTATATAGGACAGGAGTATCTCTTTTGAATTTATCTACAGTCTCTCTCTCACTTTCTCTCTATCTCATTGTCTCTGCCACACACACACACACACACACACACACACACACACCCCATATCACAAATCCCCAATGAAACTTTCCACACTCATGGCCAGAGTATGCACTTGACCTCCACCCTCCCACCTGCACTCTCCTGGATCCCAATTCAAAGCACATGACACTTTCTCTGCCCCCTCCACCATTGTTACTTACGTGAAGACCTCAAATCCCCATCCTGCCAAAGCAGTGAAAAGTCTGGGACTCAGGTCTCGGGCTGGGTTCATGGCACAGCCACTGTTCAGTCCCAAAGAGGAAGAAATGACAACAATTAGGAGGCCAATGACAATGGGCTCTAGGCCTTTGGGAACTCCCAAGTTTCTGGAGTCAAAGATGGCAAAGACAATCATGAGGAGGAACATGGTGGCCACAACCTGGGGAAGGAGAAATGTGCAAGAGGTTTAGCTTATATTCTGCCCACTTGCCCAGCTCAAAATTCATCCCCTCTTGTTAAAAACAAATCTAGTAATAACTGCATACTGGGTGAGCACACTGTGCCAGAGGCTCTTATCACAGCAAGCTTAGATGTGGATGGTAATATCATTCTTTAAGGATTGGTTACCTGTCCAAGGTCACACACTTAGTGGCAATCAGATGTGGACCCAGAGAGTTTGGCTCTAGAGACTGTTATCTTTACTACACTATCCTGCTAAATTACTACCCAGCTAAACTGAAAAGCAAACTGCAGGCCGGAAAAATGCACAAAGAGGTTTATTCAAATTAGTGAGACATCAATAGGTAAATGGGCAAAGAAAGTGAACTGAAAATTCATAAAAGAAAAGTAAAATTAAGAAACAAGTAAGCAGGAAAAACTAATATGTAATGGGAAAATGCAAACAATACCAAATGTTAGGGAAATGACACCGGTTCTCTCTAGCTTTTCTAGTAGAACTGAACATGTACCATACTTTCAAAAATAAATTCAGCAGTACTGTACACCTGAAGCTGAAGCTGAACAATAATGAATGTCAACTATAATTTTATACTATATATTTTATATATATTTACAAGAAGTGGAGTATAGCATTAGGAATAGAGACAGTGGAAGTGTAATGGCTGTATCCGATGTCAGAGGGGTAGTAGATGGGGGGGGGGTTATCACTGTGAGAGGGATATAAATGATACATGTCTAACTATTAAAAAATGGTTATACATTAATAAAATGCATTCAATAGTTAAATATGGATTAAAATAGTTCAGCTTTGAGTTTAAAAAAAAAGAAATTCAGCAGTAATTTAGCACTATGGATTTAAAAAAAACACAAAAATTATTTATTCAATTTGACCCCATTGGATATTTGAAGAGCACACCATGGATATAATTTAAATTGTATTTTCTCTTCTTTATGGTTTTCTCAATAACATTTCCTTAGTTTTCTTTACTGTAAGAATAAAGTATATAATATATATAACATAAAATATATTAATCTACTATTTATGTTATTGGTAAGGCTTCTAGTCAACAGTAGGTTATTAGTAGTTTAGTTGTGAGGGAGTCAAAAGTTATACATTGATTTTTGACTGCACAGGAGTTGGTGCCTCTGCATTGTTCAAGGGTCAACTGTATTTATACCGTGTTTCCCCAAAAATAAGACCTAGCCAGACAATCAGCTCTAATGCATCTTTTGGAGCAAATATTAATATAAGACCCAGTCTTATTTTACTGTAATATAAGACCTGGTTTTATATAATATAATATAATCCCAGGTATAATATAATATAATATAATATAATATAATATAATATAATATAATATAATATAATATAATATAATATAATATAATATAATATAATATAATATAATATAATACCGGGTCTTATATTAATTTTTGCTCCAAAAGATGCACTAGAGCTGATTGTCTGGCTAGGTCTTATTTTCAGGGAAACATGGTAAGACTGAAAAACTGGAAGCCACCTAAGTACATATCAATAAGGAAAGGGCTCACTATATTATGGAGTTCCCACTTTATATTCTATTATATAGCAATAAATATAAAAGCTAAGGGGTAACATTTAAAAATTCTTATGCTATTAAGTAAAAATTATATGTGCATATTTTACATTTAAAAACATGCATAAAAGGAAAATTGTAGGAAAATATACAAACAGTGATAACAAGTATTCTGAAGTGGGGGTTTATTGCTTATTTTTCCCCACTCTGTTTTCTAAAGTTTCTGAACTATTATTTTATTTTAACAGAGAAATAAATGATAGGGCCTATTTGCTAAACACTTATGTGCCAGGCACTCCATAGGCTTTATCTCATTAGAACTTCAGAATAACCTGTGAAATAAATCCTATTATTCTTCTCAGTTTACAGGCAAGGAAACTTGGGTTGAAAGGTTTAGAAACTTTGCCCAAGAGCCCACAGCTCTTATGCAAAAGAATCCAGATGAGAACTAGGCAACTGATTTTAGAGTTTAAGCTCTTCATCATGGCGTCTGCTTCCCAAAATAATATTACGAGAATTTGCATTCAAAGAGACCTGTTCTCCCAAGAGCTCTCCTACTCTCCCAGCAGAATAAAAGCTTCCGCCTCTAGGCTCTCATTGCATTCTTAGTACTTCTACCACCACCATTACCACCCTGCAAGAGAGTGACCTTATTCGTTTTCAGAGTACCAGGCCCTGAACTCTTTGAAGAACAGCACGGAACGGTACCTGGCTCAGTAGGTGTCAGTAATTATTTATTAGCTGAAAGAATGATTGTTTGTTAATTAAATTATAGAATATGCTTGAACAATATTTAGAACTGAACAATTTAGTAATTTGAGATAAGGTGACCCAGAAATATCCTGGGGCCAGCTTACTCGTCAGAGGGGAAAGAAGGACAGCATTGCGGGAGGACTCAGTGAAGAAGGGTTGTCTGCGCAGAAGTAAAGGGACTGGAGGCATCACCTTGTTCCTCACTTTCTCAGAACAGACTGAGGGTACAGGGAGATGGCTGTGGGTCCAAATCACAAGGAACCAAGACATTGTCCTTTTCGGTTCAAGCCAGGGTTTGAGAGAGTAAGTCAGCATTGTTTCTCTTTTGCCTCCAATAGAAAGGACCTGAATTCACAGGAGAAATCTCTAACTCTTCTTCAGCAATTCTTGACTCCAATCCCATCTTCTTCATTATAAGATAAATTGGGCTTGACTGAATGGAAAAATAGGATCCCTGAGAAACCCTGTAACTCTTACCCATCCCCAAAGTCCATTCTGAGACACACCTGGGGCCCTTATTGACTCAGCTAAATGCTCCAGTCAATGTATACATGTAAAGCTTAATAATTCCCATCCTCCCTGTCCTTCCTAACCTACCTGGGAGAACAGACTTTTGGCACTTTGAAACTAGAAGGAATCACCTGGTCAATCTGTCTGTTAATAGTGAC
This sequence comes from Rhinolophus sinicus, assembly GCF_036562045.2. Taxonomy (NCBI): domain Eukaryota; kingdom Metazoa; phylum Chordata; class Mammalia; order Chiroptera; family Rhinolophidae; genus Rhinolophus; species Rhinolophus sinicus. Next base: position 51,372,328 of record NC_133753.1, read on the forward strand.
TGGTGCTCAGAGAGGTCAGGGACCCCTACTATCTCGCCTTCAGGGACTTCTTCCCTCTCCCTCTACCCTTCTCTCCTTATATCTTTTTCTGTATTGCTGTCCCAAGTTTAGGAAACAATACCTCCGGCCCCTTTCCTTCAGATGGCACTAGTTTTCCCTTGTTTCCACCTGGCTAATCTAATCTCCAAGCTGGAAAGGATCTTAAGGGTAACATTCCACACTGTCTACCATCTGGTCTTTGAATATCCTTGAGAATCCCCCTTTCCCACTCTCCACCCCTAGAGGTTACCCAGACAAACTTCTAACACCTGTAGTGACTGTAGTCCTGGGACAGCAGGATCTATATTTAGCCCAGCCATGATTGCTAGAAAAATCTTCCTTTTATTGAATGTAATTTCATCTTACCATAATTTCATTCATGTATGAAATCATCCATTTATTTAACAAATATTTATTGAGCACCTTTATGTACCAGGTATTGTACTTCCACCAAATCTCCATGGAGGGTATACATATGAGTCTAACCTCTTCAGCACTTAATAGCCAGAGCCCTTCAGATCTTTGAAAGCTGCTATCACATCAAATCACATACACCTTCCCCACCCTCCTAACACACCTTCTCTAGAATAAACATCCCCATTCTCCACTCATTGCTGTGTGACATCATTACCTTCTTAGTTCCTTTCCTTTGGAAGCATGCCCACTTGAAATGTGACATTTGGGGATGAGTCTAGTACTCCCAGTATAGAGTACAGTAAGACCCTCAACCACTTCATTTGAATACGATGCTTCTATTATTGCAGCTTATGGTAACATTCCTTTTTCTGCCAGCTACATCTCTCTGTGTCTTTATCACTGAAACTTTTCCTGTAATCCTAGGTCGTCTAGACTGTGTTCCAAGTTACTAACATGATCCCCGAGGTCCAGTTTCCTATCTTATTATACTCAGTTTCACATTTTTCCTTTTGTTCTTATGTGATCGTTTTCAACTAGATTCTAAATTTTCTGGGCATATACTGCTTACAACGCATGTTCCTCATACTATTCATTCTAGTCTTACAAGTAATCTGATAAATGCTAATATTATCCCCATTTTACAAACGAACAACCTGAGATCCAAAAAGTTCAGTAATTTGCTGAAGTTGCACAGGGAGTTGGGGCAGAGCTATTACTTTGATTCAGATGCTCAGATTCCAAGTCTCAGATCTTTACAAGTCACATTTCCTTGTCAGTCTCTGAAGCTCTGGACACAGGGCTGAGCACATGGTGAGTGAGCAATAAGAACTTGTTGCCTGTTTGGTTTATTGGTCAAAATGGAAAGAAATGGGCTGAAGGCATAGGGGCATAAATTTTTCATCCATCCATTGAATGGAAGTGGGTAGAGTTGGTGAACTGGAAGGTCATTTTATCCTCATGCCCACTCTAACCTGCCCCATGTATAAGTCCTTCACATAAGAGAAGAACTTAGAGTGGCTGGAGAGTTCTCCCCTTCCTTCCTTCTTTCCTTCCTTCCTTCCTTCCTTCCTTCCTTCCTTCCTTCCTTCCTTCCTTCCTTCCTTCCTTCCTTCCTTCCTTCCTTCCTTCCTTCCTTCCTTCCTTCCTTCCTTCCTTCCTTCCTTCCTTCCTTCCTTCCTTCCTTCCTTCCCTCCTTCCTTCCTTCCTCCCTTCCTCTGCCCTGACCAAGTTGACCAGGAGCATTCAGTAAGGGACACAGTAAGTGATGAAGAGTCTGTCAAACTGGCACTATTGATCCTGCATAAACTGACCAGAATAGTTGTGCTATTGGCTATCCCACAGATTCTTGGACTCAGCTTGTTTAAAGGTCAGTAAGATAGAGACACTTCAGCAATTCTAGCTACCTTGAGCACTTAGATAAACCTATGTGCATAGACACACCTGTGGGGAGACACAGAGGATCTGTGATGCCACCTAAGGCTCAACTACCACAATTCAGTCCTTGAATTGAGACTGAAATGTCTTGTCTTGTGGTCTCCACATTTACATCATGTGCACAAAAGAGACATAACAGTGAAGCAAACCGCATTTGCCCTTGCAGGGGTTGCAATGTCCAGTCATCTACTTTTTCTGGACCTCAACTTATAAGAAACAAGTGTAAGCATTAAAGAGGAAGTACAAAATCTCTTTTAATGGTATCAAATTCGACAAAGGCAAAAATTGGTCAAGAAAGCGTGGGTGTTGCCTAGTGACCTGACTTTGGAAACACAGCCTCTCCTTTCTGACAGGCCTACGGTGCTTCCATACAGTCCCCTGATGAAATCGTGTCTTTTCACCAAAGTTAGGTCTTTGTTGAATGTTTACTTACTTGGTCTGCAAATGCATTCTCCAGAGACAGATATGGAGCGGGATAGGTTGCAAAAATATGTGCTGTTGCATTTTCTCCCACGATGAGCAGTTTTCCACCAGCAAAGGACATGAGTCCATCTGTAGAAGACAGAGGTCTGGCATGTTAGTGTTCTCTGAACAGGGGTGAGGGAGGCCCATGCCAGTTCTTATGCTAACCAACTGCAGTCAAATACTCAGGTTCAGTTTAGCGGATACATATTGTGTGCCTTTCTTCACCACAGAGTATGGTGGTTTTACAGCTGCCCAGAGAAGTCCCAGGATGGTGGTCAAGGGTAGAGAGCCCTGATTGCCCTCAATGTTTCACTCTAAACTTGGGCCAAATCCTTAGCCAGTGGGTCCTAGAAACCAATCTTCTTTGGGGGAAATTGTTGGAATTTTTGAGATTGACTGAAAGCCAAAGTGGAACTTGAACCTACTCTAGGCAGAAATCCTAACTCCCACAGTGTTCTCAGTAACCTCTAATACCAGCCCACAATTTGAGGGCATCGTGGAACAGTGTGGAAGTTGCCCTTGAGACAGCAGTTCCCACACAGCCAGTGCTGACCCCAGGTTTCTCCTACCACAGTTCAATTCCCTCATTTTTCCAGGATGAAAACTGAGACTAGTAAGGTCAGATGACTTAGGTAAGTCACACAGCTACTTATTTAGTTCACACAGAACTGAAGTCTGGGTCTTTAATCGTCAGTACTGTGTCTGTCCCCCAGGATGGTTGCAGAACATAAGCCCTGGTTGTTGGACAGAAGGGGGAAGGGGTTTCCCACCCAGCCCATTTCTCTACTGTGTCCCTTCTGGCAAAGACTTTGCTCCAGATTCCTTCTCTAAATACTTAGTTGTCACACCCTTTGCCATCAAGCAATGCCTCCTCTCCCAGCCAAATCAGAGAAAGCCATGGAGAAGCCTACTACTTATTTTGTACATGTTCGCATCGTAGCACTGGTTGGAGCTAAATGTAGGCCTCCTTTAAGTTCTGTCCCCCTTTCAGTTGCGACTATTTTCATTAAGAGGCTTCATGAAGTTGCCTTAATGATAATGTTGGCCCCATTATTTAGAATTTAAAACTCTTAGAATTAATTGCCTGTCAATCATAAATGCTTCCTGTTCTTGCCTTATCTCACCTCTTCCTACTAAGTAATTCAGACTTTCAAATTCTGCCCAGTTCTCCTAACTCTAGACTCAGGAGTCTTACTCACCATAGTAAATACCAAAGAGAGTGGCGGCTCCTACAAAGGCTCCCAAGAACTGGGCTCCTACATAAAAAGGCAATTTGGACCATTGCATTCGTCCAAAGAGACACATTGCAAAAGACACAGCTGGGTTGATATGGCCACCTGCAAAGGAGAGAAGATGATCAGGAATGTTAGAAGGCAGGTTATGGAGAATTATTACGAAGAAAACCTTCTCTAGAGACCTTAGGCAGAACTCAGTCTTCTAGATAGAGAACTGTATATGAGGACACAACAGTGTGTGTGTGTGTGTGTGTGTGTGTGTGTGTGTGTGTGTGTGTGTGTGTGTGAAACAGAGAGGGAGGGAGGGGAAGAGAGAGAGAGAGAGAAGGAAAGACTAATAATTATGGCATCATTAGACACTGGTTTGGAAGTTTAGGTTTTTGAAAAACAAGTCAGATATAGAAAGAAATTTGCACTCAAGTGTCTCATTTTCTTTCTGTCTATCTATCTATCTATCTATCTATCTATCTATCTATCATCTATCTATCTATCTATCTATCTATCTATCTATCTATCTATCATCTATTATTCTACTGGGTTTCCTCTATCTATAAAGTGATAACCTCAAAGAGATTGATGTAATCTATTAACTTCAATATACATTTTTTAAAGCTAATATACAATATACTTATAAGGTTTAAATCTATCTATATCTAACCATTCCTCAGTCCATATCCAGAGGATATGAAAACAATGTTAGGACTGAAAAGAAACATCTCTTTACGGGAAACTGACCGTTGGTCGGTGGGCTGAGCCTCTGACTGAGCTCAGGGGTTCAGTTTATTTTGAGGTGATCACAGTGTCTGAATGGATTCTCCGCCGTTCCTCTGCATAAACAGAATTTCTCTCACACACAGAAATGTAGCAACACTTCCGTCACCTCAACTTAAATTATGGGTAGAGAAATCAGCCTCCTGATTCTCATCTAGCCACAAGATCAGATAGAGAGTTTGCTCTGAGAGTTTGCGCTAAGATGCCCAACTGGTTTTGCTAGTAACATTCGGAACACTTGCCAGATGCTATCACAGGGTATTACATGCACTTGATCTTCATAAGAAAGAACCCAGTGAGATGGGTACTGCTCCAGTTAACTGGTGGGGAAACTGAGGCACAGAACTACAGTAACTTCCTTAAGGCCACATGATTAAAGGGGTAGAACTAGAATTCAAACCCAGGCTTATCTGAACTCTTAGAGTTTATGGTCTATGTTATACCACTCCCAGAACATGTTCAATCAAGTTTATAATGGCTTCTATGTCTTAGAGGACAGGAGAAAAAAACAATTTCAAAAATCGTCTTTGAGTATGTGGGCTCATTTCCTAGGGACAAAAGATGTTCCTTTGAAGAGTGTAGATGAATGACATTTTGTGTAGGGAGGGAATTAGAGTCACTGTTAATGTGGCCGCACTGAAATGTGGACCTTTGGGTTGTAAAAATAGTTGTAAACAAAAGAGTGATGATGATGATGGTACTTTGACATTTGACCCTCCACAGAACCTATAGGTGAGCTTGTTTTTGGAAGCCCTCCCCTCTGAAGAAAATTATGCTTTTCCTGAGTTTCTAAGCCAAGGTGGGTTTGCACCAGCGAGGGGTTCAGGCTGCTGGTAAACCACAAGGGTCCTTTCTACACCGGCCCCTGCCACTCAGGGGCTAACATGAGCAAGAAAATGCCAATATGTCAAAGCACAGATGATTTCCTAAAGACTTACAAACATGGCAACTTTTACTTTTGAATCCAATGGAGTCATAATTCTGGAGACTAGCAGCGCAGTGTACTAGGAAAACTGAAAACAGGTTAGGAGCAGGGAACACAGGGCGGTGGAAAGTTCCTGAAGCCGGCCTTGTTCCCCTTCTCCCAGAGGCCAGCTGGAGGTAGCCACCACCCAGACAGCTGGGAGGGACCATTGTGAAAGGACAAGGGGACATAAGAAATCACCTCCAATCAAAACTACCTCCCCTCAGATGAGTCCACCAATGTGAAAAATATGTAGCAAGCTCCTCGTCTGAAATAAAACTTCCTGCAGGTAGGTTTAGGAATTTCACCCCTCATAACCACGCTGAGGCAGGAACTATTATTCTCCTTGGACTTCACATGCCACAAGGCATTTGGTAGGTATGAAAGTTGAAGAAATATATAGTCAGAGGCCTTTATCCTGATAGCTCAGGGTACGAAGATCTCCAGAGGGAAAGTTGTTTGACAGTCAGAGAGGGTGTGTCTGGGACAATGCTTTGCAAAGCAAGGAGGACAATTTCTCCTTGCAGAGATAAGTGGTCACTCTGGCTACCCCGAAGGACAAGGCAGAGCAGCGTAGCGGAAAGAACATGAGTGCTAGAGTCAGAGAGTGCCGCACTCAAACTCTGGCCCTGCCAAGGTTGTTGTGGTGATCAGATTATTCCCAGAAAGAGCCCGAAGGGGCAGCTGGAGCCCACGCGGCCTGAGATGAAAGTCTTATGTGAACACGTCGAACTTTTCCAAGGTTCTGTTCTAGATAAATCCCCTCCTCCCACTACCCACAGGCAATTCTATGATCCAGATAGCCTTCACATTTTATTTGTCATTAAGCAAAACTATTTTGCTTTTTCGTTGTATTTATACCACGTATAAAATGCTACATCAAAAACAACCACCATAGCTAGGTACAAACAGGCAGTGTAACACTCAGTGAGGGGCACTGCATCATGAAGGCAGTATGAGTTCTGATTGGCTGGATTGGGTTGCCAGACCACGGCATGTTCTCAAGGGAAGTGGGGTGTAATAACTTCCTTGCAGTAAGGTAATGTTTTATATTTCAAAACCCGATGTCCGCTCACCTTACCAGTTGGTGACCACAGAATGGGATCCCATTTGTTTCTGCCCAATATATATTGGCTATTTTTGGAATCCTCAAAGAGGGACTCACAGGTACCCACAAACCAATAACGTTGACTGTAGCCACCAGGAGAAAGTCGCCTCCCGCATGCCATCTTCCTTTCCTATTCCTGCAGCTGCTGAAGCCAATACTGAGCCTGTGTGAATGTCATCGGTGGGCCAGTGTGTTGTCTGCTCACGTTCCCAAAGCCACTAGTTTTCAGGGAGCCTGAACAGCATAGGTTCCAAACAGAGAGGGAGAGATAAGTTCCCTTTCCAACCCAGTGCTACCTTTTGTCAGCCAGGCTCAGAAACTGCTCTACCTGTATTTGAGGATCTCGCAGTCTCTCACAAAAAAAGTTAGGCAGCTCCCAACCCTCATGCAGAAACAAGTCTAGTGAAAACAGTCCCGTCAGTTCTTGGCTTCACCCTCTGAGCACAGGGGATGAACCCTACTCCAGGGGCCAGCCAGATGGGAAGACTCCACACCAACCTTCACTCCCTCCTCCCCTTCCAGCTGGCCTCTGCTCTTTTTCCTCCTATGCTGACTGCCAAAATTCTCAAGTATATCAATGGATGCAAACAGACATGAACAGTGGTGGGGAAGGGTGTTAGGTACATTGGTAAGGTCTGGGACCAATGAATCCTAAGCAAGTATTTGGTGATGTTCAATTCAGGGTGTCATGCAAGCAAAATACTTCAAAACCACATCCCCACCTTGAAAGGAAAGAAGGAAGGAAGGAAGGAAGGAAGGAAGGAAGGAAGGAAGGAAGGAAGGAAGGAAGGAAGGAGGCTGATTTGCTCAGCTGGTTAGAGCACGGTGCTCTTAACAACAAGTTTGCCGGTTCGATCCCCACATGGGCCACTGTGAGTTGCGCCCTCCACAACTAGATTGAAACAACTACTTGACTTGGAGCTGATGGGTCCTAGAAAAAAACACTTAAAAATAAATTTAAAAAATTAAAAAAAAAAAAAAGAAAGAAAAGAACTAGCTGAAAATGTGCCCACATTTATATTGCACGGTTTGTGGAAACCAAACTTGTATAGATGTAGTGGGAGCATGTAGGCGGCATCAGTGGGGCATCCTGTGTGCTTCTTTTAATTCAGGAGTGTGTCCTGTGTCTGATGTTGAGTCCTGCACTGTAATTAAGCCTTGGCACATTCAGAGTGGCCCCCTGCTTGTCCTTGTGCCTTAGGTAGGCAGCATGGTGCTGAGATCACAGCAGAGGCTTGGTAGGAGTTTGAACAGAAACACTGCTCATACTAAACAAATTACGTGTATAGGAATCTATAACCTGGACTGCCCCAGAATCTGCGTCAGACTGTGATACAGAAAGGGTGCCAGCCAGCAAATGACTGTTCCATGTGCCCAGCTCAAGGAAGTCCAGGGAGTCTAAGCCATCATTCTTCAGTTCTCCCATGGCAGCACTTGTCACCAGGCCAGCAGGCCTAACTGCAGGCCCTGCCTGTAATGCCTTTCCCATAACAGGCCACTGGAACTGTAGTGTAAAAATGGGGACATGAACTTTGCTGTCACACAGACCTGGGTCAGATCTTTAGTCTGCCTCTTTACCAGCTGTGGGGCTTGCAGCAATGTACTTAATCCCTCAGAGCTGTAGTTTTCTCTGGAGAATGGAGACACTAATACCTGCCTCGGTCCCGCTGGAGAGGAGAGAGGAGCTAAAGTATGCACAGCAGCCAGCACCCTGTCCAGCTTGCCCCTGTTCCCTCTCCTCCCTTATCACCAGCGGTCTCGTCTTAGTGTTCTGAGCAGCCACACCAGGCTGCTGAAAGAGTCCTAGCGACTTTGGGAACTGGATCATTTTCACAATCCCTTCCTAAGTTCCCAGGCTGCATTAAATATCGTTTCATTTTGTTTCTCGAACCTTGAGAATGGTGTCTAATCTGCTCACCACTTGGGGCAGAGTTAGACCAAAATCTTCTAGACCAGACCTGTACCTCCATGAAAGCACCAGCCATTTTGTAAGTGACCTAGAGTCTCTCCGACTGTTGTAGATAAAGGTCCGGGGACTTGGCTCTGCTGGCGTGGCAATCTTCACTGGGCTATTCACAGAGTATCTGGGAAATGATTTGCAAGTGTGGGGTAGAGCAAGTAAAAGATCGTATTGACAGATGATGGGTATGATTCAGTGGCCAGATTTAGGAACCGGTCAGTTCTGAGTTCTAAGCCCTATCTCTGTCTCTTGCTAAATGTTGCCTTGGCACAAATCACTTGTCATTTGCTGGCCATTTTAATTTAAAATTTTATACCTTCTAAAAATAGAATCAAATACATATTCTTGCAGGATTGCTGAGATCTAAGTAAGTGAAGGTATATAAAGCACCCAGCACAGTGCTAGCACATTGAAAGGGTTAACAGTAGCCATTATTATTTTAATTACTTACCAGAGACACCTCCAGTCACATAGATGGCCATTACAACTGCCATTGCAAATCCAACATTGATAGTGACAATTCCTCCAAAGTGTCCTCGACTGAGGGTAGCTTGGGCAACACAGCCACATCCAAGGACCTGGAATGAGCAGAAACTCAATAAGTAAGAGAGATAGCCACTGTCAAAGACAATGGAAAGTCAGTCACAAGTACTTTTTAGGCAAACTCATGGATTGGGCTGCCACAGGCTTCATAGAATCTCCTTTCATTGCGCCTTCCTCCAACTGCACCAAATCTATTCATAACACTGAGCTAAAATCCTATCTTTTTGTGGAACTTTCTCTGACAACTTAAGGCCTCAAGGACTCTTCTGTTTCTTCTACCATGTCTTTACAATGTCATTTCATTATATGCCAGCTTGCCTTGTGGCACCCCACAAAAACTATAATGTCTACTGGGACAGCTGAGGCTTTTTTATATTCTCATATTCTTCCATGCTCAAACAATATTTGATGAAAGATAATAAAATATCTTAACACAAGCAGATAAAAAAACCCACAAATGCCGTGTAAATGCCTTTTCAAGAGAAAAAAAGTTAGTTTGGGTGGGAAATGTGAAACGTGGGATGTGTAATTTCTAAGAAGCATCAGCTGGGAATGCTGGGAAATTTCCAAGTGAGCAAGGACCTTAATGTGATTGAGTGAGTGTCGCAAACCTAAGTGAGGAGGATGGTGAGAGAGTATAATAAGCACACAACTTCAATTTCATTTGACCCTTCTCAGATCCATTACTCACTTTAAAGTGTAGAGTAAGATGTTTCCAGCACAGTACACATTACCACACACTCAATAAATATTTATTCGGTGAGCATGTAAATACTGAGCACTTCAGAAAAGAAGGAGTTGATGAATGTTAGGAATTCCTTAGAAAAATGTTTGCAAATGCATGTAACCTGGGGTCAGAGATCACCAAGGAAACTTGCAGTATCGCAAGGGGTCTGTGAGTCTTTGTGCACATCATACCAATGTCTAAAGAAGGAAAAAATAGCATGCCTTGTTTCTACCTTTTGTGGTCCAGTATTTTCATAATTAAGAATGGTTCCTATGCTATAGAGCTCTTGAAAATTTTTGAAGTTGGAAGAAGCCCCTTGGGAAACAATGTCATGGACTTTGGAATAAAGGTTGTATGAAGTGTTTGCTATCTTTACTCACCTGAGTAGGGTAGTGTGAATAAAGAAATACATACTCCAGCTACCATCTATTTGGTGTGTTCTTTGTGCCAGGCTCCCTGCTAAGTGCATTTCCTGTATTACTTCATCCTTGTCCCATTCTTAACTTATGATCACCCTGGCAGGGAAGTGTTGTTATCTTCGTTTTGTGTATGAGGAAATTGAGGCTGAGAAAAGCCAAGCAATTTGCACAATGTTACACAATTAAAACAAAAGAGACAGAACCAGGATTTGATCCCATATCTGTCTTAGTCAGAGGCCTGTGTTCTTAACCATGACACATTGGATGGAGGAAGACGTCATTAGAAGCAACCAATGTCCCCAAGAATTCATGAAACTATGCAGGGAGAACACTGGGGTTCCACAGGATGTGGGATAGAGGCACCAGTTTCCTATCTACCTATTGAAAGTGAACCGTTGTCTGGGAATGTTGAAGGACGCAGAGATACCAGGCAGCAGCCTTGTGTTACCGAGTATCAAAGGCCTCAATGGAAACTAGACACATCAGTCTGAGAAAGAAGGTCTGAGGTTGAAGCCCATTTAGGAGCCACCTTATAGGTCCTGGTTATTGTGCCAGGACAAGTGGTTTTACTGGTGACAACATTTGTTCAAAGAAATACCCAACAACTTGTGCTATTTCTCCAAAGCTTCCAATGACCTAGTGAAAAATCCGTTTCAGCCCTATTTCCCTTTTTTTCTCAGAGATCACTGAGACATGTTAGTGATTAATGCATGTTTTTCATTTCATGCAAAACCTATTAATTGATTTCTACTTTCTTAATTTCTAGCTGTCTTTGCATTGACAACTTCCACTAAATGAACAAGTGTTCACCAAGGGAAAACCAGACCTGAAGGCAGAGGAAAACCCTTTCCACTCTTGTTCTTTCTTATTATCTCCTTTCCTCTTAGTGTCTGTCAACTCTGTGGTCTTCAGCAGCAGGCACACTCATCTCCCCAATGCTGACCAAACCTGCCTAGTACTGGGATGCGTAGGCTGAGATAATGGTAGGACGGGCCTTGTTCATACTAGTGAACCACACCCACGAGCCACATAGATTTCCTGTGACACTGGCCAGCATTTGGGAGGCTTATCAGGATTCATATCTATTCCTTTTTTTTTATTAGTTTCAGGTGTACAAAGCAATGTAATAGACATTTCACCCCTTGCAAAATGATAACTTCCCTCCCCCAATCTATTACCCCTCTGACATCGTATATAGCTGTTACAATTCTATTGACACTATTTCCTATGCTGTACTTCACATCCCGTGACTCATATCTATTCTTAACACCAAGACCTAAGAAGCCAATCAATTCCCCGACCCCTGCCTGCCCCTTTAGTAACTTTAACTGAACCAGAATCAAAGAAGTAATCTCAGTGGTCATTCTGAAATGCCCAATACCTCCAAAGCTCACCTAGCTAGTATTTTTTTTTATTGTTCTTTACCCCTCCCCCGAAGGCAGTAAAATTTTGACATTAATTTTCCACTTTTAACTGCTTTGAGTTCATTTTTGAGGAATTGTCCAAAGACTTAATGCTTAAAATTGGAGAGTTAAAGTAAGGCTTTTCTTTTTGTTCCATCTTTTAATTTTTTATTAGTTTCAGGCGTACAAAACATAATGATTAGACATTTACACCCCTCACCAAGTGATAACCCCAACAAGTCTACTACCCCTCTGCCCCGTACATAGCTATTATAATGCCACTGACTATATTCCCCATGCTGTACTTTACATCCTGTGACTATATATATTTAGCTATAGATGACATTCAATATCATTTTATATTAGTTTCAGGTGTACAGTGCAGTGGTTAGGCATTTATAAAATCTATGAAGTGATGTCCCCTATAAGTCTGACCCATCTGACACCCTATATAGTCTTTACATTATTGATTATATTCCCTATACTGTATTTCACATCCCCATGACTATTTTGTGACTACCAATTTGTACTTTCTAATCCCTCACCTTTCTCACCCCTCCCCTTACCCCCTTCCCATCTAGGAACCGTCAGTTTGTTCTCTGTATCTATGAGTCTATTTGTTTTGTTTGCTGGCTTATTCTGTTCTTTAGATTCTCTATATAAGTGAGATCATATGGTGTTTGCCTTTCTCAGTCTGACTTATTTCATTTAGCATAATATCCTCTAGGTCCATCCATATTGTTGCAAATAAGAGTAATACTCCATACTCTTCCACAATTTCTTTATCCAATCGCCTATTGATGGGCATTTCAGTTGTTTCCATATCTTGGCTATTGTGAATAGCACTGCAGTAAACGCAGGGGTGCATCTTTTTTTCAAATTAGTGTTTTGGATTTCTTTGGAATAATACCCAGAAGTAGAATTGCTGGATCATATGGTAGTTCTATTTTTAATTTTTTGAGGGAACTCCATACTGTTTTCTATAGTGGCGGCACCAATTTGCAATCCCAACAATGCATGAGGTTTCCCTTTTCTCCACATCCTCACCAGCACTTATTGTTTGTTGATTTATTGACTCCGTTCTAACAGGAGTGAGGTGGTACCTCATTCTGGTTTTTATTTACATTTCTCTGACGATTAGTGACATTGAGCATCTTTTCATGTGTCTATTGGCCATCTGTATGTCTGCCCTCTTTGGAGAATTGTCTATTAAGGACTTTTGCCCCTTTTTTAAATTGGGTTGTTTTTTTAGTGTTGAGTTATGAGATTTTTTTAATATATATATAAATATTGGATATCAACCGCTTATCAGATGTATCATTGGCAAATATCTTCTCCCATTCAGTAGGATGTCATTTTGTTTTGTCTCGTTTACTTATCCATTCAACTATCCTATGTCTTTTGATTGAACATTTAATCCATTTACATTTAAAGTGACTATTGATAGTTGTTGCCATTTTATTATTCATATTTTTGATCTTCATTTTTTTTGTTTGTTTTTTCCTTTCCTCTGCTTAAAAATGTCCTTTTAATATTGGCTTGGTGGCAATGAATGCCTTTAGCTTTTTATTGTCTGGGAAGCTCTCGGTCTCTCCTTCAATTTTAAATGATAGCTTTGCTGGTCTCTATTGTAGGCCCTTGTTTTTCATCACTTTGAATATTTCCTACCACTCCCTTCTGGCCTGCAAAGTTTCTGTTGAGAAATGAGCTGATAGTTTTATGGGAGATCCCTTGTAAGTAACTAGTTGTCTTTTTCTTGCTGCTTTCAGGGTTCTTTCTTTGTCTTTAAACTTTGCCATTTCAATTGTAATGTATCTTGGTGTGGGCCTGTTTGGGTTTATTTGTTTGGGACTCTCTGTGCTTCCTGCACTTGTATGTCTATTTCCTTCACCAGGTTAGGGAAGTTTTCAGTCATTGTTTCTTCAAATAGGTTCTTAATCCCTTGCTTTCTCTCTTCTCCTTCTGGTACTCCTATAAGTTGAATGTTGTTATGCTTGATGTTGGCCCACAGGTCCCTTAAACTATCTTTGTGGTTTTTCTTTTTTTCTTTTTGTTGTTCCAATTGGGTGTTTTCTGCTACCTTGTCTTCTAAATCACTGATTTGATCCTCTGCTTCATCTAATGTGCTGTTGATTCCTTCTAGTGTATTCTTCATTTCAGTTATTGTATTCTTTATTTCTGACTGGTTGTTTTTTACGGTTTCTATGTCCTTCTTTATGCTTGCTATGTCTTTTTTGAAATTCTAAGTTCCTTAAGCCTTCTTATAATCAGTGTTTTAAACTCTGTCTCTGGTATGTTGGTTGCCTCCATTTCATTTAGTTCTATTTCTGGAAGTTTCTCCTGTTCTTTTATTTGGGACATATTTGTTTCCTCATCTGGCTGCCCCTCTGTGTTTGCTTCTATGTGTTATGTAGATCTCCTATGTCTCTCCGTCTTTGCTGGGTGGTCTTATGTAGTATGTGTTCTATATGGTGCAATAGTGCAGTCTCCCTGCTCTCCTATGCATGTGTTCCAGGAGTGTCCCTTCAGTGTGTTTTCCTGTTGTAAACTGACCCTTGATTGCTTTTGGCACATCAGTGGGTGGAACTGACTCCCAGGCTGATTGACTGAGGATTGACTATGCCCACCATGTATGAGATGCTGTGTGGGGGCTGACCCCTCAGAGGAGAAGTAGGCCCCATGGGCTCTTGTGCCTGTTGAGAAACCCCTTTGGGTGTGCTGCTTGTGGGGCTACTCAGGTAGTGCTCTGAAGCTGGCCTCTGGGTGTGTTGTTTCTGGTGTCTTTTGGGAGGGGCTCTTACGCAGGGCAAATTTCAGCCTTGCCTGTTACCTGCCTGCTGCTACCTGGTGGGAGCCTCAAGGCTATATATGGTTGGTTGCTGGCTGTGCTGGACCTGGAGGCATGTGGGAGTGGCCTCGCTGTGAACTGAGGCTGGCTGCCACCAATAGTGGGCCTGAGGCAGCTTAGCAAAAGATGTAGGGACCCCCTAGGCCTATTGCCACCTGCCCATTAGGCTTAGCCATTGAAAGAGTCTCCTTAGGTGTGCGGGCTGGGCTGATTGCCCCATTGTTGAGAGTGCCCTCAGCAATACAGCAATAGCTGAGTGGGGCGGAGTCCTAGGGAATCAGAAACATGGCCAGTGGTCTTTACATAGTTAATGCAGATTTAGTTCTTACACCAGTGCGTGGCCTGTGACCACTTTGCAAAATCCCCTGAGAAGCAGTAGCTACACTGCTTGCCTCAGGATCACAAATCCCTGAGAGTTACCTAAGAATGGCTGCGGCACAGGTTTTGGGTCACTGTCAACCACCAAAATCTCCCTGGGCCATGGCCGGATGTCTGCTGCTACAAAGACTCCATAGCCTGTGAGGCAGGGCTGGCCACCTAGGGACCCAAAGTGCCCCTGGCAATGCGGCTCTACATGGGCAAGGCAGGGTTTCAGGGAGCTCAGGGGTATGGTTGGTGGTTTCTATAAAGTCAATGCAATTTTTGTTCCTGCACCAGTGCTGGGCCCATGGCCACAAAAACGTCAGCTACCGCCTGTCTCAGGCCCGCAGGTTCCCAAGAGCTGCCCAAGAGATGCTGTAGCACAGGTCTTGGGTTACCGCCCACCAGCAAATGTTTTCCAGGCCACCATGGGCTGTCTGCAGCTGCAAAAAGGCTTCTGCAGCCTGTGGGGCAGGGCCAGCATTCCAGAAGTCAAGAGTGTCCTGGGCGAGGTGGCACCAGCTGTAGAATGGGAGGGCAGGGATCCAGGGCATCACCAAGGCATTGCACTGGTGTAGATTCCACCCGACCAATGTGGTCCGAGACTTAGCCCTTTGAGGGAGGGCTTGACACTGAATAAATAGCTAGTGCCCTGTTGTAGGCCACACTTGCGTCAGGCTCCACATAGGAACAATAATGGTTCTGTCCCTCCAGCTTCTGTTCTGAAGCCACACAACTCAGTCCTTTTTCATATGTCACTGGACCTCCCAAGCTGCCGCCCCTCCACCAGAGACCAGGCAATTGTCTGCAAGCGAGTGAGTCTGTGTGCAGGCTCTATAAGCCTCCCTCTGCCCCACTAGCTTGGGCAGATAGAGTCCTCACTGATTTTCACTGTCAGACTCCTTGGGAACTTGTCTTCCCAGCACAGGACCCCTGGATGGGGCACCCAGCATTGGGCTGGGACCCTTCCCTCTTCAGAGGGGACCTCTGCCTCCAAGATGCCCCCCTCCTGGTGTTCAACTACTACCTGTGGACTTGGGGTCAGCCCACTTTGCGTCTCCTCCCCTCCTACTAGTTTTGATGTGGCCTCTTCTTTATATCCTTTGTTATAGGGGTTCTGTTCAGCTAGTCTTCAGACGAATCCTGAGGTTGATTATTCTATAATTTACTTTTCATTTTGGTGTGATCCTGGGATGCAAAAGGCATAGTGTTTACCTAATCTGCCATCTTGGACCTCTTCTTCTATGATTGTTCTTTTAAAAGCTTTTCTAGGAAGTTAATGTCCTCCCTTAATTCATAAGTTAGTTTGGGGCATGTTTGTAGCAACAATATGGCCCAAGAACATGAGTCATGTATAACTTTCCACCTCGTATATTGCTGCAGGTCTTCTCGGAGGTATCCTTTAGTAGATAATTTGTCATTAAATGATGCAAACATTCAGAAAACACAAGTCCACATTAAATAAAGCACGTCTGTGGCAACATTTGTATTTTAAATAAACTGATTTGTTTTGTGTACAGGTGTGTACCACATATGTATACACACACAAATACACACACGCATATATATTTGTTATAAATACTCTCATTTAGTCCCCATAATAACCTGAGTCGGGAGGGGAGAACTCTACCGTTTTCATCTAAAGAAACCTTGGGACAAAGAAATTCAGTAATTTGCCTGAGAACATAATAGTGAAAAGATCTTGTTGAACTCAAAATTAACATTTGTATCCAAAGTATATTTTTCTTCACTTACATACACTAAAATGCCCTCAATTATACCTGAGCCAAATAAATAGTTTGTCCAGATTTGTGCTTTAAAAGTTTGTCTTTCAAAAAATCAAACTGTAGGAAGCTAAGATCCCCACCCACATCTACAAGCATATCTATTAATAATTGGGCTTTGGCACTCACTCAGCCATTCCTTGCTTTCCTCCATGTGTATATGCATTTAAAAATTCTAAGTGCCATGCATGTTGCCCGGTCCTCTGAGAGCTCACAGACTACTTAAGGTAGCTGAGAACTGGTAAGAATCATAAGGAAAGTACAGATGAAATGTGGTACTATTATTTAATGTTATAACCTTGTTATTCATGAATGGCCTAAGCATTTATGCCTAAGGAAAGTGTGCATGGAGATGCAGTTTTGTAATTCAGCCTTACAGACTCGATGATGGTTATTTTGACATTTAAGTCTCCCCAAGTTCTTTAATCATTTGATTAGTACTTCAAATTATTGAATCACTTGACATAATACTATTAAATCAGATATATTAATACATACGCATGAGTATGCAATAGATTGGCCTCATGAGAAACTTAAGATTATATGAGATCAAGATTTCTCTTCTGAGATTGAGAGGATCTGAGTGGCAGATGCCCCCAGGGCATCCAATTCCTCCCTAACCCCACCATGTCCACTTTGCTCATATATGTTACCTGCCTGGACGCAATCAGATTTGGGGCTAATGACTCCATTCTTAAGTCCTGGGAAGAGAAACCTATTTAGCTTTTGGTACCAGTGACTTCCTGGCCTCACAGATACCATGGTGATAACATACCTGGGCTGAGATGCAGCCCAGCCTCCCAGTTCCTGGAGGTAGGGTCTGGTCTACCTTCAAATGAAGGCCTGGCTACAGGTAAAACTTTATTTAAGATGGTGGTGATAAGGAGACCAAAAATCACACTCCCCATTCTTGAGACAGTAGTCACTTGGGGGTGGTTCCCCCTCCTATTTTGCTTTTTGCAACTGGAGAGAAAGGAGAACAAATGTCAATCTGTCAGTACAGCATTCTCTGCAAACCTTGGCCTTCTAGCCTATGCTTTAGGTACGGGTTACCCTAAGTCACTCACCCTACTCCACCTGTCTCTATACACCTGCTTAGTTTATGTGGCTATATTCATTGGAACATGCAATGATAATAGTAACAACAGCAATCACAACTAATATTTATTGAGTGCTTTTTATAAGCTAAGCACTTTCCATACATTAACCCTTTAGTCCTCACAACAAGCCAGGTCCTCTTACTGTCTCCATTTTACACATAAGGAAACAACGCTTAGAAAGGTTAAGAGGTCAAGAGAATGTCTCATGCTCACACAGGTGTAAGTGATAAGGCCCAGGTGTGACTGCACATACTTTTGACCTCTGGATGAGTGAATGATCAAACATTTACAGCATGTAAGCCAGGCACTCTCACATACATTCCTTCCATTATTTCTCCCAATACTTGATTCCCATTTAAAAACTGGAAGACTGAATGACTGGACAAAATCCATATAGCTAGTAAGTGGTAGATCCTGATTCTGGAACCAGGTTCTGTGATTCCCTGTGTTTCTCCTGTGGCTACTGCTGTTGTCTTGGTGGGTCTGCTTGTTGCTTTATTAGGACAGAATGCATATGTATTCATAGCTTTCCAGTCGGTTAGTTTTCCAATTAAAAAATGAAACTTTCTCAGTCATAACAAAAATAGTCACAAAGAACCAAGACTGAAACCTGGATATTCTAGTTAAAAATAAAGTATTTGGTGGCGTGCAGCCTGAAAGAATATCAGGATGAGATCAATCACCCCTCAGGTACCAGCTGTACTTGAAAAGAGATGATATTAGGGCAGGCTCATAAAAAGGGAAGAATCTGAGATTTGAGAAGCAGCTGAATGGGCAAATGGCCAACCTCAGTGCGGTCTGAGTAGAAAAGAGTACCAAGAACCAACTTGGGCCTCAGAAATGAAAGGTGATTGAATTTCATTATTTTTACTAGGCTGAAAAGAACAATGGTCTCCTTTTCTGACCTACATCAGGCATTCACATCCCTCAACTCATCCCAAATAATTCTAGTTTGGACAAGAATTTGATCATGATCCCAGGGCTACAATAAGAACCCAATTTAACACTTACTTAATAAGTTGTGCATGTTCCTATTAGGAAGACCATAGGTCTGCGTGTGCTGTGTGTGAATGGGGGGTTGCCAAGGTCAGTTCTGTCTTTATTCAGAGTGGCCCAACCATGTCAAGTATACCGTGGGACACTCTCATCTAGAAGATTCCCAAAGATAGAAGAGTTTTGGGAAGTGATATGTTTTAGGTTCATCCTAGGCCTTGCAATTCCCAAAGTGTATTCCACGAATCATCAGTTCCGTGAGATGCTCTTCAAAAACAAAAAAAAGAAAGAAAGAAAAGAGAGAGATTTATGGTCAAGTAAGTTTGGGGACAGCTGTATATTCTATTTCCCTGTTAAAGATTCACAGTGAGCATTAAAGGCTCTGATAATTTCTGCAGTTGAGAAAACTGCTTAACTAGGTTTAACGCAGTGTTTCCCAAGCATATTTGGGCAGGATGGCATATTTTTATTCACTTAATTCTTATCTGTATCTCATGGAACTAGTGTTCTTTAGAAAACATTTTGAACAATTCCCTAAGACACCTGGAAGGACAAACTCTGCTGAGTGAGCTCTTTTGTGAGGGACAAAGGGGTGAAGAAAATGTACATAAACACACTTAATGTACATAAAGAACACATGAAATTTTTCAATTACAAAGGGTATACAATAAAATATAAGAAATTCATCTATTTCCCACCCCAGATTTAATGTTTTATTTTCTGCAGTAACTAATATCAATACCTTCCAATTATTCTGTCAAAAATGTGCGTAGGTGAGTGTGTGTGTGTGTGTGTGTGTGTGTGTAAATGGGAGTATTTTATAAATACTGTTTTGGCTGCTTTTTCAATTTGATAGCTTAGAGAGTCTTTCCATATCAGCATATAAAAATTGACTTCATTACGTTTAATAGCTATATGAGTTAATTGCGTAGATGTACCTCAACTTCTTTAACCACTCACCTGTTGATAGCAGCATAGAATTTTGGGGAGGTTTTCTCTTAAGAAAGTCTAAACTTCCAAGCAGAGACTAAGGCATGCGGGCTTATTCTAGTCTAAGAGACATTAAGCCCTCAAGTCCCTTTGGTCTTGACTGGCCATCCCAAATCTGTGTCTTAGCATGACCAGCCAATCTATCAAGATGAAGAGGGGTGGGGTACACATTTTGATGGCATATTTTCTCTTAAAGCTTTTGTTTTGAGGTAGCAATCCTACCTCAGTCATGAATAAGGTGTCCCCTCGATGAAGGGAGCAACCTATACTGCTGGGTTGCTTTAGCCTTTTGATCGGCTCTATTGGTTATTTCACTTTTAGGAGTCTTGTCTTCCTCACAGCCCTTCACTTTATGCCATATTTTCATCACAAGGCTGATGAGTAAAGAGGTGCCAACTCCTGCTCTCATTCCTAGCTTCTCCTTTCTTGTCAAATAATGAGAATATGTTGCAATAGAATATGTCACTATAGAAAAACTACATAAACCCACTTCCCCTTTGAAAGTCAATGAATATAGCAAGTGTTCTGGGTCAAAATTAAAACTCAGATCAAAAGTAGAGTTCTGTTTGGCAGAATCAAGATTGGCTTCAGGCGCCTACAGCCTGTAGATCAGTGACCCAGAACAGATTTTTCTCCCCAGGTCCTTCGGGACTCTGAAATTTTCCTTCATGTTCACTGCTAATAAGGGGAAGCCTGCAGGCAACTTCTCCTTCAGCTCACACTGACTCAGGGTCTAAGGGCTTAAGAATCAGCCTTGGAGGAAGCATGGGTTTCCTAGTCATTCATGGTCACACATCTCATGTGGGAGAAAGGGAGCACAAAGTCATTCTTTGGAGAGAGTGCCATTCAACAAGGTACCCACATTCGTTGATTTTCTTTTTTTAGTTTGCCACTTCACAATAATAATAACCTAGCAGAAGTAAATGCAAACCTGTTCCGGAAGAGGAACTCTGTAGTCCAGGCTATATGGAATTCCCACAGAAAAACATAAACCTTCCTGAAGAGTTACAATGCACATTTACGAAACACTGAAGGAAATGATCCTTTGTGAGTGAGAGTCAGTACATAAAATAAGCAGGATTATTAGCTCCCCCAAAGCTTTGACGTGATATAACAATCATAAAATGCCATACATATATTAGGCTTTAGTGAGTTAAAGAGATAAAAGAGATAAACACTCACAAAAAGAAGAACAATTAAGAAAAAGAACCCAGCAGAACTTCTAGAAATGAAAACATTAAGGAAACTACAGACAATGAATGTGGTAAACAGATGTTAAATACATCTGAACAGAGAATTAGTGAATTGGAAGCTAGATTTGAGACAACTACACGAAATTCATCATGGAGATATTAAGAGAGATTAAGAATGCTTGAGATACCAAAAAAATGAGATGGTCAAGCATATATACAAATATGAGTTCTAAAAGGAGAAAATAGAGAGACTGGGAGAAAGGAAAAGGGATAAAGCTGAGAATTTTCCAGAAATTGGTGAAAATTGGAAATCTTTATACTAAGAGTGAACAATGAATCCTGAGCACTACAAATAAAATAAATTAACACCTAGTCATATTATATTGAAATTTAAGAATAAAAAACAAAGGGAAACTTTTCATTGTAACCAGAGAAATGCATATTACTAAGGACAAAATTAATCAATAACAAAAATGTCACCAGCAACAATAGAGACATTGGGATGGTGCCTGCAAAATGTCAAGCAAACCAATCATCAATCTAAAATTTATCATTGCAGCTGGAGAGTGAAATAAAGACAAAGTCAGGCAAAGACTGAGAAAGTCTATCCCTCACACACCTGTCCTGAAAAATTTCCTGAAGAAAGTTTTGTTATTTTTTTTTACTGCAGAAACAGGAGATTGCACCTAAAAGAAAGTAATGGATGAATACAGTAATGATTAGCAAATAAACTGGTATATGATAGTACATATAAGTATTCACTATTAATAACAGCAATAATGAGGGTAGAATTTAAATATTAGACAATAATAACATGTAAGGTAGAGTGGTTGACAACAATTAGGATATTTAAAAGTTTTAATGTTGTTCAGAAGATGTTAATTCACTTTACACTTTGTTATCTCAAGAATATAACTTCTAAAAATGTAAGGGTAAATTCTTAAAAAGTAGAAAAAGCAAGTAGGGGGGTAAAGGAGAAATAAACAAAGCTGATCAACTCAAGGAAAGGATATTAGAAAAGGATCCCCATCCTATCCCCAGAAAAGACAGCACCTCATCAAAGCTGAGACCTGTAAGGGACTCCAGCCTCTGATACAGAAATTTATAACGCATGGACTTTTAGTATCCTGCCAATCCCCTTGTAGTACCTCTATTCTACCAGTTTTGAAGCCCAATAATACCGTCTAGTCCAGGACTTAGAATTATTAACGAGGCCTTGTACCTATTCACCTGCTGGTCCCAAACCCATATTCAGTTCTAACTCAGGTGCTAGGGGACTCCAGCTGGTTTTCTGTCTTGGACCTCAGAGATGCAGTCTTTTGTATCCCCTTATACCCTGATTCTCAATACCTGTTTGCTTTTCAATGGACAGAGCCTGACTCTGGTCTGTCCCAACAGCTTACCTGGACTATACTGCCCCAGGGATTTGGAGATAGCCCCCCATCTTTTGGGCACACTTAGGCTAAACAACATAAGGAGGTCTCTCTCCCAAATGAGGTTATCCTCCAATATATGGATGATATATTTATTTGTAGTGCCGCTAAGGAACTTTCAGACACCAATACTGTCCAAGTTCTTAACTTCCTGGGTTCTAGAGGGTATAGTCTCCAAGAAAAAGGCCCAATTTCTTCACAGAAAGTAGAATACCTTGGATATATTTTAATCCCCAGATACCAGGATTTAACTACAAAGAGAAAGGAGGCCATTTCCCAGCTTGGCTCTCCTCAGACAGAAAAACAACTTAGACCCTTCCTACGTACGGTGGGATTCTGTAGGAGGTGGATCCCCAGTTTCAGTGTCATGGCCAAGCCGCTATATGAGGCCCTAGCTGGGTCAGACACTGAGCCATTAGACTGGACTTTAAAACAACAAAATGCCTTAGAAGATATCAAGCGGTCTTTTATGTCTATCCCAGCCCTAAGCGTACCTGAGCTCAACAAGCCTTTCATACTCTTCACTGCAGAGAAGCAGGGAATAGCACTGGGGATATTGACTCAGCCGCTGGAACAAGATCTCCAGCCAGTCGCTTACTTTTCCAAACAGCTGGATTCTGTAGCCAAGGGATGGCTGGGATGCTTAAGGGCATTGGCTGCCATGGCGCTCCTAGTGGAGGAAGCCACCACGTTAACCGTGGGAATGCCACTAGAGGTTAGGAATCCCTACCAGGACTCCTAGTCTCCAGGACCAAGGAGTCCTAGAGACTAAAGGCCATCATTAGCTCACGGAAGGATGCCTTACCACATATCAGGCACTTCTACTGGACTCTCCAGATCTCACCATTAAGACATGCCAAACTCTTAACCCGGCTACCCTGATGCCCACAGGGCCTCATGCTGACTTGACACGTTCCTGCCTTAAGACTATAGACCAAGTCTACTCTAGCAGGCCTGACCTAAGAGATACTCCTTTAGACAATGCAGTGTTGTCCAAATACTGCATTTAGCTACATGCACAATGGCATTCACAGGGCAGCATACACTGTAGTAAGCCTCAACTCCTTTATAGAGTTAGGTCCTTTACCTCCTAATACCTCACTCGGCTCAGAAGGCAGAACTGGGTAAAGGAAAAAGGATTAATATTTACACTGATTCAAAGATGCCTTTTTAATCCTCCAAGCTCATATGGCAATCTGGAAAAAACGGGGACACTTAACTACAAAAAACAGGTGGGATTAATAGTGGACAGTCTGTTTGATGTCCTACTGTGGTAGGAAGAGCATTTGACAGAATTTTGTGAGCATGTAGGTCTCTGTTCCGTTACCTGAGAGACACAGGGCCTGGCTAACAAAGACCACTTTTCTCCAAAGCCAGTGTGCGAGAATCCAGGGATGAGGGATCCTTCCATACTTCCGGTAGACTAGCTATCCATGGCCAGAATCAGCTAGGGCATTGTTGACAGTAGAGGCTTCTGGCCTATTATCTGTTGGTGAGCTGACAGTTCCAGTTGTGGGGGATTCTCATCTGGAATGCCCCAGGTTTGGAGGGGGGCATGCCTTTGCAAAGCAATAAGCTAGAACCAAAACAGGGGAAACAGATAGAGAGCAGGGGACTGTGGAGGCAGAAAGCAAGAAAGGAGTTTTGGGGTCTTTTGAGGCTCACTGCCCTATAGATTCTTTGCTCTGAGTCACAGGGTGGTCTCAAGCAGAACACAGATAATGGGAGTCCGAGGGGTAAAACATAGTGCAATGCATGGTCAGTGTGTTCATCAGAGCTATGAAGATACAGCTGAACCATCTCGGACCTGTGGAGTTATAAGAGTTTGAATGTGTTTGTATGTGGGAAAGAGATCCCAAAACATTGTGCTAATAGATTTAAGTAAAATTTCCCTGCCATGATCATGTCTGTTCTATATAATCATCTTTTGACACTTCTACTGTTTAATGTATTTTAGACTATAAAACTAGTAAAGTTCTCTTGGGCTTTCACATGAAAGGAGTTAATTCTCATCAAATGATGGTATATTAGGAATGATTATCATCAAAATATCAAACCCAGCTCTCACTTTCATGGGCTGGGTGACCTTGGGTGAACCTCTTAATTATGTTACACCTGTTTCCCCATCTGGTAAAATGGAGTTGATCACGTTTCTCCTCCCTCTCTCCCAGGAAAGATATAAAAATAAACAGGAATCTATGTGAGAAAACACCTTATGTTTCTTGGAGGAAAGGCATAGTGGAAATGAAACCCAAGGGCAAATGCATGCATAAGGCAGGGCAGTTGAGTTTCTCCATGATTCAGAGAACACATGATTGCCTCAGCCTGTGCCTCAGCTTCCCATGAATACTAGGGTAAAAATGACATCCACCCCACCCTCATCTCAGAGCTGTCCTCCTAGTATGTAGGAATTCTAAATAATGTAGTAGACCAAAATTGTCCTGACTTTTGCATTGCGAAGCACTTATTTACAAACTGGCTTATTTTAAGAACTTTCCTGTTTCACTTTTAATGCTGATCATACATTCTTTTGTTTCACAAGTTCTTGAACATGAAATAGACCACTTCCAACCTGCTCCAAGATCTGAGTACATTTTGTAATAATAATTTTAATGCCCTAGAATTTCTATAGCCAACATATCTGAGAATCTTCCTAGAATGAAATGATGAATTCTGTGACTCCAGAAGGGAGAGAAGTTTGGATATGAAGTCATAGAAGAAGGCAGAAATAGACATGAGAAACACTGTGGGTTCTGAAGTGTTTCACGTACCATCCATCCCATTTCTTCCCTCCATCCTGCACTGCCCACTCCTCTATGCCATCCGTATCCTGTGTCCCAGGCCTCTATCCTTTGCTTCCCTTCAGTGTATTACTTTTAAAAGAAGTATTTGTATTTTTTTCATTTTTAGACATGCCAAAAGGTAAACTTCTAATGTACAAGCTTGACAGGGTGAGAAAAGTATTCAGGGTCTTCCCCAGCACACAAATAGGTGCTACCCACTCAGAAGTCCAGCCCTGGAAGGACACCCTTCCATCACTGGAGGAGACACTGGACTGTTCACCTCAGCATCTTCAATAGGATGAGCTCTCTATCAAAGAACCCTGAAATGTTTGAAGAGCGAGGAGGGTGCACCAAATAGTGAGGAGTGAACATACAAGAAAGGACTAGAGAGCCTGGAAAGTTCAGACCACAAAAGAGATTTAAATTCAACTCACATTAATGAGCTCCCATTTATGTATGTGCAGAGTTCTGTGGCAGGTGCTGGGGAAAGATGGCCTGCAAGATGGCCAGGAGGAGACAAAGCAGCTGTTTTGAAATACTACAAGTATTCTCAAGTAAAAGAAGGGAAGGAGCGAGAAAGGGGAAAGGGAGGTGGCATTGAAAGTGTTGCCTATGTCAGGAACTTTATGTGCAGTGTGTATTTAGTGTGCAGTTTGAAGTCACCAGGCCATGAGCCCACATATTTGTTCCCAGCAGTCCCTTGTTCTCTACCTTCCCCTCACACCTGTCCACCTACATTGAACCATCTTTTTGGCTTCAGAGAAAGTAAAGACGTTGGCTTCAGGGTATAACAAACAATCTGGTCTCAGGGACCTACAGGTTTAAACCCACATGCCCATGAGCAAATGAGAGCTAACTCATGGCTCTAATCTATGGAACTGTTAAAGCAGAGGGAGTCTGATTTACTATCTATTGTGGACATTGCTGAAGCAATTCCAGTGATGTCTATGGAAAGTGTAGGCTCTAGAGTTAGAATCCCAGTTCAATGCTTTTCCAGTTTGGGCCAGTTACTTCATCTCTCTGAGCCCTCATTTCTCCCACTGTTTATGAGTGATAATAAAGCCTTCCTACTGTAGTGATTGTAAGGATTAAAAAAATGTATGTACAGAAGCTAATGTATGGTAGGTAGTTACCACATGGTCCCTACTTTTGCCCATCAAGGTTTCTAAACCTTTTCTCTGTGATAGGAAAGATGCATTGCTAAAATTTCTCTTGACACTAGCAAAGGCAAAAAAGCCTACCTATCCTGAAGTCTAAAAGGCCACATTCGAACTAGTTCTTTGACTTATGATGTAATTATTGTTGTTTTCAGTTGTAGTTTACAAAGAATTTTTCATGGACCTTCTTGTTTCTTAATGCTACCACTAGGCGTTAGTCATTTACACCACAGTGTAAATGAGTTTGAGAGACTTCACCTAAGAGCAGTTTCGGAAAGGAGGTGGGAAATGGCACCAGACTCCCAGGGTCTGGGGGAAAAACCATATTTACAAATATGAAGGAGAACTGATGAGTCCTGTGTATCCTCTACCATCTTTTTGAGGCTCCCTTTTCCTCATGCCTTCTCAGCAGGCAAAGCTTTTCACTAGAGAAAACAAGGGAAAATGCACATTTTCTAACAAAGCAGAGACAATTACTTTGGAAATCTTTGAGCAAAACTGTTGTTAAAAAATGCATTCTTGCTATCATCACAAGAATGAATTCAAGGATGCACCGAATAAGCCGAGCAAGCAGGGAATTTATTAGAGAAGGCAGTACACTCTCGAGAAGGGAGAGTGGGCAGGCCCGGGGAAGAGCAACTGCCCCGAAGATCATAGAGGCTTAGGAATTTATTACTTCTAAAGTGAAGACACGAAATATTCAAGACTTAGGGGTGGTGCTGTAGGCGTTCCCAGGGTGGTTCTTGCAGACCTCTCCTTCCCATCAGGAGGAGGGATTTTTGTCATTATTTGGCTCTTGTCGGAACTGTCATGGCGGCCCAGGGGGTGGAGATCTTTCCTTAACCACGATGCTAATAATATTAAAATCCATTATAATTAGCTAAAGTTCATCTTGAGGGACAAGATTGTGTCCTGGATCTGCTCTGGGCCACCAAAATCTAGTTCTGCATGGTCCGGTAGCTGCACTTTTTCTCAAGGATGATCTCATCTATGCCTCCTTTGTCTCCCCTTGCATCTTCCTTCCCTTCCAATCCTTCCCTCCCTGAGGTCCTATTCTTTCTGCCTCCGGTAACAAAACCATGTAGAATTATGTGTTAAGGAATAATTGTGTTTGTGCAGGAACTTCTTGTTTATATATCCCCACATGCCTCAACAAAATTGAAGCTTATAATCGCAATTATAGATTTCATCAGGGTTTGCTTTAGAAAATAAATGTACAGTATAGATAAAAATCAAACCTTTCAGGAAATGATTGGCTTTAGCCAGAAGATACAAATTTTAATTTTTCAGCATACAATATTAAGATATTTCTTTAGCTCCCACCTTGAATACTAGGGGAAGACACACTACTAGTTGCATGAGTAATGTAAAACAGAAAACCATAGGCCCAAAATGGACTCAAATTGTGCTGAAAGCCCATGATACCAAACCTAAATTTAATACCAACTGCAGTTTCAACTTCTCCCCAAAACATGATCTTAATCAACCAATCTGAGATTTTCTGTACAACCACCAGTAAGTCTGCCTTGGGCCCTCTCCATTCCCCCACTATCCATAAAAAGGAGAGGCAATCTGCATGATAAAAATCCTTTTTAATCCTTTTAACAAGAAAAAATCCTGTTCTTTCCCTACCTGCCTTCCCCTAAGGGAAGGAGACCTTGCCTGAAATAATCCACTCCTTTAACTTCAGAATTCTACCCTCCTTGTGCCTATAAAACCTCCCATTTTAAACAACTCAGAGAGCCCTTCTAGTTGCTAGATGGGATGTTGGACGATTTATGAATCACTTAATAAAGCCAGATAGGTCTTCATATTTACTCAGGTTGAATTTTGTGTTTTGAATGTAGAATAGTAAATGACTGAAAGCATTTCTCAACCCAGACTCGATGGGATTATGAAACAAGTTCTTGTTAATAAAGAGGGTTTTAACTTTTTTGGTTGCAAAATGAAATTTTAGTTCACTTCCTTCCTGTGCTTTCTGCAGTCGCTCAGCTGAGTTGTAACTGAATTTGCCCCACTTCTCTGAACCACAGTTTACCGTGGAGCTGTAGTCAGTTGGTGGGTGACAACTACTCTTTCCTCTTTAGGAACAAAATGTCAATTAACATGACCTAAGGGTTTCTGTCTTTCTGAAGCAATTTTCTAGTAAGTAGTGACTGGAATTAGAAGAATCATAGGCTTTTATTGTCTCTTTTCCTTTGAACTCTCTCTATGTAAGTCATCTGAGGACAGCCAAGGAATGCAAGAAATTGTCCATAATGCCTTGAAAATACTTGAGTGAATCAGATAAAAAGAGGGCTCTCGGAGACCAGAAAAGTGATGACTCTCTCTCATTTTACGCTAGCTCTGTCTTTTGAGTTCACATGTTTGTTTCTCGATTTTGGCTTACTTTCCTAAATGATTTTGTTTTTTCCCAAAGCAAAGAACTCTTTGATTGAGGTATAACTGACATATAACATTATATTAGTTTCAGGTACACAATGTAATAATTCAATACTTATATATATTGTGAAATGATCACTACAATAATTACCATCCGTCACCATACATAGTTCTAATTTCTTTTCTTGTGATGAGAACTTTTAAGATCTACTTTCTTAGCAATTTTCAAATATGCAATGCAGTATATTATTAACTGTCACCATGCTGTACATTACCAAATAACTTTTAATGTACAAAGTTTATGGGCAATTCTCTATAACCTTAAGAAAAATGAAAATATATAAACCTGAAGTAGGGAATCCTTGAGCAGGTTATTTCTTTCTAAAGCAAGTTAACATCAGTAGCTATTACACATAAAAATAATCAAAAATTTAATTTTCTGTCCACAAATGGTCCGGCACCAACTGAAAATTCAGAATGCAGAGAATGCAGGAATATGCAACAGGAATAAAACCTAGATCCCATGCCACTCAAGTAAACTTTTCAGTCTTTTATTAATAGCTGTGCAAATCTATGGACAAAATCCTTGAGAGGTTCTAAGAATCAGTCCTTCCTTTATATATAAAAGTTTCTTGTAATTGTCCTACTGACTTGCAATCAGTAAAAATCTCTAATTAAAGATCTTTAGAGATTAGTTTGAGTTAGATGGAAAACATGATACAAAACCAAAGCTGGACTATTGCATAGTACCCTATCTCTACCTAGTGCAATTTTTAATCTATTAAGAGTTAAGTGATCTGTCAACACAGTCTTTGCCACGCATTTGTAATAATGAGCTATTTCTTGCCATCCATATTGACTATCAATACTTACTGCAAGTGACTGAACCACCTCAATGTTTGTATGAAATAAGCAGGATATATATATAAATCAATTAATCAATGAGAAATATTTCTAATGGCTGACATAAATCAAAGTCATCTTAGAGTCCAAGTAAATCTCTAAAATGAAGAAAGTACTTCATCCCCCCTCTTCCATGTGCATCACCTTATGCATAAATGAAATGAATAAATGGAAACCTAATACTGTAGCCACTAAGTAGCCAAACAGCCTTTAGTAACTTGCTGTTCCCTGGGAGATATGAAGCTAATGGTAAACTTTAAGGAAACAAACCAAAACGAAACTCTTCACCACCAGCTAGATTGATAGGAAAGCATTATTGGGTTGGAACCCAGAAAAGCAGGAAATACTTACAATCATTATAAACGTGCCCAAGAACTCGGAGAATGTTTCTTTAGCTAAGCTGCTCTTCAAGACCAGTCTCTGCTTGAGGCTTTTCCTCTTTTTTCCTTTCTCAGGCTGCATTGTGCAGGTTCTCCAAGTACCACTCTGCACCGATACCTGCTTCTTCTGGTCCCTACTTCACTCACACGTGAAAAAGGAAGTTTTGACAACTGCTGATAGATTCCTGGAGATCTCTGATGAGATTATCTGACTCCACAAACACTGTCCCAATCACAGCCCGTGACTTAATCCTCTTCTGGTAAAATTGTCACTCCCTGTTCACTGCTATTTATTTGCATTAGCGAGTTAGAACATGAAATCCCAAAATGACACTTTTATCCTTTTTGTACCTGGTGGATTAATCATTACCTGTATGCTCAAGGTATTTTCTCTCTGTTGGGTTTTCTTTTCTCTCTCTCTCTCTCTCTCTCTCTCTCTCTTTTTTTTTTTTTTTTTTTGTTCAAGAGATGAGAAAAGCAATGTACTGGTTGTGTTGCCAAACCACAGCGATGGGCTTCAGTCCAGAGATTTCTGTGTTACACAATTACAGGCTTCTGAATTGTACCCCCTATTTCGAAGTGGGTGGTTAGGGTGTAGTTTGGAATCGTCAAATCATACACACACACACACACACACACACACACACACACACACACGTGTATATATATGGTAAATGTTCTTTTCTGAATATTTTCATGCAAATTGGAGAATACGAAGAAAATATAGATGTGTTTTTCTGCAAGATTGAACACTCTTGTTTTCTTCCAATATTATTTCAGTGATTTAATGACACCTCCCTGAGAGTGGTAAGAATTACTAGTACATCCATTCTATAGATGGAGAAATTAACATACAGCGAGACCATTGCCAATTTCACACTGCAAGTCAGTAGGACAGGATGGGATCCCCTCCTCAGTTACTGACACTGGACTTCATCTACTGAGGGTAGTGTTGCATCCAAGAATCAGGAAGATGAAGGCAACCTGTTGAATTTCTACTGAAGAAATATTCCTGTTTGAAAACTAAGTTACTCCCCTTCATTTACCATGAAATATTTAGGCAAAATACATAGAAAATAAACAACAGCAGCTTGAAACTTTATACTGCGTGGAGATCTCTTTTCTGAACCAGAAAAGAGATCAACCTGAGTATATGTCACCCCAATTAAATAAGCAAGGGAGTGAATACACCTAAACAGGTTTTCAGTTTGATGAATTAACATCCTTTCAGGAATAGTGTTTAAGACTAGCTTCTTGTCATGTCGACTATTCAAGCCTTGTTTTTCAAAACTAGTTTGTCTGAAGAAATAGAATCCAGCAGTTGTTTCTGAATACAAAGGCAGTTCCGTGGAATTAGTACCCACGCTTTCTCCCAACCCTCCCACAGAGAAGCTGGCTGTTTTAGGCCCTCCCCTAGCTTTGCAGGAGGCCAACAGTCATTTCCAGCTGGGAAAACAGAAAGGAAAGGAGGAGAGGTATGGAGAAAGAGCTGCTGACGGTTTAAGGGCAGAAGAAGACACCCAATCTGTAGGTAAAACATGAAGTTTAGGCCTAAAAAAGTATATCTTGCTTGAGACACAGCATTGCAGGGCCAGGACAAGAATAAAGCATTTTGGCTTTAACTGCTTGTTAAGTCATCATGGATACCATTGCCTAGAATTAGTTATGACTACAGGATTCCCAAGTCCCAATGGATGGACCAGAGAAATAAAACTTTATTGCTGTGACTACATCTAATACCAGACAAGGGTGCTTTTTGGTCTCTTCATTCATTCATCTAACAAGTATTTATGGCATACTCATTATGTGCCATGCCCTGCACTTAGCAAAAGTATATAGGGTTCTTGCCCTTCGTGAGCTAAGATTCTAGTGAGGGAGACAGACATTAGTGAAATAATCACACACACAGAAATATGAAATCACAACTGAGACGCATTCTGTAAAGGTGGGGCACATATGGCTATGAGTGAATATAGCGGGGAGATTTCAACTTGTCAGAGAGATCTCTGATGGCTCCTCCAAAGATATTGTATCTGAGCTGAGATCAGAAGGAAGCATAGGGGTGAATGATAGAAAGTGAGGAAGAAAGAACATGTAGAAAGGCTTTGGGGTTGGGGGCAAGAGTATGATGCCTCTAAGAATGAAACAAATCCATTGCGGCTGGCTGCCAGAGTAAGTGAAGGAGTGGTACACAATGAGACTGGGGCTGTGGGCAGGGCTCAGACCATACTGAGCCTTGTAAATCCTATTTAAGGTGAACTCAATAGTAAGTTGTTGCAGTGATTTAAGCAGGAACATGACACCATTAGATTTGAGTTTTGAAAAGATCATCCTGGCTGTGAGGTAGAGAGGGGGATTGGAAGGGCCTAAACTGGGCATTGGGGGGTGTTACAGAATTCCAGAACTGGATGGTAGCTTTGACAATGGAGAGAAATGGAAGGATTCAATAGTTCTTTATATTTTAAAATTGGAAGGTCTTGGTTGGATATGGAAGGTGAGGAAAAGGGACTCTTCAGAGTTGATTGATGCGTTCTTGGCTTATTGGGGAAGGAGGTGCTAAGCACTGGGAGAAAAAAACTCTGTAACAGGACCAGGATTGCAGTGGAAGATCATGAATTCTGCTTGTGTAGGGTAAGTCTCAGGGGCTCTCCGGTGCTTCTGAGAGAAGACGTTGTGGACAAAAAAAGTGGAGGAGGGGTTCAAAGGAAAGTAACCTCATGGTGATCTGATCATAAATTCCTAACTAAGTAGGTCATGGTGGGTAGTCACACCCCAGGCATATAACTTTTTAGTAAAAGGTTTACCTTTGTTAAGCAAGACCTGTCCATTGTTTCTATGCATCTAAGCTAACACACCTTTGAAATAAGCTGTAACCATCCTCAAAAGAGCACAGAATCTTGTTAACCATCCTGTAATCCAATCCCCACCTTGTTTCTCCCGCTTCCATATAATCTTCCTGATGTTCCCTCCTTAATTTCAAATGCATAAAAGAAGCTGCAAAAGTTACTATCCAGAGCACTTAAGATCTTGCTCCCCAGCATATGTTGTCAGTTTGGCTCAAATAAACTCATAAAAATTCTCTACAGGTTTCGATGATTCTTATGTTGACAATGTCAAGTAGGAAATTATTTGGGTCTGGATTCAAAGAGAAGGCCTGTGTGCTCATAGAGGTAACAATTAAAGCCATGAATAAAGACGACGTTATCTAGAGAGTTTGAAGAGAGCAGAGGCTAAGCTCGCAGTACTGAACATTTTGCTCAGGTAGAGGAGAATGAACCCTTTATTATTTCTTTGATCTTACCTTCAGATAACAGTCACACTTTTCACTTCCATCACCATGAACAACTCATCATCAAACATAGCTCACTCACACTCCCCAGACTGCCACTGGACAAAATATTCAAGAGCCTTCAGAGAAGATAAACAATGAATAACATCTCTCCTCCACCTGGGAAGGGACCTTTGCAAAGCACCTTCATGCAAAAGTTCCTATAGCAAATATGGGGCTGTTTAATTTCTTTCATTCATTTACCCAGCAAAATCTTTTGTTAAATATTTACCACATGTCAGGCACAGTATTAAGCAGTGGGGATTTAAATATGAAGAAAGATTTCTACTGTTAAGCGATTATATAGTCTAACTGACAAAGACCTCCAACTGAATATATCATAGAGTACAATAGAAGTACAAGCAAAGTACTGAGCAAAAATTCTAGGTATCACCACGTGGACATCTGAGAGGTCATTGTCCATTGCCAAAATACTGACTCATTCTGCCACCAATAGTTTTAAAATTGTGCTCTTCTAGGGGCAGTGCCATGCTGAATCTCCAGGGTTAGCTAACCCAGCTCTTTTAGTTGCCCCTGACTCTATCCTTCCCTGACCCTAACATTCTCTTCTCTCGCCAGTTTGTCTTGAGTAACCACCACCTTTGCATCCACTCATGAGATCCAACAAGGCTGGTGTTCAGAAGGGTAACAATCTCATACTCTGACCTCACTTCCTTGACCTCTTCTACTTGGGCCAACCTTATCTCCACTCTAGTTCAGAAGCCCCTCTAATGGCCACTACTGGGACTGTGTCACCATCTCTTCTTTCAAAATCTGTTAAACCAAGATGCACCTCACTGATCAAAACTTCTATGGGCCGGCCCGGTGGCTCAGGCGGTTAGAGCTCCATGCTCCTAACTCCGAAGGCTGCCGGTTTGATTCCCACATGGGCCAGTGGGCTCTCAACCAGTTGCCAGTTCAATTCCTCGAGTCCTGCAAGGGATGGTGGGCAGTGCCCCCCTGCAACTGAAATTGAACACGGCAACTTGAGCTGAGCTGCAGCTGAGCTCCCAGATGGCTCACTTGGTTGGAGCACATCCTCTCAACCACAAGGCTGCTGGTTCTACTCCTGCAAGGGATGGTGGGCTGCACCCCCTGCAACTAGCAATGGCAACTGGACCTGCAGCTGAGCTGCGCCCTCCACAACTAAGACTGAAAGGACAATAACTTGAAGCTGAACGGCACCCTCCACAACTAAGATCGAAAGGACAACAACTTGACTTGGAAAAAAGTCCTGGAAGTACACACTGTTCCCCAATAAAGTCCTGTTCCCCTTCCCCAATAATAAAAAAAAAATCTTAAAAAAAAAACACACAAAAAACTTCTAGTTCTCACATTTCACTCACTTGCTTTCACAAATCTGCTTTACATCCTCCTCATAAATTCCAGCTCTCCCTCTCAACCCAGTTCTTACCTTGTAATTACCCAGGTGAGTGATGCACTTACCAGCATCTCAAGTTCCATTGACCCATTGACTTCTCTACCCACATTGCCAGAGTCCAACTCCAGATATACCCAGCCATCTATTTTTTTCGAATATTCTCTTCCCAGGTTGTTAAACAAAGTTGGAGAAAATCATATAAATATATTGACTGACCCTATTTCAAATAATTGTGATCTAATATCAGCAGTGGCCCCATATGCTTACGTAGCCTTTCATTTCCAAGTTTCCAAGTTCCCAGAATTTAGTGTGCACTAAGATCACTCACCTCCTGAGACTATGATTTGGTAGCTCCGGGTGGAGCGCAGGAGTCTCACAAACATAACTAAGAATTCAGGTACCATGCCCTATTTCATTCTGTGTAGCATCAATACCTCTTCATGCCCCTCCGGCTCCCAGTCCCAGACATCCTGCTCAGCTGATGATCTTTTCTCCCAACCCATTAGGAAGACAGATGGCTTCACTGGCTATAATACTTTGGGTGTCCTTCCTCCTCAGAAAGATGTCCTAACTTTGTTTATGTTGTCTTCTTGTCCTTTCTTCTTCTTCTTTCTAAAGTTCGGCCTGATATATACTGATTTTGGTGTGTTGTGCCAGCCCCTCTGGGACCTTGGCTGATTCACGTTCTCCTCACCCTCCCAATCTCCTCCCACATTGGCTTCTTTCCCAGGGCCAAAAACAAGCTCAGGTCTTACCTATCCTGAAAATATTCCTTCGAAGTTACTTCACTTCAAATGTGATTGGCTTGGTCAGTTTGGCCTACAAGACCCATAGACTGGGTGGCTGGAACAACAAACATTTTTTCCCTCATAGTTCTGAAGGCTGGGAGTCTGAGATTGGGGTGCATGTGTGGTTGAATTTGTGTGAGGGCCCTCTTCCTGGTTTGTAGACAGCACCTTCTCACTGTGTCCTCACTGGAGAGAGCTCTGGTTTCTTTATCTCCTTTCAAGGACACCAATCCCAACATGAGTACTCCACCCCCGCAACTTCATTCAAACTAATTTCCTTCCAATGGTCCCTTCTCCAAATACTACCCTGGTCTTCAACATATGAATTTTGGAGGGACACAAACATTCAGTTCACGGTAACCATTTTATCTATCTCCTCCACTTTCTTTTCCATTTGGGGAGGAAATAACCACTTCCCCTTGAGCATAAAATCATATTAAATCAAAAAAATAAAAATAATTCAGAAGTATTTAAATTAAAACCAAAAAAAAATTATTGCAGTCCCAGTCCTCAGAGATAACCACTTTTAATAGGTTGGAATACAGCTGACCAGAATTTTTTTCAGTAGCTTTATGTAAATATTTCTTTTTCTCCCTGAAAGTGGAATTATATTATATATATTAAAGTGTTTTTTCCACTTAAAATATTCCACTTAAAAATTTCCACTTAAAAAATAAAAAGATAAAATGTTCATCTTTCTATGCCAATGTATAACTCATATTTTTAAGTTAATGACTATGTAATAGTCCATTATACAAATGTGCCATAATTTAAATATTTCTTTTGATAGACTGTTGGTTGTTTCCAATTTTTCCCCATTACATGAGCATCATTATGTATATATGTGTGTTTATCTATCTCTTAGCACAACTGTATAAAAGTTGAATTGCTCGTCACAGAATATGTATATAGTGTTTTTAAAGTACCTATTTCATTCTTTTCAATATTAGTTCATGTAGATTCTTTCAGCCTTTTCTGAATCTAACAGTTAAAAAAATAATATTGTTTTAGTATACATTTCTTTGGTTAATGGCAAGGTTGAGCATCTTTTATGTGTTAGCAATTTGTATTTATTCTTTTATAAATTTCATGTTTATATCCTCTACCAATTTTTCATCTGTAATGTTCAAATTCTTAGCTATTAATTGGTTGTCACTCTATCTGTTATGTGTGGCAAATCATTTTCAGTTAATCATTAATCTTCCACTTATAAATGATGGTGTTTGGCTGCCATATAAAAGATTAGAAAATTTATGTACTTAAGTCCATAAACCTTTTCTGTATGGTTTCCAACTTAGTATTTATGCTAAGAAAGATCTGCTGTATCCCAAAATTACAAAAATATTAAACTTCATCCTATGTTTTATTCCATTATTTTAATGATTTTACTTTTTACACTTAAATTTTAATTTTTGTAGCATATATCATGATGTATAGTGTAAGGTAGAACTCTAATATTTTTCCCAAATAGTTTGACAAGTCTTCCAACATCATTTGAATTTAAATTCCATCTGTCTTATATAAAAATTCCCAGAAGTAAAACTGTGATTTTAATTACTCTAGTCTTGATGTACTTTTTGATGTCTTTCTGGTAGAGTAGATCCTCTTCATTATTATTTTCAAATATTTATTATATAGGTGAACTTTATAATCTTTTTTAAGTTCCACCTCCTACCAACTATAATTAATGAAAAAGTATTAACTTTATGGGTAAAGTTATGATATTAAATTTCCCCATTCAGAAATATAATTCCCATCTCTCCATTTGTTCAAGTTTTGTTTTATTTTTGTTTTTAATGTTTTAAGCAGTTTCATTGTTTTTCTGTTGGTTCTTGCAAATTCTTAAGTTTATGTCTAGGCATTTGATATTCTGTCATATTTATTTTTGGAGTTAGGATGAGATCTCCTTTTTTGTTCTATTTTCTAACTGATAATTACAAGCAAAATTCTACTTCTGTGTGTATGTCTTATATCTGCTCACCCTAATCAACTTTCTTATAGTTTCATATAGGTTTCTTGTTGAAATTGTAGTGAACATTGTTAGTTGCCTACTTGGCATCTATGAAAACTTCTTTCTTAATAGTACCAGATTTTCACTTGGATATCCATCTTTTTTTCTATGCAACTATAGGTGTTAGATGGAAGACAGACAGGTCATGTCCAGGTTTAAGGGTAAACACTGATTAGTCTAAGTTTTTCAGAATCATTTTCCATCCCTTGAAACCTGGTTTATTTATTTCTGAATGCCTACTTCAGAAATAATATGACTTAATTTAGGCCAATGATATTTGAGAAAAATCTTTCTGGGGCTTTGGAAAAGAATCTCTTACTTCTCTGAAAGTTAGAAGAATCCAGTTCTCTGTTATCCCTAGGATATGAGCAAGGAAGCTTGAAGCCCCAACTTTTGTAGACACCCATCCCATAACCTTGTAGGGAACTAGCCTTCTAGTTAAGCTGACACTGAGACTAGCAGGGCACGAAGACAGGATATACGTGGGTCTTTGATGACATCACTGAATTATTAAGTCAATCAACCCTGAGTGAGACCCACTCCATCTCTGGGCTTGCAGTTATGTAAATGAATAATATTTCATATTTTCAAAGCCAGTTTGAATAAGATTTCTGTTAACTTCAATATTGAAAAGCCCTAACTTGTTTGGTCCTGTTAGATTTTTGAGGTAAAATATAATATGAACTATAAATAATTTATTCTCTCTTTTTTTAATACTTCTATTTATTCCTGACTTTAAGTGAATCTTTACAGTCTATTTAGTTTAAATAGAACTAGATGAATAAAGTCATAGTCAGCCAGTTAATCAGCACATGGTTAGTAAATAACTTTTTATTGCAATTATAATTTACAGCTTTACTGTATAAATGCAATTTTCAACAACAAACACTTAATGCTTTTCCTTTAACAAGTATTCATATGCTCAATGTTGTAAGTAAACAGTTCTTGGAACTTGAAAAGAAACCTCTAAATATTGCAGGGGAGTTTTTGTCCTTTTCGTAAACAAGGAATGCCTACCTTCTGAAGACAAGATTTAGAATAAGAATAGATATAATTTAAATTTTTGAAACTGGAATGCAACTATCTGCTCCTCTTCCCTCTTATCTACATAAGCTAAGGTGACATGCCACGCTAGTACTTGGCTATTCTCAAAATTACTTATGGCAAAGTTTCTGCTATTGAAGTTTGTGGTCTCTGGTCTCAATTTTAATCAAAGCTGAATTCAACACATTTGGACCTTACAATAATTTATTTCTAGAAGTTTTTTCGCATCTTTTGTGCAGATGATTGAAATTGATTGGTCTTTCTATCTTTGGAGTCTTCCTTTCCGACTCAACCTTTAGAACTGTTTTCAGCCACTGTCCTAAAACATAGGTCATGTCTCACTTCTCTTTTCAATAAACTATAGAATAAAGTAAAAACTTGTAGGCTGATCATTCAAAGCCCTCTGTTTTCAGCAAAGGGATGGATTTCCTAAACAAGATCCAAAATGCAGAAACCATAGGAGAAAATGTTGATATGTTTGACTACATTAAAATTAAATAATGTTATCAAAAGATAACACAAAGGGAGTCAAAAGACGTTTGGAAGAAGATATATGCATTACATAAAACAGACAAAGGGCTCTACCTAGTATATGTAAAGCAAAAATAAGCAACCCAATGGGCAAAAGAACTGATGAGGCACTTCAAAAAACCACAGATGGCCAATAAACATGAAAATATGCTCTGCTTTGCTAGTAAACAAACAAATGCAAATGAAAACCCCAATGAGATAACATTGTATACCAACCAGATTGGCAAAAACAAAACAGCATTACAGTAGCAAGGGTCAGTAAGATTTTAGAACCCCTGCAACACCAATGCATTGCTGGTGACAATGTAAATTGGCATAACCTCCTTTAGAAACCACATCCAGTTTGGCATTATCTAATAAATTTGAAGATATATGTATCCAATGATCCAGGAATTCCACACCAAGAAATGCACTCTGGAAAAATTGTTGTATAAGTGTACCTAGAAAGATATACAAAACAGTCCCTATTTCAATATACAAAACAGCAGCACTATTTCTAATAGCAAAATAACTGGAAACAACCCGGATGCTAATCAATCGTTAAATGGATTAATTAATTATAATTACACAGAACAACGTAAGTGAATCTCAGAACTAAAATGTTGAACAAGAAAAGCACATTGCAAAAGAATGCACAAAGAAGGATTCCTCTTACGCTATAAAAAAATAACCATACAAAATTGTTCAACACATTTTTAAGGACAAAGCATAGGTGGTAAATCTATGAAGAAATTTAAAGGGATGATAAAAAAAAAGCTCCCGATAGTGGTTACCTCTGAGAGGGGTAGGAGGGATTTGAGGGACCACACAGGGGACTATTGTCCATCATAAACTGGGAGGTGGGTTCATAGGTGTTCGTTGTATCATACATTTTGATACCTTACATTTATTTATTAATAAAGAAAAACATTGAAAAATAATAGAAAATAAGCTCCCTACCCCTCTCTGTTCACTGATTCGTCCTGTATGTCTTTGAGAGAGAAATCTTTTTAAAACATGATTTAGTTAACAATTTCCTTTCCTAAAACTCAGTGATTTCTCATTCTCTAAAAGGTAAAGTCCAAAGTCCCAATACTGATATTCAAAGTCTATCACAAATTTGGCTCCCCCATACCTGCCCACATACATAGTTCAATACCCCCAACAAGAAACACTGTTTCATCTGGAAGGGCCCATATAGTTCCCACAGGTTTCCTTTCTCATTTCTGCCTACAAGTCCATGCTTGTGGTAACTTGTCACCTGCCCTTCCTCTGCCCCTCTTCCCATCCAAACCTACTCACCTCATCTTTCGAAGGCCAAGTCCACTTTCTAACTTATTTATGAATCCTTCCCTTACAATTGTGTTGAACGGCAAACTCTCCCTCCATCAAATGCCTCTACCACTCCTGATGTGAATTACTCAGCCCTTGATCATATACAGTTTCTTATCTTTTCATGTGTGTGTGTGTCTAAGTGTACATGCACACATGGGTTTTTCTCCCCAAACAGAACTCTTCAAAAATAAGAACTATGTTTTATATTTCTTGGCGTGGCCTAAAGGGTTTAGCACAGTAAACATCTGTCACACAAATAAGATTTCTCTCTCTCTCTCTCTCTCTCTTTTTTTTTTTTTTTTTTTTTTTTTACAGCATGGGATGCTTTGAAAATGCCTCAAACTAAAATAAGACTTGGAAACAGTTTTCAAAATTAATTCTAATGTTAATGTAATGGAGTGTGTCTTGCTTATAACGTGGTGTGACTTTCAAATTTCCCTGAGGCCCTTCCTCTCCAGAAATCCCCTCAGTTACATCATATTCTGGTGTAGGCATTTTTTACCTAGGCACCATAGTACAGGGGAATTTTTACATAACCCAAGAAACAAACTTTTAAACATTCAGCTTAAACAAAATTTAGCATTAATGTGCATAACAGACATTCCTTTCTATCCTTCCTCTGTGTCCTGAGACTCACCCCATCTATGGTCTCATGTTGGTCGGGGAACTTCAGGAGTGAAGGAAGGAATGTTGTGTCTTAGAGTTGAGAGAGGTGGGTAAGGCTTTGGAAAATGGTAAGAGAGAAAGTACAGAGCCACATCAAATATTCTGCTTTAGAAATGTCACCTTATTGTAATGTACAGCACTCCACTTTTATGAATTAGGAAAACCTATAAATCTGCCTTTACCAAACACACAAATCATTTCACAACAAAATTATCATCCAAGAAGAACAATTTAATAAATATTTATGGAGAATCAAGTATGAGCAGAATGCTGGGCCTTTTTTAATAGCTCTTCACAACTTATCAAGACTAAATTATTTAATTTTTATTTGCATAAATTATTTGTATCGCAAAACAACAGAGTAAAGTAAATGGGGGCTGATATCAATTGCAATTTCGTGTTACTTGTCTATCTCTGTTTATGCACGCCTAGAGGGTTAGAGACTATGTTGACTGTTAGACACCCCATAACTGGTGTGCTCGTGACAAATAATTGTTGAATAAACCCATATAACATGAAGGAGTGACAAGGACCCT
Source organism: Rhinolophus sinicus (assembly GCF_036562045.2). Classification (NCBI taxonomy): domain Eukaryota; kingdom Metazoa; phylum Chordata; class Mammalia; order Chiroptera; family Rhinolophidae; genus Rhinolophus; species Rhinolophus sinicus. The sequence continues at coordinate 51,413,718 of NC_133753.1, forward strand.
CACTTTACAGCTTAGGAAACTGAAAAGCCCAAGAAAGAGCAGTGACCTGTCCAAAATCACGCAGTTAGTAGGAACGCGAGGATTCAAATTGGAACTGTTGGACTGTGGATCTAGTGCACCATCTACCATTGCTCAAACACAATAGAGAAGACCCATTTTGTCACAAACTGAGAGGAGATTTTGGCTCATGGATAGATTTTTATTCAATCTTTCCTAGTTTCTTTATGAGTATACTATTTCACAGAATAAATACACTAGGAAAAAGTTTCCTTTGGTTGAATTGCAGTTCTCTGTGAGAATGAGGCAGAGGCCTTGGTCCTGCAAATGACATTTGGCCTGGATGGTCTCCACAGCCCCCGCCATGTACATCTCCCAATCGTACACAGTTGGTCACACAGGCTGGGAGTGATGTTGTACAAATCCATCTCCAGAACTGCCAAAACAAAGCTAGCAAACAAAAGAACCCCATGTGTCCTGCCAGTAGTGCATGGGGAACAACTGTGTAGTGGGCAGTTAGTATTATATAACTGCAACTTTAGTATTTCAGAAGACTAAATTATTCATCAGGTCGGGGATCAGGGTGAGGAGTCTCATGATCCATACATTAATAGTGGACTAAAACTTTAGGACATCCATTCCCCTGGAAGGCCATGCTTTCTCCCATTAGCAAGGATGCTGGACACAATAGTCTGAGAAAGGCGTTGAAGACCCCCCCAAATCTCTTAGCAGCTGGAGTAGGAGTTCACTGCTTGCTTTTTGAGTTCTACCAGGGAAGAGTCCCAAATGTGTACTGGTTGTTGCATAATAGCCCAGTGTGCTCTCCATACAGTCCTGGGAATCTGGGAATTCCTTCTTGTTCTAGCAAGTAACTATCACTTTTTCTGTTGGTTATATTGTCAGCCATACCTGTAAAAGTTCTAGATCAGAAGGCTTTCCTTCCAGAAGCTACTCTGCAAATTACAATCCTAACTGCTCCATTAAGCACAGAGTCCATAAGATTCTGTTTATAGAGCTCTTTTCAAGGTCGCCCTCTTCTGACTTCAGATTTGTTGTAGCACAAAGGAGAGAGACAGCAATAGTCACTAATTCGTTGTCAGTGATGGGCAAAATAAAAGGTGACTTTTACCTTATTCTTAGAGAAAATGTGGCATCCTAATCTAAAGAACACCCTGGAACTGTCCATAGACTTCCAGGAGACTCCCATGAGACACTGAGGCACACAGGCAACATAGTTTTTCCTCATCTTGTGAATCCACCAAGGGTTTTAGTATTATAAAAATTAAAAAAAATTTAACTTACTATCCAGTGAAAAATATATTACAGTGACCTCTAGAAAATAAAAACAAATCATATAATTTCAAATAGACCATTATCTAGGAACTCACTGCAGAATATGCTACTGAAAGCAAAATCTTTATCCTTGGTAATGAATTAAAGGTGTGTTTTGAAATGACATTTATCAATGGATGTATGCTCTCAAAACACCTCTAAACATCTTCTGATTTAATAAAAGAATTTGGAGACTGAGATAGTTGCTACTCATACAGACCTTTTGCAGATTCATCTCTAAATAATTGATCAAATCCCACATAGCCGAGTTGCTTTAACAGTTGAATTGATAGAAATAACCAATCAAATAATGATCATATAAACAGTAGAGAAAAAATTTAAAAATCGACTCCATTTTGACTGAATAATCTGGATTAAATATAGTCCTGGTTAATGTGTACTCGCTGAGGGGATTTTTGACTCCATGACTTTCATGTCCTCTGTGATCTGAGTTCATTGATTCATTGTTCTTCTGGGTACAAAGATGAAGAACATCTGTTTACCCAAATATTTGCTCAGAGAGAATTTAAGGCAAAGTGTGTTGACTCAATGAAACAAGGTCACTTTTGTTTTTGTTTGTCCTATGATAGCAAAGGGTTTTGACGGTTGAAATTTGGTATGTTACTAAAGGACATGAAGGTAAACATTACAGTCAACCTGAAACAAAATGACAGTCAATTACATTTATCAAATGAGCATTGAATGTATAATTTTAAAACATCTATTATACTTGGTACATGGAGAGAGGTAAAATGATATCTTGAAAGTGGCTTAATCTACTATCTGAAACCATACTGGGCATACTGCCTATATTGTCTACAGTATGATATATTGTTCTTATCTACATTGATTCAGTTTAGTTCAGTAAACATTTTTTGAATATACAAGTGCTTGACATTGTGGTAGGTGCTGGGCATATGAAGATCAACGAAAAGCAGCCTGGGCCTTCAAAATGATCTCAATCCAATTAAGAACCACATAGGTTATTGGTAAATTTGGTTAATGTATGAATGATTGAGCTGAGCAAACTCTTAATACATAGAATTCCTGGAACATCTTGACCCTAAAAAAATGATAAAAATAGAGGCTGCCTAACTTTCCTATGAAAAGAGATTGTCCTTTCAATGGAACCAGCTGACACACAGGCTGTTGTCTGTCTTCAGTTTCACAGCTCTAAAACTTAATTTTATTGAGTCACCCAAATGTGACTCAGCCCTGGAGGACTAACTCAGTTACCAAATTTACTAGATGCTGACTAATAAATGAGACACCTGTTTTGTTAATTTACAATGTGAAAAACAATGTTACTCCTCTTGGCTGATCAACACACACCTCTTCTGTAATAAAGTCTTCATAGAAGCCAATTACTCTTGCAAGCTTGGAAAACATGGATTACAACAGAGAAAACTGACTGCCTTAACAACCGCTCCTTCCACCCACACGCTGGCTCACTTCAAGAATGTTTCACATTCCACACTCAGGCATTCTCTCTCCAGGCTTCATCCACCTGAATCTGATGATGATGTCTTGCTGGCTCTCTTCGTACTCCCTTTTCTTCAAACTAGTTTCACCTTTCAGTTCATCTGCTTTGGGATTGATGTTTCCTTAGTTCTCTGGTTCTCAATCTGACTTTCACCGCCCCGCTGTCTTTCACATAACTCTGCTCACTCCCACGTCTATCCCAGTCACCAGAACCCTTCTCCAACAGAGTCATCCCCATTGTTTTGTCCTGGAGCGGATTCAGAAAGTAACCTGGTTGATATACCTATTTCTACTGTGGAGAGCTATCCATGGAAGTCACCAGAACATTGTGGCCATTGCTCACGACTCCATCAGCAGTTCTGGAGACCACTCCTTCTTTTGAGACAGAGGATGGAGTTGAACTTGCAGACCCTGGAGCCAGTTCCCCTCCACTGCTTAATTCTAGCTGTGGAAACTTGGACACATTAGCTGCTTTGCAACTCAGAAACTAAAGTGAGTTTCCTGATTTGTAGAAAGGGGATTATAATAGTTCAAATCTCAGAGGATTGTTCTGAGGAGTAAATGAATACTTTCACATAGCTCAACCTATATGGCAAAGAGTAAGCACACAAAACTTGTTACTGCTCCTTTTCTGTACTTTTTCTAGATTCCAAGCAGCCCCTTTCCTTTACATAGCATAATAACCTCATATGTTTCGCACACAATTGAGTGGGTTATAGTTTCAGAGTAACACCCTCTTCATTTGATGCAGGATTCGATTAGATTAGATAGCACATTCATATTTGCATACCATCTGCAGTGTACACAACTAGCAGCCTAATAACAGTGATAATAGCAAGCACTTAGTAAGTACTTTTCATGTGCCAAACACGACACAAATTGCATCATGATTGTCACCACAGGAAACACTGGCAACATCCTTGTAAAGGAAGATGTTGTTTTTGCAGTTCTAAAGATGACAAAACTGTACTTCCTGGCATTAGGACATTTGTCTGGCATGGGCAGCAATTGGAGGAGCCTTGATTTGAACCGAGATCTTTCTAGTTGCAGAATCCATGCTTTTCTCCAGAAACCTCTATTGTCTCCCTCATAAAATTCAGAGTGAATTTTTCCTTACATTATCTGCAATTGATTATGGACTATGAGGTCTATGTCATTATTTTGGAAATCTATAAGAAGGGGTAGATTTCCAAAATAATGACATAGACCTCATAGTCCATAATCAATTCAGGCCAGATGACAAGAATTTCTTGGGACAGCCTTGGTTGTATCTTTTGGCACTAAACTGTGTTGCATTTTGTTTATTTATTTTTGCTTTTATTGTTGCTATAGTTGGTTTGGCACCAATTCAGGATTCCTTATTCCTAACAAAAAACCAATTAATTGAACTTTTCTGTCTGACTCAAGACCAATTTGCTAATCTTAGAATTAATGGATTCTTGACCTAGATTTCCTAAAATCCCCTCATCCTAGGATAAATTTCATGCTGGGGTAGACTCTTTGGTAGGAGTTGATCCATTATATTGACTAGAGGAGTTGGTTGAGGGCACCATCCTCACAGCACTTCTGTGGCTTCTATGGTGATCAACTCCCCATTCTTTCTTCAGCTCCATCAATTCCTGGCTGGGAGATCAGTCCCCAAAGACTCTGTCCTTGGCCACTCCCTGGAGCCTGAGTCTGGATTCTGGGTTTTCTGCACACTGGTGCTCTCCTTGGGGGTCGTAAGTCCTAAAATGAACTGGGAACTTAGATTCTAGCCCTACATGGCTAGAATCATGGGCTTTACCCCTATCTTTTCCTGGCAAACTATCTTGTCTTCTCACCTTTCCAACTTCTTAACACATCTTTATTCTCTTGGTCTCCCAGGTTTACAATCTTAGAGTCAACTTTTATGTAGCTCTGCCCCTCTATTGTATATTTAGCCTTCTACCACAACATCTCTTATATTTACATTATCTTGTTTTACCTCACTGACACAGCTCTAAAGCTTTTCATTATCTGTATGAAGTATTAAAATAACCTGTGAATTCCAGAGTTTTTAACCTGGGAAACAAACACCCTCTAGAACATCCATAGATGAATTTTAATGGGTCTGTAAAACCCCTGAGATTAATTTTTAAAATACTGCTGGTGGTGTGCATACGTGCATTTTGCTATCAGTCTCTCGAAGAGAGTTGTATCAGTTTCCCATTATCACTGAAACAAATTACCAAAAATGTGCTGGCTTAAGACAACACAAATTTATTCTCTTCCAGTCTGGAGGTCAGAAATGTGAACTAAAAGTGTCAACAGGACTGCATTCTTTCTGGAGGTTCCTATTTCCTTGCCTTTTTCAGTTTCTAGAGGCTGCCTGCATTCTGTGGCTCGAGGTCCCTTCCCTGCATCACTCCAACCTCTGCTTCTGTTGTCGTGTGTCTTACTACTCACTCTGGTCGCCTGCCTCCCTCTTAGAAGTACTCGTGATTCTATTGGGCCCACCAGGTAATCCAGGATACTCTCTTCCCCTCAAAACCCTTAATTTAATCACATTTGCAAAGTCTCTTTTGCCATGTAAGGTAACAGTCACAGGTTTCAGGGATTAGAATATGGACATCTTTAGGAGGGCGTTATTCAACTACCATAGCAGTCAATGCCCCAAATACACTATCTTCTTCACTGGCTTCTTTAACAATCCAGACAATCATTTCTCAAACATGACTCTTATCTTTCTATCTCCTGTGTAATAGCAAATTTGCAATGACTTTCTCTTGCGTATCAGATCAATGCACTCTCTGAGCCCAGCATTCAAGGCTGTTAGTCAGCAGACCTCAATTGATCTTTCCCATTTTATCCCCAACTTTGCCCAGCTGGGACACGCTAAGTCACTCCCCTGAGAAGGCATTTTTACTCCCAGCACTGTTCACCTGCCAAGAGCCATCGCCTGAGTCACTCCTCACCACCACTGTAACTTCCTCCCGTTTTATCAAAGACGTTCCTCCATGTCATTTATCATTGATAACGGTTTCCTGTATGAAGGCTTAGAGTCAGTGCCGACCAGTACTATCATCACGCGTTGCTTTGACTCATCCTCTAGCTGAGCATGAGCAAATATTCTTAAGGAAAAAAGTTCCTTTTACATTCCTCAAACTGCCTAGAGGAGCTTATGAATGAATAGTTCCTTTCATCTCTTGCACTTCTTCCCAGAAAACAATTCCATACTCCACAAATACACCGTGTCCTCCATTCTGGACCTTTCTCTGCCATCCAACAATAGCTATTATGAAATAGAGCCCACCATGTGACTTACACAAAGAAATAAAAAGTTGGATCAACAAAATTTTTTTAAAGTATTCAACTAAAAAAAAAACCCCAAAAACCAATATTTCAACCTCTGATATTGAAAAGCCTAAGAGATATTTTGTAGGGTCCTTCCATACTCCCCCACCCCCATACATGATAGAGAAAGGGCACAATTTAGAAAAGTTTAAAGAGGGGAATTTGTACCTGTAGTACAAATGGAATGTGCTGTTTATTTATACTGAGCTGAAAATATACTCAGTTTATCTTTTTCCTCTTTCCATCAATTGGGGATGGGCTTGGCCAAAGTGTCCGGTCAACTTCCTATAAAATTCTCTTTAGAACCCTGAGCAAATTCCCTGATTGATAACAGGACCTTTCTACTCACACCTTCTCCTCTTGGCTCTAACTAAATTGTCTTTCCTCTAAGAACCCAGTTCCTTTTGTGACACTTCCAATGGCTCATTCTTCTACATCCACTTTCCTGCCTGCATCTGGGGGACAAAGGAAAGAAACCAGCTCTCCTGAGTCCTCACTATTTCCATTACCGTCATTCCTTTCAGTTCCAAATTCTGTGGCCACACTACCCTCCACCCTTTTTTTCTGTCACCTTTAGTCACCTTCCTACTTGCATACCCCAAGAGCGTCTCAAACTCTCCATGCCCCAAACTGAGTGCATTCTCCTCCCCATAAAGCCTTTTCTCTCTCTTTTGTCCTTATCTCCAGGAATGATATCATCGTCTACCCAGTCACTTAATCCAGAAACATCCTTAAGGTCTTCTCTCTCCTACAATCCATCATGTTCTCTTAATTCTGTCTCCTTTATTCTTCTAAAATTTGTCCAGGCTGTCATACTTTCTTGCCTGGATTAATTACTACAAGAGTTTTCTAATGAATCTAGCTTTCCATTTGGTCTTGTTCTCCTCTAGCCCACCTTCCACACTGCTGTAAGAGTGACTCTCCAAAATGCAGACTGGATCACATAATTCTTCTATTGTCACTCCTCTATTGGTTATTTCAGGCTGTGTCTCAGTTGAAGGAGCAGGCCAAGTGGGTTGAGGTAGAGTCTATGGATGACTTTCCTAGGAAACATTTCCCTGCTTTTCCCAAGTAACTTGCACCACTTCCTCCAGTCTACCTCCTCTCAAACATACCTTGCATATATTTCTACTACAGCACCCATAACATTACAACACACAATTTGTTCACATGCCATCACTTCCTATGTGAAGAAACTTTCCTGAAAACAAGGACTGTGCAATAGATGATGTTGAGGTCTTGCCCCATGTCCCCTTTGCTGACTCTGCACTCTCCTGCAGCTGGAGCGACAGCTGTTGTGCACACTGACACCTTCCTGGCTCAAGTGTTATGTTGCTCTCCTTTGCTACCCAAGGGCTATCTCCTATGCCATGAGAATTTGCTCTGAATGGCTGCAGAGCAGCTCAGAAGTGCCAAGGATGTGATGCTTTCAGGGACAAACCTCAGCTTCCTGGCCCTTGATAGGACGATTCTTTTTCTTTTTTTTTTTTAGTTTCAGGTGTACAAAACAATGTAATAGTTAGACATTTATCATTATATCCCTCACACAGTGATAAACCCCCTGCCCCCATCTACTACCCCTCTGACATCGCATACAGCCCTTACATTTCCACTGTCTCCATTCCTAATGCTGTACTCCGCTTCTTATAACTAGCTATATATATAAATATATAATTGTAGTTGACATTCATTATCATTCAGCTTCAGCTTCAGGTGTACAGTGCAGTGATCAGGCATCTACATCATCCCTGAGGTGGTCTCCCTAATGAGACAAGTGTCTGTCGGATACCCTACAAAATCTTTACAACATTATTGATTATATTCCCCAAATTGACTTTCATATCCCCATGGCAATCTTTTAGTTACCAATCGTGCTTTGTAATTCCCTACCTTCCCCCTTATCCCAACACCCCTCCCATCTAGCAACCCTCAGTTTTTCCTCTATGTCTCTGAGACTGTTTCTGATTAGTTTATTCATTTATTCTTTTCTTTAGATTCCACATATAAGTGAGATCATATGGTATTTGTCCTTCTCTGTCTGACTTATTTCACTTGGCATAATGTTCCCTAGGTCCATCCATAATGGTAAGATTTCATTCTTCTTTATGGCTGCATAATACTCCGTTGTATAAATGTACCACCGTTTCTTAATCCAGTCGTCTACCAATGGGCATTTTGGTTGTTTCCATGTCTTGGCTATTGTGTATAGTGCTGCAATAAACATAGGGGTGCATAAATTTTTTTCAATTAGAGTTTTCAATTTCTCCGGATAGATACTTAGGAGTGGAATTGCTGGGTCATAAGGTAGTTCCATTTTCAGATTTTTGAGATACCTCCATACTCTTTTCCATAGTGGCTGCACCAATTTGCAGTCCCACCAACACTGCACAAGGGTTCCCTTTCCTCCACATCCTTGCCAGCACTTGTTTGTGATTTATTGATGATAACCATTTTGGCTGGGGTGAGGTGGTATCTCATTGTGGCTTTTATTTGCATTTCTCTTATGATTAGTGAGGTTGGGTATTTTTTCATATATCTGTTTGCCATCTGTATGTGATAGGACAATTCTGAAGCATGTTCTACATGGTTCCAAAGAGGATCCCCAGAGGCATTGAGCCCCAGTTACCCACAGTGATGACCCACTGAACACACCCTTTATCAGCTGTTATCCCCTTCCTGTCATGCTTTCCTCACTCCTCCCCTTAAATTTCCTGGGATCACGTCCCAAGTAAACCAGTTACACCCTAATCCTTGTCTCAGTGTCTATATTAGGGAGAGGTTTCAAACTAAGACAGAAAATTTCTTATTCGTCTTTTTGGCACATTTAACATGCTTAATAAGTCTAACACATCAACAAAGGAATACATTAATGAGGGCTGCAATGATTCCAACAGCCAGGTGGGAAATTGTCTTGGAGTGAGGGCTGATGAGCTGGCATGGGAGAGTGGGAAGTGAATAGAGGTATCCCAGATGGAATCAGCAATCATAAAGAGGCTGGGGCCAGAGAATGTGCAGAAACTGGGCCAAAAATCTGAAAAATAAATCGATAAACAAACCAATTGGATAGCCCAAAATTAGTAGGGACCACAAGGGCTTGTTTATTTAGACTTGGGAGGGGTGGGTAGGGTTCAGGGGTGGGGATCAGAGTTGGAGTGATTTCTCCGAGCAACAAGGCAGAACAGTGAGGTTGGGCACACTGAGACTGTTACACACATCTATCCTATCTATAAGTGATGTCTACCCAGCGTAATCCTTTCCCACAGCTTATAACCTCGGCCTTTATGAACTAGCCCCACTTACTGCCCTAGGCTCATATCTCATCATTTCCCCTAAGAACGCTGATCTCTGTGCCTATGTATCCATAGTTTAATGTGTGGTCCCTCACTATGCCATATTGAGACAGGTTAATTAGCATGTTGCTAGGTAGACAGGGGAGTCCCTGGTGGAATAAACAAAAAAGCAGTCATATCCTGAAACTCCAGGTCCTGGCATGTCTCCTTCACTCCAGGACAGAGACATGAAAATATGCCTCGAGGTTAATAAATCCCTTTTGGCTGGACAAAGGAGCAGATCTGATAGATAGGAATGGGTTATTTCGTTAATCCACTCAGGATGGACAAACAGGACAAAGCTGATAGATGAATTCCATTAGAAGGCTTCAGCCCCCTTCCCCAAGCAGGCAAAGGAAAGTATAAAAGTAAGAACTTTTGCCTCAGTCATGGGGCACCCCCATTAGGGAACCCCTCTGGCTCGGGAGCTCTGACCTTTTGCTTTCAATAAACTATCCTCTTTTTAAAACTCTTCGCCTCTCCTGGGTCTGTGTTTCCATTCTTCGGTCTCACGAGACACGATCCCAGCACTCACTCACTCAAAAGTCCCCTACATCATTTGGGGACTCACAGAGAAATATTCCTACATCAATATCGTCTCCAGCTCCATGCTTTGCCCATGCGATTTCCTTGGTGTAGAACAGCCTCCCCAACTCCATCATCCAAGTTTACTTTAAGTTGTCCTTTGAAGCTCAGTTCTAACGTTACCGCTTGCAGAAGATTACCCCTGATTTCCTTCTCACTATTCACTACGCCACAAAGTTAGGCAACTCTTTTGGCACACGTAATATATGCGCACAGAGCCATCAACACCACACATCTTAATTGGGTGTGGCTCCTCTGTTTCCCTTATTAAACTGTTCTTTGATAGTGGAAGCTGCAACTTATTCCTCCTTTTCTGGAATCCTGGCACAAAATCTAGCACATTAAAGCAACTGTGGCAGGGTAGCTTTTGTCTTCCCAATTCATCACGTAAAAAAAGAGTGTGACTCAATCACAAAACCAAAAATCCATATCAAAAGTTATTTTAAAAAGAAGGTTTCCCCATGACTTCCAAAATACAAACAGAGGCAAACAAACCACCAATAGCTACAAAACATGAGTTCTACAGGACCATGCAAAGGGGGATGCAAAAAGAAGCAAGAAAGCATCTAATAGACCTGAGAACAGGAATACCTTCAAACAGCCAACAGGTGTTCACTGAAAAGCACAAGGGGGCCAAACAGCAGCCAACACTGGGGGAGCTTCGGCCATCTCTAATAGTAGGTAAGGACAAGGGACCCATGGTAGGGCCCAAAAAGGCTGAGGGAGTATAGTCCCTCATAAACTCCCAAAACTGACCCACCAAAGCTCCCTTTTGGTTGAGGTCTGAGTTCCAGGAGAAAGTGCTGGGAGTGGAATCAAAATGGAGATGAAGGAAAGAGAAGGTCCAGGTAAAAGCCAGGGAATGGTACAGAGTCAGTATCTCAGGATCAAACCTCCTTATCTTTTAACACTGAGTAAAAGCAATGAAAGAGGGAGTTCTGTGGAATTTGAAGTTACCTGAACATCTTAACCAAGCGCCTTCTGAAAATCCAGGGAAACAAAATAAAAAAACTGAATTCACATAAAACTTAGTAACACAAAACTATCAAGGTCCCATCCCACACAAAATTACTGTAAGAGATGCCCATTTATTATGAAGGAAAAAAATGGTAGTTCTACAATGGAAAATCTGATTAACCACTTGAACCAAGTGATCAAAATTAGCATCACCAGTGATAAGACATATCAACAGCACATATTCTCTGATATAATACACTGGGAAGAATACGATATCACTATTTTGGTATTCTTACCAACAATACATACTCTCAGTTTAAGTAGAAAGCATTAAGTCAACCCAAATTGAGGAACTCTACAACATAACTAAACATTTCTCTTCAAAAGTATCAAGGTCATGAAAAACAAAGAAAGAGTGATGGATAATCCTAGATTAGAGGAAGCAAAGGAGATAGGACAACTAAATGCAATGTGGGATGCTTAATGGGATCCCAGATCAGAAAAAGGCATTAGAGGGAAAGTAACATAATTCCAATAAGGTCTGTAGATCAGTTAATAGTATTGTTATAGTGTCAATTTCCTGGTTTCTATAAATATACTATGGTATGTAAGATGTTAAGATCAGAATGAAAGGTATACGGGAAATCTCTGCTCTATTGTAACTCTTCTGTTAGTCTAAAATTATTTCCCCCCCAAAAAACGTTCTTTTAAAATTGCATGTTGCTTATGAGGGAAATAAAAGGAAATTTAGACTTTTTCAGCAGCAATGCTTCGTCAACATAAGAAACATGCAAACCTGTAGAGAACTTAGTTAACAAGATTATATGCTCTCTCCAGGGTGGTTACAGTTTATTTCAAAGGTGTATTAGTTTAGATGCAATGGACAGGGCTTGCTTAAGGCAAAGATAAACCTTTTACTAAAAAGTTACGTGCCTGGGGTGCGACTACCCACCATGACCTGCCCAGTTAGGAATTTATGATCAGATTACCCTGTGACGTTACTTTCAGTAGAACCCCTTTCTCCGTCCACAGCTCAATGTCAGGACGAAATGGAATAACATTTCAGATACTGAAGGAAAGCAAATTTGAACCAAGGATTTCATATCTGTAGTAAAACTGACCTTATAGTATAAAGAGCACATTATAATACCCAAGAACTCAGGAAATATTGTTACTATGAGCTCTTCCTAAGGAACATACTCAAGAACAAGCTTCAGATAACCAAAATAATTATGGAGATATTGGCATAAGGATTGGTAGTAAGCATTAAGTATACAGTTTTTACAGAACTAAGATTAACACGAATTAAAAGGAAGATTATAGTGAAACCAGAGGCCAAACGAGTCCAGGGCTCGTGCTGGCTCAGCCAATAGATCGACACAGGTGTTGAGTCATAGAATAAGTGTTTATTATCAGAGCACCGGTGGTCTGAGAAGGCAGCAGGTTAACACCTCCAAAAACTGCCTTAACAGTATCAGTCCGGCTTGGTGTATTTAAGGGAAAATCTGGGTGTTCCTCCAGAGGCTATATGATGGATGGTCCGGGAGTCTGCATGGACCTTCTCTCTTGCCCCATGATTCTCTCTGGTGGAGTCAGCAACCCAGGAACAATGATGGGAGTAGCCTGGAAAGAAAGCTAGGCCATAGAGATTGTGATCAATAAGCCTAAGGGTGTTAATCATAAGTTTCAGGGTAATTTTCTAAAACAGGGAACTGAGGGGACAAAGGACATTTCGAGTTCAAGATGCAGAGGGATGATCTATTGTTAAACTATAGGTAGGTCAAGGAAAGGTGAAGCCGGGACACGGCGAAACCTCTACTAGTCTGGGGGTACCACCCGGGCCCTGTTTCAATAGTATGCAATGACTATAGGATGTTACAATGTACAGCATAAATATGGTATAGCCATAAAAATAGGGGAAGAGTGGAGATAGCATATGCCTCTCAATTTTTTGTAACTATTTTCTGTAATCATCATTGGTAGTGATAGTATTAGACTATAGTATTATAAGTCAGGATAAAAGCAAATGAGTAGTTATGGGATATTGTAACTCTAATTTTTATGGGATATTGTAATTCTAATTTTATCATCCTCTATGTCCTCGATAACCACAATTCTCAGTGTGAAAGAAAGAGGATACAGATTCAATATAAAAGAGTTAAGTAAAAATTCTGTAATCCTGAATCTCAATTGGCAATGTGTGTATGTGTAGGTGTGTATGTATGTATTTGTATATGTATATACATATATCTCTACTCACTAGAAAGGCCTAGAAATAATGACCAACTTATTAGTGATGAAGTTTTGAAAAATTATTTTCCATTAAAATAAATAAATGCTTCTTGGAGAAATGGCTGATTGCAGATCTGAGGCAGGAAATGTACTAGTGAAGCATGTACTATCTTGATACACCAGATCTCAGGATGCTATCAAAGAGTACTAGAATTTGTCAGAAGGATTTAGGAATAAACACGAAGGGGTTCCCACTGGCAAAGATTGGACAATGTGAGCCTCAGTAAAGATAAGAATAGCAATGGAATAAATTCCATCAAATATGTTTAAATCTATGAGCTCAAAATTATTGTTTTTAAACAAAATTTATCACCTTCTGAATTAATTCATTACCTTTAAACCTGGGTAAATAAAAGGAAAAAAACCAAAGCATTTATCTTCCTCTCCTATATTAACTATACCACTGGGTAAATAATAAATGAGGCAAAGTGTCGTCCTATAAACTTATCGAAGTTAATACATGAAAACAAAATGATAGAATTAAAATATCACCACTTTGCAACCTCCAATGAATTAATGGATCTAAGCATTGAGGAACAATGACTGCTAACATGAAAAAAAGAATAAAAATTAGACATTTTATGCCCCTTGATGAAAGAACACACTATCATCATTATGTACCAGTTAAGCAGTTTTGTCAAAAAGATTGAACTTGAATCTAGTCCAATCTCTGGACCTAGCTGCCAATTTTCAGAAAACACAGAGGACAGAGAAACAAGCTGACCAGCATTGTGAGAATGTGATTAGCAAAATCCAGACTTTGGGGAATTATATAGGTTGAATGACCAGTTTCTTCAACAGACAAATTATAATGAAAATTAAAGAAATTGAAGGGGAATCTATAGATTAAAAGAGACATACGGAATTAAAAAAGGAAGAGCACCATTAAACAGTAGGATCTAAGAATGTCCATTTGGGTCACAAAATCTAAAGCAAACACAAAGAAGGGATTACTTAGGAAAGTCAGTATAGAGAGAGGGTAAGGATGTCAGTAGGATGGGCCATGGGGGGGAGGGGGCTCTGAGGGGGCTGCAAAGCTTCTATTTCTTGACCTGGATAATTGTTAAGAAAGGTATTCCTCACCCTCATACACTGCGGGTGGGGATGTAAATTGGTGCAGCCGCTATAGAAAATAGTATGGAGGTTCCTCAAAAAATTAAGAATAGAATTACGGTATACTTTAAACCTATATCATTTTACTAATCAAGTCACCTCAATAAATTTAATAAAAATTAATAACAAAAAAAGGAGTTCCTCACTTTCTTTGTATGGTTTTATGAAACTGTGATTTTATTGTTTTTTAAGTGAAAAAATAAATGTTTAGCACATGTTCGTTCAATGAGTGAATGTAAGAATGCCTTCGTGAATGAACAAATGAGAAGCCTGACAAACTATGAGGCCTTAAGAATAGCTTTCACCTCTTTGAGCTTCAATTCCCACATTTGTGAAATGAAGTACTTAGATCAAAAACTTTTCCAGTTCTGTCATCCTAACAGCTCGCACTTCTAATAGGATACATTCATTGACTACTTACCACACGTTAAGTGCTTTGTATGTGCTGTCATTGGATCTTCAGAAGAGCCAAGACTTAGAAAGTTTGTGTAAGTTGCCCAAAGAAGCTGAGTTAGTAAGTGGCTTGAATTCAGTGCCAGCAGATCCCCAAACCTCCCTGGCTATGCTGAAATGCTGTGGTGCCGATGATGGTGATTTTTTTGTAATAGGGTCACTCTTTCCAGATAGCAAATTAAAAGTGAAATGATTAAGAGAAAAATCAGATTCTAGAGATTGACCTTGTGAATTCAAATCCCATCTCCACCACTTAGCAGTTGTGTGACTTTGGGCAAGTATTTAATACTTGCTGTGCCTCAGTTTCTTCGTCTGTAAAATAGGGATAATAATAGTATCTACCTCACAGGGATGTTGTGACAATTATACATGTAATGTGCCTAGCATAATGCCTGGCACACAGTAAGCATTAACTATTTACTATTATCATCAAATAATTCATTGCTATTAACTGGACTCATGGATAATTGCTGTTAGGTATGTGCAATTAGCCCAGGGCTACACTCTTAACTTTTAAAAAAATATCTAATAATTTTTATTCTTTACCCAGATTAAAAGATATTCATAAATTTTTCAAGTGCTAAGCTTTGTATTAGGTAGAGTGACTTTAACAGCAACAAGACATTATTATTGGCTTCACTAGCTGTTTTTCTATGGAAAAAATCTTCAACTGGGCACCTAATTGCATAAATTGCCCTTTTGCTCTTCTGTTTAATTTTGAACCTTGTATTTGTGGTAACACTACTTTGATGGTGAGTATTGGCATAATTTACTTAGGCTTTGATCCATTTTGCCAGCACTTAGATAAGACTTCAGATTGCCTTGGGAATTTTTCAAAATTCCTAAATCAATTCAATTTAGGTTCACATTTATTCTGCTCCTATTTTTCCCTTCTCTCCTGTTAGTTACATGGACATACTAAGCTCTTTCCTGTCACAGGGCCTTCACACATGCTATTCCTCTTCCTGAAACACTGGTATCCTGGCTTTTTTCTCATTTTTCAGCTCTCAATTCAAATGTAACTTCTCAGAGATACCTTCTTGAAAGACCTGTCTATCAGGGTTATCCAACCCATCTCTATTAACCTGTATCATATTACAGTTATATTTCTTTATGGTATGTGATCACCACATGTAACATATAATATAAATATATATATATATATATATATATATATAAAATCTTTATATGTAAAATTAAAAATAACATATATTTATTTACATGTATCTATTCATATATACCTGTGCATTTATATGTAAATATATTGAAATGTTACATATAAATTAATATCTATAGTAATGTATGCTTATGGCTATTTTAATATTTATTTATTTAAATTATACAATCATATTTATAATATAAATATTTCATATAAATAATAAGTTAACTATATATCCATATTGTATATATAAGTATAGGTCTCTTTTTCTGCTTATTTGCTTGAACAATTCTTCCCTCATTATCTGAAATGCCCTACTTATTCTGTATTATTTTTACTGGTACATTGTTTGTCAATTTGAAGATTCAGGTTTTCATTTACTTTAGAGACTTTTTCAATGCTATTTCTGAAAACTTTGTTTTTGTTTTCTTGTTTTTGGGGGGCTTCTTCCAATAGAAAAAACAATTACCCTTATGTCTTTCCTGTTTCCTTCTCTCTAATTGCTTGATCTCTTTTCTCTTTTTGGTTCACTCA
This sequence comes from Rhinolophus sinicus, assembly GCF_036562045.2. Lineage (NCBI taxonomy): Eukaryota > Metazoa > Chordata > Mammalia > Chiroptera > Rhinolophidae > Rhinolophus > Rhinolophus sinicus. Next base: position 51,430,266 of record NC_133753.1, read on the forward strand.
GATTAGCTCAAGACTTCTGATCTCCAGAACTGTAATATAATATTTTTGTGTTGTTTTAAGCCCTGAGTTTGTGGTGTTTTGTTCTAGCGGCTATGGTAAATGAATATACACATTCTTCACCAGGGGCCATCCTCCTAGCCAGGGGGATAAGCCTTAGTTCTTTGGATGCCAGCTGATTCCCCAAACTCAGCAACTTGCCCTGGAAGATGGCCAGTACTGCAGTCCTTCTGACCTCTGCTAAGCTTCCATGGTCACATGTATAGAGCACCTGCTTTTAGGGCTTTCGCTTGGCTTTTACAAAGGCTACTGACTTGTTGCTACAGTATACAAGTACTTATCAATTGGAGATTGTTGAGAATCCTCAAGATTGGGTTCCCTTGCCTTCTCCTTGCATTAGACCTCTGAGAGTCGAGGGCAGGATTACGGGCCATTCTAGATTGCCTTAGACTCCAATCCTGTCCATGTTTTCTTCAGTACCATTTGTTGAAGGTTGTTCCCTCTTCCTTGATTGGTTGCTATTAATGAATCCCTTCCCCCTCTATTTTTAATTCATTTCCTAAGAAACAAAAACTAAGTTGGGGTCAGATTTATCCCCTGCAATTCTAAACACAAACATATAGGATAAAATATACCTGTTTTTTGAGGACATAAGATGATTTCTGAAGAACTTTACATCCAACAAGATATTGGGTGAGGAGAATCATCCACTTCCTTTCTCTCATGTTTCCATGAAGGAGTGTTTGCTAGAGGACCATCTGTGGCATCTCTCCATTTCCTCACTCACTCCTCCCTAAGTGAGAAACCATTCAACCCAGGATCCTGCTGTGGCTGCAAATTCAATCACATACCCTGGATTATCATAAAGTTAAAAAAGTTAAAAAAAAATCTCTGTCTAAAAACTCCTGTGTCTTATATCTCAGCTGTTTCTGAACTTGGCCTCCTAAAATCTCATCTCCAGCTTAGCTGGAAATCTTAAATAAACAGACAAAGACTGACAGACACTATAGAGTCTAAACTATCATGTAGTGGTTGAGGCTTTTGGCACCCCCACATGAGACACTTTAGGACTCTAATGTTTGAGGTCACCTGGTTTTCACCTGTGACAGTTTGAGGGATTTTGTAGATTGGCAAGTGCAAGTAGCTGTGTGGCGATTTATACCTGGAGAGGGCCAGTACAGCCTTAAGTGTGTATAGCATGTGGTCCTTTGTGGTACAGCTTGATATGACCTAGGTAGGCATAATTTTGACCTAAACAGATTCAGTTTAGCTTCAGCCTGGTTGAAGCAGGGATTAAATTATTGCGAAATATGTCATAACCCTAAAAAAATTCAGAGCTTTGAAATAGGCAGCGCTTCAAGATAGACGTGTATTAGGCATTGGTTTACAGAACAATTTTAATTCCTTTTTTCTTTTTTCGGTTTATCAGTAAAGAGAGCAACCATGATTTTACACTGTAAAGACAGCTGGTTCAGCTCTACTTGGGCTACAGAGCACTACTATGTGAGTTTCCTGCCAGGCCTAGTTAGGGAGAACCAGACAAGCTTCTTTGTGTTTGAGCTGTTACTGGGGCCAAGACAAGTAGCCCCATTTATCAATCATTACTTTACGGCAAATGGTTTTTGCCTATGTTTAAATAATGTTTCCCAACCCTAAAGTCATAAAGCTATGAAGATATTCTTCTATATTATATTCTGAAAGCTTTATTGATTTAGTTATATGTTTAAATCTGCAAACCCCATGGAATTGATTTTATATATAATGTGAGAACTTTTTTGGCCCATGTGGATATCCATTTGATCCAACACCATTCGTTTTTTTAAAAAAAGTGTCTTTTTCCTTCTTGCTTTGTTATAAACCAAATGTCCATATATGTGTTGATCCGTGTATGGGCAGACCATTCTCTTACATTGATCTATTTGTCTATCCTTTGACCAAGACCACAATGTCTTAATTAGTTTAATAAAATAAGTCTAATAATTGCTGGAATAAAAGTTTAAAGTCATAATTTTTTTTAGGTACAGTTTTAGCTTCATCCAAAAATTTTTGCTAAGTTATATTTTTTATTCTATAGTTTCTGTTTTCCATTATGAGTTTTAAATTTGATACATTAGTTGTCTAGAGAGATATTTTAAATGATGAAATGTAAGCAATTTTTAAACATCTGTTGTGTTAATTACAGAAATTAATTACACTGTGATAAAAAAACATGATCTTCATGAGGTCTCATATTTAAATTGGTTAAAGCTTCAATGTGTATTCTTCAAATGGTTAGTGTACATTGGGTCCTGTCCAAAATGTCCATGGCAAGGGACTCTTTTGGAGTGGACTGAATGTCTCAGTGGATGTTTTAGACAGGACCAAATTTCTGCAAAGCTCAAAATAGTTTACTAAGAGTTTACTAATATTTCTGCTTGATATATCAGTCTGAGAGATTGACTGTTATGAGCGAATTGTATTAAAAATCTCTCAGCATGATGGTGAATATGTCTATTTCTTCTTGTGGTTTTGTCAACTTTTACTTTATATACTTTGAGAACTTACTAGTGCATGTAATTTTAGAAATGTTATTTTCCAGATGAAAAGAACTGTTTATTGGTATGTTCTTTTACTCTAGTTATCCTTTTTTTGCCTTAAAGCCTATTTTGTGTGATACTAATATAAAATAAAAACCAGTTTCTCTTGGGTATTTGCTTGATGATTTTTGAAAACTTTTTTTTAAAAAAGTAATTGTTGATTGCCTTTCAACAATTCTGGGAAAATTTTGAGCCATTATCTCTTCAAATATTGCCTCTTCCCAATTCTCTATTATCACCCTCTGAAACTCCAATCAAACATTTGTTAGTTCTTCACACTCTAGCCTCTACGTCTCTTTCTTCTTTCACATTTTTCATCTTTTTGTCTCTCAGCATTCTGGAAAAATTTTTTGAATCTATCATCAAGTTTACTAGTTCTTTCTTGAACTACACCTAATCTATTCTTATTGTGTCAAATTTTGATTTTTTATTTTCAATTATTGTATTTTTCTTTTCTAGAATTTCTTTTCAAGTCTGCCTGGTTATTTTTATAGTCATATATATACAAGTCTTCTTTTCACATCTTAGAACGTGTTAAACATATGTATTTTATATTTTTCGGTAATTGCAATATCTGGCGTCTTTATGGTTCTGATTTTGCTATGTGTTGTTTCTGCTGGCTCTTCTTCATGATAACGTATTTTCTTGTATTTTGTGATTTTAACTCTCAATTCTTAAGTGAGAATTCTTTGAGATTCAGGCTAACGTTGTGTACTTTCAGTAAAGATATGTGCTAGCTTCTGCAGTTTACTGGGAGGATTAACTTCCCAAGATCACTTCATTTTTATTTCACAATAATATTTATGTTTATATTTTTTAAACAATCTCAAAGTTACAGAAAAGTTGCAAAGATTGTACAAAGAACTTTCTTCCTAATTATTTGAGAGCAAGTTGTCAAAATGATGTTCCATCACTTTCATTTACTCCAGCATTGTCACACACAAGGACGTTCTTATACATAGACACAATTCAACCATCAGCATCTGAAAGTTAACATTGATATGTTATCTAATCCTCAGACCCCACTCAAGTTTCAGCAGTTGTCCCAATGATATCTTTTATAACAAAAGAAGCCAGTCTAGAATTATGTGTTACATTTAATTGTCATGCTAATTTGTTAGTCTTCTTCAATCAGAAAGTGTTCCTCAGTTTTCCCAGACTATCTTGATCTTAACATTTTTAAACATTATAGACCAATCATATTGTAGAATGGCCCTCATTTGGGTTTGTCTAATGATTTGGGTTTGTCTTCTTCATGATTCAATGGAGAAAGAACACAGCAAATCAAGTAAGATTCTGGGACTGAGAGTAGAAAGTGAGGTTAAGAAGTCAGGTGGAAAGAGGCAAACCTTAGCTCAAAAGAATGATTTTCTTCAGAAATAATAAATATTAATGAGAAGATTTTAAAAAATAAATGTTGAGCCTGAATAGGGGGAAGTTGGAAGAGCAGAAGTCCTACACCCTCACCCTTCTTAAAAGGCCAAACTTCCTAAAAGACAACTCTGCTTCCACTTCCTCCTCACCCACTCACTTCTGCTACCACCATTTCAGAGAAGAAATTCCCTTTTTAAATGTCACTAATAAAATTTTAATCATCAAATTCCATAACCTTTTCCCGGTATTTAATCTCTTTGATCTTCCTGCCAAAACTGATACTATGGACAACTCCCTTCATCATTTTTTTCTTAAACAGCTAGATTAAGATATAATTCACATACCACACAATTCATCCAGATAAAGGATACAATCCAATGGCTCACAGAGTTGTACATCGATCAACACAATCCATTTTAGAGCAAGTCATTACCCTAAAAAGAAACTCCTCTCTCATTCATTGTCATGCCCCAAATCCCCCAACTGCCCCTCAGCCCTGGGTAACCACTAATCTACTTTCCATCTCTATGGAAATTTGTCTATTTGGGACACTTTATATAAATGGAATCATATATACAGTCCTTTGTGACTGGTTTCTTTCACTTAGCATAATGTTTTCAAGGTTCATCCATGTTGTCCTTCATTCCTTTTTATGGTCGAATAATAGTCCATTGTATGGATATGCCACTGTTGTTTATCCATTCACTAACTGAAGGACATTTAAGTTGTTTCCGCTCTTTGACTATTGTGAATAATGCTTCCTCCTTTCATCTTAAAACTCTTCCTTTTGTTATTGTCACTACAGTAAGTTATTTTAATGGTTTTCTGTTACCTTCTGAATGAATGAAAGAAAGAAAAAACAAAAGAAGGAAGGAAGGAAGGAAGGTAGGAAGGAAGGAAGGAAGGAAGGAAGGAAGGAAGGAAGGAAGGACTGATCAGCCTGATATTCAATAATTTCCGTGGTACTGATTTGCTTTTCTGTCTCTATCTGTTATCTCATCCCCTTAACTAGAGAGAGGCAAGTCATATCCAGTGATTTTTAAGCCTCTGGATTTTTATTTGCTTTCTCCTTTATTCATTTATGCTAAAGCCACTCTTCCTCATCTTTCAAGCACCAAAAAAAAATCCTACCAATTCTTTAAGGTTTATTTCAAATCCCTCCAAAAGCTTTTCCATAGTCCCCCTACACTAAATTTTGTGTGCTTTGTTTTTGTTACTTTTATGTCACTTTACATTACAACTATTTATGTATTTCCTATCTTCCCTATCAAATTTCGTCCTTGAGGGCAGGAACAATATCTTACTTTTGTATGTCTGTAGCACCTTGTAAACTTGACCTATTCAAAATAGGGGCTTCTTTGTGAAATTACTTGATAGAATCATGTGAATTGACTCAATATTTCAAAAGAATATCTGTATACTTTGGGGAAAGCTATTTTGGGATTCTAAATTATCCAGAATCTAAAACTTCAGTTATCTCTAATTTAAGGCAAGACCACAGAGAGGATGATTATTGTCTTCTGAATAATTCCTATCATATTCTATGTGGGGAAATGACTCACTGGCTTAAGTATACTGTGACTCAACAATAATTCTAAATAAATATCTATATATATGAAAAAAGTGATGAGTGGCTTTTAAAAATAGTTGATTCACTAGACTTAGAGGCATCATAGTTTCCAAAGCAATACTAGATTATAGCCTTTTATAAACAAATGAAAAACAACAAACCAATACAGCCACATCCAATGGCAATGTAAGCTAAGTTATAGTCAAATGAATGGAACTACAACCAAGGGGATAAAAGTCTTAGAAAGAAATAAAAGGTAAGGAAGCCTTGAGTGCTGTTGATTAAAATGGAAAACTTCTTTAGGAGAGGAAGAACAATAATGTGTGAAGTCAGTGAATTCTGGAGAAAAATAGAGGAAATCAGACAAGATAATTTTGAAAATTGCTGATGTTGAACTGTGCTGAACCCATTCCCCATTGTCCTGGTTACATAGCCCTGTCCTTAAATTAATGATATTTTAGTGAAAAAAGCTACTTGAAAATGAGTTAAAACATGACTAGGAGCCAAGCCACATGTTCTATAGTTACCTCCACCTTGGGGCAGGTCTAGGGAGAAGTTTCTGAAGATTTATGCAGTAGATAAAAGATGAGGTCACAAGAAAATGGACTTGGTTTGTAAGTCAAGCTAATAATCCTACAGTGACAAGTCTGGGAATGGCTCAGGGTCTGCAGTTCTGTTATATCTCCCACTATGCCATCAAAAATCCATGTAAATAATTTTCATGTTTGTAAATCTACCTTGCCCCATTGCTAAAATTAAGCTATTGCTGCATAGGAAGAAATTCCAGTACGAGAACTCTTTCTCCTGGTGTACTACCCTATGAATTAAGTTATTAACAACTGACAATAACTCCTTATCATTAACTTATGTCATTAGTAACAAATAACCAGTGGTAGCCTCTGCCTTAATTGCTTACCCTGTCATTTGCTGCTACCAAGAAAGTCAAGCCCCCAAAGGTATTATGACAGACAGAAGGCTGAATAATAAAACAGAGCTAATTGATTAAGCCCATTGCAGGAGCCTGTCCCTTCATATAAGTTTTCTGATACATCCTGTGGCTGACTGATATACAAGATTTGAATATAGTTTTTCTTTGCTCTGCTATCATATTTTAGCTGCTTCCTCCAATCTCCCTCCTTTTCTTTCTGCTCAGGTCTTCTATGGTCTACCTTGAAAAAGCCAAGTTATAACTATTTTCAAGTTAAATTATTAGAAACCTTTGAAGTAAACCAACAGGAAATATTCTGATCAATTTTGGCATTTTCCAGTAGGTCCACTTTCTGGGTCCCACCAGGTTCTATATTGCACATATGTATAGCAGGGCACACAGGTCCATGGCCGGCTGCACAGGGGGCCTTCAGGGGTGGCTTCACTCTCATTTACCTTCCTCTAGAATTTAGCAATCCAGCTGAAAGATCAAGAGGATTTTATAAGACACCATATTTCAACCAAGTGTCTATGCATGCCTCCTACTGCTAGGGACAATAACCTTGGGAAATTGTGGGAATTTACAGAACTTTAGTGAGGAAACACAGCTCCTACCCAGTAGACATGTAAACATAATCTAAGCAGTCATATCGTGAGCAGAATTGTGTTCCCCACAAATTCATGTGTTGAAGTCCTAACCCCTTCTCAGAACGTAACTATATTTGGAGATAAGGCCTTTAAAGAGGTGATTAAGTTAAAATGAGGACCTAAGAGTGAGCCTTAATCCAGTCTGACTGGTGTCCTTAAAAGAAGAGGATATTTGGACACACAAGAGATACAAGGGATGTGAGGGCGCAGACAAAAGACCACATGAAGAAGCCAAGCCAAGGCTAGAGGCCTCACGAGAGAACCAAACCTGCCAACCCCTTGATATTGGACTTCCAGCCCCAGAACTATGAGAAAATAAGTTTTTGTTGTCTGAGCCACCCTGTGATATTTTGCTATGGCAGACCTAGCAAAGTAATACAAGCCATCATTTATTTTGTCCAGTTACCATGATGATTAAAGACAGAGATTTTTCAAGTACCAGAAAAATGGGTACACTTAAATCTTGGTTGGAAAATAACGAGGGTCATGGGTCTGTCTTGGCCTCAGTCTAGCTTGTGGGTCCTGCAGCATCACGTCATGGAACAGTCTCTCTTCTACACATACTAGACAATTGTCAGCAGTTAACAACTGTTAACTTAGAGTCAACAGTTTTACTCTAAGTGGTTAAGGGTATTATACAGTTAATGCTCTACAACCAAATCATTTGTTACTTAGTATTTACAATCATATTTGGTGTCAAAATAGTACACAATTATATAAATCATACAAGTCTCATAATTATCATTATTATACGCATCTAGGTTAAAAAGGCCAGAATCTACCTTCCCAACAGTGGAGATCCTCTTTCCCTCCAACATGCCCTTCCACGCCCTCTACAAAACCCGTGACTGAGTTTTGCTTTGAACCTAGATGCTGAGGAGCTAGGGGTAACAGAAACTCTAGATTATGAGACTGGTACCATGACCTTCATCCTTAGAGAGAGACAAGGAGAAGACACCAACTAGGAGTGTGCTGTTAGCATCCAGACATCATTAGGTAGGAATGAAGGGACCACTGAAATAGACTCTGAAAGTCTAGGATCTAGATATAAGGGAGCAGGAAAGGTTGGGACAGTGGAGAGTGGGAAAGAACCAGCTCAAGTATTTTGCTATTCTTATTCTTACCTTTTGGGTACATAAGTTTGAGCGTTCTTAAACTAAACTAAAATTAAGGAAGTTTTCTTAAAACAAATTTAAATTCTTTCTGCCTTCTCATTCCCACTGGCTTGGAAAAGCGGTCACAGCCTCCTATCTGTTTTCCCTAAGCAACTCTCACTCCACCATCCTATCTCCATGTTGCCTCCAGGCCTGCCTTTCCCATTTGCAATTCTTATGCCACTTTCCTGATGAAAACACCTTCATTGGTTCCCCAATGTTAAGATAAAGTGAAACTCCTTGGCATGACTGTATCCATTACCTATCGCTGTATTAAAAATTACCCCCAAACCCAGTGACTTAAAACAATGATCATTTATTTTCTCTCACGTTTACTGTGGG